>NC_087551.1:84685588-85343400 GCF_036250125.1 Pseudopipra pipra | reverse complement strand
AAGCAGTTCAAACGTGAGGGTCTGTGGGTCCTTGTGCATGCCTGTTGTTCTTAAATGCTTACTAATCCTTTTCCATTCTTGTGAAACTAGTTCTCTCTAAAATTTCCTCTCTAGTTCCAGACTTTTTAAATCGCCACTAACCAGTTTCCATTAGGACCTACAGCAAGAGAACTGTAGTAGTATTTTTCTTTTAGGATCTGAAAATTAGAGATTTCCCAGGCCCATCCTGTGTAAGTTTTTAGCCATCTTATTAAGCAGTGAAGCCTAGAAGAAAGGGCTCATAAGAAAGGACAACTTTTCCAACATTTTTGAAATGAAAAATACATTTCAAATATATGACTCAGTTATGTTCCAGCAAATAGTATATTTTCAGGGGTTTTTTTACTATACCATGAAATCCCTGAATGTAAAAGTAGTTACTGAAGCTGGATCTATAACCAGTTGCAGTTTCTGTCGAGATGCCATGAGAACGAGAGTTCTTAGGTCTAATTAGGAAATGAACAGAAACTTGAATGTTTAAATGGCACTCAGGAGAGTTAAATGCCTAATTTTCCTGACTGTATATTGAAGTTGGCATGTCAGCTTAAAAATCATTCTGATATTGTTAAACATTTTATCATAAATCTTTAAAAGTTACTGCTTAGATGTGGCAGTAGTAGATGTCTCATAAATACGAATGTCAAACTAGCAGAATAGATCAAATTAGAAGATACAGTGAGGCATAATTTTAAGGATATTTTTAAATATTGTCCAAAAAAGACATGCAAAGTAGGTATGCACAGATACATATTCCCCACTATTTGATGACTTATAGAATCAAAGAAAACTTTAGGTTGAAAAAGACCTTTAAGTTCTTTGAGTCCAAATGTAAACACAGCACTGCCAGGTCTACCATTAAACCATGTCACTAAGTGCTACACCTACACGTCTTTTGAATGGCTCTATGGATGGTGACTCCACCACTTACCCAGGCAGCCTGTTCCAGTGCTTGACAAACTTTCTGGTGAAGGTTTTTTTCCTAATATCCAGTATAAACTTCCCCTGGTACAGCTCAGGACCATTTCCTCTTATCCCATCACTAGTTGCCTGGGAGAAGACATTGACCCCACCTGGCTATAGCCTCCTTTCAGGTGGCTGTAGAGAGCAATAAGGTCTCCCTTGAGCGTCCTTTTCTCCAGGCTAAATAACACCAGTTCCCTCAGATGCTCCTCATAAGGTTTACTCTCTAGACCCTTCACCAGCTTTGTTGCCCTTTTCTGGACATACTCTGGTACCTCAATGTCTTTCTTGTCATGAAAGGCCCAAAATTGAACATATGATTCAAGGTGTGGCATCACCGGTGCTGAGTACAGAGGGACAATCACTCCCCTAGGACTATAGGTCACTTAATTGCTATTCATCCGTAGCAGTTGGTAAGATGCAGAAAAGCTATATGACTGTCAAGCTTTTTTTCAAAATGTTCATATTATTTAGCCAAAAATCATGTGTAAAAATAACACTATTGTTTTGACAAATTAGTATTTGTAGTATAATTTTCAGTTTCTAAAAATGTAGATTGCTTTGTGTTTGTAAAATGTAAAACACATTTTGAAATTGTAGTATTCAGTGTTGTTGCACTGTTCTTTCTCTTGTGATTTATTGCACCAGTGCTGGTCTGTACCTATAGAATTGTCAATTAGCCAGGTATTCTGCTATGCTGTTTTTTTAAATTTCATGAACTTGTTAAGGATTTAATAACCTTTATGTGTGCCTTAATATCAACACAGTGTAAACAGAGAGTAACATCTTGACTGCCAGCATGTATTTTGGATGTTTATTAGTAAATATACTAGTAGGCAAAAGAAATTCTTCCTAAGTGAAATAACTGCTGAAAAAAGCTATGTGAAAACCCAAATCACTAGGGAAAGCAAACTGGTTAAAAAGGCGTGCCTTTCACACAACACTCTGTGCTGCAGGTTTAAATATGAGCATTGTGCAGTTCCTGCAGTGTTACAATCCATGAGTTCATGCCCAGTGACCTGGGATAGCGTTTCCTCACATCTGTTCCTTCCTTATATGTTTGCCAAAAACGTTGAAAGAAATTGTTTGAAACCACTTAAATACTTGCATTATTGTTTGTTTTTGTTTTTTAAAATAAACCTTTTTCACATTAATGGTCTATTTAAACATGACACGGGCTGTCATAATTCAAACTGCAGTCTAGTTTTCCCATGATGTGTCTCATACCGCTGTGATTTTTTTTTCTTGAAAGCATAGCTTGCAGAGAAGTGATCTTCACGGGTGAAGATAATTGTTTGTAATAGGAAAATCATGGAGAAAAACCATAATAGCTGTCTTTTTGAAAAAGGGGAAAAACAACACTCCCTCAAACCTGAACAGAAACTTTCAATTAAAGTATTTCTCCCAACGACAAGAATAGTCCAAACAAATAATCCTGATTGTACAAGGAAAAAATTCAGACTGATGTGATGGTTCTCATGAGGAGATTTTTTTCCCTTTTCAGTGGTGTTAAGATAAATAAAAATAAAGATACTGCTTTCACTAAAATGCAACTGTCATAACAGAGACAGATGTTTGAGAGAAGAGATTGCAAAATGAAAGAAACAGAATAAGAGAAGTGCACAGGTACACATAGGGCTGGACTACAAAGTATGTTTCATCCCAAGGTTAGATATATAGTTACTTGGAGTCTTTCTGCAGAGTAAAAAAAAACCCAACTTATTTGCAGTGACAAATTCAAACCAATGGTGAACAAGTGTTCACCAGTTGTTCAATGCCAGGCTGGAGGGAGCTCTGAGCAACCTGGTGTAGTGAAAGGTGTCCATGCCCACATCACGGGGTCGGAACTAGATGATCTTTAACACCTTCCAACCCAAACCATTCTATGATTCTATTATTCTAAGTAAAGGCTCACCTGAGTGATATCTCAATACAATAGGTCTATATATGTGAAAACAACAGAAACCCTGAAAGTCAGGAATGTTGTAGTTTTAATTGTTTTAACTGTTGAGAGAGAAAAAGGAGAATTCGGCTTCACTGTCTGTCATTCTCAGTTTGAGAACTGTAAACATGTCTAAACATCATTTAGAAAATGCTTAACATCTATGCATGACAGAAGACTCTAACCACTAGAAAAATACTAGATAATGGTCAGTGCTATCAAATGAGGGAGGTTATAGCCTGTGGTCTTTGGCTTTCAAATGGTAGATATTTGAACTCTACTGCCTTGCAGTATTAGCAGAAATACGCCCATGTCTTATGACTACTTTCAAAGCTGTCTAAGTACAGGCTCTGGCAAGAAGAATTACTTTCACCTGGCAGCATAGGTCCACTGTTCTAAATATACTGTGTGGTCCTTTCTTTATTATGGCCTCTTGCTAATTTCAGTACAGGAGCCTTGTTCTTCCTGCTAATCTTCACCATATGCAAATGAACAATGTAGGACGTCTCTGCCTCTAACTAACGTGTTAGAAACATTCTCAGAGGGAAGGTGAGGTTGGAAGCAGGTCTAATAATTTCAGGGTACAACAATGGAAACATTAGATCATCTCAAATTGCCATAATATTTTCTTAACTTGCTTTTCCAGCTGGCTTAGATTCTTTGTTTTAGCTCTGTGGAACTCAGATTCGTCTTGAGCCTGAATGCACTGATGAGTTCCCGTCCATTTATTATTACAAATGGTTACTTTTTAGAGGAAAAACAGTGACTAGGAGAAACATTACAGAAATGTTTTCTTAACTCTGGTACACCTTGGGAAATCCAGGTTCGGGTGAAACTTTAACCTTCTGTTTTCAGCGAAAGGTGGGAGCATTTCAATTCTACTGACTTCTCTTATTTTCACATTTCTTTAAAAAATCCCTCTGTGGGATAGAATAAATTCTGTGTGTCTCCAAATAGAGTTATGTGGATTATGTGTGCTGTTTTTCCTAGTATTTCATCAGGCTCATTATTAACATTAGACATATCAAAGGAGTACCCAAAACAGAGCAAACTGTAACAGCTGTGAAGATGCACATTTCTGTATACTGGCAGGCTAGTTTGTGAATTATACTTTTTAAGTAACCTCAGTAAAATGTGTGCTTTGGGAAAAAAAACGGCCACATATCTCTTTTTTTTTTTTTTTCAAAGTTTTTAAGCTTCTTTCTCCTCTTACATTCCTGAAGGAATGGAAACGGTGCAAAATATCACAGGCCAAGAGATTATAATAGAATCTTGTAGATTCTAGATTTCTAGAAGAAATGTGCTTGAGATATTTAAAAAATTGAAAATTACAGTCACAGTAGTTCCTGCAGTGCATGGGAGTTACTGGCAAGCTGAAACAAACTCAGAAGGCCACCTAAATATTTGTGGTGCTGGAAAATATGGCATGAGAGGAGAAGCTGTAGAAGAAAAGGTCAGTGGGCCCAAAATCCTCCACTGCTTAAAAGAGGTCATAGGAAAGTCAGGGACAGACTCTCCCCAAGTTGTGCAGTGAAGAGGCAAGAGGCAGAGGTCACAAACTGAACAAGGGAATTACTTTGAGATAAAGAAGAAAAAATAAAAAAAAGATGATGGTGGTCTGGAAGCCACCTGATCCCACCCCTTGCTCATATTAAGGTTATCCTAAAGTTAGAGCAAGTTCCATGTTCAAAAATCAAGATCAGGCATCAAACTCCAGCTAATAGAGAAGGATGGAGCACATCTCCACAACCTCTCTGGCTACCATGGGTACCCATGGAACTTCAGCTCAAGTTAAAATTTCTTTTATGCTGTCTGTGAAAAAGTTTGTGCTTGATCCAGTACCTAAAAGGGTACTGGATGGAGAAAGATGGAGATAGACTTTTTACAAGGAGGTGTAGTGATAGGACAAGGGGGAATGGCTATAAACTGAAAGAGTTTGGATTAGGTATTAAGAAGACATTCTTACTGTGAGATTGGTGAGGCCTTGGAACAGATTGTCCAGAGAAGTCGTGGGTGCCCCATTCTTGGAAGTGTTCAAGGCCAAGTTGGATGGGGCACTGAGAAACCTGGCCTAGTGGAAGTTGTGTCTGCCCATGGCAGGGGGATTGCAATGAGATGGTCTTTAAAGTACTGTCCAACCCAAACCATTTTATGATTATGACATCTGCTCTTTTTTTATGGACTATGCACTTTTTCTGTGCACTATAGACAGTGCATTTGTAGGGATATAGCTCATCAGAGCTTTCTTGTGGTTCAAACTGAGTACTAGAACTCCTGCAGGGTCAAAAGAATGTCACTAGTTCCTGTTCCTCAACTCCAAGCTCTTCTTCCACTCTACCTTTTCTAATGTAAGTGCATAATAGCTTTCCTAATCCTAAAGCTTAAACCCTACCAGAACACTTCTTCTGGAGAGGATGAGAAATAGTAATGCAAGAGACACACAGTTCTGTTGCTTACTGCAAAGCAGGAAGTGAAGGAGTTAGTGAGGACTGTGACCTATGTGGTAGACCAGGCTGACCACACACAGCTAACAGCAAGTTCAGAGTCATAGTTGTGGCTTTCTTTTGAACAGAGGTGGTTAAAAGGCATAATGACTAAATTTAGTGATGGCAAATCTTTTCTAAGTTCTCTGAAAAATTCATCTTGTTTGCTACCACTGGAAACAGTTGACAAAAATGGAGAATATTTTAAGGTTTTAAGTCATCTAAGTTCATTCTTGTTTAGTGAAGCATGTGAGCATGTTAGTGTTTTGTGTCTATTACTTTTCTATTCATACCAGCCACCTGAGAAGTAGGCCTGGATGTTAACACAAGAAGAAAGCAAGTTTCAGAATTTTCAGTTTTGGAAGCAGAACATCTGACAAGTTAATGCAAATATGAAATTGGACAAACTAAGAATGCTGTGCTAGTCCCTCTTAAGTAAGCAACTAGTCTTGTGAGCAGAACTAAAGAAGCTTGTAACTTTTATAGCTTGGATTCCTAATAAAGAAGATATTATGTTTATATGGCTGATACAGACGTGTAATTCCTACATCTGCTTCAAGTAGAATAATAATAATAGTAGTAATAACAATAAAGTGTTGCTAGGTAGAACTTCCAATACTCTACCTCCTGAATATAGTATCTCAAAAGAAAACCACAAAGGACTTCATAAATATTTAGGTGGAATCTCCCCAAATAACTAACTATGGCTTTCCTAGGGAATTCTGTACATCCCCTCTTCAAAGTTTTCCTTATTTCAGTCTTCTGTACCTGATCCAATGAAAGCAATTCCTTCTGTGTACCACAGCTGACCTACTGTACCGCTTCAGTTTGAGAGCAACGCAATAAAAACAGCTAAAGAATGTGCTGATTAGAACAGTTATTGAGGGAAGCATCATGAGGTTTATAGCACCTTCCTAGTTTCCTGGTGCCTAAGAACAGCTGAGCTAGCAAAGCAGAGAACTGCAGCTGGGAATCAAAACTAGCTTTCAAATGCAAGTGTTACTGATATTATGGAGGAATACATCTGAACAGAAAAGCAGGATAAGCCTTGACAGCACCAAAAATCTGTTCACCATATTATTTTGCCTAGACCTTAACTTTCTGTACTCCACCTGGGAAGGAATTTCAGGGATTACAAGAGCTAAAAAGTCAGGTATATTTCAGGTTCAGAATAACTATTTTTTTAAAATGCTTTATTGAATTCAGTGTGAAATGGCTGAACTATTCTGATTCCAGGAAATTAAAAGGAATCTTGCAGTGAATTTATGGTTCTGCAACAAATTTGTGGCTCTGCACTGGAGTTGCATGCACTTTTATTGTCAACAGTCGAATAAGGTTGTGCAGCTCACTAAAATAACTCTGATTCCTCTGCCCAAATGTTTTTTTTCCATATAACTTTCTAGTCAGTGTGTCAGCAAGGGATTCCAGCCATGATTAACAATGATGACAAACCAGTTATCTGACAAAGCAATTACATTTTGCTGTTTCACATGGGTCAAAAGAACACAGTTCAGCTGTAAATTTCACTTTCTCAGGTCAGTGGTAAAAACATATTGTCAGTAAAAGTAAAGAACCTGCAAAAGCTTTGAAGATTAGTATCTGTAAGCCTATTCATTGGTATAAATTAAATACATTATCCAAATGTTATCAATTTAGGAGTTTAATAGATAGTGCACTACTCAGGGCACACATTTAAATTATATAAATAGTAGGTACAGCAAAAGGGAAGAGGGAAGAGTAATAAGGAAATTACCACAGTAATCACAAATAATTGCTGGGACCTTTCAAAGAACTGCTAGGAACTTTTCGAGTTATCCCACGATATGTTTCAGGTATATTAATGAAACAGTTTCAGTAATGCAAAGAAAAAACAAATAGAAGAAAAAGAAAAAAATATTATGTTCACTTTAGTTACATACGTAGCAGATCACGTAGATAACTACACTTCCCTTCTTCACCTGGGACAGACCATTTGTGGGTCATCCAATGCTTGGTTGACGTCAATGGTTGATCAGTGTCTTTGTTCTGTTATGTGGTGTTGTTATATAGGAAGTATATTATATTTCTCTTCTATGCAAAAAAGTGCTGTGAGTACCTCAAGGATGATTTGCACTGATGAATGAAAAGATATACATAACTGCAGTTGTAAAAGGAGATGGTTAGCACAAATGCACTTCGAGGTAAACGCTAACACGTCGACACTGTTTTCATTGGCATAATGTTCTTCAGAGTCTTTGCACAGAATGCTTTCACTGCTGTCTTATAAAAGCCATTTGTCACTCCGTAACAAATTAAGATCCCTGTGGTCAGTCTACTCTTTCTTTCTTCATTGTTCTTAATTTATAACTTGATACATAAACTGCACAGGAACTTTCAAAACAGGAAGACAAGTGCTATTGCTTCATAGCCTTGAGCATCTAAAATTGCAAATATATTTGGATATGCTTGAGCTTTCATCACCTCCAGACACTGTTGCAGACATTACTTGATTTAAAGAATCATGAAATTATTTAGGTTGAAAAAGACTTTTAAGAACATTGAATCCAGCCATCACCAAGTCCATTTACATGTCATTAGAACACTTTTGAAGACCTTGTTAGGAGTCTCAGCCTCATACTATACACCCATATGGTATACAGTAGCCTTTGCATTAAACTATGTATTGCATGCATCTCTGTATAGAAAAACCACACAATATTACTGAACTACATCCACCTGTGTCTTCAGGATACAGTTACACAATAACCAGTACCTATGTCCAAAGAAACTTCTGGCCTTTCCAGAGCTGTTGTGCCATTCCAATTCTCAGCTAAAAAGAAGACAAGAAAGAGAGAAGGAAAAAAGCAACTAAAGTAAGCATGATGGATGACAGATAAAATGAAATAAAAATAGTACTTGGAGTGTGAGAGGGTGCTCATTAAGAGAAAGAAATAGAAAACCATGAGACAGAAACCTGCACTAACAATCAAGTGAAAAAGTAACACAAAATGTAAAGAAGGGCAGAGAAAATACAGTTGGGGGAATAATGTTCAACTGATTTAGAGATACAAAACATTTGAAGGAAAACAATGGCCAAAAAGCTAAATATATATTGTTTTTCTTACGTAGTTATTGTGTCCATGACAACACCCACCACCAGATTTTGTCATGACATGAAAAATGTCATAATTTTGAACACACTCCTTGGAGTAAATTGTTTTGACATTGTAAATGCCAAAGAATTTATAATTTTTTCGGGGTCAAAAATGATAAAATTAACAATAGAAACAAGTCTTTTCTGAGGATCAAGCAGTGTCCCTCTGACAGTAAACAAACAAACAAAAAAATAAAGATCTTAAAAGGTCATGAGTTTTTTTTAAAATAATATTTCTAAAAAATTCTACATTAAAAACATGAAAATGCTGTAGCGTATAGGGAAAAAAGAGTAAAGGACAATTTATTTTTTTTCTTCCAGATAACTCCTGAGTTAAAACTAGGTTGTTAATTTGAAATTTAAAGTAAGGTGCCAAGAGTAAACCTTGTGTGTAACTCCATGTGGAACTTCATCTCATACCATATACATCTTTTTTGAAATGTCTGATGTAATATGATAATAAGGTGAAATTAAGCACTCTGAGAAATAATATTCCATGTAAACAGTACCCTAATTTATAAACATCCAAAGAGTTCTCTGAGATCCTAATGAGGGAGTTAATTTAAGGGTAAGATGCTACAGGGACATAGCCCTGGTTATCATCAAATATTTTTGACTTTTTCCCCACTGATAATAATTATTGTAGTTTCCTGCTGGACAGATAGTGCAGCATGTGTATATGTGTAGAGTTAGAGGCAAGATGAAGGGAAATACAACAGAAAAAATAGAGTCCACTTGATGCTTTTCCCCCTGAAAGAAACCTGGTTACTTACCTAAGCTTTAAGCCTGTTCTCTTTAATTTTGCCCAACGGTTCTATTGATGTCAATGGAAACTCCAAATGAAGAATGAAAACAGAATACAGCTTATTTTCATTTTGGAACATAATAAAATATAAAGCAGCCCCTTATAAAGTATTTATAATGGCAATCATTGCAGATCACACCATTCTTGATATGTTTTCACAAGCGCGAAGGTGGGAGTCACCCAAACTGATAAACAGAATTCAGTACAAAAATAATATAAATTTGTATTTTTAAGGTTTTCAAAGCATTGGTCATATATTGCTTCCTCACAAGTTACAGCCAAGAATTGTCAGATGATGTACGTTATCCACGCTAATGATGTCACCAGTGTACTCTTTTATGTGCATATATTAATAATGTTGTTTATAAAGCGAATTTCCAGGAAAAAAAAAAAAAAAGAGGTCAAGTTGCCTCATTAAAAAAAAAACCAACCCAAAAATATAAAAAAAATGGGTGCAGTGGATATTAAACAGTTATTTAAAAATATGCTATCAGTCATTAATCAGTTTAGGTGGTTTTATCTGATTGCAAGGCCAGTTAATGTTAACATGTCTATGTCTGGAACACTTACAACATAAAAAAAATGGAATGGGAGAGGTAAATCATTTGTACATGTCTATTTCTAGCCAAAATTAATCCAAAATCCAGAAAGGAGGCAGATTTTGTTCTTACCATGACCCTGACCGCACAGGCACATAAGCTGATTTCTTGGAAGTTCTTTTCAATTGTCTTTTTGGCATGAAGAAAGGAAGTGTTGGATGAAAGAAAATAGAAAATACTGAACAGCAAGTTTTCACTAATTGCTTTTGCTGCAACTATATTTTACTGTTTAGTGGCACAATGTCTCTTTCAAAGATTTTGTAACCTCCCAGTAATTTTTCTCTGAAGACCTGGCAAATGGAGTCTTCCAGTTGGTTTGGCCATACAGTGAAATTAAATGGCTTTGGGATGTGGGAGTTTGTAGATAATGGTAATATATATTGGAATATGAAAAAAGAAAGGACTTCGTAGACCAAATTCATTGTGTTGCAGCTGCAAGAAGCTATGATGTTTAGTCTAGATACCACTGTCACAGATTTGTCTGCTCCTTATTCCATACAGCAAAAATGACTGTGCTTGCAAAACACCAGAAAACAAGATTGACAACATGCTCTGCTAAGCCACTGGCAGCTTTCAAGTGGCGCTACCACAATCCTGCAAGACCAGAGCCTTTTGCGGTCCTGCCCTGAATGTGGTGAAGAATGCATCCTGTTTAACCTAAAAGAAAAGGTAAAAATAAAAAAAATCTTGTTTTCAACCATAGAAGACTTGAGTGCCGATCTGATGTTGGGTACATCATAAGCAAGATCCAGTGAAACTATTGATAATTTTTACTAAATTTAAAC
Organism: Pseudopipra pipra; assembly: GCF_036250125.1. Taxonomy (NCBI): domain Eukaryota; kingdom Metazoa; phylum Chordata; class Aves; order Passeriformes; family Pipridae; genus Pseudopipra; species Pseudopipra pipra. Next base: position 85,332,654 of record NC_087551.1, on the reverse strand, counting down.
TTTTCTAGATGACAGTAGACCTGCATATGAACAGATTTGTTGTTGCTGGCATTGTTTGCCAGCTCCATTCTGCATGCACCACATGCTGTAATGGGATTAAAATAGCTCTTCACTGCACCTACTTAACATCTAGGCAATCATGACCTTGATTATTGAGTGAAGAAGATACACACAAATCAATATTTTCAAAGCATTTACTATAAAACAATCTACTCACGAGTGTGGGCCCCAAATAAATCAGTTTCTTTTGTGTGAATGGTATATCCCATGATCGCAGACACCTGGAATTTGTGGTGAGTTTTGAAAAAAACATTACCTTTTTTTGATGATTATCGCTGACTGGAGAGTGTCCTGAGCAACCTGCTGTATTTGACCCTGCTTTGAGAAAGGCTTTGACTAAATGAGCTCTAGAGGTCCATTCCAATCTCTGATCCTGTGAATCTATTATTATGATTAATTGTGACAATTATAGTTACATATATTAATAGTTATTATTAAGGAGGTATATGCAAACATTTAGTACTCATGGGTATACAGATTGGTGTGTGTGCAGGTACAGATTTGTTGTGCATAGAGCCCTGAAGAGATCCCAGGCTGAGATACCTGAAGAGATTATCTCTTGTGGCACTGGCATCCCTGAAATGCAAACAGGGATATTGCCATAAAAGGGTGGGTTACCAAAAGGTCTAAGGTGGCTGGTGAGACATACTTGGAGGTGGAAAGTTAAAGGCTATGTGCACCTGTGGTTTCTGACATTGTGGAAGGAAGCTTTCACTGCAGTTTGCATGCCAAAGGAGACTAAGTGCCTGGCTCCTCAGTTTCTCCTCTGTGAGGTGGTAGGCCAGCTTCCTCATCCCCATCAGGCATAATTCCCTCCTTCCTCCTCAATATGTGATAGAAATGGAAACAATGAGACTATACATAAATACCAGAAGAATTTTTGTTCAAACCTAAATAAAAATTAACTTAATCTAACTGCCTCCTGGCTGTGTCTCATTAAAAGTAAGCTGTATTGAATATTTAAAATGTTCAGCAATGCCAAAATTTAATTACTATTTAGTGGGAATGAAACTACATATGTAAAATGCAGTTTACAGGGAAATCAGACTTTGAGTGGTGTACTGAGGACTGGGGATTCTTCCACATTTACTCTGTGGAAAGAGAAATGCATTACAGAATGGGAAATGGAGCCTACGCAAGTATTTGCAAAGGTATGCCATTAAGTAAAAGGATACACTTAAAGTAAGAATTATAGCGAACTCATGTTTCTAACCACAAGGGTGAACTTTTGCCAAAACTCTTCAATGGCTGCAAGACCCCTAAGCCTCAGCATTCCTTTTTTGTTTAGTAAATCACTGGGAAATCTATTGCCTAATATGGTCCTCATCCTTTTCTATGCTTTGTCCTCATAGGAAGTAACTGTTTCATCATTCCAGCTGAGTTCAAGGAGTATCCGCTACCTGAAATAGAAGAAACTATAAAACATCAGCCCTTTGAAAAAATATTAAACTTCTCAATCAACGTATAAGGATGCTCTGCGTGTCTAAACCAGAGCACCAGAAATGAATAGACATGAAAGAGTTTTGATGTGACATGTCTTGATAACTTATTTTGCATCCCAGATCCTTAGTTAGCTTCCAAATGTTCTCTCTTCATTTTTTCGCAAATGACTTTTACCTTCAAAGTATCCACTGCTGAAGAAAGAGCTTGTGGTTCAGGACCACCTGGGCAGTCCTGCAACTGGGTTCAGATAAGTCACTTTACCATTTACCTTCTTAACCTGCCAGCTAATAAAGTAACATTCTGTTTCATTTTTCTTTTAATATGAAAGAGTAATCCTACCCTTAGATTTACTTAGGGGGGTATGTCTCAGAGAAAGCAGTCAGAAAGCCACTGACATGAGGACCTCAATTTAAATAAAAGTAAAATAGATGCTCTCTGGAAGAATTTGAGACAAAAAAGGGCACGTTCATTGCATCTGCATTTCAAGAAAAGCATATGATTTAAAAATCTGGAAGTCCTTGAATCTCAGAATCCTCTGATGAGGACTTCAAATTAATCTGCAGAAATAATTGATAATATTTAATTTAAGAAATCCTCTAGTCTGGAACATTTTAGCATTTTCTGTCATTAATTAGAGCAAACTCAAGCTCTAGGATTAATACCTATTAACCTGTATTTCCAGAATTCTTTTGTCTATTTATATTTCTTTCATTTTTCTCTAGTTCCTAATTTCCGGGCAATTAAGCACTGAAATATTCCTTTGCAAATACAGTTCACTATGTATCAGATCTGTTTATACTAGCTGCTCACATGGGGACAATGATGCAGTTGTGATCGTACAATTTACATTCATATCTCGGCTTTGAGAACCAGACTCCCAGGAGAAAATTCGCTGCTACTATTTGTTCCTTTGGTGGTTTGTTCTGTTGCGTTTCTTCTGATACATAAAATTAGATGGCCAAAACATTATATCATTTCCTTGGAGGATGTTAAAACAATAGTAGAATACAGTGCAGGTCCATATGATTGCTCAGAAAAGGTTTTAAATTGTCCTTATAAATTATTCAGTTCAGGGTAAATTATTCAATTCAGGATTGTATTTTACTGGTGCATCTTGTATGCAAAAAAATTGAAAATGCAAATGTACAGAAGTTACAGAAGTTCATAGAAATATTAAGAAAACATTCCTTTCAGTTCAAGGATTAAATGAGTTAATAACCTCCTGTTAAAGACTGTTGGGTTGTGTGAACTCATTATCTAGGCTAGAACCACTTCCACCTGTGTCTCCAGGATACATTCACACAACAGTCAATGCCAATGTCTAAAGAGACATCTGAGCTTTCCAGGACTGCTGTGCCACTTTAGTTCTCAGCTACAAAGATGGACTAGGATTTCTGTCTTGGCCAAACAATGCCATGAAACACTATGTTTATTTATTGCAGAAGATAGAACCAAATCTACCCTAAAGAGAAAGTGAATTAATGGATTCAGAACTGCTATATATTTCCAATATAGGACTTACATGTCTTTTCTCACTTTGATTTTGTTTGATAAAAGTAACTGTTACAATCCTGGGGCCTAACAAATTAAATTTGAAAGATGTGGATAGGAATCACACAGTATATATTTACGGTGAGCAGCATCAAAATTTATTTTATAATAACTAGCTCCAATAAGAATATTTTAAATTATTTTTACCTTTTTTTTCTTCTGCATAAATGACACCTCTCAGATTTTTCTTAGCTCCCTGAATCTACTTTCCTAGAATCTCAGCCAGCTCATGGTAACATAAACACACTTTATTCTGTTCTGCCTCAAAGTGGGCACTGTACAGTGCTCTTCTAAATGTTCTAAACTTGACCAACTAAAAGTAGTTTGAAACCAAAAAGATGGCCTTTACAGGGACACAGAAATTAAAGGAAAATAGCTTATTAGACCTTGATCCAAACTATCCTAATAATTATGCAGACTTCCGTTGTCTCTGAGCTTTGCATCCAGTCTTTGAGACTACAAACAGCAACAAACTGAAGCAAATCTTTACATCTCAATAGAGTTTCATTAATGCTTCCCCTTAATTTCTTAAAATTAAAATTAGTATTAGAATTACTAAGCATTATAGCAGTATAGAATTACTAAGCATTGTAGTGCTTACTATTTTGTTCAATCAGAATCTCAAACCACGAGAGCTTTGTGTTAAGAAAAATGGTATTTTATTAGTACTTCAAAATACTACAATGTTTTCTGGCATTGAATAAATCTTTTAAAAATAAATAATATTGAAACACTGTGGAACGAAATATAACACTTGGAAGATCTGATTTAAAATTGCATGACAAAATAAACCATTATATCTTTCAAAGGCTTGATTTAATAAATTTTGTTCTTCAGTTTTGGAGGTTTTTTTCAGCATTGTGATAAGCTGTCAGAGTGTCATCTCTGTTTCTGAGGATTATGTACATGTGTATTATTGAAAAGGTAAGAGGTAGGGGTCTTTCAGTTTTGGTGAGACATGATAATTTGGTGAGACTCGTGATTCAGATATCATGAGTCTTATTAACAGAAATCACTGAGCTTGGCATATCTGTTTTCCATGATTAGTGAGTTGTCTTGCCAAAGATGCTGCAGAAGCATCTTCACATCCTATGACACTCTGGCCAGTTATTTCTTTTGGTTTTAATCAAGGTTATTAAAACAAAGCAAACTTTGGAAAACTAAAAGGATACCACTGCTTTGGATTATACACCAAGAAATGTAAAAATTAAAAGAATACTGGCCAAGTATATGTGGAACAAATCCCATTACCCACCTCTTTCATATGATGTTTAAACTAGGAGAATATGGAACTTTAAGTTCTCTTGCAAGATCCCAGACATATTTTGAAGAATGATGATTTTCTGTTTAACTGATGGCTTCATATTTTAAAACACCGCACACATTATTCAAATCACAACATAAAAATGAATTCAAAAGCAAACTTCAAGGTCAACAAATTAACATTTCAGGAATCCTATTTTAGTCATAGGAATGACGTAAAAAAGAGTAAGAGATCAGTGTAAAAAAGAGCAAGAGATACATCCAAAGGGAGTATGAGTCAGTGGTTCCTAAGTTAAACAAAGATGAGAATTAAAGAAACCAGATGCACAACTCTATTTTCCGTATTAGGAAAGTATCACAGTTTTATAGTTCCTACAGAGACACTCAAGTGCTGATAATCATTGTCTGAAAAAGCTAAACATTGAGAACATACATTAAATTTTCCCTCTTGTTACCCAGTCGGTGTGACAGCTCTTGTTCTCCCTTATGGAATCTGAAACTCTAGAATAAATTTTATTTTGCCTTGTCAAACTGAGGCCAAATAATGTATGAAGAAAGTTAACATCCAGATGAACTACAGCATATTGGAAAGCAAGTGGCTTACTGCTGGGATGTGTCCTCTGATGTCCTCTGATTTGATATCCAGTTCCTGTTGTTTCTTAGTACCTAAGTTTCATCCTTCCAGAAGTCAAAAATTGATCCACAACTCTCTCGCTCATGTTCTAAATAGGTGACAGAGGCCTCCGAGACAGCTCAAAATCTGAAAAAAGGTAAAACAGAAATAAAAGACGTGCCTAAGCATGCCATAATTGTTGGGTTTGAGTTGAAAAGGATAGAAGAGTGAGACAGGAAAAACACCTATATTCTGTTTTAGACTAGTAACACAGAAGTTTTGCTTTTCAGACTTAACTTCAATATGACTTCCTCGTAGCAATGAACAAATCATCTGCAGCTTTTTTTCCCCTGCCTGTTGTTGTTTCTATTTCTTCTGTCAGTATTCATGGGACTCTGTTCTTTTTTAAGTGCTTTGAATTGGTCAAGATCTACAGAGCAACTACTTAGCTTAATACATAGCCTAAAGTGTGGATTCATTACAAACAACTAATTAATTTTAAAAGATTAATTTGAAACAGGATGTTAAAGACGCTGTAAGGAAGTAAATTCCATATTTGATACTTCCGCCTTACAGGGATTTGAAAGGTTTTTCCTTGTAAGGGGAATAGGTACTGGTTAGAAGCAGGTTATTTAGTTGTGTGATGAATTTAAAGTAAGAATTACCTAATTTGTCTGAAGCAGAAAACTCCTTGAATAATATATTCAGTAGAAAATCAGAAATCCAATAACAATTTGGAAGCATGGTTTTGAGTAAACCTCTGTGAGATGACAAGAATATTTCCCTAATTTAAAAGTGAGATGTTAACTTGCTGAAGAATGATATGGAGCTCTAAAGTCTCCTAAAATATATCTACACAGCTCCTGGATCTGCTCTATTACAGAAAATATTTTCATTAGTACTCATTGCACAAAATATACCTTATACTGTCAGGAAATTAAAGCAAATTAAGTGATAGATCTTTTTATTTTTACACTGGCACAAGTTCTGCACAATGTCTAATTCATTTTGAGTGTAGCAACTTGCAAACATATGGCCCTTTCACTGAAGCAGACACAAGGATGTTTTTAGAAGCTTAATATTCTAAAAGCAAGGAGAATATTCTTTGGAATAGTGGAAAGTCCAACATTGCTACTTCAAACAGTTCTGTCAAGCAAGATGATATTCTTGCCAAAGCAACACTAATGCTTTTATAAGCACCACCCCAGAATTATCACTGATTAATGTAAATGTTGTATTGTTTATTTGTGTCCTGGTGAACTACCTGGTTCAATTCAGAAATAAGCAACATTCACCATCATGTGGACAGAAGGAGCCTAATTCTACCAACTCTGCTTTACTGAAGCTTTGCTCCATTTTTAGGCTGTAGAATCATCTTGTGCCTTTCTTTGACCCTCTCTGTTAATCGAGCCAGCTCCCTAGTCCTTAAATCCTCATAAAACATTTACTTATGTCCTAGAAATGCTCTGTATGAGAGAAACCTGCAGCAAAGTCCCTGCAATCCACTGCCAAGATTCTGTGAGGAGTTAAGAGCTGACTGTGAGGGCTTGTCTGCTTCCAGAGCCAGGAGCAAAATCTTTGCCACAGGAAATAAGAAAATGCATCAACAGCTTAATTTATCTTCCAGTAGAAGTGTCTTGCCATGGGGAGGTACATTTAATGCCAGATACTGTCACACCAAAATCTGGAGCAATTTCATTTTTAGTCTTTCAAATAAGGAATAATTATATATTCAATCTTTTGTTCAGAGATCTATTTGAGGAGTCCCTCTTAAGGACTTATAGAAAATATGGAACCTAGAGTGTTAGCTGATTGCAACCACATGTATCAAGGGCAAAAGGCAGCATGAAGCCAGAGAAACAGTCTGTCAGGGCCCTGAGAGCACCAGAAAGCCTTTGCTGGGGCTGCCCACAATCCCTGGCCATGGCACAGGACCCTGTTTGAGTCTGGCCCAGAGCTGCCAGCCCCTGCCCCAGTGACATCCCAGCAATGCTGCCCTCCAGCTCCATCTCCATCGCTGTAGGTAGATGACCTCCTGGATGGACACCCTCACCCCACAGTGTATGCTGTGAGTCTCCATCCCTTCTTCTGGCTCCAGCTCTTTTTGCTGCAGGGTGGACCCTGGTCCTGGTTCATTGTTTGGTATGTCTGGCATGGCTATAGATAGGCATGGCCAAAGGTTAAGCCAACTCTGCAAACACAAGTCATCTTTTCTCAAAATCGTTGTTGCATTGGGTATATTTTAGGACACTCTTCATGCTTGTATGTTAAATGGAAGCTTGGACAACATTATCTGAAAACATAAGGTGATGAAAAATTAGTCAAGATAATTCACGGTAAAAATCTCTGTAGTTAATATTATCTTAAACTGCTTATTGGTACAATCATAAAAGATGTCCTTCATAGTGTGAAGAAGAAATTCAACAGAAGTTGAGTAATAGTTGAATTAATCTGCCTGTTAGATAGTCTTTTAGCTCAAATCAACAAATTTGGTAGCCAAACTGACAAATCTGCATTTTAGATTGTTTCTCTCCATAATATTATAAATAGAAATTGAAGAACTAGAATACAGAAGGAGGTAAATGTTAGTAGTAAATGAAAAAAATAAAATTGGCCTGGAATTAAGTGATGAGTGGGTGGAGTTGGCTCAAGCTTTATTAAAATTTTTTCTAAGTTACTTCATAGCAGGAAAAAATTACGTAGCATTTTGATGATACATTGATGATATCAAGATAATAGAAACTGTAATTATTGTATTACAGAAGAAAAAGAGATAGACCAAGGAAGAGAAGTGGGAGCAATAGACTAATAGATGTATTTATCACTACAAATTAAAAACTCAGTTGAAGAAAACTAACTAAGAATGCAACCTGAGAGAGCTGAGGGGGATGGAAATGACAAACTAAATGACAAACTAAACAATTAACAAATTTGATGCCCAAGAAAATGCAGCAAAAGCAGTACTAAATAAAGTAATAATTTAGTAGAAAGATTAGTCACAAATGTACTAAGACAACATCTTGGTTATTATATGTGTCACAACTCAGGCTTTGACTGAAACAGAAAATGTAGGTGTTGATTTAAAATCCTGTAAAGTCATTTATTCCTTATGAGTAATAAATAGCTTTGTGACAGTATCTCAGCTATTAGGATGTGCCCAGATGTCAAAGAAACGTCTTATTAGGAAAAAAGGTTCAAGAACTAAAGCAAATTGAAGAGAACTGCAACCTTTTCTAACTCCAGATTGTGGACACTTGAGCAGTACCATAATTACTTGATATTCTGGTGGCAAAAGCTTGTGTGTATCTGTGTAAGGAGAGGTTCTGGTTAAAGATTGGATTGCATGTTTCCAACCAGAAATACTGTTTCCATTTAGAGGTGGAAAAGGATAATTAGTGCCAAAGTAGAGGTTGCCAATATTAAGTGTTGTGTAAACCAAGACTAGTGCAAATATTAATTCATATATTCATATACAATTCCATGCATAGAGAAGCAGGTTTTCAATCCAAATAGTTATTCTATGATTGTCCATTATAGTTCACATGGACACATGAACTTTGTTAAATTCTCCACTTTTCTACTCTTATTGGCTGGCTGTGGCAGGACATCATCCCCTGAGGATGTGACCAAGACAATGCCCATTTGCAAATGTATCGGTGGTAGGCTGAGGGAGATGAGATGCCAGGCCAGAAGATGTTGAAACCACTCTGGGTTCAACCCCAAATTAACATCCTGATGGTGAGGCAACCACTGGAGTCAAATGACTGTCAGTCCTTCACTTTATACTACAAAAGTCCAGTTCCCTTTCACACAGTCAAGATCTTCTGACATAACCCTTTCTGGGGTGTATGCATGGAGATTCCTCCTGTGGGCTGAGGACGCTCCTCATAATAGTCCTCGAGGTTGAGAGAAAGAAATCTTCCCATAAACATTGGTATGAGTTACATCAAACCTCTACTTAATAATTATTTCTTTTTTAGTAGCTTTAATATAATTGCTTCAATAATTGCTTTAATATAGTGCACTATCCTCTGCTATGCTGCTAGTAGTTTTAGCATTTATATTATCTAGTAAATAATTCTGATTAAGATCTTCTGTTAGATCATTTGTAATAATGAATGATTCATTTTATATAAATATTCTCAGTTTTTCATCATTAAAACCCGTGGGAATGCAGATTCATCATGACACTGCAGAAATGAGAAGAGATTTCAGCAAGATGCTATAGGATTTAAGCAAAAGCAAGGAAGAACTGTTTGCAGTCACTGCTTGAAGCCTTACCTCATCTGTGATAAGCAAGACAGACTAAGAGACTTGTAAAAGGTGCGTGATAGTTCTTTTTATGGCTTTGTTTAGCTTGCCCCATTGGTTGTAACTATAATGGAAAAATGCTAGCTTACCTGTGTGTTGGAAAAGTGCCCCCTGTGTATCCCTCCCCCCGGAACCCCAACTATGAATGTAGTGGAAAAGTACTGGCATGCATGCTCCTTCCCCAAACCCTATATACACCAAAGGTTGTAATCAATAAACAATTCAGTTTGTCCATACAACCTGGGTCTGTGAACTAGTCGCTACAAAAACCTGTGGGACAAAAGTGGTTCAATCACACTTCCATATTCTCTTAAATTTAAACTGTTTATAAAATCTAATGCTAGGATTGGATACTTTCTGCACCTCATGAATCAACAGCAGGGCTTCTTTAACAAATTTTGTCTAAGCCTTCCACTCCCACCTGCAACACTGGCTAATAGTATTTTTGATTTAACATTTCTTTTTCCAAATGTGAATATTATTCCCAAATTTTCTTGTTTTTACCAGTTTAAAGGATTGGAATGCTATAGGTTTGTTAAGAAAAAAACCCATGCCAATACACATATAAATTTATTTTTTAGTTATCTTATAGTTCTTATGGCTGCCTTTAAGGTTCTACATTAAAATTAAATAGCCCCTAGTAAATATTTGGATGCCAGTAGTTTATTCACATGTCCTTTTCAACTGGTTGGAGTTTTAACACAAGTCTTGAAATATTTGTTCTTTCATAGAATCATAGAATCAACTGGGTTGGAAAAGACCTCCGAGATCATCAAGTCCAACCCTTGATCCAACACCGCCGTGGTTACTAGACCATGGCACTCAGTGCCACATCCAGTCTCATCTGAAAAACCTCCAGGGATGGTGAATCCACCACCTCCCTGGGCAGCCCAATTTCAACGATTACTCTCTCTGTAAAAAATTTCTTCCTAATATCCAGCCTAAACCTCCCCTGGCACAGCTTAAGACCATGCCCTCTTGTCCTGCTGCTGGTTGCCTGGGAGAAGAAACCAACCTCCACCTGGCTACAACCTCCTTTCAGGGAGTTGTAGAGAGTGATGAGGTCTCCCCTGAGCCTCCTCTTCTCCACGCTAAACAACCCCAGCTCCCTCAGCCTCTCCTCATAGGACTTGTGCTCGAGTCCCTTCACCAGCCTTGTTGCTCTTTTCTGGACCTGCTCCAGCACCTCCATATCCTTCCTGAACTGAGAGGCCCAGAACTGGACACAGGACTCCAGGTGTGGCCTCACCAGCACTGAGTACAGGGGAAGAATCACTTTCCTGTGATTCCTATTCCTGATCCAGGCCAGGATGCCATTGGCCTTCTTGGCCACCTGGGCACACTGCTGGCTCATGTTCAGCTTCCCATCAATTCAAACTCCCAGGTCCCTTTCTGCCTGGCTGCTCTCCAGCCACTCTGTGCCCAGCCTGTAGCGCTGCAGGAGGTTGTTGTGGCCAAAGTGGAGGACCCGGCACTTGGCCTTGTTGAACCTCAATGCATTGGAATCAGCCCAGCTCTCCAGCTTGTCCAGGTCTCTGAAGAGCCCTCCTGCCTTCCAGCAGATCAACACACCCCCTCCAACTTGGTGTCATCTGCAAATTTGCTAATGTTACACTCGATCCCTTCATCCAGATCATCAATAAAGATATCAAACAGAACTGGGCCCAACACTGATCCCTGGGGGACACCAGTAGTGACCAGCCACCAACTGGATGCAGCGCTGTTCACCACCACTCTCTGGGCCCGGCCCTCCAGCCAGTTCCTAACCCAGCACAGAGTGCCCCTGTCCAAGCCATGGGATGCAGCTTTTTCAGGAGTATGCTGTGGGAGACGGTGTCAAAGGCTTTGCTGAAGTCCAGACAGACCACATCCACAGCCTTCCCCTCATCCACCAGGTGAGTCATCTGATTATAAAAGGAGATCAGATTAGTCACACAGGACCTGCCCTTCCTAAACCCATGCTGGCGGGGTCTGATTCCTTGTCCATCCTGTAGGTGCTGTGTGATTGCACTTAGGATGATCTGATCCATAGCCTTGCCAGGCACTGAGGTCAGGCTGACAGACCTGTAGTTTCAAGTTCTACTTCAACCTGTACAGGATGGATAAGATGGGAGCACCAGTCTTTTAACATCCGGTACACTCAGAGTTTCTGAGTGCATAATTCTTAGGAATGAATAGTGAACTTGGAGTTGGGTTGTGGCTGGTTTGCCAGTGTTCATCAAACACCACAAAATATACTGAAGACACAGACTGCTACACTGTAAATCAGATTCAATTTTATCCCCAGAGTTTGAGCGAATTGTGAATATTTGGAAGCAATATAAAACAGTGAGGAAGAAACTTTTCCAGAACAAGCTTATACCAATAATACATATATTTTCTGTGTGTTCCTTATATGTTGTGAGAAACTGGCTTGTGGGTCAACCCTCATTAAAAAAGGAGTTGTCACATTTTGTTATCTTCTCTAGAGAGAGGGAAGTCTATGACATCATTAATTCTATGATTAGTTAAATTTCAGATTTACATTCTTGTTTGTTCATGCAGTTTCTAGGCATTCAGATTATTGGCTGTGACTCTTCATTTCAGCATAACTCTGTGGAGACTGAAAACACACTGTGACATATCAAGTGCCTTTTCAGAGCACTTGGCCCAGTGTCTGTGCATCTTGTACTTGTGAATCAAATATAGGTCACTGGACTCAGTGTTCAGCTGCTGTGAGCTATCTTCAGAACATCTGTGATGAAATAGACCAGTTGTTGATTTGTCTTATCATGTGGAAAGAGAAGACAGAGACAAACCAAATAACTTCATGATTGCTTTGCATCAGTAAATGCCAGTTGGTATAACTTGGTGATATTAAAAGACAAAAGGTATAAAATTTACAACAAGTGTTGGTTTCTTGACTGCGGATATCTGGTAGGATTTAGTGGGGCATAAAAGATCCTGAAAAGTTATATGAGGATTGTTTTAAAAAATTAACATTTACAAAAAATGAAAAAAATGGGCACTGGCTAAAATATTTTCACACCTTATGGATGAGTTTATCAGAAAAATAGAGAATTAGCTGACTCAAGGACTTCGAATAAGCACTGTTAACTTCTAGCCAAGGTAATGTATACTATTTTCCTGGATACTTGCCACATGCTCTCACAGGTTTTTTTTGGTTTTTTGTTTGTTTGTTTGTTTGTTTAATGTGGTATTTCTTCAACTGTCTAGTTAGGCTGTGCTATATTATGAGAGTTTATAGAAATTTTAGGATTTAACTTCATATAACATGGTTAACAAAGTTGAAATGCAATATTAAGAAAAAAGTTTTAGTGAATAGAGCAAATTTCAGCTTATCACTAATGAAAGGTAATACATGGACAAAGCATAGTAAATACTAGGCATAGACAATCGGGCAAAATGAAACACAAAACTCCTTCCTGTAGAAAGGTAATTTACTGGACTCTATTCTCTAAAGGTTGCTAAAATACCTATGTGGGCAGCTCAAGAGGACAGGTTAATACAAATGGTGACATCCTAGGGTGGCTCAGGTTATTAGTACTCTGGTATGATCAGTATTCCATCCCACAGGCTGTATGGGCAGGTGATAATTTCAAGAGACCCCCCGAACAAGGAATAACAAAACCCACAGCTGCATTGGATGCTGATATTTCAGTTACATGTCTCAGGCAAAGCCATTGCTGTGTTTAGCTCAGTCAGATTTAACTACACAATATATGATTCAAGTATGGCACAGAATTAATACAGCCTAAATGTGTTTCAGCACATGACCATTACCATATAACTAGGGAAAAGTTTTCCACTTTTTATAGTAGCGGTAGAAGAGCTCCTGAGAGCTAGAACTAGGTATAACAACTGTAGCCAGCTTTTTTTTTATTTTTTTTTATGTATCTGTATTTCACAGAATCAGATACACTGATATTTGTATCAGGAATTAAATAAAACTGAAGGAAAAGATTTTTGACTTCTCTAAATCTCAGTTTGTGAATTGAGACTATAATAACAGTTTCCTACTTTTTCAAAAGAAAGACAAGTATTTATCATCTTACATTTTCTTATCTGCATATAGATCTCCTGGCTTGTCCTCTGACACAGTATGTAGTATTTTTACGTGCAACATGGAAGTACATTTATTATTGCAGCATTTAATGCTGGTAGAATGTAATATATAGTTTGAAAGAGTGACAATATTGAATGGAATTCTTTTCTTCTAGAAGATACTTGCCATATTAAAACATTTCATAATGAGGTTGTGAAGAACACTAGGATCTTATATCAGCCAGAAAATTATCTCCTTATACTGTGATAGATGGCATAATACCAGACCCTACAGGTAAATGTGTTGGGAGAAAATGTATTTTAAATGGTATTCAAAAAGATGCTGACAGCATTAGGATACTGACCTTAAATAATGTGAAGACAAGGGCAAACTTCATGGATATAGATAAGGCTGACTTATACGCAAACAGAAAGTTGACTTATTCCAGTGTCAGATTCCTTGCTATATTAAATCTGTTCCAGTAGGAGGAGAAAAAAAGCAAACCATTGAGAAACTATATTTCTGTGTGGAATAAAGAATACCATGTACCCTTGCTTATATTTGTTTTTTTTCCACATTATTTAAAAAAAAGAGAAACTGAGCTAACTAATGGAATGTTATAAAGAGATTAACAACATAGTAATTTTCTAGATTAATAAATTGAGACAAAGCATAATTAAATTATTCATCACAGTCTGTGCTAGAAAAGACTCACATATTGATTTAAAACATAGAATCTCCACCTACACTTTTTATCAAATTAAAGTGTGAACGGGTAAAAAATGGAATAATACATAATTTAATGCAATTAAATTTATCTCAGTTATCTATGCAGGTGAATCTCTAGGTGTAATTTTCTCCTCACCAGTATTTGAACTTCAATCTTTTTTCAACCAGTATAAGAAAGAAATAAAATCATTGATCATAGAAATCATCTATTTTCTCTGATATTACATCAGAAATGAATTTGTTTAGAAATTACTTAGCTCTGCATTAATTTTGAACAGTTGCTATATGCTAATAAAAGTTATCTTACACCCACAGGCCTCACTTCTTGTTAATTCTGGGTCTTGTGCTATGTAACTCTGAGGTTCACTTCATGAAGGCTCAAGGTAGCCTTCTTGAAAGCTCCCCAAGTTGGAAAAGTGGTACTGGTAGCTCATGTTAGTCTTTGTGAGCAATTTTAAAATAGATTGTAACTAAAAAAAGTAATGCCATTGTTTCTGCTCTCTGAAATAGGGAAAGCAAATGTGTTCTAACAGGTGCGTTTAATAGTTTGTTTTTCTCTGCATTTCCCTTGGAAATAGGGCCAAGTTACATCTTTGAGTTTCAGAGGTGGATAAACTGCCATTTTGTTACTTCCTTTACACTAGAACTTTTTCCCTGATATCTAGCCTGAAATATCCCTTTTGAATATTAAGTACATTAGATTCTTGTTGTGCCCATGACTGACATGAGGAGACATAGCGCCTCTGCTTTGACAGAAACTTTTCATGGCACTCTTTCTGTTCTCTGCCTTTTAATGCCTATCCTTTGATTTTTCCATCATCTTGAAAAAACGGTATTTACTGTGACTCTGTGTACTCCTGCTGCTCTTGTCTATGTTGTTGTTGCTTGATTGGGATGCAGTGCTTAGAGATCTGGTTTCATGTTCTCTCAGAGGTTCCCAGGCACGGCACTGCAGATGTTGGGTATAAAGTCATCTTCCACATGTCCCGCATTAATTCTTTTCAGATCCAGATAGTGATTGTTTTTCTCCCAGACAGTTTGGCATTGTGAGTCATTATCCAGTTTGCAAGCTGTAATAATCTCTCTGCTCTCCCCTGGCCAGGTGGGATGTATGTAGGTTTATCACCTACTTGCCTTGGTACTAGTTTAAAGCATTTCTTAAAACACAGCAGGCCATTTTGCAGCATTTTTAGATTTGTTGGTGAAGAAGTAGAGCCATGACATTGTTCAAGGAAACTTTCACTTGGACAGCAGTAAAATCAACATTGTTAGCAGCTAGGGTGGTGCAAGTTTGTAGGCCTTCTCTTGAGCTGTCAAAATTCAGTAGAGATTTAAAACAATGTCAGTAAATGGATTGTGCCTTAGCTGACCAGTTCACTGCTCAAATCTCTGTTACGTGTTATTCGAACTATTAAAGAATAGTCCTTGAATGTTTTGTAAATAGTGTGTTAATCTCACTGGAATTTTCTGCTTATCACTGCTTAAAGAAATAAACATTTTAAATATAAAATATGGAACTCCAGAATATATTAAAATCCAAACTTAGAGAAAGCCTAGTAGCCATTAAAAAAGCTTCTTTCGCTGTTCCTTTTCAACCATTACAAAGTGTCCTAAGAGTTGTAGAACTTTGCATACAGTTTTTAAGAAAAGGTTAGATGTTTTTGCCATAAATGAGATCCTCTTAAGTTCTCTATATTAAATTGCTGTCCTATTACTCTTGAAAGGCCCTGCTTCCTGCTAGGACACCAAGTTGTCAAACACTATTGCTTCAAATAGGATTATTTTTCACTCTATAAAGATTATTGGGGCTCCTCAAAGCCTCTAGCTGCTTGGGGGGAAATGGAAACAATTCTTCATCAATACTCATAATGTTTCCTAGGTACATGGAAAAATGTGATTGTGGGTAGATCTTAAACAGAAATTGCTGAGCTTAAGTAATGTGTGGGCTGGAAAAAGAAAGATGGGTGCAGCATCACTCACATATTTTTTCTATATGACTGTTCTGCAGCAGCCAGGACCAGCACTGCAATACAACAACACAGGGAAGCTGATTATAAACTAAAACTTCTGTAGCATGTGGTCATACATAATTCATCTAAAAGAGCTTTCTACTGAGAAAAGAGTCTGAGCGGTTTTTACTTTAACTCCTTAGATAGTTCCCTCTTGCAGAACGGCTGTCCCTCATCTCTCCTGGCCAGCTATGTTCTGCAAAAAAGTCCATGGAGCTTTTTAGCCATTTTTACTTATTTTGCTTACAGAAGAATGTGTTTACTTGCAAGAAAGCAAATTTATAGGAAAAAATTCCAGCTGTCCATACTGAAATATGCTCTTGTTTCCAAGTGAAACAAGAGTGATGGGATATTTATTCATTGTAGAACATAACATATAATTGAACTTGTCTGAGGTAAGGGAAAGTAACTGAAAAAAATCTTTTTTTTTTCCATAGGAAACTATGACTAGGAAGCATTTAGCTATATAATTAAAAATAAGATCATAGTTTGCTCAGATGCAGATCCTACAGCAAAAAAAATGTTTTCCAGGTAGTGACATGAAGATCCAATGTCAGTCATCTTCAACTGCTTTTTTTTTTTTATGGGAACCTGCTCTAGTTTCTCATTATTGGCCAAATTTCTATCATTTGTGTTTCTCTGTTGCCAAGAACAAGATAATAGATAACTTTATAAATCCATAAAAGAGCAATACATTCCTCTTTAATGAGTATTCTCTTTTAGAAAAACTATTCCTTAGTTAAAAGGAGGATGGAATTTTCAGGAGAAGGAAATATTTTACTTTGTATGTAATTTTTTTGTTTGAAATATAAGCATTAGAGATATGTGTGCACATTTGCCTGCCACACAGACATAGACCTATTTCTCTGAAATTCAGTGATAGTGTTACTTTTGACATCTGTTTTAGCAGGCCTGTTTGTACCACCAGGAAAGCTGTTAGTGCTGCCAAGTACATGTCCCTCACTTCCTTTATTAGACTCTACAATATTTTTTCCTGTTATGCTTGAAAACCTAACTAAAAGAGATTGCAATTTTTCCAGCTTGAATATTACAGAAAAAGGAAACAAAAAAAAGGAACATGCACATCCAGGAGCTGTGGGAGATTTACACTAACTTGTCAAAAAGACTGAGACTGTGATCCAGGAGAAGAAACAGGGACTGAGATTGGGGGGTGAAACTGGGAAACACATGGGGTTTCGTGGCTAGGAGAAACTTTAACAATTTGGGAAAAATAAGGAAGACCTGAAGAGAGATACTGGAAAAATATAATTCAACAAGGATGTGGCGGGACACACAAGCTAGAGGGTTGTGGACACTGAAACAGTCAGAGTGAAAATGGACACCAAGAACCATGAAGCAAGATGGAGAAAAAGATCTGAAGAGGTGCTGTGAGAATGGCAGAGAAATCAGATGTGGTTTTGGATATGAAATGAAGTCAAGGAGACCCAATATGGAAAAAGGGAGAAAGAAAAAACGGAAATGGGAGTGAGTGGGTAGGAAAGGGATGTGAATGGGGCTAAATTGAAATAAGGTAAAGTGGTGCAGAGGAGTTAGTGGATTTAATGTCGGATCTCTGTCACAACTGGATCTCTGTCGCAACTCTGCTTTCACACCTGCTTCTGTTCTTCTAAAGGGGCCTTCTTTCAATATTATCTTTTTGAGCTGTGACCTTGGGTATCCATTGATCATAGCAAACTCCAAGTGTGGTGTCTCTATTTTTTTTCTCAGTTTCTTCCTGCTCCAGGTATATCGACCCATTTAGTTACTGTTGCACCATTTCATACTATCCAGGCATCTACAGAAACCTGCCATTGTACTTTCTCTCTGCTGCTGTTGGGTTGAATTTAAAGTCTGATCCTGTGATCTCTTAGCAGTGGCTTGTCCTCCTGTAGTGTCCACAAGGAGTGCCTTGTCCTCCTGGCCATTTTTCCCCAGTTTCCCCCCAGCTTATTTCTAACATACCTCTTTGTTGTGCAGCACCACAAACATTTGTACCTGCAGAAAGCAGCAGTGTTGAGTAAGGAGGACCTGGTGGCAGATGACAGTGGCAGCCAGAAATGCTCCAATCAGCACTGCAGTTTGTACAGTCTCACCCCAGCAGAGGTCCCATGGTATGCCAATGTATGGATACCAAAGCAGGTAAAATGTTCCTAAAAGTTCTACAGAACATTTTCCTATTGATTTCAATGGGAATGGACAGAATGCTTCTCCCCATGGGGAGTGTGGACTTGCAGATCAAGTATTTTGGAGGTTTCACTGTGCTCTGGTACAAGAAAATAAATCTAAAAGGTATTGGCAAAATTATTTATCCCATTTAATATCCTGATGCACAGAATGACAGCCTATTAGTGTTGGTATTGATTCTGTTAATACAGGCGGTGAATGAGTCTAATGAGTCCACTCACCTTTGATGGTAACAATGCTGATACAAGGAATGGATCTTTTCATACGCATCTATGCACACACACTAAGCTCCTATACAGAGAAGTTACTTTATTTATGAAGATGGTGGACAAATTGCATCTGTTTTTCCACTACTGAGAAATAGCTGACGACTCCAGTTCTTTTAATTTAATCTGAAATTATGAAGCCTGGCATTATTTTCCTTGAACTAATGGGGTAACTAATAAATTCCTTCAGCTGATGGCAATTATATTTTATTTAGACACACTACTCAGTTACAAGAAAGCTGAACTGGGCTGAACTCTTGCTCTTTTAAGTATGACAACTTGTTATTGACAGGAAATATTTGTTTTCTATCTTTATGTTGCAGTATTTATTTGAGTAGATTTTTCAAGAAGATCAAAATAGAATTTAAAATCTAAATTTGGAATCCTATGTCCCCTAAGCATACGGTAGGACTGGAAAAAATCTAAACAAATTAACAATGTCTAAAAAAACCCCAAAATTGAACGTGCTTTGACTGACCAGCTGGCCCAGAGAGGCTATGAGGTTTCCATCCATGAAGGTGTGCAGATTTTGACTGATCATTGTCCTGTTCAACATAGAATCATAGAATCATAGAATCGATTGGGTTGGAAAAGACCTCCGAGATCATCGAGTCCAACCCTTGGTCCAAATCCAGTCCATTTACTAGATCATGGCACTCAGTGCCACGTCCAATCTGCGTTTAAAAATCTCCAGGGATGGTGAATCCACCACCTCTCTGGGCAGCCCATTCCCACATATGGTCTATGTGTGAAAACGTCCCTGCTTTGAAGAGGGAGTTGACCTGCTGATCCCTTCCAACTTAATTTTTCTACTATGATATAATGAAACAATGCTATTAAGTATAGTTACATTAGCAGTAGTATCCTATAAATCAGTCTATCTCAAATTTATTGCCTACAAAAAATCTTTTATTTACCTTTATTTAAGAGACTTCCCATTGCTACTTACATGAATTGAGATGCATATAGTATATGTTCTTGACTGAACAGTTAACATTGCTTCCTGAAGCCTCCTCTTTGTGGTCTCAGCTTCACAAACTTGAGATTTAAAGACAGACTATCTTATTGTAATACCTTATACTACACCCTTCTGCCTACTTATTTCGTGTATTATTCTACATATGGAGGGTAGTTACATGAGCTTCGATAAAACTTATATTTTAAAAAGAATTCAGTTTTCAAATTAAGTTTTCAAGAAGTAGAAAATCCATCAGTCCTCTCTGCTGGGTGTTCTCACGATTAGTCAGCCTTTCTGCTAGGAAAGTGAATGTAATTTTTAAATGGAAGTTTTTGGCTTGTACTGTACAAATGGCAGGGTTTCTTTGGCAGTGGACTACAAGGTGCTTTGGGAAGGAAGTGATGTGAGCTGCCCTCATCCAGCCACAGCAAGGACCGAAACCCATGCAGGTGTTCCATCATACCCCCAGGCTGCAAATAGACGGGAGGAGTGGACTGAACCATGGCTAAGACACATTTAAGATAATATATAAGGAAAACATACTTGGAGACATGTGACAAGATGCTCGTGGGAGGACATGTGGAGGAGATGCTACGGAGATGCTAAGAGAGGCAAGCTGTCATAAAGAGATGTAGCAGGAGGCATGCATGTTGGAGAAGGCATTAATTAATGTATATTTACATGTTTGTTTATTTGTTTGCATTTTCTTTTCCCCCAATACACAAATCAGTGATTAGAAGTTTGTGTTAACTGTCAATAAAAGAAGCAAAAATTCCCCAAGTAGAGACATTTTTGCCTGTGTTTACCTTCTAGCAGTTGGCCCTTGTTATTAATTTCTCTATGAAACAAAGAATTTTTTAGTATGACATATTTTCTTTCCAGAAAAGGATGCCTAAAAAACATTCAAACTGACCACAAGTCTTTTTGGTGAATCTATAAATATATTAAACTACTGATGTCTCTGTCACTAGGTCAGTCCTTGATTAACTGGCAGTTCCCTTCGGCCTTTTCAGTTTCCAGTCTCCTTTTAAAAAGGTGGATGGAGTGTTGCAATATTTGTCTGTGCTGCTGTGTAAGAAGATAAAATAAACTTTCCCCATATTGACTCTTTCCATATTTATCTAACTCACCTTCAATAAATTTAGTGAGGATATCTAACCAAGATCTTATGTTGAGCTTCTAATTCACTACAGTTCCTTCTTCATCTTTTATAGGTATGACTCCTCTCTGTCTCTGTCCTCCATAGGTAGATGGGCTGTGCATTCAATTTCCTGGAATTTTGCACTTGTCTGCATTTTTTAAATGATCACAGCTTTCAAAACGTTCCAAACCACTCCATATGACTGCCCCATTCTTATTTACCATTGAAGAAACTTCTCCTTTCTTCACTCCTCCTCTACTTACTGCCTTTTTCCCTTGGCTACCAGTTTCCTTGTGACTATCAGTTGCCATAAAGAGTCAATGATGACAATACAAGAGAATGCCAAACATAGTCCTAGCTTTGCGAAAAAAAGGAGCACTAAGGAATTTCACATTGGTTGATCTAATTTGGCCTCAGAAACAATGACTAAAGAAGTTATAAAGCTATCTCCACAAAAGATAAAGCAATTAGAATGTAAATAGCCAGAAGACAAGACGAAAACTAGCTGATATAGATTTCTCAAGGACAGGTCATATCAGATAAATTGAAGTTTCTTTTGTGACTAAATCCAATTTTCTCCTTTGACAGGGTAAGTGGCTAAATGGATAATGGGAAGGTACATGTACAATGTGATATATTCTGAGCTTAATAAGGCTTTCACGCTTTTCTGCATGACATTCTCTTAACCTAAGGAAATATGATGCAGTTATAGTGACCAAGAGGTGAGTATAGATTTGATAGAAAAATTTAGCTCAGAAAGCAGTAGAAAAATTTAGCTCAGAAAGCAGTTATCATTGTCAATCCAAAAGAGATGAACTCGTATTTACAGAATAATAATATGGAAGAGGAAAATAAGTGTCAAGGTTTATAATGAAATATAACACCTTTTTAACAATGCTATTGCAAATTTTTACCTGGAAGAATAGAAATATGGCCTAGGAAAAAGCAATGCTTAAGAGCAGATGTCACTGCCATTTTCTCTTATTCATTAGATTTTATCAAAGTATTTGCTGGACTTGCCTCTAACATATGGGAGTATCTGCAAATGACAGAAAGAAAATCTTGAGGTAGGAAACTACACATAAAATGTCAGTGAAGAAAAAAATATGTGTGGAAGATGCATGCTTGAGACTTTTGGCCTTTTGTGTGAATTAAATCAAATCAAGAAAATTATTCTTATGTTGTAATCATTGGAAGTTATTATCCTCATAATAATTTTTAATACACTAAAACCAGAAATTATTGATTCTTATGGGGATTCTGGTACACTTGTTACAAGAAGGGAAGAAAAGATTATTGTTCTTCCCTAGAAAAAGAAGGGAGACATACTTAGGCAAAAGTAAGCAAAAGCATTCCATCCTGATGGGAGGGGTAGACATCTGCTCTTCATTAGAGGAGAAAACCCTTATAAGAAGTGTTTACGTTGTGGAAGAGAACATTCTTTCTAAATAAATATTGCAACAAGATCTGTTCATACCCTGACCCTTTGCTGCCAGGGCCACAAACAAAGATCTACAAAGAGCCCATTTTGCAGTCACAGTGCTCTTTTCTTATATTTCCTTAGGAGTTGAAGGATCATGAAGACATGGGTCCCAGGAGAGGATCTGCAATGAAATACTTTTCCTGCCTATGGTTATATAGTACTTCACAATATCATGCCTTTAAAATTTGAAGTCAAGAAGGCAAAAATATCTCCTGATAAAAAAAAAAAAAAGAAAAAAAAAAAAAAGGACCCAAAATTATGTTAGCAAATTAGAGAGTTTTTCATAAAATTAAAAGTAGGATTTCTGATCATCTTTCAGAGCATTTCTTAAAGATGATGTCTTTACATATGTTTAATCTCATTGAATTTGAGGTGGTTAACAGTTAAACCTTCCAAAAGAGGTAGTGGTCTAGGTTTGTGCTGTAACCATAGCTTTCTGAGTACTGACCGTGTCATATTTCTGCTCTTCTTGGGAGTCATATTGAGTTGTATCTGAATCAGAGACATCTACTGAAAATCTCAGAGGTTGAAAAAGTGACTCTCTCTTTGATCCTTACAATTTTGTTTCATTGTTTTGCAGCGGTGTGGTGACAAAAAATGGAATGTTCTACAATAGTTCATCTGTTTCTGCTTCCTGGCCAGCCACAAGTGTTTGAGTGGCTAAGCACATCCAGTTTGATTAGGAGTTTTTTTATCATTTTTGCTCTACTGACTCAGCTTTTTGGTTTAGAATTTTTTTAATGTTCAGACAGAGCGTGGGAATTTTATTTATTCATGCAATTACTGGCAGCTACTTGCTTGAGAGCTGAATGTTTTCCCCTTCCTCCTAATCCATAGCCAATGCTAATTTCATCAAATCCAGGTTATGAGATACAGATATTACCAGAAACAATTAATTTTACAGAATAGTATGTATTTCATCGCATATATCTATATTTATTTATATGATATAGCAACACACAGGAATACAATATTTATTCCCAATAAAGCAGCTGCCTCAACATAGGAAATGGTGCTATAGATATTTATAAATGTTAATGTAGGGAAGAAGCTGGGAAGGTGTCTCAAAGTCAGCAGAGATTAATTCCATTTCCTAGGCTCCTTTCCATCATCTGCCCATCTCTGCAGTTGGAGAGCAGTCATGAACAAACCAGCACTGATACTCTTCTTTTCTCTGCATTTATAAGATCTTTCTGAGCTGAGTTGCACAACACAGACAGACAGACACACATACACACAATTCACCACTTCAGGCTATCAGTGTGGGAGAAACATTTCTATGTCTTTAAACGTTTTATTTCATCCATATCCTTAATAGAGAAGTCAGGCTACTCTGGAATGATCATTATTCCTTCCATGTCTCTTGTTTTAGCCCTGTTACAAGAACCTCTTAATTTTCCCCCTGGCTATATCTTTGAATCTCTGATGTTAAAGATCATCAGAACAGAATAGAATAGAATAGAATAGAATAGAATAGAATAGAATAGAATAGAATAGAAAAGAATAGAATAGGAGTAGAATAGAACATGCCAGTTGGGAGGTACCTACAATGCTCATCTAGTCCAATTCAGGGCTCAGCCAAAGTTAAAGCATGCTATTACAGAGTCAGAGAACCATAGAATTGTTAAAGTTGGAGTAGACCTTTAAGACTATCAAGTCCAGCCCAAATTATGGGCATTCTCCAAAGGACTCTAAAGCACTGACAGGCATATTGCATTGACCACCTCTTAGGAGCCTGTTTCAGTGTTTGACCACCCTCCATGTAAAGAAATTCTTTCTTATATCAAGTCTGAACTCCTCTGACGCAGTTTTGAAGCCTTCCCACAGATTCTATCACTGAGTACCAGGTAGAAGAGCTCAATATCTCCTTTGCAGATTTCAGTGGATAAGCTGTGATAAATCAGATAAATCTTTGGTGGTAGTTATCCTGCTACTCACAGTGTTTAGTTAGCACTTGTCTTATACAGTGTGATGCTCCTGAGATTACGGAGTGAAGCTCTGCAGTACCAGTCCCACTTTCATTATGAACTAGTTATAGTCCTGCCATGAACAGCAAAGTATACAATTTTTAACTTGCCTGCAGCCCCTTAAATGGCCTGTTTCAAAATGATAGTTGTATGTTGCCAATATAGTTGTATTCAATCTTTAGAGGGAAAAAAATGAAAACAACTGACTCATTTTATGACTCTTAACTTTTAGATACATTAACTGTATCCCGTTTACATAGATTAACTGTGTCCATGAGCATGCAGAGACTGCAGCAAGAATTCTCAGTCACAATTCAGCTCAATGAAGTCCCATTCCCAGAAAATGAAAAAAACCCAAACCTGGAAAGAAAAAAAACAATCCAGAAACTGCAAATTTAGACCACAGCTAGAGGTCTATAAATGTATATAGCGCTCTCTTTATATATATATATATATATATTTATCTATTTATAAATGAATATAGAGCAATATACATAGCGCTGAACTCCTGAGAATGGGACTTAAAATGCTCTTATAGTCTCTTTTATACTTTTCCACATCACAGAACTCCCATTAATGTCTGCAGAAATCTGTTCTCATGAGCTCTGTGAGTTGATGTCTTGGCTGCTGTCGGTTTGTATTAATGAGCCTTCTCTTCCAGTGAAATTTAGAAAGTCACATTTTTCTCCTCTGTGTTTTGTTTTCAGGAACATAAAAGAGGGGTATTTTGTGTGATATTTGAGAAGAGTTGTTGAAGAAAAAACAATTAGTGTCCTAAAGAAACAGGATGAAACAAGTGTACAAGTTAAAATTACAGAACACTGAAAACTTTGGTAAAAGACAGCAGGGACTTTTCTCGATGAACCAGCATGGGGCAGTGTTATCCATGCAAACTCAGACTGCCTTTAGTAGCAGAAAAATCAGCAGTATGTAAGGTTTAGACAGAAACATCTGAACAGATCTGGAACCTCTTGTAAGTAAGTGGCTTGGACAACTATAGCTACATAGAAAAGACAAAAATCATCTTCAGCCACAGAATTAAACATGTTGCTTTGTCTTACAGATTCTAGGAAGCAAAGAGTGTGTCATAACAGCTAAGCACAGGTGTTCCCAGCTGTAAGGATGACGACGATGATGATGGCAAAGACGATAATTAACATTGTGTCCAGTAGCTGAGGATCAGGAAACAGTAAAGCTAGTCCTGTTTAAACTCATACTAAAAAGGTCATGTAGACAGGTGTGGGCAGAGGGAGGCACTGGATTTTACCAGGTTATTTTGTGTGCATCTTTAAAAATGAAAGCTTTGTGGAAAAAATACAGGATTTTTTAAAGGTAGCAATAGAAGTGTATAAGTACAGCTTTCAAAAGCTGTGCTTTATCAGCATGCTTGACTCCTTTTGCTTCTAATGTGTTAGGGGTCTGGCTAAATATAATTAATTCCATTCCTGAATTCAGAAAAATCTATATATTTTGTTATTAAGAGATGGTAGTTAAGGTCTGGGTTTAACTCATTACTGATGCTATATATGTAACCGCGTAGTCCAAGACTCAGCAATTCAGTCCATCACACAACAACCAGTAAAGTATGAATTGGATACTGCTCCCACTTTAGGAGAAACCCTCAAGGCCATACAGCAGGTGAAAATCGGCAAGGCAGCTGGGATTGATGGAATTCCACCTGAAATCTGGAAACATGGGGGCCTTGCACTCCACACCAAATTTCCTGAGTTCGTGGTGCGCTGTTGGGAACTCGGGGAACTACCATCTGACCTTCGTGATGCAGTCATCATCACCTTGTATAAGAAGAAAGGAATTAAATCTGACTGCTCAAACTATCGTGGTATTACTCTGCTCTCCATTGCTGGCAAAATCCTGGCAAGAATACTCTTGAACAGACTAATACCCACTATAGCAGAAGGTATCCTTCCTGAAAGTCAGTGCGGCCAACAAGAGCACCACAGACATGGTATTTGTCCTCAGACAACTGCAAGAGAAGTGTAGGGAACAGAACAAAGGTCTCTATGTAACCTTTGTCGACCTCACCAAGGCTTTTGACACTGTGAGCAGAAAAGGTCTGTGGCAGATTTTGGAACGTTTAGGTTGTCCCCCCAAGTTCCTTAAAATGATCATCTCACTCCATGAGGATCAGCAGGGCCAAGTCAGATATGGCAACACACTTTCTGAGCCCTTTTTAATTAAGAATGGTGTGAAACAAGGCTGCGTTCTCGCTCCTACCCTATTCACCGTCTTCTTTAGCATGATGCTCCAAAGGGCCACAGCAGACCTCGATGATCAGGACGGTATCTACATTCGATACCGTACTGATGGAAGTCTATTCAATCTAAGGTGACTGAAGGCCCACACCAAGACCTTAAACCATCTTGTCCGGGAGCTGCTTTATGCTGATGACGCCGCCCTTGTTGCCCACACAGAAGCAGCTCTGCAGTGTTTAACATCCTGCTTTGCAGATGCTGCTGAGCTCTTTGGACTGGAAGTCAGCTTAAAGAAGACAGAGGTCCTCCATCAACCTGCACCTCAGGAAGTCCCCCATCATCCCCACATCACCATTGGCCAATCGGAGCTCAAATCAGTCCAACAGTTTAATTACCTCAGTAGCCTCATCTCCTCAGATGGTAAGATCGACGGAGAGATAGACAACAGGTTAGCAAAGGCATATAGTGCTTTTGGAAAACTCCACAAAAGAGTATGGCTTAATAAACACTTGAAGAAAAACACCAAGATCAGTGTTTACAAAGCCATAGTATTGTCGACTCTCTTATATGGCTCCGAATCATGGGTCATCTACCGCCACCACCTGCGTCTCTTAGAATGCTTCCATCAACGCTGCCTCCGCACAATCCTAAACATCCACTGGTCAGACTATGTGACCAACACATCTGTTCTAGAGCAAGCAGCTATCACAAGTATTGAGGCCATGTTGATGAGAACACAGCTGCGATGGGCAGGGCATGTCTCAAGGATGAAGGACCACCACCTCCCTAAGATCTTGCTTTATGGTGAACTTGCCACTGGCAGCTGCATGAGAGGAGCCCCGAAGAAAAGATACAAGGACTCCCTGAAACAACATCTCAGCCTTGGCCACATTGATCACCATAACTGGTCTACTCTGGCCTCAAATCGGGAGGCCTGGAGACACACCATCTATAACGTAGCCGTCTCCTTTGAGAACACACGCAGGATCACCCTCGAGGAAAAAAGGCAATGCAGAAAGAACCGTGTATTGCAGAATACACCATCTAAGGAGTCTTTCTGCTGTGCCTTTTGCAATCGGATATGTCTGTCTCGTATTGGCCTCATAAGCCACCAGCGTGCCTGTAGCAAATCTTCGTTTGCGAAGCCTAGCCATGATGATATGTAAACTACCTTCCACAAAAACATTTTTTTGAAAAGCAGCCCAATAAATCCTACTTTAGAGTTCTATGGATATTAAGGCACTTATTTTTCACACTGGGCAGGATACTCCTGCAGTAATTAGTTCTGAAGTATAGCCAATATATATGCTTTGATGCTACAGATTAATTTTTGGCTCTAAAAATTCAAGTGTGATATCCCTAATGTACAGATTTGTGATGCATTTAATTATTAACCATTAACCATTGTTTCATTTGAATATGCTTTTCAGGGTTTTTTGGTTGCTCAATGAAATGTGCCACTTGTGAGGGCATAATTTTAAAAATAGAACTAGATATATTCAGGGGTATTTAGCTTGGGCGAAAATAGTTTCCTTATTAGTAATAAATAAATGTGGAAATATCTGCTACAGAAGAGATTAAATATTTCTAAACCCCACCTCCCATCAAAGGTATGTATCTGAATTTTTCTGGTGGCTCTGTGTGGAACTAAATGTTGCAGGTACAGAACTGTCTGATACGATAGTAGCAGCATCTAGTAGTGCATCTACAAGTCGGGTTTTAGGAAGGATGCCAGACAGGCATGGTGGGACATGAAGTTCAAATGTACTTCAGCAGACAAGGGCACTGGAGTACCTCCTGTTGGCTGGTCAAGGGAGTGTTGCTTTGAAGTGCATATGAAAGGTGTTGTCTCATTTGAATAAACGAATCTGGTTGCTGAACCCCCAACCAGCCAGGTTCGTATGGGTTTATTTATTTATTATATTAATAAAACCATACATATAGATCTTCCCCACTGTTTATACAGCCTATTGCACCAGAATGGAAATTGTCAAGATTATAACGATTTTAAAAGCAAAATGAGATAGGTCAAATTAGGTACAAATATTGTGTTCTGAGGAAAATCACAAGTGTGAAAGAATCTTCATTCTTAAGATGCATATATTAATACTAAAAATGATGATACAATGCTGTGTTATTTTCTTAGTTTAATAGTAATATAAAAAATCAGTTTAAAATTAGGAGAAATAAAAAGATTTTTTTCTCACAAGAGGAAGCAAGTTAGATGGTGTTGAGGACTTCTTTGATCATTTTTATTATTTTTGTTCCCTTTTATGACTGGATTTCACTGGTGCTGACAACTTCAGTTAATCTGTTATGTGTTTTCTTCTTTGCTCCTAACAGCTCTAGGGAAAACGAGGTTTCTTTTGTATAAAATGAGTGCTAAATGGAGACTCTCAGGTATGTCATCACATTTAATTTATCATGCATGAAGAAGGTAGTGTTTGCCCAAATGATCTGATAGGAGATTTGGGACACTGCTAATTTGTGGACTGCTGACAAACTGACAAGTTGGCAAAACATTGTTTAAAAAAAAAAATAAGAAGAGAAGCTAAGCTGGTTTTTCTTCAGAAGGGTGAGGATAATATTGCTGAGTCTGTTTTATATTCTTAAACATTAAACAGGAATGAAAAGTCAGGAAAAGAGAATTATTAAAATTGATACCAAAACATGTTTAGCAACCATCTCCTGTGTAAAAATAACAAGGTGGCTCTACGATTCAACCTATAATTTTAAAAGACATTTGCAAATAGAACTGTAAACCAAATAATTTTTAATACTAGCCAGATTTCAGTGATATAGTAACATTCAGATGAGGTTATATGACTCTGGGAGCAAGTACACTGTGGGGAAACACAATTCAATTTAAATATTTTGAGAAGAAACTAAGAAATGAGATTTGAGAACAGGAAAAAAAAGGCTTCAACATTAACAGTACATTTTCTGTAATGTGATACAGAACACAGAAAACCAGACACTTTCTGTCTTGTTCTATCCCAAAATGAAATGGTAATGTTCACAATTTTTTTTTTTAATAACAAAGCTGTGAAAAGAGAGCTGTGGGTTTTGAGATAATTAAGTTCTGAATATACTCAATACATTATTTTTTAAAAGAAAATTAACCCTCTTTCGGAAACTTTTTTTTCCCTTTGGAACCAATATTGTGGTGCCATGAAAACAAGAAATAATTAAATATCTATATTGAAAGTATTTACAAATGCTGTAAAAAAAATTCATTACAAAAAATAAATGGAGATAAACTTTTAAAAACAAAGATCCTATCTTAAGAGCAGGGACAAGACAGAGGAACATAGGTACAAGCAACAAACAAGTACAGAAAAACCTTTTCTGTCCTGATACTCCTGAGGAACCAGCCCCTGGCAAATTCACACTTGTAGTTTGAACACAACAGAGGTTATGGAATGCAAAGAAGTACAGTACTGCCAGCTTCCAGCAGAAAGTCCAAACTAATTGGGCCAGACAGTGAGTGAAAAAAAAGAAAAAGAAAAAGTAAAAAACCCAAACCAAACAAAAAAACCCCCCCCCCAAAAAAAAAAAAACCAAAAAAAAAACCAAAGAAAAGAGAAAGACTTCACATTGTCAGGGAGGATAATTTGTAGCTTAGTCTCCCAGGTTGGATTGCTTGTCCCATATCTGTGGTACATATTTTCAGCTCAGCCTGAATTGCTTTTGCAGAATTGCCCTGGACAATCCATTTGTTTAAAAGTATGAAGTCTTAAGTGTTCTTTAGAAGAATGAACAGACGGTGCAGTTTGAAGGAATGTTATTTAAAAATGTTTTTGGTTGGGCCTGGTGCCTCAGTCTTTAGTCACAGCAAGTTTTATTTGATCATTGCACTGAAATCATGCTAAAATCCCTGTGGTGAAGAGACAGTTGCCTTGCTTAGGGAGAAACCCTGGGTAGAACTGGACTTAGGGTCACAATTTCTCCTTTGGTCTTGCCCTTGGAGAAGAATGCTTTGCCACAGCTCTTCACCAAACACTGGAGGTTACCTCAGAATTCACTGACCTCCTACTGCCTTCCGTCGTCTCCTTGTCCTGTGGCCCAGGCGGGAGCTAAGTGTTCTGCCATCCTTTCCCTTAGGCTAAAGAGGTCCATGTCTCACAAGAACCCTCTCAAGTCAGCACAGCATACTGGAAAGGCCCAACACTGGGACCACGTTAGCCACATCTACCATAGACTAATAAAACATGAATCAGTAGTGTGCACAGTCCCATGCTTGCTTATAACGATTCATTATCTGTCTATTCTTTGAAAAATGGCAAAACGCTTTGCCGTTTTTCAAGTAGAGCATATTAGAGGTGATACATCAATGGTAAATTACCTAAAATAAACAGTTAATAAAAATTAAAAGAATACAAGTGTATGCCATACGCGTAGCTCAACCACTGATGAATTTCATTTTATAAAGCCCTTTTTTTAATTTTTCCACCTGTCAAAATCACAAAATGACAGCAAGGAATGATATGCACAAAACTGATAGCACCGCTAGTTCAAAATGAGTGGTATCAAAAGTAAATAATCACTTAGTAAAATAATCAGGACAACTGTTCCACAAAAAAACTCAAATAAAACAACCCACCAAATATCCCAAATCTGTTTTTATAAGCTTTATCAAGTTAATAAGCACTAGTGAATCTGTAATTGCTAAACTCGAATTTGAGTTCTGAACAATTCTTTTTGACACACAAACTATGTCTTCTTCTAAGTAAAAGCATAACTTAAATTTTGAATAGCCTAGTGTCTAAGTTTTACTTGGCTCCCCACCAAGTCCCCAGACCCAGCACAAGAAAACCTCCGGCAAGGAGCAAAGAAAAAAAATTATGAAAAATCCAGACTAGCCGAACTATATTAAAATAAATGTATCTACATATATTATAGTTATATTACAGTTATATATTACAGTTGAAATACTATATACAATTCCAAAAGGAAAAGGGAAAGGGAAGGGGGAAGGAAAAAAAAAGGACAAAACCAAAATAGATATACACAGTCAAAAACTCAGGATCTAGCAAACTAGAGAATTAGCAGAAGAATATCTTACTACTTTCCTGGGGACAGCAGGAATGTCCTGCTGGATGACCGCCGGCAGCTTCCGCCTCCCAAGGTCCACAAGGTCTCACCAGGCCTCACTCCCCCACACAGCAGAACTGACAGAAGGGAACCTGCGCCTCCGGAACCACCGGAAGGGAAGAGAGAAAGAGACTTCTCTCTCTGTCTATTTATATGTTTGGATTACATAAAGGAATAGGATGGAATACTTCCTTCCTGATGACCAGGAAGGAAGGCCTAATACCTAAAATCATTACACCTAGCTATTTGAAGCTATTATTGCAAGAGGAAGGAAAGTGTGAGGGAGCCTGCATAAGAGCCTGGAAGGAGACATACAAGAGTTAACAATTTGCAACTTCAGGGTTTTGTTGAAATGGAGTCTGCTTTAAAACATTCTAAAATAATGCTTTTCATCTTTGAAACACATGAAATGCTGTGTAAAAGCCTCTTAGGATACCTAGGTGGACAAAACTTCAGCATAAAACTCCCTTAATGGATGATAGATTTTGAGTATCACTAGAAAAATCCTAGAATTATGAACATAGAACTTTTTTAAATAGGGAAAAATTATGAGTAGAAAGGACAGAAATTAAAGGGAAATTAAAATAAAAAATCTCCCTCCTACTATTATGTTCCCCACTGATTTCTTGGAGGCTTGTTCTCAATCCAGCAGTTACAACCAGCTTCCTTTATTGCAGCAAACTCTTCTCAGTCTCCATGAATCTCCAGGGTTGGTGTCTCCTTGCAGCATTTCTGAAGCCTGGCTATGTATCATCTCCCTTCTCAGGCTCTGCTGGTGCTTGATGGTTTGTTCCCCTTTCTCAGTCTCTTTCCCCTGCCAGCCCACCCTGCCTGCTGGTTGAGCATTTCAGCATTTTATGATGTAATGCTGTTTCCTGTTTGATCCATTGAGTGGGACAGACCATTAGCATTCTTTCCACTATCTTACATGATTAGAGGTTGTTTTTCTTCATTGCATTAAGAAACCTCAGTTAATTAAGTTTCTTTTTGAACGGTCTATTTTCTAGGTTGCTGATCACTGATCATTTCTACAGTCTGTTCCCTGGACTTTCCACGCTTTGTCCAAATTCTTCTTGGAGAAAAATGCCTTAAGCACTTAAAATCAAGAGCTGAATTGCTCGTAAGACAATGGCCAAGATGAATTTTTAAATGCCACTTCTTGATTCCTTCTGGGAGATTTTCTGGTGTTTATACTGTGTGTGTAATTTCCCTGTCAAGTTGTCATGGGTGAGAGTGGAAGGCTTAGATAAAATTTATTAAAAAGTCCTGCTGTTGAGTCACAAGAAAGAATTCCCTTACTTTCTAAGCCCCTTCTCAGCGAAGAGTCTAGGTGTGACTGAATCCAACCTCAGCCTCAGATTATGTCAATGGTTTAAATTAAGGAATTACAGAGGTGTGATTGAACCACTTTCGTCCCACAGGTTTTAATGATTGTCAAAATGACGATATTTATACACAATGAAACATTTATTATTACAAATGATCAGGTAAAATATCTTAATCATAATTATTTACTACACAATATAAAAGCTAAAACTACTAGTAATATAGTATAAGATAGGGTAGTGCCCTCTATTAAAGCAATTATTGAAACTATTATATTAAAGCTAGCAAAGAGAAATAATTATTAAGTAGAGATTTGATGTAACTCACCCATACCAATGCTCGTGGGGAGATCTCTTTCTCTCAACCTCAAGGAGTATCCTTAGAAGGCATCCCCAGCCAAGGGAGGAATCTCCACACATACACCCCAAGAAGGGTTATGTCAGAAGAACCTGACTGCATGAGAGGGGTCTGAACTTTTATAATATAAAGTGATTGACTGCTAGTCACAAATTTACAAGTCAGCTACCACCTTGTCTGATTTGAAGTCTGGTGAAGCAGGGTGGTTTTATTGCCAGCAGTTGAATTTGCATGGTAGCTTTCATGATGGTTTGCATTATATGCATTCTTTGATTGGATTTTAGGTCTTATCAGGGCGGGGCTATCCTGCCACACAAGTATATCTCTCAACATGCATCACTGTCTCTTCTCTTGGTGTAATGAAACAGCTACATCTTAGAAGCTTCAGAAAAGAAACGGAATATAGGATAGATGAACTGTAAGTCCCAAAATATATGGAACTGAAATATTTTTATTTTGGCTGTACCACTTTTTTACATTAGCCGAATGTTTTTACAGATTTGTCTCAGGTTCTTTTTCTTAACTTGAAGGTTTAATTGTAAAATTTCATTATCAGCATAAATAGGTTTTCACAAGAAGTTCACAATTCCCGTACTTGAACACATTGGAAAACACATTTCTGTGGTCATCCTAGTACTGTGCCCTAAAATTCCCTCTCCCAAGAAAAAATCCCTGCCTTTGAGAGACAGGAAATTTTACTCTAAGTTTAAGGCAGTGCTAATACTGCCCCATGCCTTCCAAAGGATGCTGAACACATTTATTATAGAGTGTGAACAGGAGACTACATCTGCTTCTAAAACCTGTGTGGATAAACCGTGTGGAGTTCTGAAATTCACCCAAACATCAAAATATTTACAAGCAATAATTCTTTTGTAACCTGTCTCTGTGGAAGCAATTGTTAGGACTACTAGGTGCCCATATGGCTCTGGCTGTTGCAACCAACAGAGGATTTCACTTTGAAGTCTTGGATGTACTTGGTGCTATAGTATGAAAGCTACAATACAGTCACATCTTTGCCAGTCTTATACTTTAAAAATGGTGAGTCATGGTCTCACGACATGAAAGAGACTTATGTGATGCGATCTCCAGTCAAGCCAGTGCCTTGTGTTGGAACTGCTCCACCACTAAAACAGATCAATTCTCTAAAACTAAGCATGCCAAAAGATGCTGAAGGCTTCCAGTGTCTAGAGGTATATTTCAATAAAATCCAAAAATAGTAAGATGGAACATGGCAATTATTTCCAGAGAGAAAACTCAGGATTGCTGGGTGAAATTGGCTAAAAATGAATCTTGAAAACAAATACTGCTTTTTCTCACTTGCATCCTGTCAGGATACAATTTTTTTTGGCTTTTCTTTCAGTCGACCAACCTTTGGTGGTTTCCTGAGTTGCCGTAAACACACACTGACCTTCTGAGGTCTCCAGGAAAGCCTTCTGTAGGAGTCCTGTGGTGCTTCTTGACTCCTTGGTTGCTCTATGCATGACTATCCATTGGTCTACTCTTGCAATTGGACACATCTGTCTTCCGATGTTAATTTTTCTGTTGAAAGAGGAGGAATCTTTCCTTCCTCTTGAGAACTTATGCTGATCCAGAAGGCAGCAGCCAGAAAGCAGTATTTGGTCATCATTCTCTCAGACTCTTTAGCAGAATGTACAGTATGTGGTGACCTGACAACAAAGCAATTAAACTGCCATACCCATCTGTCATCACTTGAAATGATGAGATTTAAGGCAAATTTTTTCTGAGCTGTGAAATCGATGATGTCTGATTTCCTAGAGATTTATTCCCCTGTTCACAGTCCTACACATTTCAGTAATCCTATTTTTCCTGTAATGGCCCCAGGGTAAGAATTACGCCTAGTTTGGAGCTGTGTGCCTGCTGATCTGTCCAGCCAGCAAGCACATGCTGTTTGGCCAACAGGAAGTTGCAAAAATTCAATGTATGAAAATGAAGTTTTGCTTTCCTTTCTTGCATACATCAGGAACCTTTCTCTAAACCAAAGTGGTTTTCATAACACTTATGAGATTATCGGTTGAGGTTTCAACTTATTTTTTTTAATCTATGTAAAACTGGCTAGTAGGTTCCAAAATTACTAGAAAGGGAGGGGCAGACAGATGATTGGACAGAAATACATACAGAGAGACAACTAGATGTCATATACATATTAAACCAATTTCTAGATGACATTAAATTAAAATGCAGAAATACTTATAGAGTTTTTCATTTATGACTTCCTTAATAACCCTTTACTGTCCACTTTGTTGCCACTTATAAATTTTAATGTATTTTCTTTTAGTGAAACCTGAGCTTAATAACTGGATTTAAATGATGCATTGCTGTCTGGAACTTAAAACAAACAAATGTAAAAATTGTGACGAAATAATGAGATCTGGCAGGACTTTTGCTCTGCAGCTCTGCTAACAAGGAATAAAGTCTATCAAAGAAGGCATGTCTTGTTTGATCCCTGCTTTTAACTCTTTTCTACTAGAACAGACATATTACTGTAGTATACAGAGCTCAGGTAGTTGCAAAGATTTATTTATTATTTATAACATGTATTGCATTTGTTTTTATTCAATTCAAAGACCTTTGCAAATGAAGTTCATAAATTCCTGGGATTATGTTTTCTGTAGTGTTAACATTCTCACACAGTTGTTTCACAATCATTAGGGAAATAAAAATTACTTAATTATGTATTATTGTACTTATTGTTCTGTTAGAGTTCTGGCACTCTTGGAAAGTAAAAGAGCATATCACTATTATTCTCTAAATAAAAACAAAAAGCGAATGAATATACTTTAAAAATAGAGGTTGAATATAATGTCCATCTAGAAAAACTGTCAACAGATAAGGAGGATTGAATAGGAGAAGAAAGGATGAAGAAGGACATAAAAATGATCTTAAAACCTCCTGAAGAAGTCAGTGTAATAGGTTGTGCTACATTCTTCTAACACTCTTCTTGCAGTGCTTCTGCAAATTTGTTTCTTGACTGTTATATTAATTAGTAGCCTGTTTTTCTACCTAGTATTTGCAAAATAATGTACAGTAAGGCAAAATGGAAATACTGAATCTAACACTAGTGTAAATCCAAATGTCAAGCGTTATTTGGAGACTAGGAGGAAACTATCTGCCTGAAAAAAAGTTTTATATGCGACATATTCTCTCACCTGCAGTGCCTGTATACATGTATATATACATGAATACATTTGTATTATGGGGACTTTTACAAGAAGTGGGGAACACAATATAAGAAGCAAAATCAGCTGTTCTTTATTATTCTGAATAACCTTACCATACAAATACAATAACAGCAAAAAGAAATAGTTTCCATCAGTGCCAGTGAGGTCTTAATCGAAGCAAGTTTCATTGAAATCAATACATTCTTCCTAAGAAGCTTATTTATTTTCTTTAAAGATGGTATTTTAAAGCCTTTTTTTTCAAGACGATAATCTTTTGAAAGATGATTTTTTTTTAGTTTACCTCTTGCAAAGGAGATAAATTGGACAGGAAAATATTGCACAAAGAAGTGATATAGTAAAACTTGAACACTGTATTTTGGGCGAAGTATTAAAGCTGGGGCCATTAAAAGACATATGATTTTGTATGCTGACTCCCAAAACAGACAGAAAAACTTTACAGAATCTTCAGATTTTTATGAATATGTGATCTTCATTACATTTTCTACTGGTTTCTTCTTTTTCATTAGCTCCCAATCCTTTTTCTAGTGCAATAACTATATTCAGGGACAGTCCTCAGTGACCTCAAAGATTCCCAGAGGTTATTAGCAGAAATAGTGAAGGACACCTGTAATGGCCAGACTTTTTTGCCTTCTAATGGTGAATAAAACCTTCCTTCTGCACTGGGTACAAAACTGAAAAAGTAGCTCTTTTAAGGTGTGGAGCCCATGAGAGGGTTAACCTAGATGAAACAGCAGTATCTTATAATTTTAATGGCCATTCATAAAGGTCATATATTGACAGCAAGGCTACCAAAAGATAACAAACCAAATACCTGCTCTGTTTTCAAATGCATTCCAGGTTTTCCCCCATATTTTCAATGTTCTCTATCTTTGACTTGACTTTGAATTTTGCCTAATAATACCTTGTTTTTTTAATATTAGAAACATGCATGCTCTTACTGTCTTTCTTTCATACTAGAGAGAAACCACAAAATCAAACAGAAAGTCCAAATGCTAGTGTAAGCATCAATAAAGGGAAAAACCTATGCTCATAAGAGCTGTTCATCAACTAGTTAAAACAGACACTAGTAAGTGCTGAAAGGGTTATAAATCTGAACTATAGACGCAGAAAATATCTAATATTTTTCTAGTGATTCGGTGAAATCAGAGTAAAGAGTATAAGGCTTCTGCCTGACAAGAGAGCTTTTCTGAAGTGAGATGCAAAAGCTTCACAGCTATATTTGACAAAACAGGATAAACCAGAACATGAAAATCATCTGAATACTTGCTGAACAAAGTAAGAATCAGTAATAAATAGGGTAAAATTTGCTCAGCTACTTAAAAAACTTGTAAATTTTTAATTATCTCCTGAGTCTAGGAATCTGAGGAGCCGGCAATTTTATAATGCTGGCAACTTCATAATGCTAGCAATTTCTGCTTATATTGTTATCAGTATAAGGTGATAAATGCACACTTTCTTTTTATGCTTCAATCAGTTCGTACATTCTCATCTTGAAACTTTGGAAATCCATTTTAAAAAACAATGAAAAGTGTATTCTAGATGCTAAATGTTAAATTGCTAAGAAATGCACATAGACTACCTCTAAGCAGCCAAATTATTGCCCCTGAAGGCAAGAAAAGAAAAAAAGTGGCCATTAAAAGATAACATTCTCATGTCAAAGCAATGAACCTCACAACTCTCTTGTGTAAAACCTTGTGATGAAGCAATGCTCAAAGAAAAATCAACTACTTTTTATTACTTTATAATATACAGTGCCTAGGTAAGAAACAGTTCAAATAAGCAGAACTTCAGGACGTATGATTTGCTTATGAGTACATGAATATTGTTTGAAGCTGAAGATAAAACAGTGAAAGATGCAATGTTTGTGTTGCACATTAGCCTTCATCATTATGTGTTCATTATTATATTATTTGTACATGCTATTTCTAAATATATTTCACCTAAGCCTCTAGAATGCTTAGAAAGATGCTTCCTGTCATTATTCTGTAAATCTAAATAATTAAAGTGACAAATAGATTGTTTCTATTTTGGAGATCTAGAAAATAACTTTGGAAATATAGCACCCTTTTCAGTATTCAAGTAAGCAATAGTTGAAATAAAAAACCTTAGTAATTTGTTTTTTGTGCAAGTTCTTACAAAACTGAGGTATAAATGGAGTCCAAATATTCATGGGTCAGAAACTTTCTTACTTAGAGATTTTAGAAGGTGGAAAATTCTCACCAGGTTCTACAAAGTGATAAAGGTGAGACATGGAGAGGTTGAAGTGATGTGCAGGACACGCCTTAGTGGTGGAAACAGAATGAGTTCCATGAGGTTAGACATTGGGGTAAGAACAAAGCAGGAGCTCCTGTCCTGCAACCCTGACTCATGGTAGTAGAAGAGTACAGAATTGGAGGCAATCCTGTCCTCTTGCATCAAACACTGGGGTTGGCAGCAATCTCATGTACTGGGAAACCAGTGTAAGCTTCACTCAATTCCAGTCACAGTTCAGGTCTCCAGTCTTCGGGAAAGCTTACAATATTCTCTTTGGTGTGGTGAGATGTTTCTGCCACACGAATGCACTGATAGTGATGCAGCAAGGGCTTGGCTTCTACTGGCCATTGCAGAAGACTGGACACATGGTTAGCTAAATGTTTAGTGTGAGCCAATGTAGCTGTTTCTATATTCATGTTATTAGATGCAACTCTTCATTAATAACCAATATAAAATGTAAGGAGTGTATTAATAAATCAGTTAAGACACGTATAGACAAATCTTCAAGATGTCTAAACTGGTTCAGCTCCATCCACTCCATGAAATGACACTCGATTAAGATTTACTCAGAATTATTCAATACTCTGTTGAAAACAGTGCAACACCGATGCACACTTCTATAAAACATGAACACAAAAGTTCATTTTCTGAGGTGTCTGGTTTTATGACTCACCATGAAATATCTAATTGAAGTCATCAGATCTCATGACAGTAGAGAATGAAACATTCGGGCAGAATTCAAGAAACATAAAATGATTAATTCAAAATAGCAAATTAAACTTCCATTATATGTTGGGAGAAAACCCATGTGAAGTGTTTCCAATGAAATGTGGATATAGATGAAGTTCAGATGTAAGAATATTTTGTTATGAACATAAGGCTTGGCCCATATTTGCTAAGGTTTGCAAATAGAATTCCACCAGTGTCAACATAAACCAGTCAGTGGTTCAAATGAGAAAAGAAGTGGAAATCCACCTTGAAAATTTTTGTCCTGGTTTTTACTACCCAGAGTTAAAGTCCTGAGAGATAAATTTATGTTAACCAGGAATAAGGAAAAGTTTGACTTGAAATTAGTCAAACCTGACAATTTGCATCCAAACCCTTTTCTACATGAGAGTGACTGAGCTGTGCAGATGTAAAAATTTCCATTTAAAATGATACACACTTGTCTTGATTTGGGGCCAAATTACAGTGAGAAGGGAGCTCTCTGGAAATTTAAATATAATAAGTTTCATGCATGCATTCATGAGATTAGGAGAAAAAAAGTTTCTTATGAGAAGAGTTCATTTTATGAGAATTTTACATATTTATGTATGTAAGACTTTGGCATTTTTAAGCATCCAAACTAACTGTCTGCCTTCCTGAAATGACTGCTGTGCACTACATAGTAAACAAATCAGAAGTGTTCCAAGAAATGATGGTAGTGTTCTTGGAAGAAAGGGAGTTATGGCCAATTGTCAATGTATAAGAAGTTATTGTAGGAAAACAGTGGAATGAAGGGTGTGAGGCAGAGCCTTCTGTAGGCAGTGACCTACTCAAGCTAGAACAAACATCAAGGAGGCCAAAAAGGCTAGTCTTTTCTGGAGGTAATGCTCAAATTTATAAGACTTAACGTGTCTCCTCCTTTAAATTTTTTTTAGAACTTCATTATTCTGATACCCACTAATACCTTTCTTAAACATTGTTGGTAGACCTTGAATTTTTTTAGTGGTAAATATGTTTTATCTGTGTAATATTAATTTTCTGACAGATAAATTAGCTGGTATATTGCCTTAATTTAATTCTTTGGATATAATTAATAAGTTTGGAATGGACAGACAGATGTTGAGTTTGTCCAGAGAGTGCACACCATTTCAGATGGAGGAAGAGAGTAATAGTTAACAAGCCCAGATGAACTTTCCTTCAATTCTATTTATGTAAAAATCTAACATTTTATCTTTCAAATGTCACCTTTATTAAAAAGGAAAAAAATCAAGTTACAGGTATTAAAGTAGATTTGTGCTTCATTCAAAACCAGATTAAAACAGTACTAACAGTGTATTTCATTAATTTTAGAAGATTTGATCTCCAATACTCTAAAACTTTGTTCTATGTGATATTTGTCTAAAACAGACACCAGCAGAAACAGATGTTGTTGGCTTTTTTTCTCTCTGCATGGAAGGCATAGGATTTCTCCAGAGTGAAAGATATAGAAACAGAGAGGAAATGTATTTTCTTGGTGCACATATTTTCTACACTTGACCTACTAAACTAGGATATTGGGATTGCCAGATGTGCCTGCTTCGAAATAATAAATATGGAATAAAATACCCATAGTGGGAAAACACTTGAAGGTGATATCAGATACAATCTGATTGATATCAAATACAATCTGATTTATATACCTCTGAAATTCCACAAAAAAAATTGAATCATGCAGGTATTTCTATGGTTTTGATGTATAACTAGTCTATGTTTCAATGGTACCCATTTAGAAATGTGTAAATTAGTACTGAATAAAAAAAAAAGTACAGCTCTGTGTAAACAAAAATGAAGACAAGAGAATAAAGATCAAGAAATAGATTAATTGGGAAAATTATGCTTCACAAGTATTTTAATTTATATTCAAGATCAATAATAATAAATAAAAGGATCTAGTGACATAGACCTTACAAAGCAGAGAAAGAAATGCAGTAACATATTTGTATTTCTTTAAGACTAAGTACTTCATAGTTGGCTCTATTTAAATACATTAGTCAGCCATAAGCTGATAGAAGCACAAGAGAAGTGAACGTGTTATAACCATTAGGTTGAAATTATGAGCAGAAGAGAGTTCATTCCACACAAATAAGATATTTGGTGAAACTAATTCAAAACATGGAACATGAGTAGCCAGTGACTTAACAACAGAGACATGCCAAAACAAAAGGGCAGCATGAATGGCAAACTCTAAGGGCTAACTGCCAAAATGTGACAGCAAACAAAACCAACCATATTTTTGGTTTAAGGCATCAAAAAAAAAAAAAGTGTGTCATAGTGCAGGGTCATTGAAACTGCAACTGCATATAGCACCTAGGTCATATCTGGACTGCTCCACAACTCCTGGCATATCACTACTGGGAACACATTAAAAACTGGATGCAGCTCAGGGAAAGGTCGCAAAATAATATTGGATCCATGAGAAAAGTTTAAAATAGCTAGATAAAATGTAACATGATTAAAACACAGACAATTGAGACAGATATGGTAACTGAAAAGTTTTTAAGGATGTTTTCTCCAATTGTGTGTGGCTATGAACAACAATAAGAATGAAAAATTTGGGCTGTTTAAAGAAACATTATTTCAAAAATAAGAGGTAAGTATGTGTGGAAACCACGTGGGAAGAGTCTAGTACACTTAAAACAACAAAGCAATTACTAAATGTAGAAAGCACATCCATAATTACAGAAGAAATAAGTGGACATAACAAGACTTTTTTTTTTGTACTTCTGACTTTATGACACATACTTGTCTCTGAAAAGGACATTTTAGCATTTTTTTGGAAAGTCAAGTGTCGTAGTTGTTGTTCCTTTTGTTTTAAGCTGGGGCTAGCTCCTTAGAACTGTTATTAGCTGTTCAGAAGGAGAGATCAGCTGTTCTGCTCTAAGTCTTTATATTCATGCTTTTGGATAAGGGCTATGTTACGAACATGGAGACTAGAAGAAAAAAATCAGTCTTCATAAAAACTGAGCTTGGCTGATGTCCACAGTAAATGTGCAGCAACCATATAAGGATGACCTGAAAGCAAACATATAAGGATGATAAAAAGAAGAAAATGTTTTTTCAATGTTTATACGACGAAATACCTATACCTTTAAGTCTGTAATCTATAGCACAGATTATATGTCTTTTCCTTCTGGGAATTTTGCAGGTCTTGGATGTTCAAAATTATCCGGAATTATTCTTCAGGTAAGTCAATGACTTTTGATACTGTAGTCCATGATAACACTTCCTTGGACTGTTCTTTTAAAGAAGGCTCTTCAGTTTGTATCTGACTTGGAGACTGATAAAAGGAATTCTCAAGAAGTATAAGGAGGGACAAAATATATGATATTCATGCTGTGATATCCATTGTTACTCTCAGACCAAGCTCCCTATGCAGCTCCCTGTGTTCCATGCCTTTGTATGTCATGGCAGAGTGAATGTTATGTACACTAGGGAGTTTGAGTGCAGTTGCAGACAGGCAGAACAGGATGTGGGACCTGGGAAACCATCCTGGATCCTATAGTTTAAACAGGGCAATAAGGTGCAATGTTTATTTGGAAGGAAAGTGTAAAGGCTCTCCTTTGGGCCTCTTTTTAATCGTGTGAAATGGCTTGATTAAGAGGAGTGGTGAAGACAGGGTTTGGCTGATATTTACACTGCTTAATTGCAAGCCCCACAGTAACATCTCTGCCATAACCAAACACATGTACAGCTGCAAATGGACTCAATGATCCAGTTCAGAGTGCTTCTAAATTTGAAAGGACAGTGTCAGAAGACTTTTTCCCCCCTGTGATTTGTTTATGCACTTCTTTTTAAAATAAAAATTAATTTTCTTTCAAACGAAATCCTGACACCCCAACTAATCTAAAAAGTCTTGTATTAAATTGAAAATAAACTATATACAACCTCTTTTTTTCATGTCAACCTTGGTCTACTTATCATGTACAAATATCTGAAAATAACTATTTTATGGAACACAATGTTCACATTTTAGAATAATAAATCTGTTCACTCAGAAGCCTTAAATAATTTTAGCTTGAAATGATCCCTTGTTTCAATAGTCTGAAGAGAAACTGAATTTCTACTGCCACAGAAAGAGGTAGAATAGGTCTACATTTTTTCATAACCCTCAGATTTATGTCAGAAAATACAGAAAGGATCTGTGACTGTAAATCAAAAAGATTAGGACTCACATATGAATGAACTTTGATTTAGATATAGGTTACAAGGTCAAGTGGGATAACATTGTTTTACTAATGCATTTTATCTTTTGTTGAATACTGAGGAGTTATGAAGGAATATTTTTAGAAAGTATTGTTGGTATGCCTCAGGAGTGCAGTATATTTCCTCCTAAATTCCCAGGTCAAAACATTTTTCTAGTTTCATACAGAAAAAAAGACGACATTTAATATTTGTAGCTCTGCAGCATTGTTAGCTGAAGTTTGTCTTCTTCAATTTTTAATTTATAATTGTCTGATTTAAAGCTATCTGTGGAAATTCTCTGGCACTAATTGTACTACCATGGCCAGATAAAACAGGTGAGAGTAGTCCAAAAATGAGATGTCACTTTTCAGAGCATTATAATCATTCAAATGAAATGTTCTTCCAAGATTCCACACTTTGAAGAATTACTAATAAACATTTAATGACAGTATCTATAATGTATGAGTAAAACAAAATAAAGGCATAACTTACATACTTTCTAACATAACTGCTTTCTGAGATAAAATCAGTTGATAACAGACTGTTACTAGAAAGCAATGCAAATGAGGCCTCAATGCCTGGAGCCTTTTCTGTGCTATCAGTGCTTTTGGTGTAGGAGTCATCATTTGCTCTCAGCAACAGTCACTAATCTGTGACCTTTCTGGTCTGAGGAATTCCTCAAAGCTGTGCTAAGAAAGCTTGCTTTTTTTGACCTTATCTTTTTGGATTGTCCTTTGCTACTTGCTTCTTTTTAATATGAAAAAAAAATTACATTTATCATTAATTTATAAGGCACTTAGTTTGATAGCTTCAAATTATTTTATTTCCTATGGACCAAATCTATCCAAGTCATAGCAAGTTTTTTGAAAGTCTGTGAGCAACTTATTGGGAAAAAACCCAACAACCCAAACCAAGCCAAGAAAACCCTACTAAAAGATGTTTTCATCCCTGAAGTCATTTGATGTCTTTGCATTTATACCAAATAGAAATGGCCCCTCATAAAAAGTTTGGGTACCAGGGATTTCTTGGCTTCATCAGGAAAGCAGCTGAATGTCGCTTGAAAGGCAATAAAAGCTGTTACTGAAGCCTTGGGAGAGCTCAGTATTTCCGAAGAAGTACATTTCAAAATCAGATCCAAAGTGAATTTTTGACCTCCAGCATCTACCTATTAAATTCTGTCCTGTGCAGAGCCTTGGTGAGTGCTCAGATTAATGAGAATCTTCATGCAATTGGCTACTATTAATTTTATAGCCAAGATTGAATGTCGTTGCTGTAGAACTAATTTTAAGCTAAGTAAATCAGTAAAAAAGATTACATTGCCTTGAGTGAAGGTGGAGAAGAAATGTACTTTGGAATTTATGAACCTAAATTGATTTATCATT
Source organism: Pseudopipra pipra (assembly GCF_036250125.1). Lineage (NCBI taxonomy): Eukaryota > Metazoa > Chordata > Aves > Passeriformes > Pipridae > Pseudopipra > Pseudopipra pipra. Next base: position 85,287,880 of record NC_087551.1, on the reverse strand, counting down.
TATTTACATTGTCTCTGAATTTATCAGTGTCACCTTTGTCATGAAAACTACCTTGAAATAAAGCCAAAAAAAGTAATTTTAGGGCATTGCTTTCATTTAGGAATATTATTACTTCAGTAAAAAGGAAGTTCAAGTGAATATAATGAGTGTTTTGCATAGAGGGCAAAAATCACTACGATAAGTTCCCTTCTATTGTAGTTTAAAATAAATGCAATGTTTGCAGCTTATTTTCCACACTTGTCATATCTCAGAAAAATTATTTTTTATGTTAGACAAGTTCACTCTATGTTTAAGATAAATGTCACATTGAAAAATGCCAATTTACTGCTAGTGATTGCAAATTTTCCAAAGAAGCCAAGGCTAAAGCTGGTTGCAATCAGTACTGCAGTTATTCCACACTTCTGATTAGGGCCCTATTATTTGTAAGGCAAGCTAGCTAATTGGTTGCTTGGGCTTTTTACCCAAATCAGAAAATACTGCTCTGAGTCTGAGGTTTGCCTTCAGTGATTGGCAGGTTTCTTTCAAAAATGACACATACTGGTATTAACTGTAGTATATGATTTTTCCTCTCCTGGCACAATTACTCAGGCTGTGGAGGTAATGCCAATGAGCAGTTCTGATTACAGTGGTTGATTAAAAAGGCATTTGACGCAGTTGCTTTTGTCGAAGTTAGCTTACTCTGCCAGCCATGGAGCAGATATGAAGGCATGCTTAACAAGGGAGCTGAACCTCCTCTCCAGTGCTCGGACTTGTTTAGGCTGCATTTTCTATACGACTACACTGAGAGAAAAAAGAAGAGGCAAACAAGGCCTAGGAAGTGTATTTTAGCCAGTCATTCTGGGATGTGGCAAATCAAATTTTGAAGATGCCCACAACTCCCTATTGATTATATGGAGAACACTTGGGGTTAATGCCTTCCTTATCTGGAATCGCAAATAGTTAAAGACTGACATAATTTTCAAAGAAAGCGCACATCCTTTAAAAACAGCTAAATGAAATACCTGAACATCATGTAAACACAAATATTTCTTACAAATTAATTTTGTTCAAATCCATAATGTCAAATATATTTTTCAAAGTTTAAAATTCCTCTTCCAAAATTATTAAAAGAATGATTTAGATAAAAAGGTATCTTACAAATCAAGCTATTAATTATTCACTAAATAAGAAACAGGTAACAAAAATTATCTAAATAAAATTATACTTCTAGTATTTTACTAATTATTTTTATGCTCACCTATAGCATTTTACTTCTGAATTGGTTTTGAACTGAGGACTGTGAACTATGCCAAGCTGTGATTTGGCTTTGCTATACAAATAAATACACAATAGGCATGTATAGTCTCAAGAGTGAAACCCACAAAGAAAATTCAGAGTAGGGTTAAACCCAACATTGTTGTGAACACTGAAAGTCAAGGAATTTTTGGCTGGTTTTAGGATATACTAATATTTTTATTCTTTTTCTTATAAACTCTCTCCTCACTTATGTCGAGCTACCAATTACTTCTTCAACAATATTTATTCTTGTTGAATGTGCCCCAACAATATATCACGAGTTGAATGTATTTTGATGACAGAACATGCAGTTTTTCTTTTGGTGCACATCAGCTCCTTGTGGAGCATGGTCCCTTGTTCTAAGTGGACTGCAATAAGAGAGCCCATGTGGAAGGTCCATATTACCAGGTTTTAAGTGCATCACAGCATCTGTCTTTAGTAGGAAGAATTTGGACACTTCATGGGGGAACCGATCTGACTGTCAGTTCCATAATGAGACAGTAGAAGGGCTGTGCACTTGCTCCCCAGTTTTCTCAAATACCCCATTACTGGCTCATTTTCCAGTTCTTTATAGTGTGCTATTCACCATCTGTCTTCTTACACGATTGTGTGAAGTGCAATCCCTCTCTGATTTCCTCATGGTGGGACAAGGCTCAACTTTGCCCTTCTTGAGACCTCAAGCCCCTGTTCACAGCAGCAATAAAGGAGGGTGAATGACAGTTAGATACAAGGTAAGCACCAAAGTCTCCCTTAGCCCATGTATTTTGTGTTGGAAGTTATAGCCTCAGTTGAAAGTTCTGTTTTCGTTGTTGAGGAACTTTCTACTGACTGCCAAAGTACTGATTCATCCCTCAACTCTGTAGTGCAATATATCTACTTATTCTTTCCATGTCCTTTGGAGATATTCAGTCATAAAGAACTCCAGTAACCAAATATCCAAGGTAGTAATGGCTGTTCTTTGTGCTGCTACAGTTTGTAGGAGTTTAGGGTTAGGAAAGGAAGACAGGGTCATATGTATCAGGACCAAGTGGAGGTGCTCCCTCACTGCCTGTATGCAAGGAACAGGTTGCACAGCCTCCAGTGGAACTGGAGCTATGGATGCAATGGCAAGAAATGGTTCCAGTTGTTTTGAGAACCACAAACCGGACTTCTGGCCTCCCAGAGGCCCTGCAATTCCTAGTGTTGGTACAGCAAGTCCTCTGGCTGCAACAGAAACCATACTACTAAGTTTCACAAGAGAGAACCTGTGGTTTTCTGTGGCTGCAGGTTTTGCTGCTAGGCACAATTGGCTTTGTAATGCTCATCTGAACAAAATCTGGTTTGGATTGTAGCTGGCCTGTCTGAGGAAGTTTCTGCTTCAGCAGATGGTAATAATTTTTACCAAACATTGCAGAGTTAGACATTTACTGAAAGACACATGCTCACTGCATGATAACCATGTGAATCTCTTGCTTTCATAGTCCTGCCAAAACCTTCCACCAGCATTTGCCTAACTAACTTAACTTTGGGTCCAGTATGCAACACAGAGGGGGGCTTGCACAGATTTCTGCCAGCACATCCTAGTAAACTTGACATTGCATAGATTTAAAAGCCTGGATTCTCAAGTGTTAGCAGCAAATACTGTAAAACCCTTTTTTCAGATCTCCTCACTAACTAATGACAGCCAAAATTGCTAGTTTTTCAATTGGGAGATCTCACTGAATTAAAGAAAGGGCACAAAGGGCCAAGAATCTCTTTCTGGAATTTCAAACTTTATACTTTGTATTGTAGGATTTTTGAATCCTTTCCAAGTCCTGATGTCGAGTGCAATGTTGATGTCAGACATCAGAAGGAAACAATGCTAAATACATTCTGCATACCATGTATACAATCTCGCACATCACAAACTCAGCCTTAGAGTTCAAGCCATAGCCAAACAGAAATGACAAGGAAAAAATTGCATGGACTTTAAGGAGCTAACATTTACAAAAATTAAACGCTAATGTAGGAAACTTCAGTAGGATGCTAGGGCACGGTCTTAAGCTCTGCCAGGGGAGGTTTACGTTGGACATTAGGAAGAAATTTTTTACGGAGAGAGTAATCAGACATTGGAATGGACTGTCCAGGGAGGTGGTGGATTCACTGTGCCTGGAGGTTTTTAAGATGGGAGTGGATGTGGCACTTAGTGCCATGGTCTAGTAACCACAGTGGTGTTGGATCAAGGGTTGGACTTGATCTCAAAGGTCTTTTCCAACCCATTTGATGTTTCTATGTCAGAGAAAAAAATGGTACTGAATAACAGTCTGATTTGAATTCTGTAACAACACTGATAGCAAAATATAAGAATAAACAAACCTTGTGATTTTAAATTTCTTATGTCTCTTTAAATTACTTTTCTCTCTGTAAAAAATGGTAAAAATTTAAAAAATGGAGAAGAAAGTTGCCAGATGAAAAAACAACAAGAAACATCACATATTCAGTTGAAACTCTCCTTCCATTATACCTAGAAATGAATGCTTCTTTTGCAGAAAGACCTATACAGTATTTAGGTCAAGTTAAATGATAACAATTGTGTTCTGTATGCTCTGTGCTTCTTTTGTAAAAAAAAAATGTTAGTTCAATTTGTCAGCAATATGGTGATGGATGAGGCTGAATCTTAAAGCATAAAAATCACAAGCTAGAGATGAAAAGGATTATATAAAACCGATGACCATGTAAATATTTATATACTAACGGCATAGCTGTTTGTACAGAACTTTGGCAGCTGATTATTAAAGAAACGGACAGGAGTGTCATTCCTTTCTGTTTTAGGATCCATATGGTGCCTGAATTCAGAGTGTGTGGGGGAAGAAAAGTGTTCCAGAGAGAAGCCAGTTATGGAGATGAAAGAAATGTGTGCTGGGAAGATCCACATGAGAGCAGCATTGACAGGGTTAAGGAAGAGCTTAATTGACATTTGGTGGTGTTTTCCACATATTTCTGTTTTGGACATCCCCCTACTCTGCTGAATGTGTACGTGCTTGTGCCTGTTTCTGCCTTTTCTCTTAACAGACCAAATGACGTGAGTGATCTTGCAAAAGAAAAAACATGAAGATGAATCCACTAAGTAATGCAGCTGTGGACTTCTGTACACAAATGTTCTTCTAGAGTTTTAGTGCAAGAGTAACAACTCTGTATTTTCATAAAGGTTTTCTACTTTGAGATAAATAAATTGATTGAGCTAAGCCACAAATGTGTGCAGGGGAGCGATCAAACATTGCAGAAAGAGATCCTACTAAAAATGAAGATATAAATAGATAAATAAAATAATTGACGCAGTGCATGATCTCAGCACCCTGCTTCTGAGAAAAAATACCTACAAGTATGAAACTCTATTTAAAAAGGGGTGGTAGTGGAAGAATAGGCTCTTTAGTCTTTGAAAGGAAATACCTTACTTCAATGAGTGAGCCTGATGCATCTGCCTCGGTTTGGGAATTCCTCACATGGAGAACCAGAACCAAGAACACTCAGATCCAGATGGAAATTTGGGACAGGAGCAAAGGTAACCTAGCCAGTCACAACTGCCTTGGAGGCACAATTGCTTGCTCAAACAGTGTGGATTTAAGACTGAATATTGAATGAATAGGAAAAAATAATAATAATTCAGACGTGTCTTACCTTATTTTTTAATAAAGGCAAAGTTGTATTTTATTTGAAAGGATTTTCTTTATTTGAAGAAGTAAGTAAATAAAACTCAGGCAAATATTAAAATCTGTCATGGGAAACAAATTTTAACAATTCCACATGTTTTTAAGATATTACTAAAAGATGCTGAAAATGCTCAAATACAGTATAAGATTTTTGTGTTTATTGTGCATTGCTCAACACTTCAGACAATTCAGAGTATTCAGGCATTCCAATGAAAAACAGATTTGATTAAATGAGAAAAAGATATAAATGCCATTGGCAGCTACTTGTAATAGTCACTTAAAAAAATCATACCAACTCACAAAAAGTAAAATCCGTTTGTTTAATTTTATTTCCTTTTGTTTAAAAACAGTATTCCATATTGTTTTGAGTGAGCAGACATCTTGGGAACAATTCACAACATCAACATTTATATCACTATTTTAGTTTTTATAAAATTTTAAGATATTTAACATATTTGAAAACCAAGAAATTTTTGGTGCCTAACTTTAGAAAATTATGTTTCGGTATTTTAGGTGTTTTATTAGACAGTAAGTCAAAGAAATAAAAAGTCCACATTATAATTATAGAATTCAAGATTCAGCATATATATCTTCCTTCTTACAAGTATTTCTCTTACACTCAGTTGACCTTTCTGTGGGATTGCAGTACTTAGCAACTTAACACCTAACTCACCATTCTGTGATAACCCACCAATGACTGTAAAGAGTTGACTTTTTTTTTGTTTATTATAAGCAAAGAGCAAGAAAAAGTAAAAGGCATACATAAGCATACATAAACCGATACATTTAACTAGGACACCTTTTTCCTGCCTAGGTCTATCACCTTTCTCAATTAAATGTGTTTCTTCATTGCGTTCAGCATAGTCTCATTCTCAAGTCTAGAGAGAAATGTGCTCAGAAGAAAATCACTCCAGCATAGGAACAACTAATTTGAAGCTATTTGAGGAAAGATATTTCTTGCAAAGATCTTAGCACAGTGGTACATGAGTTTTAGCTGCAGCCTTTGGCACTAAATGCTAAAAAGTGATGACTGATGAAGACTGCTGTAAGGTGAAATGCTTAATTAGAGGCACATCTTGCAATGTCCTTGTGTCTCACACAGCAGCTAAATAAAACAGCTTGGACTCAGCCTGCTCCATTGTTAATTGACATCCTGAACTCACGACCTTTCAGTGCATGTGCTATCCTAATGAAAAAAAGATTTTCAAACTGTTTCTATGACTGCATCCAAAGACTATATTGACCACACAGTCAGTAGAAATGTTTCTCTCAGCCATCTCCAATCTTACTCCTCATAGAAAAAATAAGAGTTTTTCTACAGGTTTAAAGGAAAATTTCAGAAAGCAGGGTATTTACAAAGCACTTTGTTTTTAGAGACAGCAGTAAATAGGATATCTGGCTGTAACAAGTTAAATGTGTCTTCAGAAACAAAAATAAAACCTATAAGAATTACAGGGTCGGTCAACTTTTAAAGATGCGCTGTAATCTCAGTTGACTGGTGGCAGCTTATAAAGTTGGGGTGTGGGTATTATAAAGTTGGTTGCTTTTTTTTTAATCCTGAGTTTACAGTCTTTTTATTCCTGGATAGACACTAAAACCACGTAGTGCAGACAAGGAATTTCTAGTGGTGCAGTGCTAATTATGATTTCCACTGCGGAACATCTGGATTTTCTGTTTTGGTGGATCAGTGGAAGGAGAGCTGCGTGTTTGTTTATAAAAATATATTCACCTTGTCCTCCAACCATGATTCTGTGAGGACTTAATACGGCTATAAGTATAAAGGCTCAATCCAACAGTTCTTACCATGGCACCTTCTGTAGTATACCCAAAAGCAGCTACATCTAGTCAATACAACAGTATAACAGAACTGCAAGCAACAAGAGTTGAGGTAGAATGTCTCAGTTATGTTGTTTCCTTCCATGATATTATAAAATTGGGTTTGCAGTCACTCACAGTCTCTGTGCCAGTGCACCCCACTGGATAATGGGGGTTATCCTTAGATTCCCACTGTCAAAGAAAAAGCAACCTTTAGAGCATTGCTATTTTGAACATTCAAATGATGACTGATAGTTTCCTTAATATGGTTCAGTGATTACGCACATTGACGGAGAGGTTACTCAGCTGAATTGTAAGTAGGTGAGACAGGCAATATACCTGTGGAGGGAGTTCTGTGCTAAAAAGCACTATAAGCAGCATCTGTCTCCATCTGAAAATGAGAGATATGGGGCAAATGAAGTCAATATGAAAATCTAACACTGCACAAAATACCACAGAATGTAGTAAACAACATGCAGAAAGACAGAGAGTTATATAGCTGAGAAGAGGAAGAAGGCTTTCATTCCTACTGTTTACGTATGCCCTGTCCAAAAACTCATCTGCAATCCTTTGGAACGGCTTTTTGATGCTCTTTTTAATTATTTTTTTTTTTAAACAAGTGGGATCTGTTGCTTTCACAGTAAGAGGAATACTAAGGCAGGCCACAGGGTCTCCATGTGGCTTGAAGCAAGAGCTTGAATCGTCTGGGTGGTGCATGTGGTTTATTTCGTGGGACACTGGGGAGTTTTAGGCTACTGTCTAGCTCCTGGGCAAAGGTCTATGGTGTACTTCTGCACTTACCACTCTTCTTTTTGACTCTGCGGTATATCAGAGGGAATAATAATGTCTGAGCTATGATTTTCACCATTTGATTGTTGAAAAAAAGGTAAATACTTCTGATTATTGCCTAAAAACAGAGTGAAAGGGCAATGTTCAATAAGTGGTTGAAGTGTGACTTCAGCTTGGGAGAGCTTTTCTCTGGTAGTGGGCACAGACACAGACTGTGACACAGCACGGGAGGCACTCTTACTCATTAAAGAAAGGAAGCAGTGAACTTTGAAAGCCAGCGCCAATGAACTTAAAAATACACACGTGTTTTAGTAATTTAAAATAAGAACTGTAATATAATATTTGTATGGAAATAGCTTGAAAGACACCAAAAGACCTAATTGTCAATAATTCCAGGATCTGGAAATTAAACCAGACTTTCTGTGATGCAAAAGCCTACTGAGCCTTTTGGCTGCTTCTGGCTTCATAACGCCCTTGAACACCAAGCCCCATAGGTATAGATAGCTTTGTTTTCACTGAAGCTATGCTACCTAACTGTGATATGCATTATGAGTTCCTAAGACAATACTTAGAGGAAAGTTATGGACAGTTTATTATAAAAAAATTCTTTTTGTCTTGGAACTACCCATCACAATTTCATCCTTGCTACAACTGTCTAATGGCGTGCTTAAAGATCATTCTTTATTAAATATTATTTGTCTTTTTTCCACTAGAACCTTCGTTCCATGTTTGACTTCTATGGCATTTTGCTTCAAAGAAAGTGTCTTGTCTGTAGTTAGTCCAATGATAAGGCAGGAGGCAGTAAATGTACAAGTGAAAAAAAAATATCTTGGAAGTAAAAAACAAAAAATATTGCTAAGTGGGGATCTGCTGGAGAGCTCTAGTATGACCAGAAAAAACACTGCTGGAAAAAATTCAGGGAAGGAGAAGTAGGGACTGGTGCCAGGTACTGTAAGTGCAAAGACTTGACATAGATGTGCAGCCAGTAAAGTGTCAGTCCCATTGGTGTGGAAAGCAGCCACTTAAAGCTGTGATGTGGCAGAGGATCAGAGACTTGCTGCTGCAGCTTCATTCGGGGAAGAAGCTACATCACATAACGGTTGGACTCTGTCACACAGGCTTGAAGACTTGCCTGGGTTGTCAATCAACCTTGTTAAAAAAAAAGTGCACTGCTGCTAGATGACTGTACTCTTCTCACTTTAAAATCTGTAGACATTTTTGAGAGATAACTCTGCCTTTTTACTCATCAACCTGCAACTCCTCCTGACCCCCCATCGCTGCCCCCAGCAAAACATGGAATACAGGAATGAGATGTCCTTTCTATTTTTCACAAAAAATATTAATTTTATTTTGATTGGATAATCAGAGATGTCGTTTACATCTGTTTTATAAAGTGCATAGTTTTGTGTGGATTAGTCAAACCCAGATGATGAAAATATCTATTTGCATAGGCTTCCAAATGGCAGGATGTTTGTCCAGATTTGTTTATGGTAATCATTTCCGCTGACCTGTGGATTTATATGCTTGAGCTTTTTTTAAAAGCCAGAGGCAGAAGCTGACTTTGTTGTCTTGGACAGCTGACTGAAACCATGAATTTTGTTTTCATAGTCAAACATCTTCTCCAATGCCTCTCTTATTTTCATTTGGGACTGAAGTTTTGTCTTCTTTCATTAAATGCCATAGAAAGGGCCAACAGGGGTGGGGGAATGACTGTACTCAGCATTTTATAGATTTGTTTATGAAATTAATTCAAGACTGATCCAGAAGGTGTCAGATTTTAGTTTTCACCCTCAGCAAGGTTGACCATACAATTTCAGACCTACTCAGTATATGACAAGAGAAAAGAAGTATGTCAAACATATTCATTATTGATGTTGTACAGAAATAAACATTTCAGTGTATGGATAAGAGTGACCACAAAACTTGGAGGTAAATTCAGAGGGATATTGGTAAGCAATATGAGTTTTGTGCATCTCTGGAAATAATCAAGAAATGTACTCAAATGTGTTAGTCATTTTTGTCAAAAAATCTGTTAAAATTGACAAGATTTAGAAAAGACCTGGAAGTTTTTGGAAGTCTGACTGAAAAAGTGACTGACTAAAAGAATTCAACTTATTTAGTTTATCCAGGGCAAGGTTGAAAAGTTCAGCAGGAATCTCTTGCAAAAAATAATACATGACTCATAAATCTAAGAGAAAAATGAAAATGAAGCTGTACTGTTTCTATTGTATAAGTAAATCCTAGTAAATGCCTTAGTAAACTCTTAATTGTTAGCACAGAGTTAAACAGAAAAAAGGTTACTAGCACTTTTAAAATTTATCACTAGATATTTAATTAGTCTTGGTTAAAAGCTGAAGCTACATACTATTTAGATATGATAAAAGATAGGAAAATAAATAATGGAGAATACATACATACATATATATACATATATATATATTTTTTGTAAATAAATATACATAAATGTGTCAATACATATTTATATACCTAAACTTAATGTATGCATTTAACCTTTTATTGATAATGCTGTAAAGTTGTGGTGTTCAAGTGACATTGTCTTTGGAAAAATTATAGATCTACATTGTTCTCAGCACTCAACATAAATAAGAGTTAAATATATAGGTGAGATACTATTATGCTTAGGACAGGTAACAGTCAAAAGCTAATGAGTACAAACTAATATAACATAGGACTGTAGATACTCTTTTGTTTAGAAAGATAGCTGAAAAGTTATCACTATTTAAGTAATTTATTTTATACATACTTTGCACTATACAATCAAAAACTGTCTTCAAAAGAAAAGATTTGATCATTGTATACTGTTTTTTTCAGCTTAATTATTGATAGCCATCGTCTTTTACCCCATATTTATAAAGTTTCCAATGAGGAAGGAGTCACCTAGTGCACATGGCAAAAATCTGTTGCTTTTCAGTTCAGTATAATTCTGAGGAGAACTTACAGAAGGAAAATATTGATTTCTGAAGGTTTTTCCTATACTTTCAGTGCCAGATTATTGTAAGGGGCTCCATACACTTTTCTTTGTATTTTGACATTCAAGTTCAGAACTGTTATATGCTTGAACACCAGGAGCCAATAAAAACAACTAAATCTGGAATACATTAATATTATAAAGGCACAGAAACTGGAAAAGCTGCAGCCACTGTGCATGACCATGATCTACTGTAGCTTCAGGTTTGGTTTTAAAATATGTGCTTATCATGAAAGGTATTATGTAATTCACTATAATCCTGAAAAATTATCAAATTAATTGAAAAATTATTCATTACCTGTTCTAGAGAGAATGACCTTAGTAATGTTTTTCCATTAGGTATGAATCAGTTGAGTTAATATTGCAATATTGATATAGTTTCTGTCAGATTATACATCGCTTTCCATCTCAGAAGATTTATTTCTTCTATTTTATTTTCCATATAATTTCAGAAACATTTTCTTAATTCCTTTAGTATCTATTATGTGCAAATGAGTGTCTATCAAAGAGGATTTTTCATTAAGGTGTTATTTGCTTTTACTACAATACTGAACATGGTTTAATAGGTTTTTTTAAAACATCTCTTTTACTTATTGGAATATATAAGTATGCATTTGTGTCATGTGTGCATGTGATAAGACTCTTTAAAAGCACATTCCTGACTGTGTTAATTAAGTTGCCAGATAGTTTAGCCTGGACAACATTAAAAAAACCAACCAGAAAAACCATCCAAACAAATGCCAAAAAAACAACAAAAAAACCCCACCAAAGAAAACCCAAAACAAACCTACAAACCTCCCCCAAAATCCCAACCCCCCTGTCCAAAAAAAAATCACCCCCTAGTTTAGCCTTCTCCATAACAGAAATTTTGCCTAAGCAGCATTGTCAATGCAAATCTATAGAAAGCTGCTGTTACCTTGGCAGCAAACTGCCTCCAAGCTCTGTGACTGAGGGACATGTCATGAAGAGGACATCAAATGCAAGAGCAGCTTCACAGAGATTAACTCACTGTATTTAGAATAAAAAAAAAATCAGGTTACAAGCAAAGCTGTTAGTGTACCATGTAACTGTAATCACTGTTCTTGAATGCCTTCGGAAATCAGTGTGCAATCATCACACCAAGCTTTTTGGTCCATTCCATATGGAAGGTCTTCCTGTCTTGTCCTTGACGATGTAAGAATCTGGATAAACTCTAGGAAGATCTCTTAGACTCTTGTCAAATCTTTTTTGCTTTGCCATCTAAAGAATGCTCTTGCAGGCTTGGCTATGGTGGTCTGGGTGTATGGTACACATTGGACAAATATCTGCACAAAGCCATTTTAAACAGATAATTAAAATATGTTGAGTAGATGGGAATCAGGAAAGGGAAACAAAGAAGGATGCAATAAGGGAATGTTGCACAGCATCATGTTATTTATAAAGGGGGTATTATAGCTAGAGTGTTTTCTGTAACGAGGAACGTGTACTCTCACAATCTACCACCCGAAAATAAATCAACATTTTACTGGAAACTATAGTTGTGTCTGTGCATTGCTAAAGTGTTAAGAAAACTGGACAACTTCAACAGCTGGATTGAAAAAAGGTGAACTGCATGCATCTTTGGACACCTATTAGCATGAATGAAATGGAATGGAAGGTTTCTGCTAGAGCTCGTGCTATCAAGGAGCTGTGGCATCACAGAGCTGGAGAACTCCATCTATTTGAAAAGCAGGAAGCAATAGATTAACACTGACCAGAGTGTATATGCTCAAAGAAAAAAGTCTGGTTACAAAACTCTTCATCTGTGTCTTTCTTTAGAGATTTTCCTTCACAGCATCCTTACAGAAATTTGTGAAAAGAACATGTGTTCCCAACACTTAATCTTCCCAGCAAAAAAAAACCCCAACTATTAAGTCAACACCTTCTTGAACATTGAATCTCTCCTTGTGTGCAGCAGAATTTCATCATTTCAGAGCACTAGAAACAGCTTCCCTTAATTTCACACTTTGTGTGTATTTAAGTCAGTAATGAGTTAATTTACTGTCAGACAAATCTTCAAAAGCTAAAGAATTCTTTTCTTTTTAATTAGAATCTGTCTTTTTGGAAATAAAAATTAAGATCTTTCAGCTTTCTATAATTCACCACTGTATTTTTGGAAGTGTATTTATAAACATTTTCCAATATATATATATCATTATGTCACTAACTTTCCTGGGTTCCAGATATAAACATCTGTTTATATCACAGGGTGCATGTTGTAGTCTTGTTATACTGGATGCAAATGATATTTAATAAGTTACTTTATTTCAGCTATTCTAATGCCAGGTTTTTTTCATATAAGTACCCTGAACTCCTTTTAGTCTAGTTCCAGCAGATTAATCTGTAAGAAAAAAGACAAGTTAGTTTTGTATCATCTTAAGGATGTTTGAATAAATAAGTCATCTATTGTGATTTGCTTTTAATATCAGGAATATACAAAAATATTAGATACATTTTTTCACTTGTGAGTACTATGCCAGAAAATTTTTCTGCAGTGAGGCCAAAATCCAGAAAGTTATTTGGGCATATAATTCCTATTTCACAAACGTGGGGTTTCATCTATCAAGGCCTTAAAAAATTCTGGCTGCTCTTTACTCTTGTTTACATAGGATCCTGGTACCTGTTTGGCATTTCATCTTTTCCTAAAGAGATTACACATGTAATACACTCACTGTTAGGTCTCTTTCTAGTCTCCCATTTTCTTGTATAACTCCTCTCAACTGAATACTGTAGTCTCGGTTTGTTCCCCCAGTTAGACAAGTGCTTCTTTTCTCTGTATCTTCTAGTTTGGGGCCCCCTGGTGGTCTAGTGGTTGGGATGCAGCACTCTCACCACTGTGGCCTGGGTTCGATTCCCGGTCAGGGGACTTCCCCGGGCAGATGGAGCTCGTCAGCCCTGTAAGGCCATCCATCTAAGAGAAGGTCACTCTAAACAAACCTACATCCTGAGGACCTCGCTGCCACTGTCCGAGCTCGCTCAGCCCCGGCAGATGAACCTTAGGATTAAAGGGTGGGCTCAGTTCAGCGCACACTGTGTCTCACCTAAAAAATCCACTGCACAGGCTCGAAGGGTAAAGACCTTTCCCAAATCTTCGTTCACGAAGACTGGCCATGATCTTCTAGTTTGGGTCTCAATCGTGACTCACAGGGAAAGAAAATATTAAGTTATAAGTAATAATAATCAATACACATTACTAGCTAAGGAAATTGAAACCTTTCAATATTTTTACATTTCAAGAAAAGGAGATTTTTATCATCCACTGTTGATTGTGCGCAAAACACAAAGACAGTCTGGCTTTTCTATCTGGGTGAGTACATAGCTTCCTGCACAAAGATTTGTGATGTACTATCAATGTTTAAAAAAACCTTTAGAAATACAAATATATGTATATATGTTTTTTAGAAATAGTTTTAAATAAAACATTGCATAATTACTAGTTGAAGCAACTGCAATAGGCATTTCTAAGTTCTCACTCAAAACTATTCACTCAAGTCCAACTGAATTTTGCAGCATGCAATTTAGACAAAAAGAATTCTAGATTCTATGTTTTACGGACAAACATAAACAAACCATAGTTTTGCATTACTAAAATCTACGATACAACAAACCATCTGATGAATTGCATATCTAATGGAAAAGCCATTGTATATAGATCAGTGGAATATCTATTGAAACATCATTGTTTCTGTACCATTTTTAGTTATAGCTTTTTGGGTGTATATGGAATTTAATCTTTCAATCCAATTAGCCCCTGTGATCCCTCTTGCTTCTTTGCTTACTGTTGTACAGTTCATCTGAAGGATCAAGTTTCCTGAGAGTGCAAGCTTAATGAGGATTTAATGTCAAATATCCATACTTTTAAAGCAGTATGGAGTACCTGTGATGTGAAGTGCTGTGTGGATTATTGTCCTGAAACAACAGAGGAATATTGCACTAGAAAATGAAGATATCCACGTATGAGCAATGTTCAGAGGGCCAAGTATAAAATATCTTTTGTGACCAGCTCTTCTTTCTCTGCTAATGCACAAGAGATTTGGCTGTCTCACCTGTCAACACTAGTGTTATCTACTTCAACTGTAATTACTTCCTAAACTCAAGCTGTACCTAGAAAAAGATCATTCACAACCACAGCTGTATACAGAGACATACAGTTGATCCTGAAGAATGAAATTCTTTATGGAGGAGTTCACTGTTGGATCCAGTTCACATAACTCTGTCTTTTAACTATTGTCAAATACCAAGAACTTGAGGAAGGAGATCTTGTCAGGCAAAGCTCTTCTGTGAGTTGCAGCTTGTTATGGTTATGATTATTCATTCTGCGATGCTGTGCGATATTCCATACTTGCTGGAACTCCACCATTTTCATGACCTTCACAACACTTCAGAGTCAATGAGCTCTGTTCTTCTCTGAGAACAGCCCAAAGGAAAAAAAAACCAAACAAAACCCAAGCCCCTTGTTTTCTGATTTCTAAAGTGAGAAAAAAAACCCAACCCAAAACTCACAAAATTCCCAAACCATCAAAAAGGTATAGGGAGCTCGAGAAACATAGAAAAGTAGGTGTATTCTAAATCTATCATACCTAGAGGATAATATGAATAATATATATAATTTTTATTAATTTAATAAACTAAGCTACAATTTAAAAAAATGTTGCTACTGACGAAATAATCCTTTCACACAGGTATAGGAAGAATTAAAGAATTGTTATGGTTGGAGGGGATCTCCAGAGGTCATCTTGTTCACCACTCCTGATGAAGCAGGGACACCTAAAGCTGTTTGTCCCGGACCATGTCTAGGACATGGACATCAAGCATCTCAATATTCAATCAAACTGCATTGTGATCATGTTCCTTAATGTGATTTTGTGGAGTGAGTTAACATATGAGTAGAACTTTACCTCACATTGTATGCATACAGGAGAAAAGATACACACACACACACACACACACACAGAGAGTAAATATCCTGCTAATTTTAATGGTTTACCTCAGTATATCAAAAACTTGGGACCTTATGGTTAATTGCTATGAAAGAAGAGGAAATGGAAGAAATATTTTGAAAAAAAATCACTAAATACTGAAACTGTAATAAAATAAAAAATTCTCCTTGTACTAAAGAACAAGTTGAACAAATTAAAATTAATGAACTTTTTTAGATAGAGTAAAAAATTAGAGAAATTAAAGTTTCATGGTTTTGCAGTATCTAGTAAGCAACATGCCATATTGCACAAAGTTCTGTAAATATGATTTAAGGATAAATGCTTCTGATAAGCATTTATCAGAAAGGCTTCTGATAAGCAGGAGAAGCATCAGAGACATTTTCTATGCAAGTGAGTTCAATTTAAAGCATCTAAAATATCTGTGAAATTTTCCCTTTTTGGGGTGTGATGATTTGGTCTGCTTTTCTCTATCAGTTGTGCTGGGTTTTGAGAATAGGAATAACAAAAGACAGTATCTACTGTATGATAAGTTGTGTGATAAAAGGTTCCCATCTCCACTCACTATGGTGGGTAGGGGAACGCAAATAAACCCTCAGAGATGTCAGGATCCTGATGCAGCCCCCTACACAGACAGCTCAGAAGACTGATGGTCCAAGGCTCATGTGTATGTATGAGTTATGTGATTTGGGTGGAGGGGCAGGAGCTGCAGCCTGGCTGTTGTCTGGATGGGGGGACTGCCAGCATGCAGGGTGACAATAGTAATAGTGGTAATAGTTTAGAGGCCTTTTAGCACCATTTCATTGACAAGAGGAATAAATGTTGACATATTTCAACCCCTCCTGTTGGATTTAAATTTGAAATCTGAAATTTTGCTGTGATGTGTTCTCAAAGAAGGGCAACAGCCCTCAGTCAACCTATGAAGTCTGAAAAGTTATAGATATTCATTAGAGCTCTCTACCAAGGTTCAAAAAGGAATTAAGGTACACTATAGACACACGTCTTTGGTTTTGCAGCTCGTATTGTGAAAATGCAAACCATATGATGTCTGGCTGTGCGCTGGCATTTGGGAATCTGACTGATGACCATTAACCATGATTCATGGTCTCTGCTTCAGATGTGGGGCAGATTCTGTGTTTCCAGAGTCTGAGCTGAGACAGCGCCATCTGTGCAAGGAACGCATCTGGTATTTACTACTTAGGTAAGAGTCTTGCAAGAAATGACCACTTGAAGGCAGCATTAATGACGTTGAGCTTTCGATTATCTGCAAGCCCAAACCTTGATTGAATGTCAATATTGTTTCCTCAGGAAATATAGCAGGGCAAGAGATCAGCAAAACACCTGTGGTTTCCCGGTTTACTGTTCTGAGACATTTTTAGTTAACAGAACACAGTCAAAGAAATGCCAATACTTTAGGCTCTAAAGGCCTGAAGGTGTTTAAAGCATGGCCTGTATTTTGCTTGGTGTCAATATTTTTGTCTGAACAGCCTGGCCCATAAAATCAATTTATTTTTTTTTAAAGAAACACGTCATCTCAGTCTCAGAGAAGTAAACATAGACCCTTGAATGTAAAGACTATACTTCCTCTTGAAATGTTTATTGGATGACAGTACGGAAATGTTAGGGGGGATTCAGGAAATTTATTGGTATTCTCTTGAGAATACAGGAGTTTTCCTCCTGGTCTACATATAAAGGAAAAAGAATTAACTCCGATACAATACAGCTTGAAAAAATGAGCTTCACAGGAGAGTGAGATGAAAGCTGGTTTCCCTATACACCCACACCCGGATGTCAGTCTTCAAATATTTTGCAGTTTTGCCCTCTAATAGAACATTATTTGTACATAATGCTTTCCTGAGTTCTACTCCAGCTGTGGTAAAACAGTAATAAAGGAAACCCCAAAAAGACTTTCTCTTCTTGTGTCTCTTCTGCAGAGATCCTGTAGAAAGATAAACAGACATACAAATATGCTTCAGACTGCTTTTGAAACAGCAATTTGGAAAGTATTGTATCTATTCCTTTCTGAACGTCAATTAATCATCTTTCTAATGATCCAAAGGTCTCTGAAGCAGTGCCTCTCACTGAAATTTTAAAATATGTCATTGTGATTTACTATTGAGAATGCAGTAGAGACAATTCCTATTAATGAGCAGAAACTTACTATGTCAGACCATGAGTCTTGCTTTGGCAAGCCTGATCTACTGGGGGCTGATGGGGTCCATCTGACAAAGAAGGGAAAAAGCATCTTTGGTCAGGGACTTGCCAGAATAGTGAAGGTGGCTTTACACTAGATTTGTGTTGGCGGAGGGGCTCGGGACAAACTGCAAATGACCAATATGATCTGCAAAATGTTCGTTTTATTTACGAAAAGATACCCTTTATGTACTTTTTTACACCCCAGCGTGTGATCTCTCTTCTCCATTATTGGTTGCATGAAAGTAAAACATGCCCTATTGACTGCTTCTAATTGGATTATTGCAGGTGTCCACGCAAGGTGAGGACACTTGTTTACCTTTTGGGACTCCACCTTAATTTTGGCACAGATCCTTCTTTGTTTCAGCTTCAGAGCCTGAAGTCATGATGACTGTGCATTCCACACTGTCTGTGCCCAGCCATGTCAAGGCAAGGCCCACAAAAATGCAGGAGAAATTGCTCACACAATCCTGCTATCTCGACAGATTTGTCAAGAGAGGGGGCCACTTACACATCCCAATCCTGCCAGTCAGATGCCAATGCATGTAATGGATTCCCAGAACAGTGCAAAGGCATTCCAGATGCTCCAGTCAGAGAGTCGGCTTTACCCAGGGCCCTGCTCAGACGCCAATACACAAATGCACTTAGTATGGGAAATGAACAAGTGGAACAACAGACGTGCACACACTTGTGTGGAATATGATATCACTGGCATCACAGAGACATGGTGGGATGGTTCCTGTGACTGGAGCATTGGAATGGAAGGTTTTAGGTTTTTTTAGGAAAAATAGGTGAGGGAGATGAGGATGGGGTGTGACCATCTAAATCAATAACCAGCTGGAGGGTATGGAACATACACTGTGCTTCAGGATGGATGAGGTGCCAACCAAGAGCTTGTAGATCAAGATTAAAGGGTGGGCAGGGACAGGGGATATTATAGTGGGGATCTGCTACAGACCACTCAATCAGGAGGATGGTGTGGATGAAGCCCTCTACAGGCAGATAGGAGCGGCCTCACTCTTGCACGCCCTGGTCCTCATGGGGGATTTCAACCACCCTAATACCTGTTGGAGGGACAACATGGCAGGACACAAGCAATCCTGGAGGTTCCTTGAGTGTGTGTGTCAATGACCACTGCCTTATATAAGTGATTGACGAGCCAACAGGAGAGGTGTTATTCTGGACCATGTGCTCACAAACAGGGAGGAGCTGTCAGGGAATGTAATGCTCCAAGGCAACCTTGGCTGCAGTGAGCATGAGATGGTGGAGTTCAAGATGCTCAGGGCAGTGAGGAGGGCATACAGCAAGCTTACTGCCCAGGACTTCGGGAGAGCAGATTTTGGCCTCTTCAAGGGCCTGCTTGGTAGAGTCCCATGGGATAGAGCCCTGGAGGGCAGAGGTGCCCAAGAATACTGGCTGATATTCATGGATTGCCATCTCCAAACTTAGGAGTAATACATCCCAACAAGAAGGAAATCAGGCAAAAATTCCAGGAGGCCTCCATGGATGGATAAGGAGCTTCTGAACAAACACAGAGAAGAAATCTTTCAGAAGATGGAAATGATGACAGGTGATCTGGGAGGAATACAGGGAAATTTTTATGGGAAACTAGGGATAAGGATAGGGAAGCCAAAGCCCAGTTAGAATTGGGTCTGGCCAGGGATATAAAGGATAACAGGAGGGGCTTCTATAAAGATGTTGCAAGCAAAAGAAAGACAAGGATAGTGTGGGCCCTCTCCAGAAGGAAACAGTAGACCTGGCTACCCTGATCAAAAAGAAGGCTGAGCTTCTCAATGATTTCTATGCTTCAGACTTCCATGAAAATTGCTCCAGCTAAGCAACCCAAGTCAGGAAGGCAAATGCAGGGACTAGGAGAAGGAAGACCCTAAGCCCACTGTAGGAGAAGATCAGGTTCAAGACTATCTAAGGAACCTGAATGTGCACAAGGCCATGGGACCCTATGAGATTCATCCAAAGGTCCTGAGGAAACTGTCAGACCAAGTTGGTAAGCCACTGTGTCATTTGCTAAAAACTGTGGCAGTCAAGTGAAGTTCCCGATGACTAGGAAAAAGGGAAATAAACCCTCCACTTTTAAAAAGGGGAAAGCAGAAGACCTGGAAGCTGCAGACAAGTCAGTCTCACCTCTGCACCAGGCAAGATCATGGAGCAGATTCTCCTGCAAACTATGCTAAGGCACATGGGAAACAAAGAGGTGATTGGTAACAACCAACATAGCTTTACTAAGGGCAAATCATGCCTGACAAATTTGGTGACCTTCTGTGATGGGGCTACAGCACTGGTGCATAGGTGCAGAGAAACTTGCATAAGCTACCTGGATTTATGTGAAGTATTCAACACTACCCATGTGACACCCTTGTCTCTAAATTGAAGAAACATGGATTTGATGGATGAACCATTCAGTGGATAAAGAACTAGCTGGATGGATGCATGCAAAGAGTTATGGAAAACAACTCATTGTCCATGTGGGGACCAGTGAGAAGTGGTGTCCATGTTGGGACCAATACTGTTCACCGTCTTTGTTGGCACATAGATAGTGGGATTGATTGCACCTTCAGCAAGTTTGCTGCTGACACCAAGCTGTGTGGCGCAGTTGACCCTCTGAAGGGCAAGGATGCTATTCAGAGGGACTTTGACAGACTTGGTGGGTTCATACAAACCTCATGAAGTTCAACAAAGCAAAGTACTGGATTGTGGCAATCCCAGGCACATCTGCAGACTTGGCAGAGAATGAATTGACAGCAGCCCTGAAGATAGGGACTTGTTGAGTTTTTCATCAACCATCACCCCCATGAACTTGCTGTGTGGGCTCACAGCCCAGAAAGCCAAACACAACTTGGGCTGTATCTAAAGGAGTGTGGCCTGCAGGTCGAAGGAGGTGATTCTCTCCCTCTACTCTTCTCTTGTGAGTACTCTGTATCTGGACTCCTGCATGCAGTCCTGGTGTCCCCAACATAAAGACATGGAATTGCTGGGAGCAAGCCCAGAGGAGGGACATGAAGTTGATAAGGGGATTGGAGCACCTCTCCTATGAAAACTGTGTGGAGACCTGATAGTAACCTTCCAATGTCTGAAGGAGATCTACAGGGAAGCCAAAGAGGGACTTTTCACCAGGAACTGTAGTGATAAGACAAGGAGTAATGAGTACAAATTGAAAAAGGGAGGAAATTTAGGCTCGATATGTGGAAGCAATTATCTGCTGTGAGGAGGGTTAGATACTGGAACAGGTTGCCCAGCGAGATTATGGATGCCCCAACTCTGACAGTGTTCAAGGCCAGGCCTTGAGCAACCTGATTTAATGGGAGGTGTCTCTGCCTATGGCAGGGAGGGTTAGGACTAAACTATAGATTCATTCTATGATTGTGGCACTGCAGTTGTGTAACACTTAGAAAATACTTGGGAACATCATAAACATTAACTTCTTGTTATCATTCATCCAAACCTAGGATTACTGTGATCCAAACCAGATGAACAAGGAAAACAGCTACTGTTTTAAATAGCTCAATTGCACATTTTTCAGGCAGAAGACAAACTAGCTGTAAATCACAGCTGGTCAGTTTAACATGGCCTTCAGGGTCCCATCAGAGTAAAACTAAACTCTGAAAACATTAGAACATAATAACATTTTCCATGGGTGTGGTGTTAACCCAACCACAGGAATGGAGAAGCACACACTTCATGCAGCTCTAAGTGTCATTTCAGATCATTCACATGTTTATTAGAATGTGAAATTTATGATTAGTTAAAAAGATGATGATTGCTTCATATTGAAAAGGACTTAATAAAATACGTTACCTCCAGATCATTAAACGCTGTATTGTAACATGTACTATGTGGCTGTTTTGGAAAGAAGGTGATTGTATCCGTGCAGTTGACACCAGAAAACTAATTAAATTAATTCTATGTAGTTTAATATTATCATAGTTATACCACATTACTATGATATGAAGATCTTTTCCAGACAAAAGCCACTTACCTTTGTTTATTAATAATTCACTGTGTAGTGATTTCTTGAGCCCATATATAGTATTATCTGCTGTGTTGCAGAGGAGATCTTTCCAAAGTTCAATTAAGCTTCAGAGATGGTAACTAGCAGATTTTATCTCATCTGCCCAAACAAAGAGACACAAGAAGACTCTGCCATTGTTATAACATCTATAGCAGACTTAGGAATCTCCTTACTGGCAAACATGAAGAGTTGTATTTTCACACAGACTGACAACATTTGTATTTGGTAACTGATTTTCAGAGACCACGGTGTACCTTTCTTGGCCATTGAATCATCTTACCTGAAGTTCCGTGTAACAAAATATTTCATTGAATCCTATGCTTTTCACTACAAAAACATTTTTATAATTTAGGTGATTTTGATTACTAATCATATGATTTCTTAACTTTTTTTTTTGTAAAGTGAAATAAACTCATTGAGCAGCTTTTTCAGAACTCAGAGATATCTTTTTCTGAATCTTTTCACATTCCACATGCTCAAGAACATGCTATCAAGAAAACCCTAACCGTAACCCTAAACTGCCACTTAC
This sequence comes from Pseudopipra pipra, assembly GCF_036250125.1. Lineage (NCBI taxonomy): Eukaryota > Metazoa > Chordata > Aves > Passeriformes > Pipridae > Pseudopipra > Pseudopipra pipra. The sequence goes on along the minus strand of NC_087551.1, from coordinate 85,265,640 downwards.
TGAAACTGTAGATCAATTTATAATAACTCTTATGTTATCCAGGCCTCCAACCTTGGTACACCTACCAAATAGGAAATATGTGTTCATTGTGAATTTAAGAATATTTTGAAAATATGGAAATTTCACCTTTAAGTATCAGGCCTTCTGCTGGATAGCATTAGTACTGAATTCTCCTAGATTCCCTTTTCTCACCGGGACAGCACTGAGAGTCTCTCTGCAAGTCAATGTACTTACTGAACCAGTTCTCAGTATCCTTGAATGGGAGGTAATTTCTCTGCCACCTGTGAGGAATTAACTGCATTCTCAATGTTACCAGCTGCAATGAATTGATATTGACTTAATTAGACATACTAAGTACTGAGTAAAGTTGCTGTTTTCTCACTACTTGAGGGCATTTTTGTTCTTGAGGACTAAGTAAATATTTTGGAGAGAAGAGTCTCTTAAGTGCCAAACCCAGGATATTTATTTGCTTCACATCAGAATTCAGTTATGCTGTAAGATCTTTCAACAAATAGGATGTTGAATCTTAACTTCCCCCTGATTTGCGGTTATATTATGCTGGAATATATTCAAGGTACCTACTTTATGCAATCTTGAGAGGGTGTTCACAAACAAAATGTTGTTTCCATGAATATTCTCTCAGGAGTAACAATTTTGTCTCATTCAGGACCTTCCACTTTATTGGAAGTTAAAATTTTGATTAAAATGCTTTGTTTCAGCCTCTGGAAAAGATTAAACGTTGGTATGCATTGCCATTTTAACTCTTCTGTGATAACCTAAAGCTTCAAGACAAACTTCTTCCCACAGGCATTCAGAGTTTACGTGCGGCTTTCTTTCATTTTCTAGTGGCAAAACCAGACAAAGAGTCTGAGACTGTCAGCGTTTGTGAATGAATCCCCATGTTCCAGCTGGAGATGCTCTAAATAAGGCCTTGATTAAATAAAATCCTGCTATGGCCTGAGAAGGGACATTGTTAAACATGTTTATTGAAGTGGTTTTTAGATGTCATTAAATTCTTGACTTTGAAGGTAGTTTTTGCTACAGTCATCTTCAATTGCTAAATCAGTTATGGCTCTTCAAGTATTTATTTTAATGATTTGCAAATATATTTTCTTACTTATTTCTGAAAAATAATATTTGATTTATGTTTTTTTTTATTATTCTATCCCCTTATATTTTCCTTAAGACTAAAAAGAGTAATTTATTAATAGATTAATGGATTATCTTTAATAACCATCAGTGAAACTCTCCTAATTTTTTTTTGCATCTTTCTGAGATTATGAATTAAAGCTAATTCAGAATGCTGGTAATATCAGTTTCTATAAAGGCATTTTCAGCATTATCCTCCACCACATCCTTAATGTATACTGATATTTTAATTGACATTGGAGAGGTTTTTACCAGGTCTCCAGTGATTTTCTAGGTGTGTCAAAATCCTGTTTTCCGCAATTGCTTCACTTTTTTTTTTGGTATTCCACAAAGTTTAGTGACCTATGCATAGGAAATAGCACATAAATCCCCATACTGCTGGGAAAAGCAGAGAAAAATAATGGAAAAGTTGACTGTTTTAGCCATTAACTCATTTTGTAGTTCAGCTTTTTTTTAAGGTAGAGTAAAAATTGTGCAAATTAATTAATAAGAAGGCGCACTTTCCAGTATAAATGCCCTTGAAGCTGTTTTTTCAGCATCTGCTTTTTCCCAAGGTAAGTTTATGACCTGAACGCATGTCACATGGCTGTGTTACATGGCAAAACTTTCTTTCGTTTTTTTTTTTTTTTTTGCCTTTGCTCAACTGTGCTGTCCATTTCCTTCAAAACTTTCTGTCCAGAAAGTGCTTAGCCATTTTCATCAACACAAGTCAAGGAAAAGCCAAAAATGAGAAAAAATAATTTCTTGATCTCGATTGTGTTGTAGTAACTCTCATAATTTTTCTAAGATGTGGTTTTTCCTCATAAACCTGCAGATCATAAAGAAAGCTGGGATATCACATAGCCAAAATAATAATCCAACGTAAATACATGTACTCTATCAACCAAATTTACTTTTATATTCACACTAGGAACAGTAATGTAAAAAACATTGCTGGAAAGCATAGTTCTCTTGGAGGTTCCCTATTAAATCCTGTAGCTACCACTGAAGGCTTTGTGTCAGGATGTGTTTATGTCAGGAAACTGACATCATCAGCAGATTTTCCCAGAGTTCCTAAGAGATAATATTCTTTGCTTTTCTCCACAGCTAACCAGAAAGAGGTGCCTAACTGCACTGTCATTGTTCATAAATTATATTTAGGAACATATCTTTTGTTCATAGAGTCTTTTTTATTACTCTGGAGAAAACTGTAGGTGCAGTAAACTCAATGGGAGTTTGCCACTGATTTTCATGGAGCCGAGATTCCACCCCCTGCGTCAGACTTTTACCGGGAAGGTCCTTGCAGATTTCTCTGGTATTGTGAATTAGCTAAAAGGTGAAGAGTGAGATGTTTGCACGTGGTCAGAGTGTTGTCAAGGGGTTTTAACTTATATGATGATTAGACCCTTAATAAACAGTGGAAAAAGTTGATAAAAAATTCAAGTCTGGATCCTCAGATGTAATAATTCCTTGCAGGTGTGTGTATTTAACTTAGCGAAGACCAATCACACCAGCAAAGGATCCAGACAACATATATTTTGATAGTATTATTTTCTTAAGCTTTGCTTATTTTTTAAAGCAGATGACTGAGAAAACATGAATATTATAATTTATTTCAATTTTGAGAAATTAAAACCAAAATTCTTTAAATGTATAAGTCAGGGAGAAGGTTCACAGGTAAACTTGGCTTTGTCGGCTTTGTGAAACCTATACTAAAATGAAAATGAGTTTTTTTGGGTAAAGAAAAGTGTTTTCTTAGCAATATATAAATACATGTTTTAAAATAATTTAATTATATACATAGTTTTATTTGGTTGGTTTTTTTCATTCCTAGCAGTAGAACAGCCTAGTAATGCACTGAATTCTCTGTGGTATAGGTAAATTCAACCCCATTATCACACAATAAATCAATCATATTTATTCATGAAGTGAAGCAAGAAGTCTTCTACTTCCTTTTGGTAAGCACACTGAAGAAGTTAAACAAATGAATCATATGTATAGAAGATAAACTTGTGTAATTTGCATAATCTAAATAATTAGTAAGTACAGCATAAGAGGTATCAGTTATTACTTTATATATAATATCTAAACAAAGCTTTCATGAGGACCAGTCCTTGGGCAAGTATATATTTTGATTTGTTATTTTTGAAAAAAGTTGATTTTATAAAGAGGAGGTAGAATGTGTTGTATGTCTGCAAGGTAACGAGAACTTTTTGCAGAATACAAAGTCTAACACTTAGAGGGCACAACTAAACTATAAAGAATATACTGTATTAAGCTGGCTTTTTTAACTGTATATTTTTTTAGATCACACAGTTTTATCATTACATTTACACACAAAAGTCAATGACATTTTTGTCCAGAGGAAAATCAGTTTCACTATTAAATGGGAAGAGAATAATCTGTGATGTTCCACATTTATAAATAAATTAAAATGACAAATTAAAAAAAGCATTGAAAACAGCTGTTAAAGAAGATTAATTTGAACACATGAAATGTAAAGGAAAAACAAATAAATCTAGCTCATTTAAACAAAATTACAGTCATGTTTCTGACAGATTTAGTATATTATTTTCTTTCTAGAAGTGGAAATTTTAATGTGAAGGAGTAGTAAACTTTAGGGTAAATATTGGATATAGTTCATACTCTGTATTGGGATAAATGATGCTCTTTGCAAGAAAGAGGAATTAGAATTATTTGCAGTCTTTAAGAATTTTATATGTAGGCTTTCAGTATTGCAAAAGTGAGCCACTACAAATAATCTTTTATTATGACTGTTCTGTATTAAATTAACTTAAACTGTGACTACTCTAGCTACTTGCTGTTACAGTTTGTACGTGTAGCTTGTTAAGTACCTGCATCCTTTTGGAGAGACATGGCATTTACAGGCAACATTTGCATTACTCATTAGTACAGGCATTAAGTGTAGGTTTATAGATCCAAGCTGGTGCCCAGGACCAATGTCCTCACTGTACATGTTTTATTTCAGATTAGTTCCAGTTCAGTCTAGTGGACGATATGCCCATCAGTGATGGGAGCTCATTTAATGCTTTCTTGGAGTGCATTGCTCAGCTGAGTTTCAGGAGAAAGGAATCCAGTTTGTGTGTTCTGAGACCACGCAGTTCATAATGACTTGAGGGAGATTTTCTTTAAAGGCATAGCCCTGATCATTATCATCCAATCATAGAATGGTATAGGTTGGAAGGGATCTTAAAAATCATCAAGTGATAACCTCCCTGCCGTGGTCAGGGATGCCACCCACTAGATCAGGTTACTCAGAACCTTATTCAATCTGGCCTTGAACACTTCCAGGGATGGGGCATCCACAACTTCTCTAGGCAACCTGTCCCAGTGCCTCAACACCCTCACAGTAAAGAACTTCTTCCTAATGTATAATGTAAACCTACCTTCTTTCTGTTTAAAGCCATTATCTCTTGTCTTATGACTACACAGCCTTGTAAAAAGTCTCTCTCCATCTTTCTTGCACAGGCTCCCTTCAGGTTGGGTCATTTATTTATCACAAAGAAAAAGATAGTTATTTTTTCATTATTACTAGATTGTCTTTTCTCTCAGAAAGATCAGTCTCCAGTACAACCATTTTTAAATAAGGAAGAGTAATGTTTTTCTTATCATAACACTTTCTACGTGTGCTAAGCCTGACCCCTTGGAAAACCCCATTATCTACTTTCTCATAAGGAGTTTTCTCTCCTTGACCTCCTTAAAGGTTAATTAGTCAATTCACAACCTCTTATATATGCCAGAGTGAGTCACTATGTATTTGGCTCCTAGCAGAGGACAAAAGGCATCATAGCAGCTCTTAGGGGTCTCAGCTCAGTATGAATCATTTGTTTGGGATTTATTTTATTGTATTCACAGATTTCTTTAAAAAGTCTTGAGTAGTTTTTCCTTTCTGTTAGTCCAAAGAAGCACAGATGTCACTGAGACCATACTTAACGCATACATACTGTGATTTTTTTTTCCCACACACATTGCATATGCCTGTACAGGACATTTTCCTTTTACCAAACTTATTTATGTGGGAAAACAACTTGGTTTTGGAAATAGTGATTGCTGACTCCTATAAGGTTGCCTAAAGAAGAAAAGCGAATGATGAACTTTTAATGATGGTATTTTTACACAAAACCGCAACTCCCTAGAAATATGTGGTCCTGTGTTTTTCATCATGTTATTTCCCACTGAGAACACCTTAATTTCCAGCCATATTCCATCAGATTTTCCCCCAAATGAACAGTTATTTTCATGGGTGAGATTGTAATTCTCTTAAGTGGTATTTTCAAATTATCCCTTTATACATTGTATCGGGTGTGGCTGAGCTGGAGCTCGTTTCCCCACAGTAGCTCTCACAGTGCTGTGCTTTGCAATGGCAGCTAGAAGGGTGTTGATAACACACCAGTTTTGGCTACCGATGAGCGCAGCACCAACACTGTAACATTCCTTCTCCAATCAAAGGCAAGATCCTGGGAGGGGACCCAAGTAGGCCAGCTGACCCAAACTGACCAAAGGGGTATTCCATACCATACGATGTCAACTCAGATATAAAAGCTGAGGCAAGGAGCAGAAAGGCAGGCATTCATTATCTCCAGTGGCTGCCTGCCAAGAAACCGTTGCGTGTTCTGAAGCCCTGCTTCTTGAGAGTGGTTGACAACCACTGCTCATGGGGAGTAGAGATGAAAACCTGCTACCCTTCGCTTCTGTGTGCGCAAGCTTCGCTTTGCTTTTTGCTTTAAATAAACTGTCTTATCCCAACCCACAAGTTTTTTTTTTCTTTTTTTTTCTCTCACCTTACTCTCTTCCCTGTCCCTCTGGGAAGGGGAGTGATAGAGCAGCTAGGTGGGCACCTGGCATCCAGCCAACATCACCCCACAACATATATATAGATCAGTAGCTACAGAATACATCTAACTAATCTCCTGCAAATAAACAAAACTATGGTTAAGTGACATTTCAGTAGATCTTGTTTCTCTAGAAGTGTCCAGGTTCCCCTGCTGCTACACAGCTTATTTCAAGGTCAGGTTAACTTTTTGTCTGATTTTTACTTATAAACCTAATCCTCCAAGTGGTGTTCAGAGCCTTCTTGCTATATGAGTATCAGTGCCTTCCACTGACTGTAAAATGCATTTTTAGTTTAAGGTGTGCTTCAAAATATTTTCTGGAATCTCTCTAGAGCACCTTCAGAGAAAAACATTTCAAGTCCTAGTCTAATTCAAAAGTTTAAACCAAATGTGTTCTGCTGACCTTTCTCTCCGATGTAAGACAATATAATTTATTTCTAAAAAAATAAACCTCATCCTAAACTCGGGCTGGTATTGACTGAGATTAGGAATTTATGTTTTCTTACTGGGAAAATGGGTACAATGTGTCCTGTGGCAATCGGTAGAGTTAGGATTAGATTTGGATTATATTTTGGTAATATAAAAGCTTGAAGAAGCCAATTAATCCTTTTCTGCCCACAAGACTTTGGAATAGAGCTGTCATCAATACTTTTTTCTTTTTTTTTTTTTTTGCTTTGTGTATAGTTCTTGTCATGATTACTGTTAGACTGGGGCTTGCAAATCCAACTTGAGTGTAGTTTTGTCTTTGAGACTGAGCAACCGAGGGAAGACTAAAGAGAAGTCTGTAGTCAATTGTGGTCAACAGCTTATGTTCCCTTCAATGGATGGGTGGTTCCTTTGGCTAGAATTATTTTTGAGGGTAAGGTTATTTGGGGAAATGCAATAACTGAAGAACCCATTTCAACATCTGGTGTCTTGCCCTCAGAATAAGGAAAAAGAGTTGTTTTAGGACAACACTTTGTGCTCTTTTTTTCACATAATTTGTTCCATGACCTTGATTAAGTTTGGCACTCATATTTGGGCTAGTGTTTGGGAATCTACAGACTGAAGAAGGCTACACATCTCAAGATGAAGAAGGATGATGTTGAGGACAACTGTTGCTTTGTGTCTGTTCTGTTTGCTGCAGAGTTATAGTTGCTGACCATTGCTGGGTTTAGAGTTAGGGCTGGACTCAGGCTTTGCGAGTTGCAAAGTGAAGAGTACCTTTGAATGCTTGAAGCTGCATACTCTTCAGTATTATGCAGAGGAATTGTAATGCCTGTGTATTGTCTTTTTGAAATTTTTCTTTCCAGTCTTGTTTCTATGTTTTCTTGTTGAGTTTCATTTCTGGGCAACGACTGTTAAGTCAAATTCAGGAAAGGATATCTTGAAGTGAATATTCATTTTATGGCTTGGATTTGTCTCAGGTTGAGGTTTTAGTGGTTTGAGAATAAAAATGTTGCATATCTCATTTTGTTTCTGAAGGATTTAGGAAATTAGGGATCAGAAAGCGACTTGTTTGTCTGGGATCTATATGTTTTGTTCACTTGTTTTCAGTGAATATTGACAGCCAGGGTAAGACTAGGTTTAGACTACATAACCTAAAGACTGAAGATACTGCTCAGATGGTGAGGAACTAATAGGTGGAAGTACTAGCCATGGGCTAGAATTATCGTTAGGGTAGACAGTATAAATTATGAAGAACCACACTGCTTATGATATAACATAGGAACTTCAGAGGCTGGTGTCTATCATCAACAAAAGATTACTTCCTTTGCTGTAGGTAGATTTGGTTTAGTTTAGAGTTAGGCATAAAAGCTGAATAGAGCTCTGGGGAGTTCCCTATCTCAGGACATGGACCTAAAGAGAACACATGCGTTTAGAAGTCTATGCGTTTTTTCCTCTCTCACCTGTAGAGATTAGTTCCCTAAGTTATTCAAAGGTAGTTGTTGGTACTGGTTCATTTATATTTATATGATGTAAATAGACATATGTTTTGTCAAACAGTTTCTATTGTACCTTGCATATATCTTAATTCACTTCTGTGATCCTTTTCAGACGTTAGCTAACCATGTCTCTCTGAAGTGATTTCAGTTCAAAAGATATGTATTTCTAAAATTTGCTATTTCTGTGTACAGTTTGGATAAGATGGGTCAGTTTGTGCGAGATTTGTTTTCTGTTCTACACACCCCTCAGATTTCATCATGAGTGCTTCAGTTCTTGAAACACAAATTCTCATTGTTTTAGAAAAAGCAGTGCTTTCATCATTGCACTGCAGTGCTTACTTTATTTCTTTCTTTCCTTCCTGTGCAGTTTTACATCTCCCTGGTGCCCATGCGGAGGGATAGATACCCAGAGACATGTCTAGCACTGGAGAAGTCATTACAAAAATTCCTTCCAAGAAGCATAGTAGAATCATGGAATCATAGAACATTAAGGGGTTGGAACAGACCTTAAAGATCATCTAGTCCCAACACCTCCTGCCATGGGCAGGGAGACCTCCTGCCATGGGCAGGGACACCTCCTGCTAGACCAAGTTGCTCAAGGATTTATCCAACCTGGCTTGGAACACTGCCAGCATTGGGGCATCCACAACCTCCATGGGCAACCTGTTCCAGTGTGTCACCACCCTCACAGTAACAAGTTTCTTCCTAATATCTAACCTAAACTTCCCCCCTTTCAATTTGTGCCTGTTACTCCTTGTCCTGTCACTACAGATCCCGACAAAGAGTGCCTCTCCACTTCCCTGTAGAATCCCTTCAGATACTGGAAGGTTGCTATGAGGTCTCCATGCAACGTTCTCTTCTCCAGGCTGAACATTCCCAATTTTCTCAGCCTATATATGATAGGCTTGTGTGTTACAAGACTTCTTATTCCGTATAACTCTTGTTGATTGTCTGGAGTATTCCTTGGTTTTTTCAGGCAATGTCCTACTACCCAAATACTGTGGGTAATTGAGTAAATGTCTTGCTTTGCAGCTCCCAGTGCAAGTTGCACAGCACCTGTCACAGCCATAGAGCCAAGTCATCTCATTCGTGTTGTCCCACAGTGTAAGACAGCCTCAACCATATTCTATTTGTGAACAGTCCCTACCCCACATTAACTTCCAAGCTGTACTCCCACATTATTTGCAGTAACAGGGGATAGTACAGGAAAACTTCATACATGGCTAAGAATTACATAAAGTGGACACTTTCATACACACACTCAACCCATGTCTTAACATTGATTAGCATAGATACAGTCCAGATGACCTTTTTCACAAGAAAAAACTACTGGTTTCCTCTTCCCATTATTCAGTGGAAATCTGTCAGTGGAAACAGACGCTGTGTACAGTCATGATAATTGCTTCAAGAAATAGCTAAAATAAACCCAAAAACTTAAAAATGGAATTTAGAAGGGGAAAAACGTCCCTTCAACAGAAACAGATACAGAAAATGGCTTCGGAGCTAAGCTTGTCAGCAATTTCAGTTTAAACTCCTGCTGCAAACTAGTCCATGATGCATGATTTATATGCAAAATAAATCAAAATGACCCATGCAGGCAAGGTAGGGCTTTGCTTTATTTTAATTTGTGTTAGACAAGGTCTCTGAATTGGTAATGAAGAAGGTAAATGCTTTATTGGAAGCATGAAAACCAAAGGAAAGCTTGGATCCAAAAGTTTATCTCTGATAAGAGTGATCAGAATACTAAAAAGCAATTTCTTTCACTGCGCTCTGACAAAACACGTAGTGAGGAGTTTTGATTTGAAAATAGCAGCAGCTTATCTAAATTATTGCAAATGCAGACTTTCAAAATGTCAGGAGCTGAATGTATTCTTCAGAAAAATTAGTGTAGTATATATAAGGTAACAGGAAAGTTTATTTCACCATTGCATTTCTCTGATCTTGTGAGTGCTTTCACAACCCCATTTCTCCTTTTGTTTCCTTCAGTCATGAAGCCATAAACCTAGATTTATGCTGGTATTAGTGTTTTGCCACAGAATGATTGGTATGTCCCAGATTCAGCCTTGTGGGACAAACATGAGTAACTAAGTAAAAATTGTCTGAAAGGGATGTAATCCTTTTTAAAGAAAAATATTTAAAATAATAATTAAATGGGAAGAATTCAAATCAAATGAGGTAAACATTAATTGTGGAGTGTTTGAAAGTATTATTTATATCAAACATAATAAATTTTGGGTTGATAAGGATTTTTTTGCAAGATTTTTCATGATGTTATTTCTGAAAGATGTTATTAAGAATATAGAAAACTCTTGACTGTACTGAGAAATTTATACAAGAAGACAGCAGTGAAGTCTCACTCATTAGCTATACTGAAATTTATGTACTTTCATATTCAGTGGTCATATTGTTTGCACACTCCTAAATTTGAATCTCTGAGGGAAAAAAATTATATTTCCATGAACATTATGTAACAACCTTTTCAAATTCAGTCAGTGTAATGGAAAAGTTCTGGAAAGCTTTCCAGGTAAATTAAGATAGAAAGTCAAATCTAAGGTATAGGAATTATCACAGAATCAATCACAGAATCACAGAATCAACTAGACTGGAAAAGACAAAGCTTCAACCTAATCACCTTGCCTACTAGACCAGAGCACAAAGTGCCACATCCAATCTCTTTGTGAATACCTCCAGGAATGGTGACTCCACCACCTCCCTGGGCAGCCTATTCCAATGCCCAGTCACTCTCTCTCTGAAGAACTTTTTCCTAATGTCTAACCTAAAAACCTCCCCATGTGCATCTTAAGACTGTGCCCTCTTGTCCTAAATTATGATGGATTATAGCATAGGAAACCCTGCCTTCTTTGAGTGGAGGTAACAACATATATACAAAAGATTTATTAATAAATCTGTCTGAATAAACACCCATAAACTGATGCATTCAAGAGCAAGTCCATCCTTACCATGTACATTGTACTCATCCTTCTGAAGAGCAACAGTGGCAGTGACAGAATGATACATTCTTATTAATTGATGGAAAGGGTCATTGTCAGAGAAATGCAATTTTTTAAAAGATGAAATATTTGACAAAAACATTAAGGATGAAACAAATTCTTGTAGAAAAATAAAGAAGTGTTCTGTTCTGCCAGCTTAACTGGTAGGTTGCTGGAGATACTGCGCTCTTACTGTGTCAGTAAGATATGTACTGATATTTTCATCAAGGCTGTGGTCTGGTTGGCAGTGAAAGGACCTTTAGGTTCAGAGCTTCTCTGACCCCTCTATTTCAGACTGACTCCAAGCTGGAAAGACCACAGAGGTTAAGCCAGCATCTCCAAGCACCTCCTTGAGCAAGAATTTTCAGGGTTGTTGAGGTTTCTTTCCCAAAGCTGAGAAATTATCTGACCAAAACAAGCTGTGGATCTGTGCTGAGTGGTGGTACCTTGGGTATCTCTAAATGAGCCCATTAAGCAGAACTTACGTAGGAGTAACATACTTTCATAATGTTTGCTCGAGATAGGATGGGAAGTGGACTCGGGAGAGAGATGTGATGCTGTCTGCAACTTTTCTTAAGTGGCTCCTTATTGCCAGGCCTGCCATAATATTGTAATTTGCATAATTATATTGTGATGGGTTTGCCTTACTAGTTGTCTGTACTGCCCTTATAGGCAACATTCACTTAGAGGTCATCTGCATATCCCAAATATGCTTTGTAGTGGGTTGATCTTGGCTGGATGCCAGGTGCCACCCAGCCTCTCTATCACTCCCCTTTCCAGACGGAAAGACTCATGGTTTGGGATAAAGCAAAAGCAAAGCAAAGGCAAAGTGGAAAATAACAAGCTTTATTCTCTACTTCCAATCAGCATCGATGTCTGGCCATGACCAGGGAAGCAGGGCTTTCAAACCACATAGTGGTTTCTTAACAGGCAGCCACTGGAAACAACCAATGCCCCCCTTCCTGCTCCTTGCCTTAGCTTTTATATCTGAACTATGTCATGTGGTATGGAATATCCCTTTGGCTAGTTTGGGTCAGCTGGCCTACTTGTGTCCCTTCCCAGGATCTTGCCCTTGATTGGGGAAGGAAAGAGCTGATGCTGTGCTCAGCAGTAGCCAAAACATTGGTGTATTATCAACACCCTTCTAGCTGCCACTTACCACCTAAGGAGTCTTTGTGCTGTGCCTTTTGCAATCAGACATGTCTATCTCGTATTGGCCTCATTAGCCACCAGCGTGCTTGTAAGAAATGTGGATAGAGCCTTTCCCAAACCTTCGTTTGTGAAGCCTAGCCATGATGATGATCTAGCTGCCCATGCAAAGCACAGCAGTGTGAGGGCTACTATGGGGAAATGAACTCCAGCTCAGCCAGACCCAATACACCTTTGTAGCAAACACAGCAGCAAGTCTGTAAGGTGGGATCTTAATACATACCTGTACGGTAAATGTATGGAGGTATCTTCCCCAAGAATGCCAAAGCAGTGGAAAGGGTTCAAAAAGGGTTTATTTCAGAGGCAAAGATGTTAAAACTTACAAACTTTTTGGCCCTGCCAGGCGGTACTCGGCCTCAGAGGGAAAAGGCAAGTTCTGGCCCTCTCCAGGGCCTTTAGTATCCTCCCTGTTTCTCCCCCTCCTTCCCAAAGCCTCTGTACATGTCTGCTAGGGTTATCTCTCTCCAGCATAGCAGCTCTCATAACACAGCTCTCTCTCTGCAACCCCTCTGGACTGCAGAAGGGAAAAAACCCCCATCTAACCCTCTTGAGAAGTCACTTTGCAGGCTTCCTGAGTGAAAACAAGTTCTAGCTTTCCATTAAAAATTCTTCCAAATCTCAACTATTCCTACAGCTCCAAATTCATATGGAGCCTCAAAGCTGAAATTTCTGATTTTTTCCTAAAGTGAGAATGTCAGGATTCTTTTGAAATTTTTATTTGTGAAGTTTCATTTTGCTAGAAAAATTTATCTGGAACAAGATAAGTTAAATAAAGCTCATATATTTGCTGGTGGAGACTGACTGAACAAAAGTCATCCTGCTGCTGCCCATGGGGTCTTTAGATGAACTATTTTTTCAGTGTTACTTTTCTGACCAGCAGCTTTCTATCTTCCTGCTATTTACCTCACTAATTGCTCTATAGAATCTTCACCTAGCTACAGAAGCTGGGGGTGGAGGTGTGGATTTGTAGCTTCAGTTGGCCATATGAGACCCTTGCCTATAAAACATTCCTAATCTCAGAGCTAGACTCTAAGTTTGAGAAATTCTCCAGAAACCTCATGTTTCCAACCTTCCAACACTGACCTTGTGTTTCTTTCAGAGGTGAGGAAAACTTTTAATAATAGCGATCTTACTATTAATTTTAAATATATTTATTTAAAATGTATCTATTTTAAACATGTATTTAAAATATTTTGAATGCATAAAAATATAAAATATTAATATTTTATTATTAGTATAAAATATGTTTTTTTGATAGCTAATAATAATGATTCTTGCACTAAGTGAACTTTAAATTTATATTTACACTTAAATTTATAAGTATAGATACATTTATTTGTGTTTAAGATATTATTATTATTAATTTGTGATGTCTTTTTTTGTCCCCGGATGTCTGCAAAATCTGTGGCTTGCACTCTGATTCAGAACATTTTTTAAATACTTTTGAATTTGTTGCAGAACAGAAATTCCAAATTCAACCAATGCTGTAATAATGTTTTGTCTTTCTCTTAGATATGCTTTGCTCTTGGCTTAACAGCTATCCCTTCCAGTATTAATGAAACCAAAGAGAATTGCGAATTATTGATGTTTCAGATTCTTTGTCTTGAATTCTCAGCAATTACTTACACACATACGAAAGGGCTGAAGATGGCTGTGAAATCAGGGACAAGATTTATAAACCTTCAAAAGTCATTTGCCAAAGAGAACACTCAAAAATCTCTGCTGAATGAGAATACTACATCAGTAACTGAGCAAGTCTGTGAGAAATGCCTTTTAAGAGAAAATAAATGGTTTTCATACACTCTTTGGACTTCCTATGCAAAGTGAAAAAATTGAATGTAACCACTTGTCTGAGTACTGATAAATCCACTACTAGCGGTCTGCTGGATCAATCTCTGCTCTTGAACACTTAAGTTTCTACGGTTGAACAGGAGCTCACATTAGCAGTCTCTCCAAGGGGTTATCACCTGATGTCTGCTATGAAGATGGCTCATAAAAGCAGCTGCTCAGAATTCATAATTTCCATCCAGAGGAAATTCCAAGATCAACAAGGATTTCTGATTTAACAAAAATCAAAACCACCTAAACATTTATTTTAAACAGCATTAAACTTATACACGGGAAATATACTATTTCAGGAAGGTAGTAGAACAGCATTTTTAACAAGATTTTTCTGCTTTTCCTAAATAAGATGCCATTTTCCTTGCACTATGTTTTCAATAGGCTAGCATTTTCCTATGTAAAAATATTTAGTCAGCTCCACTGATGAGAGGCAGTTTCTAAAAAATGTAAGTCCCATAACATTTTTGGATTGATAGAAACACTTTAAATGGCAGCCAAAATAAAATTAATTAAGCGTAATCCCAAAATCACAATGCAATAACCTTCACAGGTGAAGGTGAGTGCTGAATGAAGAAGTGTATAACTTCCAAGGGATATCAAGGATAAACTTTGAAAGACACACTTTGATAGGTGAGATATATATTTACTAGCAAATTGTAATGAGATTTTTAAACCCAAAATAAAAAACCTTGGCAAATACAGGTGATAACAAATAAACCCCATATTATTGTTCTAAAGGAAGACAATAACAGGTGAGTTTCAACTGAGAGTATCTGTCTTATCTAAAAGCATCACAGCAGTGGTAAGAAAAGTGGAAATCTAAAGAGCAGAATTGGTAAAGACACTAGATATATCAGATAATACTACTCTTGATTCTGGATTTAGGGTAACTTAACTTTAAATTAACTTAAAGTTCTCTTTCCAAAAAAATGCACACATGAACATGCACACTAACAATCCACTCACTCCCAAAATAATTAGTAGATGCAATTGCGTAAAAAACCAAGAGCATTACACAATCCATTTAGTTAACTAATAATCCAAAAGGTGCTTGTAGAGTACAAAGCTTATGAATTAAAGTGGTCCTTGCAGATATTACTTATGTTGCAGGTTTTAAATCAGACTAATATTTCAGTTGAATAAGACAGGCTAAAATATGTACCTGGCCATATGGTCCCATGACAATATCAGTTGCAAATGTTTATAAATCAAGGAGCAGCAACAGTTGTGCCCAAATGCAAAGCAGCATGGTTTGGTTCTTTACAAAAAAACCCAGTTTTTGCAGGGACATTGAAATTCTGTGTAAGTTGCTAAACTGAAATAAGATTGAATTTCAACATCTGAAGACAATCTGGTTTCATTCAGATGGATTTATTTTTTTAAATATTGTACAATATAAAATATATATGGTCAATTGCAAAGAAGGAAAGTATCCTCAGATGATAGATCAGAAAATGAAAAATAATAAAGAAACTTCAGCTAGTGTGTCAAACTAACAAATTTCTCCTGCTACCCTTTTTACTAGAATTCACTTCTGAAACTAGGCTTCAAAAAATGAGGTTTTCTATTTAATATTTTTGTAGACCCAAGCACTCACATATACTCATGTCTACTTAGGACTTCAGGAATTTCTCAGCCAATAGAATGTATTTAACAAAATTAAGCCTTAACAGAATTAAGCCTTAGAAATGCCCCAAGTTCACAAAAACCTATTCCATTGAAATGTTCACTTTAGAGCCAGCAATGCTTGACTAGAGCCCAGGCATTTCCTCTTTCATTAACATTTTCCTTTCTGTAGCATTCAGTGTAGAATTTCTAACTACTGTTCCTTCTATTTTCTTGGCTGGCTTCTTGTAATTCATTTTCATTTGCTGCTAAATCATTCAGCTTTTTACTACTGCTGTATAAATATGTGTTCAACCTTTCTGCTTGCAGTTGGTGGAAACCTATATTACTGTAATACTATACTCCCAAACACATCATGACTTCCCCATATGTGCCCTTGCATCCTGCTAGTTTTAGACCTCTGTAAGGCTGAAGTTTTGTTCAAAGTTTGGGTTTGGATCTGGTTTTACTTTTAGGTAAAAGAATAATTCAGGCGAACAGTCCAGTTGTTTTTGACATATATGTTAGTGTCTTCTGTGCTGTGTCTGCCTGAAGAACACCAGAAGTACATTCCCAAAGGATTAGTATGTGTTAGTTGTGTATGAATAATTTAAAGAGGCTTTCTGTGACAACATGGGATTATGCTAACTTGTCTAATGGTTAATTCTTCCTTGCCAGCAGAGCACTAGTGTTTGCCCATGTGGGAAGAATTTTTCCCTGAATCCTGTCACTTACCAGTGCTCAAACTGAACCTAAAATATTAGTTGAAAAGACACATGACCTTCTGTGAAGTGTGAACTTGTTTCATGTCTCGGACACTTAAAAGGACTTTGTATATATAATTTCTTTGAGCATGTTATTTCTGGAGAAACAGAGTGCCCCTTCCTTGTAAAACTTGGCAGCTTTGCTTTTAGTAGACAAAATTAATGAAGAGTTAACAAGCAAAGGCTTAGTTTTCTATTACAAAACTGGGGGAAAAATTATAGAAAAAAACAGGAACAAGATCTAACATGATGTGTTAGAATATACTTGCAACACTTCACCACTCTCACTTAGGATTCTTCCTAGGCATGACTTAGTCATCATAGAGCAAGAACCACTCTGTTTTAGAGATATATTTTTCAGCATCAAGTGCCCTAACCCTGAACTTCTGTCTTTTTCTTATGTCTAATAATTATCGCATCACTCTTGTACACACAGGGAGTTCCAGTATATCCTAGAAGCTGTGTTTCCCCTTACATTATGAATTAGGGAAATGTATCATCAAGTAACTTTGATTATTAATTCAGATTTATGGGAAGACACATAAAGCTTCTCTTTAGTTTGATTAATTGACTTCCTACAATAAGCAAAAAGCTTTTTGGAACATTCATTGTTCATCTGTTTTACATTCTTGCTTAGTAATTCAATTGATTTAGAGCATTAGCTGACTCCTCCCTTCCCAAAACAATGCGGTGTCCACTGTGGAAACTTTTCCCCTTGGCTTTGTAAGAATTTGAAAAATGTGCAGTAGGAAAAATATTAAATGTACAACTGCTCGATTACACCACAGACTCTGACACATCTTTTATCATAGTAATCCTTCAAAATAGACCAATAATACAGATCAACTATTTGACACATGAATTGCTTTGTACAAATTACTCCCTCCCATCTACCTTTTTATTGACTATGTTAATCCCAAAATTGCATCCTGTTAGTTCTTGAAAGGGATAGGCAGAACATGCAAAATTTTTACCTTGGCGTATGTGTGAAGTGTAAGTATTTCTAGAAGCAAGATTAAGTAATAGTTATAATCTTATATAACAAGTAGTAGAACATTTCACATACAACCTCAAAAAGTTAAAAGTCCCAAATCCAACAAAAAGTAGACAGGGAGGAAAAAGTTATGTACTTTGGACTTTATGAACATGTTTTAAAATATAGGGTGCTGTAGTTTTCTTTTTCCATTTTCCTTCTCACAGAAAAACCTACAAAGAGCTACTAATTCTTCATTAAGGTATGAAAAGTACTTCCATACATGAGTGTCTCTTGTCATGTCCCTTGAAAAAGGTCTTGTTCATCTGATAAATCTTAAAAAATGAGCTTGGAAAAGGCTGGAGAAAATCTATTTGTTACTGATACTTCATGAACACCTGAAAGACTTAATACTAACTTTGCGTAATGCCTTGTGGAAAAGGAATTTAGGAAGGGGATGGAGAAATTAGAGGGGGGAAAACAAAAAAGTGGAGGTAGTTCTTCTTTCAAGGTAAGCTGTGAGTTAGCCCATGAAGAAATGATAACAGACAAACATAATAGGAAGAGTGAGAACACTGTAGTAAGAATCCTGAAAAATAACACCTCATGAAGTGAGATGTGAGGACCACATCAATGGAAATACTGTCAGATGGTGAATTAGCAAAGAGTCTCATGGACAATGGGGCTTTACAGACAATATTCAATGTCTGTAGGGTACTGAGTGAAAGCTATTGTCCTTGGAAGGACAGAAAGCTGAAAAACTTTGCCAAGTCCCAAAACATAGCTATTCATGGTAAGTACCATGAGAAGATGCCCTGGAATGGGATCATATGGAGAAGTAGTTTCTATAGGACCATTCTTTCCCTTGTTGTGCTAATTTAAGTGAATATTTGTTAATGAATATTTATATAAAGATAAGACAGTTATTTATGTAACTTTTCTCTACTTGTGTCAGAAATTTGTGACCTGCAATTTTCTCAAAAGTCCCTGATGGCTACCCCAGTCAGCAGCTCTTCTATGCATCTGTTTCCTGCTGCATTGGTTGTACTACAGGTTCGTACTTGAAAATGAGTAAAATTCTTTACAAAGCTGTGGAATAAGTTCAAGGCAAGCCCTGTGTTTTTGCCTGATGGAGTTCATTCAGTCTGACAGCTCATTAGCAAAAGCTAGTCACTGAGCTAGAAGTACCAGCTGTAACTTCTACAGGGAATGGCAGGTGAAGACTTTGAGAAAAAGAAGTAAAAAAAGGATTTTTCAGCACCAGGAGAATATGTCTTCTGAGTAGTTTGCAGCCTGTAAGTGGAAAGAGGGGAGCATTTAATAGCTTCTGAAGACAGATATTGTTCACTAGCTGTGTCTAAAAAGTAACTACAGGGTGATAGATCTATTAACATAGTTCCTTGACTTACAAAGAAACACAGGTTTTTTTTCATTTTATGAAGCTAATCCTTCCAAAACTTGGTAAGGTTTATCTGAAAGATGAGGATGTTGAGAACATGATCTATTGCATGAACACTTTATTCAAAAAAGCTTAGGATTAAGTGAAATGCTGAGAGTTGTCCAAATTTCTGTAACAGTGTCACCAGACATGTGCACCAAAGCATTATATCTCCTTTAAGATGCGATTTAGTGTAGTTGTATTGCGCGATGTAAAGAATACTTTTGTATTTTTAAGTTCAATTTAAATTAATGTCTTGGGTTGTATTGATTCAATTTTTTGTGTCACACAGATTTATTCAATTCACCCTCTACAAATTATTAGCAAGTGCTCCCCAGAAGATCACAACATAGCTACAGGGGTACTAAATATGGACCATGTGCCTCTGGTTGCTTTTGTTTAGAAGCACACCAGGCTGCTCTCACCCTTCAAATGGACATCAGTGCCAACCTTTATGCCAGGGCAGTCCTCAGCAGTCATACACTCTGCTGCTTCAGGTTTTTCCCCACCATCTCCAGACAATTTCTGACCCAGATTCCCCTCACTGATCCTGATGCCCACCTGTAGGCTGATGTCCTGGTCAAGCTTTTTCTTGTCCTAATCCCCAGAGAGCTTCCTGATGTCTGAGGCTGGGCCTGCCCCTGTGGCCCTGGTTACCCTGCTTCTGCCTGCAGTGGTGGGATAGACACTGCCCTGATGTCTCTGGGGAAGCCCCACCACCCCAAGCATCCACCCCACAGGGAGACCAAGGCCTCTGGATGAGCAAAACAGATGTAACAAATGTTAACATTCGTTTGAATCTTTTCTGCACATTCAGTGGAGATTCTTGTGGGATATGTTCCTTGTGTGCTGGTTTAGAAGTTTGACATCTAGACTAATAAAAGTCCAAATATATTGTAACCAAAGTGAATTTTATAGGAAATAGGAGGAGTAAAGCTAAACCTAAAATGCACAGCTCTCCATGAATATTATGTAATTTGTTCAAAATAATAGTTTCATTATAAACAGCACAAAAAGATCTATGTCTAATCATAACCATGAAAGCTTTAACTTGCTTACTTAAAACAAACTGACTGTTTTATGAAAATAATGAATACAGGGAATTGAAAAGTCAATTTAACCCTTCTATCCTGTTCCAGTAAGAAAATTTATTTTACTTGCCCTTTCCAGGACAATTACATTGTTTATTGGGTTGGTCTATGTGTCAGCTGCTATTGCTCTTCCTGGGTTCAGCCTATTTGTGACTTGGATCTCTCCAGCTCTTGTAATACAGTTTCCATACATATTTTCAATACGGCATTATGGTAGCAGCCACTTTATTTGTGAATAGAAGGATTTTATAGAATGTGCATGTCCATATTGTGCCATAGAGTATCAAGGCCTGGAAATGGGCTGTGCCGCTGTTTACTGTAGAGGATTATCTCAACTCAAGCTAGGAAACTCTCTGACCCACTTATCTTAAATATTGAAGAAATCCAGAGAAATTTCAAAGTGAAAAGATCTGAATGAGACTTACAGCAAACATGTTCCAGACCAATGTCTTCCATGATGACACACTATTTCTGACCCCAAATCTTGGATAGTTTCATAGGGAGTGATATGTCAGTTCTTCTGATATTTATTAAAAGAATATTTTGTTATAAATGTTCACTTCTTTATCCCTTAATCAGAAGTCTTTTTCTCAGTATAGTACTTAGGGTAGAATATTAAACTCAAGCCATTGAAAAAGAAGACTGGTTTTAACTATTTTCATGCTTGTAGAAAAGAAGTGACTAAATAGGTGTTTTCAGTGTCAGAAGAGTAAAGAAATAGACTAAGAATATCATGCAGTACTTCTGTAAAAATCTACATTTTTCATAAATGAGTGTTTGAAACCTGTTCCCAGAAAACTGACATGAAACAAAACTAGTGCTTATTCGTATCTAATGCCAAAGTCATTATTAGTAGAGAATCATACATTAGAAACGTAGTATAAACTATAGAAACTATTTGGTGTCATCTCTTCAGTTTATGTATTTGGAGTCCCCTTGCTTGCTTTGGAGTAGTGCTAGGTACATGCTGTATTCATCAAACTTATTTTTGTGGAGGGTTGTGCTGGTTTAAAGGTAAATCTGCAGGAGAAATGAACCCAACTCCAAAGAGATTATAAGTCAGAACTACAATTTAATAAAAATAATACAATAAATACAATTATACAGATGAAAATTGGGTTTAGCCCACAAAAACCCACAAAAACACGGCACCCTGGGGCATGAGCAGAATGTTGTTTGTTGGCCTCTGTGCTGAGCCCCATGTGGTCCCCTGAGTTCAAAAGTAAAAGGAGAGAAAAAAACCTGTTGGTGCAAGTGATGGTCTCAGTCTGGTCGAGAGTGGTGGTCGCAGTCCTGTTGAGGCTCTGGTCTTCCAGAGTGGTACCAGAAGTCCTGAGACGCCAAGATTATATACACTCAAGTTAGAGTGGGAATGCCCAGTACCTCCCCCAGGGCGGGGAGTTCCACAATGGGTGATTGTGAGTTGTGAGATATTTTTGGAATCCTTGGTGGCCCATTAGCAGACATGATCCCTCAGGCTGGGTTTGGAGGTGCTAATGACTCCCTGGAGGGGAGTTAATGTCACCCATAACTGTAGCCTGAGGGGTCAGGTGTGCTCTGGGCAGCTGCTGCAAATAGTCTATTGTTAACAGTTCCTGAGAAAGGACATAGAGGGTATAGAATACACAGTTTGGGTTACACCCATGCAGTGATGAACTGCTCCCAGCTGCTCTAACTAGGACAGGGGTTTTTTTTGTTTGTTTGTTTTAATAAGAAAGAAAAATAGAAGTCTTCAGGTAATCCCAAAGCCTCTAATTTATGATCAGTGTTCAGTATTTGTCTTTCATTTTAAAAATATCATTTCCACTAAGGCCACTCTCCTTACAGGGTCTCCTGCAAAATCCTTTGTAGTTCCTGTTATGGGGAAAGGCAAACACAAAAAAAATCAGTTTAGATCCATTATGTTAGAAGGAGAGACTGGTCCTCTAAATCATTATTCATGAAAATATGAATAATTACTTTAATTTTTCCCTAGTACATCACTAAAGATAGCATAAAGGTTGAAAAGGGTCAAAATGTGAAAATATCTAGAAAAATATTTAAGACTTATATACCCAAAGAGAATAATCTGCCCTTAATTATTACCTATCAAAGCCTCTGAGTCTGAGATGATCAGAAACACACCCAGAAAAAATGGATGCTGTGACAGCATCCCATCCTCAGCAGAAAGTTTACATTTCAATAATACTTTAGCAAGATGAAAAGCTGGACTGAAATAGAAAATTCTGCTTGAGACAACTATTGAGGTCTTACATTTTGTTTCTCTTCTAAATCAGAACAACCCCAAAACCTTTCAAATATTTTCGAGAAAGGATATTGTGGTGAAACATCTGTTTTCTGATCAAAAAGGTCAACTTTTGAATTCATGTCTCTTGCCACCAGAAGCAATTCAACAATCCACCCTGAATGTTTGAAATTTCCCAGTGTAAATGTTGTCAAAATCAATATTTCTCTGAAAGACATCCTGACTTTGATGCAGCTGCTTGTTTTGACCATAAGCAAAGAAACCAGTTGTCAGACCTGTGGACTAGTTGGAAACAAACTAGATGAAAATGATGGGAAGGGGACCAGAACTTCTATATTAGCAGTGTGGCTTAACTATTCCACATAAGAAAGTGTGTAAGTGGGGAGCCAGAGACATAGAGAATAGTGACCAAGTTTGGGGTCGAATTCCATAATCACTGCAGATGATTTCCTATTGCATGCAACTCTTCATACTGCCTCTAATGAATCATAATTCCCTTTTAAGTTTTCTAAAATACACATACTGACAATTGGTAATTAATGTTTGTTGTTGCAATTTGGTCATAACAAACAACAGTGACTTTAATAAATTTAAAGTTATTACTAGAATGTGCCAAGCACCAAGAGAAATAGCTAGAGCCGAATATGCCCTTTTTGTCTAATATACAATGGCATAAAATAAATGCACCATGAACTTTTACCGAAAAAATGTAAAATAAGATTTTATAGAATGCTCAGTGGGGCAAAGCATTTTTGGATTTTATTGAAGCCTAACATTGTCCTCAGCTTCTCAGACATAGTATGTTTCAGTTTACCACTGTATTATCCCAAACGACTGTTAAGAACAGATTCTGGAGGCTTATATAACATATATAGTTCTCAGCAAACCAGTATTCCCAAGAGAACTTCTCCGTTTCTCCACATTTAAAATTCCTTCGTGCTTCAATAAATGTTGATTCAGCACTACTTGTGTTAAGCAAGAGATTGTGTAAGAAAGTGTATGCATTGAGGTAACAAAACCTCAGGATTTGAATAGAGGCAGAGATCAAGTTTATGACTCAATTTATTCTGCTAAATGTTAATCCTATATCTTGTAGCCTTTACTAGTTCCTCATATCAGTGGATATTTCCCACATTCTAAAGCACCGTAAATGACACTATCTCACTTGAATAAGGAATACATGATTTTTTTACAATACCAAGCATAGTGCTTCGTACCTGCCATTCTAGGTGTTGCTGATATTCTATAAGGCTTTTCAGAGCACTTTGTTTCTCAGTCAGTGTCCCTGCTGATGTGTGCAATAAGGTTGAACAGGTTGGGAGGACATGGTATTTCAGCTGCCCTTGGGAAACGAGATGCAGCTGTTCCCAAGTTTTATGAGTTTCTGAGTTATGCAAGCAATTTGTCATGACACACAAAACTTCATGGTTTGCTTTTTGTGTGACCCCACTAGAGCCAACATCCAATTGTTAGGAACTTGGACGATTTTGGCTGCTGTAGGACGGCAGAAGGTGTGACTCTTGAGATAAAGTGGCAGCTATCATCATATCATAAGCAAATGCCAGGCAAAACACAGGACCTTATCCATAGATAAAGGTCTGTTCAAAAGCCTGTGCAGAGCCCAATTTTCCCCCTAGCATCCTCCTCCTGTTTTGTCCAGGAGTTCTTCCAATTTTCAGTGAGGAGGCAAAACAGAGAGGAGGTGAGGATGGTTAAATCCTAACATGATGGATATCTGTTTCTTGTGTTTTGCTTTACCTAAGTTTTCCTGAGAAACAATTCTTGGAGACCTTATACAAACCAAAGTTTTATAATAAATTCAAATATGTATGAATAGAGATCTGTGACACTATACTGTTCTGTGTGTCTCTGTCCTCACAGTAGGTGCTAGGATAAACTGTGTTTGTGGTGTCCGGTAGGGTACTATGGCATTTTAATGCTTTGGAAATCTATCTGCACTGATACACTGGTATTTTATCAATGCCCTTCACACCTCCATGGTGCCTTCTTCTCCTGCAGTCTCTTCCAGGCATTCTCCTGAAACAGTGCCTGTGGCATTATGAAGGGTAGACTCAGACTTGCTCTTTCTGATAGAAGGAACTGTAGTTTTGCTTAATGGGGTTTATCACAGGCAGTGTTGTGTGATAAGAAAAACCTATCTAATTTTCCTCTTTTTATTCTATTTATATTTTCAAAGTACACAACTTCTTGCACTGAAGCAATTTAAATTCTTATTAAAGAAATTCCCCTTAGCTCAGCTTGACTTAAGAGATGCTTGTTACTCTTCTTTTATATTATTTGGCATTTCCCAACTATTCTTCTGTGCAGGAACACCAGGAGGATCTTCTGGTTGTTAGGTTGCAGGTGGTGGTGAGGAGGAAAATGAGGCAGAGGCAAGGGAGGAGAGGCAGTCACTTGACTTTGTGGGACAGGGGTGATTTTGATCCAGCAGCTTGTGGAAACTCTTAGCTTGCAAGCCAGTCTCTCACTGCTGAGACAGCCTCACATGCTTTTCCTTTGCTGTACACGTGGCTTGCCAAGGGCACACAGCATTGCTTCCAAGAGGCATTTTCTTTTTTTTTAGCTTATGTTAAATGTTACCAATAAAAAGGAAAGCAAATAGAAGGTTTGTATTAACTCTTTAAGGAGAAAATTACATTTGCAAAAACCGCAAATGAATTTTATATTTTTCTTTGTTTATATAAGAGATTAATTAATTTTTTTTTTAACACATTTCTATAGCAATGAAACAGTGGTTTGTCTTTGGAAAAATCTGATAAACAATTAAAGAAAACTTTTGTTAATGAAGTTGTTTGACTAACATTGAGATTAAACGGGAGGAAGACGCTGTGCTTCTGACACAGTTTTGCTAGCACACAATGGGCTTCTGTGTTGTGGTGCTGTGTTGAGTTGATGGGGACTCTATCACCCAGATAGGGGGAGAATTAAAAGAAAATGGAAATATTTGCAGAAAAGCCCATTTCTACAATATAATATGACAGTCAACCTCAACTCTTTCTCATAAGAAAATACCACAGAACACTTAAGGTCAGAGATGAAACCACAGGTATACATTTGTGGTACATTTTAGGCAGATATGAGCTTGTTCGGGAGAACAGTAGCCAAACATCATGTAGGAATATCAGTTCAGTCCAAGACCAAGGTAATACACCCTGCTTGACAACAATGGCCTTACTGGTGCTTCAGAGTTACGAGTCTACAGTGGCTCCACATGCAGATGACTTGCCATACTGGCAAAGTGACCTTGCAGAACACCAGAGAGGTGCACTCTTATTCCAGGAATTCGTAGGTGGCACTAACTGAGATTTTGAACCTAAGGCACATATTCTGCTACCAGATGGACACTCAGAAGTTCTTTCAGATCTAGAAGACTTCTAAGCTCTCTGTGTCTGCATGATGTGTGTTTGGATAAAATACTGGCCTTCAGCGGACTGTCAAAAGAGAGGTCACTCTCCTTCTTATCTACCCTTTAAAATATTCTCCTGATCTCAGCTGAGATTCTATTAAAGTTTCTGCCTAAAATTTTGGTTATTTCAAATTCACTAAATTTCATTTTTGAAAAATAGCTCTTTGGGAGCCTCACTTGTGCTTTCATTCTGAAAATCTTACCATTATTCTGCGTGTGTCTTAATACTCTGTCTGTGTCAGGCTGTAGAAGGCAGGAAAGTCTTTTACTTTGCAGGTATGTAGGACTTCATGCATATGTCTGAGGATTCCTACATACTCCTATCTTAAAAATAAAAACCAAACACTCACACAGGATTTTTCTAACAATATATTCTTTCAGATACCCCTCAATTATCTTATTTAACACAGAGTTTACCAACACACAAAACCCATTGCTTGTGAAGAATTTGTATTCTTGTTTTTGTCCTAGTTTCAAATCCCCTGTATTCATCCTAAACCACTAGCAAAAATATGTTCCTGATCCTGTGCTATCATTTTCAGTACAGAACCTCTTTCAGAATTATTGCTCTGGGCTCTTGTTGATTTCCGTAGTTCTAATTAGATTGTTTTGTCTTTTCTTACCAACTGATAAAAGCCATTTAATATGCCATTTCTACTTGAAAATGGAAGTTGGTCTCTTTGTAACACTATCCTCTTTTTGGCTTAAACAATGAGGCTAAGAAATAGTTTAAGCCCCAGGCAACACTGTGATTATCTACACAGTGCTTCACTTTGAAAAGCCTAATTCTCCACTGTTTGCTGTTTGTTTCCATGCCAGCTGCGTATATTACTGACAGGAACCTGCATCTCTCTGCAAACAGCATAATTTATTTAACCACTCTGCAGTTTCCTCTATTTCTCACTGCCCTTTATGCAATACCATTTGTTTTTAACTGGCATATTCTAAATCCTATTCAAATGACCTTTTCCTCTCTCATCAGCTTGGAAATTGAAATACACCACAGCCCAATAAGTTGTTCCATGCAACTGCTTAAAAAGATCTGCTGAAAAAGCGCCATGTGTTTGTTGGTATCCTCATGTGGGTAGTGAGTTAAATCCTCACAAAACAGTCTGTATGGCTGGTGCCAGCGTCTCAGGCAGGAAACAAAACAGTTTCAAAGAGGAACACAACAGTCTCTTTAATATCAAATTATAAATACTTCTACTGATATTGCAGGGCAGGACTTTAGCTAACACAGGACCTGGACCCCAACCTCCCCCTCCATCCTGACTGCTGCTGCCACTGTCACGAACCAGACAGAAGCAAGGGACAACCCTGGTCTCTCAGGCTTTATCACCTGTACCTTGGGAGCAAGACCCTGGCATCACAGGCATCTCTCTTCCAACCAGTTCCCTGCTTTGGGAGTTGGGAGAGTCTGAGGCTGTTTCTAACAGGGCAATGTCAGTTTGGGCACTGTCTCAGTGTTTTGGACCATGTAGATGTGGCTGACTCATGCCCTGTGGCTAAAGGATGGACTCTGGAAGTATTTAGGCTATGTAGTTGTTTTCATCTCCTTTTTGCTGTATCATATTTCTAATCTGCCTTTCACCTCTGAAATGGAGAAGGAAATGCAAATCACCTTTCTATTAATTTTCAGTCCTGTTCCTTTTCACCAAGCATCTTTGTCTTTTGCTTAGATAAGGGAAATTATATGTGATCCATATATGTCATACAGACACACAATATTATGTATAATTTGTTTTTAATGCTTTTGAGTATTCATGCAAATATATTGGCTTATTAGAAAGTAAGGATTTTTCAGCTGGAATATTTATTTACCACATAACAAACACTGAAGTGTAGCTCTGACATCAGTACTTGGAACAAATGAACCAAGAAAGCAGCCTGACCTTCCCTATTTGCATGGTCCTGTTGTCCCCAGGCTTCTGTATTTCCATATGTCACAATTGCTGACATTTTGGCTTAAAAACTGCAGCTGTATTTATGAAGAAAAGCAGATAGACTATAAAAAAAGCACTTAATCCAACATAATTCTTCTCCATAATAACTGTACTTAAGAAGTTGATGGTTGAGTGGCATTCCTATTGCACATGCAGTCATAGTAAATGATAGCTTAAAATGTGGACAACTATGGAGTGCATCAGTAGTAGATATTCCATGATTAGACAAAGATATTTATCGTGTTAGATGGTAATCCATAGCCAAAAAATGGTGAGCTGTATGAGATCCATATATGATAGCTACTTCCCAAACAGAGAAATGAGCAAATTTCTGCCCCTGCAGCCAGAACACAGGAAACCTGAACAGAAAATCAGAGAGCAGGAGGATGAGTAATTTTACTGCAGGCTTCTCTTGGACATGACCTGTTCATATGCACCTATTGCTTTCCTTACTTGTATTCCTTTTCTCTGCCTCTGCCCATTTTTTGTAGAAGTTGTAGCCCTTTGCGTCACAAATTTTCACTAACAGTCAGATTGTTGGCTTCTCTGTGGTAAGGACCTTGGACAATGTGCTCATTTACACACTGTTTGGTGTGGAAGACAACAGCTTGGTCAATCCCTATTAACTAAGAGAATATAAATGTCGATTCGTATATTCATAGAGAATGAAGAAAAGGAAAATAAATTAATAAGCAAACAGAAAAAGATTGGAATTAAAAAATATTAATATACAGTATATCACCTATCCTTTCATCAATACGATATCTTTACAGCTATTCTTCCTCTATACTAAGGAAAATCTTATAAGACTATCAAATAAAACATTTTATGCATCAGAAAATACAATACTTTTGTCTGTAAACCCAACTAAGCCTAGATTTCTTCTGTTCCATACAATGATGATTTTTGTTAATTCAAAATTTTACTCAATGTAAAAATAATCACAGTTAAGATGATGCCTAAAAGAAAACTCAGGGAGAAAAAAACTCCAAGACAACTTAGTTTTGAAGGTGAGATAAGGAAAGGATTTAATTCATGCCTAGGCATAGGGTTACAAGACGCGTGCAACACTTCTGTTACAGATGTTATAATTTATAATACTCTCTGTCCAATCCCAGATTTTTCCACCCTCTGGCTTTTGCCCTGGTCCACCCCCAGTCCTGTCCCTGGGGAATTAGGGCTGGGGTCTTTGAGACCCTTTTCTTCATCATCTTCATCTTCTTCAGTGTGCAGGGGGCACATGGTTACCCGGTTCTTGATTGTACTCTGCGGTTCAAGCCAGAATTAGATGTCCTCAAACAGAAGAGGCCTATCTTAAAGAGAGACTAAACATTTCTAATGGAATTCAGGGGATATTTGATATGGAGAGTGAGGAATGGGGTAACAGGGTTGGGGAATGTGTGTAGTTACTATGCTAAGAGTAAGGGAGTAAATGCTGCTGCTTCTAAAATCTGCTGCTATATAACTACTTATAAAAATTATAAAAAATTAGAGAAATAAAAAAACTAAAAGGGTCTTAAGGCATCAAAGAGGAACTATACAAAATGTATCTGTGCTTTACAGGAAATGTGGATTCTTTTAAGTTACCTGGAGTGATGACATTGGAGATGAGTTGGAAGAGCATTCTTTCAAGGCTTCTAAAATTGAAGTGGAATATGACAAAGATTTGTTGTGAGACAGAGTTGCATAGCCTGTAGCCTGTCCTTGGCAGAAATGCATTTCTTCATTTCTTCATTCTGTGGGTGATAACTCTTCTCTTTCTTTCTTTTTCTTTCTTTCTTTCCTTCTTTCTTTCTTTCTTTCTTTCCTTCTTTTTCTTTCTTTCTTCCTTTCTCTATTTCTCCCTTTCTCCCTCCCTCCCTCCTTTCCAGTGGTAGTGACTTTATACGATACAATGAGTCACATGAAAAATCCCCTTCATTTGTTAAAGGATATAGCATAAGATACATAACAGATTGTGTGCCTTTGGTACAAAAAAGACTTGTCATGAAAAAGATATTTATTGGGAGATACGGTTGGATTCTATTGAGATAATGCATGAATTTAAAAATCACAGAAATTACACCCTTAAACTGGATGACATAAGTAAAAGAATGTAGGATGGAGAATCAAACTTTTCAGAAACTATTCAGGTGGCTTTGCAAAAAGGCAGTTCATCAGGTAACTTCAGTAGTTTGACTTTTTTTGACTATAATAACCAGTAAAAAATAACTCCATGTACAGATACAGTAGAAAGCATCATATTAGGTGTGGAAGATTACCCTGATAAAATATATGGTATGCTTTTCTTTTAAGTGGAGTAATAATTCATTTTTCTTCCCTTCATAAGTATTTCTTGTTGTTCCCATTATTTATGTGTTGCTGCTTCTGTTTCTTTGCTTGTTGTATAAAAATTAAAACCAGGCCAAATCGTTTCCCCTTTTTACATATACTATTCTTAGTAACTTGTACAGTGATGCAGAATAGGACAAGAGAAGCAACTACAGACAATCATTTCATCATGATTAAGAGAAATCCAACATCACCTTGTTTGTCGCTTTGGCTTGTATTTTCTATTTGCTTGCTAAATCTGTGAACAGGCACTAAGGAAAAACAATAATCTCAGTGAAGATTACATCAAAAAAAGGTCTTTTTGCTTTTGTCTGATGATATTTGATTATAATATTCCCAACCCAAAGACATGTCTCTCCAGGGAGTTTAAAGAGTTGCTTCTAAAATACATGGAGTGAATACTGGTAAGAGTGACCAATTTAGAGCTGAGCAGGAAGGTGCAGGCAAGGTTTCCAGGACTGGTGGTGAACCCGCTTTGTGCCAATGGCTGGGGAAGATATTAACTGGAGAGCTTCTACTCTCCTATCTGAATACAGAAAAGCAATCTAAGACCTTCTGGCATGGTATTCCTTGCATAGGACATAACCTTTGAGTGCTTTACTACTTGATTCACTATCAGCAACTTCCCTCTGGATCATACCAGTTTGACTGCAAAACAAATGTGGCAACTGGGGTTTTATTTTCAGCATGTGAAAGGCCTTGTAGAAAAGAAAAAAAAATATTTCAATACCATTTGTTTCTCTTCAAATAAATTTACCTAGTAGACTTCATACAAAATAACTGCAACAAGTGCTTTGCCTCAACAAAAAAAAGAAAAAAATTAATATTATCCAGTTTCACTAAGTTCACTTCTGGAAACATCACCTGGAAATAAATTGTATGTTTGTTTGTTTGTTTGTTTGAAATTCTTTCCCATTTCTGTTATTCTGATCTGGTCCCAGCTGAAGCCTGATTACTTCCTGTCTGAGAAGACTCAAAGTTAAAGCATGTTCTTCTGGGGAACATCAGTGACTCCTTTGCATGTAGTACTACAGAACACCCTCCCCCTATTCTCAGTTCCATTTCCAAGTCAGGTTTATCCTCAACCCAAAATCCCACGTGTGTTTGAACACCTGTTCTGTATTCTTCATCTTTGTTGTGACAACTTAAAGAAATTACCTTTAGAAAAAAAATGAGTCCAGCAGAACTTTGATATTATGGAATAGTACAGTGGGCCAGTGGTTCAAAATTATGGTCAGCTATCCATATTCCAATCAGCACTGAATATCATTCATGAATCATAGGTGAGAAATATGGACACACTCATGGAAAAATCACCTGATTGTGGTCATCAGCAAAGGATTCCAGAACTAATGGCACATCAGAAAGGAGAAAAAATATTGTACTAACAACAAGGTTAGGTTCTTTCTTCTCAATCATACTTTTAACAAGATAAATTGTTGGTAAGTAAATAATGTTACATCCTAAAACCCCTTTAAATTTATGGGCACAAGCAGTCAGGATGCATTGCCAAATACATTATATTACCTTTTTAACTGTATAACAACTTTACGGTTTGCATGTGCTACAACCGTTTCTTTACTGCAAATAACACTTGAAATGTCCCCCTCTGATATTAACAAGGGATGATTTTCAACTAAGAGAACACTGGGCTAAGCAAAGAAGTTCTGATGTACATTTTATATTCCCAAAAACGCTCAACTGAAGAAAAAGGGGTGAAATTGTCCAAAGAATCTATGTTTCAAAATCTTAGTTTCCTAAGAGAAATTTAAATAAGTTGTTTTTATTTACACTACAATCCAAAATGGAAATGAACTAGCTTTTTAGTTTAATTTTCCTTGTATATAAACATAACAGCTTTAGACAGAGAAATTAAAAAAAAAAAGAGAAACTGTATACAAACTCTTTGAGGAAGAAAATTTAACAAAACTTAATTTGGCTTTGGAGAACTGTGTCTCATTGTTCTTAATTATGACTGTGGCAAAAAAAGAAAAAGACCATCAAGAACCATCTGTGTCTTCCTTCATGAAACTAAAACTAGTGTTGTAAACAGATGAAGTAAGAAAAATGAACAAATTTCAAGATTAGTGATTTCTGAAAGGAAGCATTTCCAGAGACTTCCATTATGTACGAATGATTCTTGAAGATGGCTTTTTCTCTGTGGTCCTGCTGCTGGCAGTAATACATCTATTTTTGATAATGTGTGAATTAGCATGTTTAACTCCTGTTGAAGAATTGTAGAAAGGGTAAGAATTTCTATAACATCCTAGGACATCAGTGTTGAAATCCAGAAAAAAATGTGTTAAATGAAGAATGATTTTGTATATGGACTGCTTCAGGAAGAGATAGCATAGGGGTCCTTGAAATAGTACTATTGTACTTTCAGGCATCAGTGATGGTAAGGTAATTACAGATACTTAAGGAATGTTTCTGGGTTATTTCTCAGTCTAGCAGTGAACTGTTTGCGATTTTGAACTATGATTCCTTCCTCTGCATTTATAGATTTTTTAAAATACCTTGAAGTTCTTGAACAAAATAATTGCATATTGTTGCTGTAAACCTCAGGACAGTATGTGGTTGTCAAGCTCAAGGCAGGTTAATCTAAGCTGACTTTGAGTGCTTTGACAGGTATTTGGTTGGTGTCTGGGGTTCTGCAGTTCTTAAAAAATGAAAAAATAAATCAATTCAGAAGTACTTTTATGAACCAGGATACAAGAGAGAACTGAAACTTAAACTATGGACATCAGTATTTCCAACTTTCCCATCTGAAGAGTTAGCTGATTGGGAGCCAACCAGATTTCAGGAAAAGATCCATCTTCTGCTGCATCACAGTCTTGGGATGTCTAGTTTAGTATTTTCATTTGAGATCCAATTCAGTAGGTTTTCCTCATTAGAGAAAACCTCTTTATTATAAACATATAGCAGAATATGAGATATTAACTCATGACTGAAAGATTCTTACTCCCTTGTCTCTGTGCAAGTTAAACCACTGTGAAAGTGTATATTAAAACATGAGTCATCTAATCATAAACAGATATCAGGTTAGTCAGGCTTGATTTATCCTAGGTAAATTCATGTTCGTCTTCCAAACCACTGTTGGGAAAATGTGTGTTTGAAAATGGTTTCCCAGAGGACTTAGTCTGCAGTCCTCATGAGATTAGGCTGAGTAAGCCTTTATCTTCCTCATTTTCACCCTTGTTCTTGAAGATGGATATATTTGCCTTCTTTCTGGTTGACAGGAAACTGCTGTGATTGCTATCACCTTTCAAATATTTCTTGGAGTGGCTTTGTGATGATATCTGCAGGAACCTACAGGGTTGCATCTTGTCTCATCCTGTGGACTTGTTCATGTCCAAATGGCTTAAGTGTTCCCTAATTGTTATCTTTCTTAACTGTGACTGATACTGTATTCCCACAGATTCTGCAGTGCTACCACATCTCAGCATTTCCAGTGATGTCATAGATATCCAACTGTGCATGGACTCTTAATTCCTCCAACTTATTTCCCATGTGCTCATATTTGTGTGCAATAGGTTCTAGCTACACCACCATCTGAAGCAGAGTGAGAGAGATGGCCCTGTCCTTTGAGTGTTTCCTCTCCATATTGGTTTAATCTGCTTTCTTTGGGTACCATCCTTGATGCATCTACTTTAGAATCATAGAATGGTTTGGGTTGGAATGGACCTTAAAGATTATCTAGATCCGACTCCCCTGCTATGGGCAGGGATGCCATTCACTAAACCACTTTGCTCAGGCTTCATCCAACCTGGCCTCCAGCACTGCCAGGGATGGCACAACCAGTACCTCTCTGGGTAGTTTGTTCCAGTGCCTCGTTACCCTCTGAGTAAAGAATTTCTTCCCAATATCTAATCTAAACCTTCCCTCTTTTAGCTTAAAACCATTGCCTCTTGTCCTGTCACTATCTTCCTGTATGAAAAGTCTCTCTTCTTCCTTTTTATAAACCCTCTTAAAACACTGGAAGGCTGCAATGAGATCTTCCTGGAAGCCTTCCTTCTCCGTGCTGAACAACCTCAGCTCTCTCAGCTTGTCTAAAATCAGACTGTTTAAAGTCATTCTCACTAGGTTAGCAAAGACAGTTGGCAAACGTGTTCATATCCCTCTTTGTCAAGTGGATTTCATGTCTCCCAGCAATTCTCATTCCCTGATTGTAAAAGCTAATGCTTTGCCTGTATTGTTAGCTGTGCTGGTTTGAGGGTTGCATTTACTCCTGTGTCCCTCCTATTAGTTGCTAGAGCTGCACGCTCCATTCAAAGTTCCCCTTGCTGACATCATTTTTACCTATATGATGAGTTTAAAGAATTCTGAAGGTGATAGGATTTCCATATCTCATGCATCTTTCCATGATGCATACTTCTGTCCACTTCCTTCTCCCATAGTGCTTTGTAAGGGTTTGGGTTTTTTTTTCTCCCCCAGATCTATGTGAAGAAAAAGTACAAATATTTTCTAATTAAAATTTGTTTAGAGTTTCTTATGGCACCTTAAAAAACCAGAGATCCAGAATTCTGTCATATCCAAAATTGCTGCCTGAAATACTGGGAAAAAAATATTCATCTCAGGATTCATGTATTTTGCAAACAAAGGAAAACTACAAAAATGAGCCAAACAAGAAAACAGCTAGCAGATGCTAGGCTTATGGTGTACAACATACAAATATTTTCCTTCTGAGGGCACTTCTTCTATTTACAAAAGAAAGTTTAGAAAATAAGTGGTGGCAAGCTTCTGGGTTGCTAAGAATTCCTAAAGACTGAGCTAAAGATTTTAGTTTAGTCCACATAATAACTATGTGGAGGGGACCTCACTTTTCTTGCAATCATCTTAATTAGGAATTTACTTCTATAAAGGTAAAAAGTCCAATGTAAGAAATATAAAATGTATTCATACTAAGAATGATCTTAAAAATGATAACTGCTTTTGTGTTGCTATAAATCTTTTTTTAATAGGTAGATTTTCATGCTTAGTCCTAGGTTTCTACAAACTTATTGTATCAAAGCCTCACTAAGCTTCACAAAATACTAATTTCCAATTGTGTTGACAGAGAAGCTTCCCTGTGCATATCAGTGCAATTGGTAGCAATTACCTGTGACTCTTTGCCACTCTACAGTAATTTATGGAAGAGTAAAAAGAGTGGCATACAACGCATCTAATTTACATCATTTTCCTCCTTTTAACATAATTCTGAAAGGAAAAGGAAAGAATAGTCCATAGTCATTCAGAATCATCACAGGAAATAATAGTACAGAAGTTCAGATAAAATTAGAGCTGCAAAACCTAGAATATGTAGTAGTCTGTTCCAGGACTTGCAGTCTGTTGACCTGTATGTACGTACAGCCTTTTGGACAATTAACAGACTGTATGAATTCAGGAACATAGGAGCATGGCCAAAAGAAATAGGTGGAACAGCTCTACGGCATTTGTAGTAAAAGTCTTTGGAAGCTATTTCCGTGAGTGCTGCTGAACAGTGATGGCAAAACATACACATCCCTGCTATTTACATGCTTGCAAATAGTGCACGGGGAAAAAGGTCAGTGACAAAATCCTAGAACAAACAGTATTGTGTTTTGGCTGTGGAGGAACAGTTATGGGCATGGAAAAGTCTGCTCTGACACCACTGATGTGAGAATGAATCCAGGAACATTAGCTGGAGGATTTTCCACAAGTCTGAAACATCCCACAGCTGCAGCATTTGTTTGAATAGACACTTGTTTTCTGAGTGCAATTAGTAAAAATGCTGCGCAAACAACAAAGGCAAGTAAGTTTATGTCAGAGATTTGTGGCCAGGGTTCTTACATAGCTGAGCATCCACAGCTGTGACAGCAATCAAATACACAAGATTTTCTTTTTCTTTGTTAATTGTTGTGATAAAATTGTTTCTAAAGTTTGGAGAAGTCAGTAAAAAGCAACTTGGAGTAAGGAAAATGGTCACAGACTCCTGGCAATTAATAAAACAGAGCTGAAATGTAAACAACACAGTGTAGGTAGAATAATTTCTTCCTAATCTTTCTGTTATTCTTTAGTAAAATAGCCTTTTTCCCAGGGTAATCATCTGAGGCAATGAGTTTAGAAGTGTATTTCCAAGACCTAGTGCATCAGACCAGAGACACATGGGCTTGTAGCACAAGTGGTGAAGGAGGCAATTGATGCACTAGTGATGGCGATGTTGGATGGCTGAAACAGCGGTGCATGAGCTCACCATGAAATTGGTAGGAGAAAGAGTGCTAAGAGTCCTGAAATCTACTTTCTTCTAATGACAGCTGGCTTTTTTTGGCCTGAATGCTAGTATGAATCTCATCGCTTATGTAAAGAGGATGGAAGAAGGACTGGACAATGTGTTAGTGAAATATTCAAAAGGGTCATAGCGAATTACAAAAATATTGATTTTGAAACAATTCTCTTTCTTTTTTGCCATTGCCAGTGTTTCACAATATTTTCACCTTCTCCTTTTTTTCCAGTATTTAAGTGCTAGTCCTACTACAAACACAATAAAATGCAATGCATAACTGTGTACTATGTGCTCCAAGATGACAGAAGATGGTAGAAATAAACCAATCTCCTCAAATACCCATTGCTGTATCAGGACGCCTGGTGGTCTAGTGGTTAGGATGCAGCACTCTCACCGCCGCGGCCCAGGTTCGATTCCCAGTCAAGGGAAACTCCCCTGGGCAGATGGAGCTTGTCAGCCCTGTAAGGCCATCCATCTAAGAGAAGGTCACTCTAAACAAACCTACATCCTGAGGACCTCGCTGCCACTGTCCGAGGTCGGCCCCAGCAGATGAACCTTAGGATTAGAGGGTGGGCTCAGTTCAGCGCACACTGTGTCTCACCTAAAAAATCCACTGCGCAGGCTCGAAGGGTAAAGACCTTTCCCAAATCTTCGTTCGCGAAGACTGGCCATACATTCCAGCAGGAATGTTCTGTTTTCCCCTACCTGTGTGGTATCAGTGCAAAACCTTCTTGTACAGACCACCACATGGCTTCTTTCAGACTGCAAGGACTGCAGACAAGCACAGACTGGCTCAACTTCCTTTTCTATGTCTCCTGCAGCCTGACCCCAAGTCATTCTCTTATTCACTGCCATTTTTTTAAGAGCTTGGGTAATCTAACTCTTAGTACAGATAGAGACCACTTAATTTTGGGTTAGCTTTGTGAATTAATTTCTTTAATTCTTTCAATTGCTCTTAGTCTTAAAAAATTTTGTTTTCCATACCCACCTGTATGTATTATTATAATTTCTTATATGATCAAAATTTATTTCCTCATAACTTTCTGGTTCTGTATCTCTGGCATATTCTCTTTTTTTCCTCTGCTTTTTTTGCTGTAATTTTCTGAGAATGACTTGTTATTTATGTTATTTTACCTTTTTTTTTTTTTTGTCCTAACTCTACCCTAGATCTTCATTCTGTTAGAAAATCTTTTTTTATTACTTTTTTCCAATAAATGATGTGGATATGACAAAATGTTATTTGATGATTGAGTACTGGGTGGATAGACATCTGGCACCAGATACTGTAGACAGATTTGTGATAAATGTTCCAATTCTGGAAAGAAGTTCTGCTGGGATTAGCAAACAGCCATTCTACACAAATCCCTAGCAATGGGTTCCTTGCTTTCAGTATTCAAAGGATGAACTTTTAATTTCTTCCAACAAAGTTAAAAGAACTTTGTGAAACTTGGTTTTAATACCTCAGAGAAGATGCATTTAATTACTTATCATTATTTAGTTATTCATGTTACTGTTCTTGTCCTTGTGACATTGTTATTTGGAGAATATCATAGTTTTCTGTGGAACTGAGTAATTGCTCAGTAGACTGATTTCTTCTTCTCTTACATTTGTGCAAATAAAGAACATGAAAAGAAGAATGGCCAGTCAAAAATGTTGTCCAGACTGAAGGGCAAATATTGAAAGCCAATTTCTTTTTTTTTGGAATGACTCCTTCTCTTATAACCCCAAGGAAAACTGAGGTCAAAACAACATTGGCTTATTACACCTTTAAAAAAATCTGTCCTAGTTTTGCTCTTCCTTTCTGAGCCTGATGAAGTTGGTAGCACAACTGTTGGCCATCTGCCATATAAAGATTTCACAAATGTTAAATTTAGCCTAGGAATGCTACTTCTCTTTCTTCTCTGGATGACAACTTAGGAGCCATATTTCAAGCTTTCTGATTTTCTTCTTTCTCCACTCACTGTAGAGGGAGATTAAGCTTTAAACTTCTGACTATTCCTTTCTTCATGATATCATCTCTTTTAAACACATAACAACTTGTTAAATTTCTCCCAGCTACTGTTATGCCTGAGCCAAATCAGCTTTATTTTGTGACAATAAAGGTTTCTTTAATGAGTAAAAAGTTTTTAAGAAAGACATACAGTCTTGATTTGGAGAAGACAAAAGATGGGAAATCTATCACACACCTCCTGATGTACTAGAAATAGCCAGTGAGCTTCACTGTTAAAATGTTTGGTGTTTTTACCTAAAGTAGCTGAGTTCAGGGCCCTTTCATGGCCTTTCCTTACCTCTTTCTGTTAGATTATAGAGCACTGTAGTGTTTGGTTATTTCCCTTAAAAAAAATAGTGATTCCACCTTTCACATGAATGAAGCAGGAAGCTCAGTAACCCTTCCTGACACATTATCAAATTAGGAGCTGTGGATTAATTCAAGTCTGCCATTGTTTCTGGAGTTACTTCATTCTATGTATTTGTCCTGTTTTTCTGGTTTTGTGATTTAGAACTCTGTACTTAGATTTTTTTTTTTGATTTGGCAAAATATGTACTTGCTGCTTAACAAACGTGTACCTGAGTTTACAGGCAAATCACTGTCTATACCTGATGTGTCATTGTCCCTATTTTTCTTTAAGCCAGTCTTAATGTTATTGCCAAAGCTTAACATAAATGATTTAATATGATTGTTCTCTATAATTTGGAAATGCTCTATATAATTGGCTTTATAAAATGCTCTAGGGCCTCAGGTTTAGTACCAGTCACTATGGTGTTATAGTAGAAATTTACTGATTCACTTGAAATTTATTTATGATTCCTTGTTGTTCCACTTTTTATTAATAACAATGGCCATATTTGGTATTGTTGTCATTTGAGCAAAATAATTTTCCTTCACTGAGGTTCATGTCTTTAACTAAGATGAGAGACATAAAAAGACACTCGGGAGCCTCTGTCTGTAAATTTTCAGTGATGCAAAGCCAGATAGTTTTTGCATCGTTAAACAAGAGAGATGAGGTTGATTTCCCAGTTCAGGTGCACTGCCCTTGTCCCCTTATTCCAGTATTGTTAAAAAGCTTCCAACCAGCTGTAAAGAAGGGAAGAGATTGAGGTGTTTCCAAGTGTGAAGGAATTCCAAGCTAGAGGAAAGTCATCTTTATGCCAGTGATCCCTCACTACTATTAGAGAAGGTGTTTTGAGCAAGGCAAAAGTTGGAGCACGCTGCATTCATCCAACCTTTAGCAAAAGAGCAATGCCTGTGTGATATTGCCAACAGAACACTTTAAAAGTGAACCAAGCTGGGGCTGACTCTTCTCTCTCACATTGTTTTTTCCATTTTCAGTATCCAGGGAAGAACTTGATCATTATGCATGTTTTTGAAGAGGACAAGTTCAATATTAGTTATTAGCATTCACATTATATAAATGCTACTAATAAAGTTCTGTAATGGAGTGGCCATTCTTCTATTTAATTGTCTTTGAGATGTTTTAATTATTTTCTTTATATTTTCACCTAACAAGCTTCATACTGCATTTATTTTTCTTATTTTTTACATCAAAAATTTCTCCTGTCTATTTTGGAAATGAAAAGAACATCGATATTAAGCTCCGTGAAAAATAAGAAATTCATCTAAGTAAATGTGACCTTACAGAACTATGGAAAATTCTACTTCTAGGGAATCTGCTTCAGTAGAATATGTGATGATATTTTACCTTGCATATGCTGTCTCTTCATTCTGTTGAAGCCTGGCACAGCATCTGAATGTACATTTTTTTTTTGCATCTAGCTTCTGAATTACTGTAAGTAAATATAGGCTCTGTTATGTTGTGGAATAAAGAACAACATCTACTACCATTTCATGTTAGAGACTGCAATATAGACTATAAATGTCGACGAATATATATGTATTTGTATAAAATGAGTGTTTTCCAAATGTCTTTGATTTTACTGGTGTCAGTTTTAAAGCCTTGTTCCCTCCTGTAGGCTTCTGGTATTTGATCAGTGTTACAGATCATCATAAAAGGGTGAGGACTGTGCATAAATCAGGAACAGACATAGTTCTCCTCTAGATCTGAGCAGCTGAAACTGTTTAATGTTAGAGTTAATTTTATTTTTAATTAATTTTAATGGCTAAGCAACCAATTCAATGCTCACAGGAGTCAGCAAAAACTACTGAAAAGAGAAGCTCTTTACACAGCTCTTATTTCTTTGAAATGTTACAATTCTGTCTTACCAAAAATTGATAGCAAGGTAAAAAGAGAATATTAATATGTTAAATCTATCATGAAGGAAAAAACAAAACCCTGAACAAACGTGTGGATTTAGGCAAATCCAGTTTTAAACTGTTCGACTCTTCCTTTGGGTTCTTTCCAGAGATTTTTCCTATCGAGACTGAAAACAATTGTGCAATTAAATCATCTTTATTGTGAAATGATGAAATTACCCTAAAAGAACTCAGCTTGGCATCAGCACAGTGCTGTTGGGTGATATTTTGCTGCCATTGGAGGAAGGGAATTCTGCTCGCTGTCTCAAGGCCCGCAAGAAAGTTGGTCCTTCCTTAGCCCACTCTTGTTGAAACAAATATTTTAGGGAGCTTATGCTACTCTCTAGCATAAAGGGCCACTCTGTAATGAGTTTGGCCAAAAGAACCAATGGCTTACTTAAGAAGGAAAGCTTTGCTAGGAAAAAAACCCTTACAAGTTGTTCCACGAAGTGTGCTAGTGGGGTTTTTTTTAAAGAAAGTCTTTCAAGTTAAAATTATCTTAAAAATAAGGAGTAGAATCTACAGCAACTAAGTCATCCCATCTTTTCCTACAGATATAGAAAATGCAGCTGTATTAGGCTTTACAGAAAGGAAATATGGTCATCCAAATGCACATCCAGTAATTTTGATATTCTTTGTCCCATTTCTACTAATAGTTGTGTTCCTACCAAGGCCATCTAGGAAGACAAATGACTGTATCTAGAAGGGTTTCTACATAAAAGGGATACTGAAATGAAGAATATCTGTTAATACAATTTATAGAGAGATAGGTTTTGCAGGTGTTCCATATTATACTTTTGGATTTCCAAATCTTCACCTAATATTTTTTCTTTCCATAGTGACTGTGGCAGATTAATTTTTATCCAAATATCCTTAAAAAGAACATTATGATTCACTTTGCCAATATGGCATATGAATTTTGAAACAGAGAAAATGTTCATGTTTGCTGTAAGAATTGGCACCAATTTTGTATCACTCCAGGAATGGTTCCTGCACTATTAAGCTGAGAAAAGGATGAAGCTTAGTTTTAAAGGAAAATCTATTTATAAAAAAGTTATATTTATTTATTTATTTATTAATTCATATTAA
Source organism: Pseudopipra pipra (assembly GCF_036250125.1). Classification (NCBI taxonomy): domain Eukaryota; kingdom Metazoa; phylum Chordata; class Aves; order Passeriformes; family Pipridae; genus Pseudopipra; species Pseudopipra pipra. The sequence continues at coordinate 85,224,294 of NC_087551.1, read as the reverse complement.
GCAGAATTGTCTCTCTACTTCTATATTGAAATCGAGTTTTTCATTCATACTTGCTCTGTAGTACCACAAAAAAATATTGATTTTGGCACTCCTTGTCCTCCCTCTGTAGCTTGTAGAGGAGAGTATAAGCCAAATTTGGGCACAGTATGTATAAGCAGCTCCCTGAAATCCAGTGTAATTGCCTGAGTGTAACATGGTGGGCTGGACATATAAAGGCTACAGAAGGTCAGGTGGATGGCAAGAAAAAAAAGTCAAGAAAAGGTTTCTATTCATTTCATAGCAAGTCCTTCTGGCTTATGAGGTAATAAATATTCTTGACCCTTTGGTTGTGTTTAGCCATATACTGGCTCACATTGCTCAGGAAGACGTCCCCTTGGTCCCCTGGAAGCAAGGGCTTGAAACTGCAGGAGTTATGGTGAATTCAGCCAGAAGCAAGAATGAGGACCATGCCTCCAGTCAGTAGGGTGCTATATCATCCAGACTGTGGGTTTGTCTCATGACAAAAGGAAATGGATTTGATGACAGTCATGAACTGTCGGAGAGATGTATTTTTATGGCAGATCTGCTGTATATTGCTTCATATCAGCAGTGGGGTTATTGGGATCAAATATAGCATTTCTGTTGTGAATTACATAGTAAGAGCACACCAATGTTGTGCAAATGAGACTAAGAAGTTGTGTAGCAGATACATGGCTTCCTTTAAGAGCAATATTTCCTACTCCCTCTTTCTTGATCCATTATTAAGGCAATAAAATTGTTGTTTTAAAAGTGTCACAAGCTTCACCATATTAGCATGCATATAGACCCTTCAGAGAGTGACAGATAACTCAGATTGACTGGAGATTTTTTGATAGCTGGAACAATAAAAATGGACATAGAGGAGGAACCTGAAAGATTTTCCTGTGAACAGAGAACTAAGAAATGACTACCTGTCTCCTCTGACTTCCCTTTCAGATCATTCAATTCTTAAAATTCCTAAGAGTTGTACTCAGGCTTCCCTTCTGAGGAAAGAATTTGACTGTGTAATGGAAGAGATGTGTGACACAAGTCACTTCCAACCCCTCAAGAATTAAGAATTTTAAGAACTTTAAGAACTAAGAATTTTAAATGATGACAAACTTAAACTGTTGCTAAATTAAATAATTTGGTTAAGATGTATAATATGACATGACACGTTTCTTGTCTTATTCTAATTCAGACCAGAATTAGAATTTGGAAAAGCTGGTGGAGAATTTATAAATTCTAGGATTATTTCTTGAGATAGACTAATTCACAGTCACATAAAATTTGAACAATACAATTATATATACAATTTAATATATATTTAAATATCATAGGGTAAATCTACAGACAAAAATTGACATTTTCCCAAGAAAATTATTTTAGTCACACTTTCACTGTGATTGGAAAAATTTTGCTCAGTTATTATTACTATATACTATCATTATAGTGTCTCCTAAGGAAGTGACAAAATAGAATAGGCAAATGAGTGTTGTTTTTTTTTGTTTTGTTTTAGTGACATGAAATAAAGCAGTTGTGAAATAATCAAGCACTTACTAGCAAAAAGCATTCCTTAAAAAAGAACTCTGGGAAATTAGGTTGTCTTTATAGAAGTTTACTGTTTACTCTTCCACATTCATTCTTCTGACTTTGACTGAATACTGATGGCACATTTTGGATGTTTACTATACTTGGCTTCACTCATAATATTACTGGTGTTATGCATTTCACTCGATTCCCCTGTTCCAACAGATTCTGTTTTTTATTGTTTTCCTATTACTCCTTTTCAGTCCAGAACATTATGTGTTCGTGTATAAGCCCATTATATGGGCCATTACATTTTATGTATTTCTACATATGTCCATGGGGAAGAATGACTTCTCCCTCCCAGTATGTTTATTCCTGAAGAGAACAATTTACTAAAGAATGCAACGATGTTTGGGAAAGTGATTACAAGCTGAAAATAATTTTATGTTAGCGGAAGCTGAATAAAGACGAGTGTCTAATTAAGTTCAGGTAATCTTTAAATTTAGGGCTAAGTAAACTATTAATAATATTATCCTTCTAACTGTAGTTTGAAACAATATTGAATTGTGGAAATATATAAAGATCTTCATCTCAGTTTGTAAAATCCTGAGATTACAACTTTCCTCCTATGCTTTCATCAATTAGGGATTCTTTAGTAAAATCAGAAACACAGCCTATTCTGAGTACTCTGAGTTCATATTCCTTTATCCAAGATACATTATGAGTCATTGGCTATTTGGGTTAAATGCACCATGTCCATTTTAGATCAGACATTTCTCAACCCCATATTAACTGTCAAAATAGTTTGGAAAGCCAGTTACCAGTAATGGTGTGTTTGGCAGCTAACAACAGTTGCATAATCAGCTTTCATTTTCCATTGTCCAGTGTTCTAATAGAAAAAGCATTAGATACCATAGGCTGTGTGATTTTTTTCCCTTATAACTATCTTCAAATTGTTATTTAGTACCGTAGAGCAAGTGTAATAAATAACATTGTTCTCAGGTACTTGCTTGAATGCAGTTAGTAAAAACACATGTTTATAAACTGTTTCCCAACTTGTGTCAGATTCCTAATTTTTTACAAGTCACACATGACCAAATAGTACTGCAGACAGAGGTAAATAGTTCTGTTGTGGAATAAGAGGATGTCTCTGGCAGATTTTGTCTGTTTTGCCAGAGAGTATGGGTTGTTCCACAAGATTGTTTCTAGGGTTCATAAACATAACCAATATAAACTTGTTAGACAGGAATATTCAACGACTAGGAAATCTAACTGATATTCACAGAAAAAACAACTATCAGGGGAGTCTACAGAATGAGAAAGGCACGAAAGCAAAATCTCCCTCCATACATTTTTCTTCAGATGTTCCATTCTAGAGGCTTGCTTTCATCCCATAATCCTGTCTCATGCCATAAAATCTGAGGCATCAGAAGTACCTCTCCCTTCAGTTACAGACGATTTTTTCTCTACCCTGCCTTGTTTCCAGTGGTCAGTTAATGCACACGTATCAGGAATGTACTGCATAGTTGAAGCCCTTTTTCTTTTCTGAATGTAGACAGTGAGTCTTTTAGATTGAAACCATGCCATATGATTGAATTTTTTCCTAAAAAGAAAAAGTCTCTACTTGTATTCTGATTATGTCTGATATATGCCTAAAATTCATTTATATTGCACAAGTCTCCTTGAAGCATAAGAAATAAGTGAAGCACAATATAAGGAGAACTTTTCTTGGCTCAGAATTAACGAGTTAAATTATTTTTGGATGCACTAAGATCACTCAAAAATTAGATTTCAAGTTATCAGGCTGGGAAAGAAGATACAACATGATGTCCACTGAATTAAACTTCTATTTTCACTCAGGTCGTAGCCAGGATAGTCTTGAGTAGAATACTGATTTTGGGTTAAGTGAGAGATGGAACACAAAGAATATATTGTTCAAAGTGGGCTTTGGTCATATATATTCAGTAGACAAATTAATAAAAAAAAAAATCTTCCTAAGCCAAACCCAACCAAAAATAAACAAGCATACAGTTGAAACAAAGAGGATATTCTAAAACTCTGTGTTGCATTTTGAATCCATAAGAGGATTTCATTTTGAGTAAGGCAGTACTTAAACTGCAATATCTTTAGTCATTCAGGCTTCCTAAAGCGAATCTTTCAATCTAATGGTCTGTTAGACAACTTTCTTCGAACAATAATGTTTAAAGTAGTTGCTTATTATTAAAAATTCAGCGGGAGTGCTTGTCTGTTTTTGCATCTTGAAGTATTATTTATATATACACTCCTGTATAATTTATTGCCATTCAAGTTAGTGTCCCTGCTAATTAGCTTAAGTGTCCCAGAGCCCCTTTTTCTGGTCTTGAGGCCAATTTGACCACACTATTAAACTTCCTTGATTTCATAATCATCTTTGAATTACCTTTCAGGAGTAAGCTGTGACCATTCTAACTCCGGATCTGTGTGAGAGAATTGCTATTAGATGACACAAGCAAAAAAAAAAAAAAAAATCCAAGAGATTATTACATTTTTAAGAGCATAGTTAGTTGCGTTCCACTGTCTGGTTCTCTGCCACAGCAAATAAACTTGATTAAAGAATACTAGAAAAGGAATCATTGTCCCACTTACATTGACCAGACATAGGATTTTGGGAAAGAAGAGGAAAAATTTTACGTCTGAATCAAATAGAAGCTGTACTGGCCTTCAAGAACTTTTTAATATTAATAACCAAAGAAAACTTGGATGAAAATAACAGCAGAGCTATTGGGTATAATATATATAAAACATACTGAGTTTAGAACTATTTCTTTCCATTTATATTGATCTCCATTTTCCCTAATCATTGTTGAATATTGTGATATTTCTGTAAAATTACATCCACTGGAACCTGATGATTATTTTGGTGGGATAGCATGAACTGGGACAGCATGAATGAAGGACAATCAAAAAAATTAATCTAAGATCTTTATTATTTTCAGTATTCATCTGTAGATATCATCAGTCTTTACATAAAATCTTTAAGATAATTTAACTCTTTGTTGCTTTTAAACATCAATTAAATCTTTGTGGAGCTGATTCATTCTGCTTTTTTCTTTTCTTTGTTCCAGCAAAGTCCATTTTGCTAACTCTTTACTTTCCCTACCTTTCAGTAGATCATGCAGTCTAATAATTCCACAATAGCCTACGCTCACCTTGTTGCTCTAGGCTACGTTTTCATCCATTGCAACATTCTTGAAGATTAAAGGGTGGAACTTTCTGTACTCAGCCAATCACAAGCTCAGATCACTTTCTGTATTATCATAGATGGCTCCATGTCACCAAAGTGTGATGTTGCAAACAAATGGATGTCTCTAGGTAGGAATAAGCAAATTCATATTTTTAAGGCAACAATCTTTGATGATAACTGAGGTGGTTAAGTCTAGATTTAGAAACACAGTATCTCAACAGAGTTTTTCTCAAAATTAATCTTTCAAATTTTGCAGGTGGCATCCTTCAATAGATTTTATGTACATTGCTTTCTTGTTGTAAAGGTGGTGACTAAAAATAGATCTCCATTTGCCTACCCTTCCCTGAGTTCGTAATGGACTTTTGGTCGTGTATTTTCCCTTGTAGCTCATTCCATGTAAGAAATAGCTAAAACCCTAGCATTCAAAACTTTATTTTCATAAGAAGGAAAATGAAAACAATCATCTTTTCATGCTTGTATTTTTGGGCACTTCCTTTTGATGTTGAGAGACAGCTGGAATGCTGCCTGAACCTCTACCACCATGGAAACATTTTAGCTAATTCTTTTACTGACAAAAGTAAATTTTTCCCCCCCAAAGTATTATGGGGGACTTTCAGTTTCATATTCTTCACTTGTCCTTCAGTTTCTTTTATACTCTGTTGTTTTTTGTGAAGGGAGAAGTCTTTCTTCTTATATCCTGACTCATCACTAATATTCAGTCTTCCACATGTTTTGCCAGGCCTGATAGATGCAGCATTAAGACAGATAGATTTGGAAAATGGTAAAGGTCACTGAAGAGGACTGACTGCAGTTCCGGAATGTTCATTGTTTAGGAGAGGAAGTGAGCACTCAGATGCTTCACTCCTGTTCCCACTGCACACAGGTCCCTTCTTGGGTGTCCTGAGGATGCCTGGCTCCTAGGAAAAGCTGTATAAAGTGAGAATACCAACACATGCTTGGGACAGTGGAGTGACATCCAAAATCAGAGCCTTTGAGTAAAGGGTGTGAAAGAGCAGTCAAATGGTGGAAGCTCTGAAAATGCAACAATCTAAAAGATTCTTGCACAAACAAAGCTTTTTGTTTATCTCCACTTGCTGCCTTGAAAATTCTGTGAATGGATATTTTGAGGCACACGACCAGAATGGTGTATACAGTCATAATATCTATGAAATTGCAGCACAGTTTCTGCTACTTTTTCTTTTCCTTGCCTTTTTTTTATATTTTCACCTAAACATCTCCTTCTACTGCTCCAGCTCACAACCCCATTTTCTGGTTTCTGTGTCCCATGCAAACAAATCTATTTGATATGCATAATGTAGTTCTTGATTCCTGAATATGTACTTATAAGTATATATGAATTCTATGCTTTGCATGGTTCTGTATGCAAGAAGGATGTACTGCACATTATGTTTAGCAAGAAGCATTGATATGTGTATGTATTTTTTTTCTTTCATTTTTTCTTTTTTTTTTTTTCTGTGAAAGCAACAAAAGACACACTTTAGGAGAACAATAAGTCTCCGTGGCAGTCTTGAGCCCTGAATGTATTTATTTTACCTACAGAGAACAGCAGTAGGAATATCCAAGCCACTAGAAATTGGAGCTGAATACAAATATATTAAATAACCATGACACTTTCATAATGTAACCTTTCTGAGGAATGTAAATATGTCTTTTCTTTTTTTTGCAAACTCCAGCAGAAGGAACGCTATGCATATGACAGAGTTATTTTCATTTGAGGATAAAAGAAACACTTTTCTTAGAACACATGACATTTCTTCAAAATGTAACAACAAGTTCTATAAAAAATAATTAGTATTCTACACTAAACTTCACCTGAGACTCAAGATTACATTTTGTATTGGTATTATTCTGAAACAAAAGCCATGTTCGGAGTTACCTGTTTTGGGCCACACCTTAGGGAAGGGACCTGTCTGCCTTCTAAATTCTCAGCATATGCAGCTTTGGTGAAATGGCTTTGGAATCCTGGTAGAGAAGAGTCAACTGACTAACAAAGACAAAACCAAAGTTTTCCATCCCACATTTTTAAATACTACATCCACAAATTGATTCTTTTTCCAGAAATGATTATTGAGGAGTCAATACAAGATAAGTACCAAAAAATGTTAGAGGCACTCATGCTCATAACTAGAAGTTCTACACTGTATTTTGCAGGCATTTCCGCTTTGTTTATGGAAGACAGTGGAAATAGATCATGGAAGTTCATTATACTGAGAGTAGAGATGTTAGAACAAATTTAAAGGGGTTGGGTATTTTCACCTTTTCACAGCAATTCAAATGCAGAGGATTATTGTCTAGATATATAATCTTGCTGTTTGCTTATCTGCTCAAAATAGTTATTTCCCCCCATCTTCAAATCCAAGCAAGTTTCTGCTTCACTTACCATTAGTTCCATAATTAACCATGATAGTGATATAGTTTGAGACAATAAGCATTGTCTAGGAGCTGATATTTGGCCACCAAAGCATATTTAGCACATTACAGCTGGGACAGAGATGAAGCACCAGCTAATCATGGCAAATCACAAAGAAAGATGTTCTCATGAAGTTTCTAAAAATCGAGCTAAGGAGGGGAAATGTGGAAACCACTTAATCAGTCACACATTTCATGAAACTGAAGTCCATGAACAATAGTAGAAATAATCCAGACTGCAACTTTGGAAACATGAACCTGAATTTTTGTTTAAATTGTTTTATTTTCCTAGGTTTTCATTTCCTTTTGTTGTTTACTTTTGCTTTCCCTCCTTCATCAACCCTTTTTCTTTGCTCATTTCCAAAGATAATTTATTTTTGTTAACACAAATTATCTTTAAATATAAACCATTTTTAGATAAATCTGCTACAGTGTCAAACCATAAATCACTGATTTATGTATGTAGGTCTGAAAAGCTCCATGTATTGTGTTTGGGAACTCATTTGGTGTTTATTTAACTATATAAGGAATTAAAGAACAAATGTCTGCAAATGTAAGGCAGAATTAAAATAGAGCAGAGGGCATAGACTTTTTTCTCTCCTGCATGGTCTGTACTTTTACAGCTTAGAAATAATAAAAATTACCAAACAAATTTCACTGAGAGGACAGTCTAAAGGGTGGATTTTATGAACCTTAGCCTGTAACCACTGAAATTCCCAAACTATTTTTCCTCACAGGGAGAGCAGGACTACAGATTGCCTACACCGGACACTAAGAACCAGTTCTGCAGTCCATTGTATTCACTATCCATGGGTCAGTAAGCTTGTCTGTGCAATTTACAGCAGCAGTAGAACTTAAATCAGTTTTTTTCTACTCCAGTACCATGGTGTTACAAACTAAGCCTTAATTTTTTGTACTACAGCTCTATATTAGGCTGGCAATGCATATCTAACCCAGCATCTCCAACTCTTCTCTACATAATTTTTTAAGTTTGGAGGGTTTTTTTTGTTTTTAGTGCACTGATGAAAGTCTAGACTAATTGTAGCAATAGCATAGAGTTTGTCATACTGTATTATGCAATTATGTGGGCTGGTGGACTGAACCCTAAGCAAGAAGAGCTCAGACCCCACAAACTTGAAAATGGTCTTCCTACAGGTGCTGAGAGAAATGGTGAAGAACAGAGAATGCAATGAGGTGGCTAAAGTGGGAGAACACAGGCAGAAACAAGTTCAACTTTCACACAGCTTGGCAGTGGCATATGACAGTTCTATTAAAAACAACTCTGTTATAAAGTTGAAGGAATGATATGATGACACTCATAATCAGGTTGTGAAAACATAGGCAAACAATTTGCAGAGAGCCTGGAGTGAGGGTCTGAAGTATGATATACACCTTCAGCCTGGTCTGAAGAAAAACTGCACAAAGAATTCTGAGAATTATTTTTTGGGGGAAAAAGAGAGAAAATAGTCCATACTGAACATCTCAACTGTGGCATGGATGCTGAATGGATTGTGCCTATTCATGCCTCCTTTCTTAGGAGCTGAAATACTGGCAGAGGCTTCTGTGTAAAGAGTGGCTCAGCAAGTGAGGGTAGCAGCAGGGCAGGAGTGCAGCCAAGGGAGTGGATGTTAAAGTAGTATGTTCAACCTGGCCAGTTTAAGTGACTGTAAAAGGGTATGGCCAGTGAGGATGATTAGAAGCAAAGATGATCTGCAGGAATACCAGAAAACTCAGAGAGATGATTGGTGAGGATTGGTGAAGGGAAGCAATCAGCTGCAGCAGCTTTGAGCGAGAGCAAATAACTTGCCAGGATGGGAGCCTTGCAATGAGGTTCTCTACACCCTGAAACCTCAAATAGGGCAGGCTGCTGATGTCCTCCAAAACTTGGCCTCTTCTCTTCCTTGAGACAGTCAGCAGTGAGTGCACTATAAGAGGGAAAGGGAGGAGCAACCAGCTGCCCAGTCATGGAGTTTTCAGAGAAGGACTTGTCTTTGAACAACTACCAAATATCTTTGCTGAGGTTAATGATAACTTGCCACTTGTGCTTTGTTACTTTACTTTTTCATTCCCTTCTGCCCTCCGTAGACCAAATGAACTCTTACGTCCATGTGTTGAACTCACTGTCTCACTGAGCATCCAGACAATTTAATTTCCTAGGTCTTTGACTGAAAGCTCAAGCCAATGACATTTTTAGCAAAGACTTCTTGAGAGATGAAGACCATCAAAGACAAATGGAGAAGAGAAACTGCAGAGCAATAGTGATTTTAGGTGTGACTTTTGCTCAGACTGTGGGAGTAAGGCAGTTTTGGAGGCTCTTGCTTGGGTCACGGTGACCATGAGTTGGTAATTCATAAGTGTGGATTTGGATAGATCTGTGCAGGATTAGGAGCTTTGTGAGACAGATAGAGTGTGGCTATATTTAATTTATTTCCTGAATGAGCAATGTTTGATATCTGGTGACTGATGACACTTTTGTCTTGAATGTCTCTGACTGTTCTCAGTTACATTTCAGACAGAAGGGCTATTCATTCCTCCACAGGAGTGTGGTAAGAAGCATGTAAAATAGTTGTATGGCATACAGAATTTGGTTTTTTTACAGCACAGAACAGGGCATATACTTTGTATAGCCTGTGATATCAAAGGAGGATAAGATTAAGATTAAGCAAAAATGCTAAAACATTAAAGACTGCAAAATTTTACAGCATAAATATGATAATTGTGAACAAAATTAAATTCATGGTATGTATACCATGAAGCCCACGAGCACTCTACACATTGATGGTCTCAGAAATTTTCCTGCTTTATTCCAGAAAGATATGTTTTCCACCGAGAGGATGTGGAAAGTCACTTATATTGGATTTCTGGGGTCCTAATCTAAACTTCAATACCCTTTCACTGAGACCACAAAAATGTTGCTCAAAGGAAGTGAAACTCGCAATAATAAAAATGATAAGTTAATGTGTTTTTCTGCTTAGGTCACAAGTAGAAATTACATCAATGATCTCATCGCAGTCCCAAGTGGACATTTGTCTCCATCAGAAACAATTTCAGTTTGACATGTTTTGAAAATTATGTGAAAACCACAGCAGAGGCTGGAACAGCAGGCATTTAACAAATGTGATGTTACTTTGATTTAAATTTATGATGGAAGAATATTATATAAAATACAGTTCTTCCAAAGAAAGAACTTTAAAAATACTCTAAACTCATTGCTTCTACTTGTCACATAAAAATATGTTTAAATACAGGTGGTTCATACCCTCTGCAGGTTTAAATAAATGAAGGTCATTGGCTTTAGATCAATTTAGCTTCATTGACTCCAGTCAAGCTGCACTAACAGTTCACTAGCAGACTGGGTGAGCATATATAAATGTCTCATGCAAAAATTGAAACTTTTGTAGTAAAATAGGCAAAATACATTAATATTAGTACCATTCCTTGTTAGACACCCAGTCCTGTGCAATCTGTGGGACTGTTGCCAATATTTTCAGTGGATCCAACATTAAAACCTGAGAGGCAAGTGATCAGTCAATTCTCTGTCTGGAAACTCTAAGCATGGCAGTGAGATGTGGGAGTGGATGAGACCTGTGCTCCTGTGGAGAGTCCTGCTGGGCAAAAGGCTGCCTAGGACATGGCTTCACAGACTGAGTTTTTGCACCACTCCATCTCTACTGTCTTCTAGCATACTCTATGCAACAAAGATGCTGGCTGTGGAAGAAAATCCTTAGATTTCAGTTTTTAATGGTGTAGTAAAATGAAGACAGTTTAATATGAAACTTTTGTCATAGGTGTCTCCATGTTGTGCCCAAGTCAATTCAAATCTTGACAGTGGGTACACAATATTTATAATGTTGTGAAACTTGTGGAAGCATGTATATGTACACTCTCCTACTTACTGTAAGCATAATTTAAACCCTTGTATATCTTTTCCTGTCCAACCTAACAGGGAAAGTCATGACAACAATCAAATGGCTGTCAAAGTACATCTTATTCTGAAACATATGTCTTATGAAGTAGCTATCAGCTGTAAGTGCTTCCATTGATCACACTAGATTCAGTGCTACAATTGAAAAACAACTTTCCAAACTATTAATATTTGAGTTAATTTTTTTTACATGAAATAGTTTCCTTCTTAGCATAACACAAGCCCACAACAATACTTTAAACCAGGAAGCTAACCTTTCTACATTGTGGAAAATAGGGAAAGAGCAGGGAGAAGACATAGTAGTGTAGACATTAGAATAGAGAGTTACTATAGGAGGAGAGGCATGGAAGTAAGGCTTGAGAGAGTTAGTTTCCACATTTTGGGTAAAAACATTAGAAGCTAGGGTATACCACTGAAGTGTATGTGCATTAGATAGCTTAGAAATAAATATTTCTGAGACTCTAGTTAGAAAACTAATCATTTTCAAAAGGAGACACCTCCAATATTAGGCATTTATCTTGTCTTTATTAAGCCATTGGGATGCTGACTATGCTAACGAAGTATCAGTATTTATTTACTAGAATATTTATATGATATTTTTAAGAATGTGAAAATTATTTCTTCTTTGTTTTGCAGTTCAAGCATATATTTCATAAAGTAACTTTTATCTCACTCATATGACTGTATAGAAAGATGATCCTAATTAAATTGGAAGTTCTTAACTGATTATTTCACCATCTGTAAGGAAAACTAAATTCAGACCCATGTTAAACCTACTGTTAATCACTGAGTCCTTGAACACATGCAACTCAACTTGAATTTGATTTTGTAACCAACAGAGAGCTGCAGATAGGGATGGAAGATGGCCAGGGTATATCTGTGGGTACGATATAGCAAAAGACTTTCTCCCTGGCTTGTGTTTCCTAAATACTGAATGCTTCATGCCCAAAAATACCACATAGCTATAGGCCAGTCTAGAAGGAAACGAAGGCATATTTTACTGAGACAGATAGGCATGGAAGGCTTTTCAAAAAAAGCTAAGAAAGGATTAAAATAATATTGATAAAATGTCTCTGTGAGGAGCATCTGTTGGCAACTCCCAGTATTAAACTGTCTGTGCATGTGCAACAAAAGAAAACTGTCAAGTTCCAAATTATTTGAAATTTCCAATAACAAAATATTGTCTTTTTTTTTTTTTTAATTCAGATTCAACAAACAGTTCCTCTGCAAGCTAAACCCTGAATTGTCATATTATGATTGCTGATACATTTGTTTGTACTGAAGGATGCTTTTGTTATGGCTGCACAGGATGTTCCTTTTCTATTTCAAACAGCAAACTGTTACTGTGTTCCCTTCCATAGTGAGCTGAATTCCAGTGCCAATGAAATAATCCCAATGCAACTACTATTTAAGTCTGCAGCATTCACATTACCCCTTTCTCTACCCTGATTAAGTCTACTTCCCCAGCATCCAGCACATCAAAACTGCTCTGGGGTCATAGAAATAGCAACATAAGAATATATGTCATCATCATCTTGAGGACACATTTCTAAACTGGTGTGATAGAATGTAGATTCAAATACAATTATTTTTCATACTGAGCACAGAAGGAATTTAAGCATGATTAAAAAAAGACAGAGGTCCCTTTATGCTTTCAGAAATCAAAAGATCAGCTAGCTTAAATACTGCAGAATTAAACCAGTTATTAAAACTAATTATTAAAAATAGATTAATTGAGAAGACTGATCTTGTGTGCTTTTATAACAGCTCAAAAACACATGAAGCATTTCTTTTCAGTCATGTTACAAATATACAACTTGATAATCGTTACATGCAAGCCTTAGAGGCTGATTATCACGTTTCCATAGAACTTAATGTCTCCTGTAGAAGGCAAACTGTTAAAGTCAGTTACTCAGTGTAGAAACCTTTCTTTTCAAGATTTAGAGGCAAAGTTTGACACTTCTTACCAATAAACTGATCTGCGCTGCAAAGAAATCTTTTCACTGTTGTGAAAATGATGACAGCATAGTATTACACTTTAGTCTATACACTGTGGTATTACACTACAGTTACAAATCATCAAAATAGACTTGCAAAAGCATTTTATGCCACTTCTGGAGCTGAACAGGAATTCTCAAATGAAATTTTACGTCTTAGAAGACACAAATAGAGAGGAACCAGAACTTTTTCTATGTTGCATCTTTTAAGTTGTTCTGATCAGAAAAGAAAAAAACACCAGACTTGGAATTTTTTCACCAAATGAAATTCTTGTTTTCTGAATACTTCTGGTTCTTCCCTGAATAATTTAATCACACTTCAGGTTTACATGGAGATCAGAAAATCACAGAACTGTTGGCTGAAAGAGTCCTCAGGAGTTCGTCTGATCTATTCACTGATTTTGACAGCATCAGTTTTGTCTTTGCTATTCCTGACTGGTGTTGGAAATGTTCCAAAGCATTCCTGATGCTGAAGAGCCCACAGTATGCCCAGGTTTTTTACTACAATTTTAACTACCTTTCTCCTCTTGTAGCTGCAGACCATTGCTTTTTAACCTATCTATTAGCAGCCAACAAGCATGTTTAGAGAATTCAGGTTCTTTCTTTCACATTAATATTCCTGACATAAAAAAATAGTCCGTTAAATTTTCTCTGCCAATTAAATCCTGATTTGGGTTATACATTAGGACTTTCTACTTCTGAAGCTTACTCCCTGTGCCTCTTGCATTGGAATAAAGGCATTTCTGACTAGCAGCTGATGCACCATCACAGTTTCTCTTTTGATCCTGTTGTATGAAACTTTGTCCCACTATCTTTCAAGCTTCTTTCCTGTTTATAATTACCTGGAGGAACTTTCTACCTCTCCCCACAATCCTAATTTAAAACATTACTTATTACATTTGCAAGTGTGCAAAGATACTCTTCCTTGTCTTTTTTTCAGGGGAGCCCATCCTCCCTCAGAAGCTCATAGAATATCATCCTGTGATCAAGGGAAGCAGAGCCTGCCGTTGACATCATTGGCATGGCCACATTTACCCTCAGGCTGCGCTTGTCCCTGTGCGAACCCCGCTTCCCTTTTCCCTTGGAGTTTTGATGAGAGTAACCCTTGCCACTGCTAGAGCATTGTAGTCACTTATGGTCTGCATAGGTTCACTCTGGTCTATGCATTTATCTGTGCATGAAGGAAGAGTGTGCACCAGGAGCCCAGATGTACCCCTTTCGGCTGTCAATAACATTTTGGATAGCTGTAATCAGAGCCGGGAGACAGATGGGTCTCTCCACTGCCAGCAGGGGGAAGTCACCAACTACTTTTATGTTTTGGCACTCGTCCTGAGAGCTAGGATAGTGAATCTCCCAGTATTTCAGGTTTCTGACTTCTCTTCCTCTACCACTGGCAGTGCATCTTCTTGTGCTATGCTAGCTGCATATTTATTTCTGGAAAAATTAGAAATGCATAGCAGCCCTCCTCTGAAGAGACAAAGTAGTCATTACTAGGTGGTGCCACAGTAGTTTTGCCCAAACTTTTGCTTTTGTGGCTGATTTTTAGACTGTGTTCTTGCTCAAAATGGTGATTTAAAAGGTCTGCAGTATCTCCTTGCAAATAGACCTGACTCCTGTTTTTGGTTTCTGCTCTTGGCAAAGAAAGAATCAAGTATTTGATTCTTATCCTGTATTCACAGACCATGTACTACTTCCATGAGACAGTGTTCTGCTGGGAAAATACAAATACTTTCTGATGTTCATACTTGATTTAAAATGGTATTAATGAAATATTGTCACTTGAAATTTTAAATAGCAAAGTAAGGATGAATAAGTGCTATCTTTTGTAGATTTTTTGTTATTTTTTTCTTAACTGATTTTTTTCATGTTTAATATATCTTGATGGCATTCTTAGACACTGAAACAATATTGATTTATTACAATAGTGCCACCAAGGAGATCAAGGTAGCTAAATAAAACTGACAATGAAATGGGAATATTTATGTGAATATACATTAAAAAATTGCTGCATATTTGCGATAATTCCATAATTTGTTGATCAGGAGTGTTCACATAATTATAAGGTTATTCATTATAATAGAATTTTTTCACAAATAAGTAGTCTGAAAATATTTCTCAGAAATAACTTTTACAATTTACTTTTTTTTTTAAAGCAAGCATTCTTACCTCTTCTCTCAAAAAGCAGAAGGAGTAGTATATGATTGAAGTGATTAGTCATGCTTTGCTAGAAATCAGTCACATGGAACTGAATTGATTTTATGACTCAAGAAACCTGAAAGCTGAAATGAGTTTGCAGCAAGCATTGTTTGAAATTAAGTATTCAAAATATATGACAGTACTGATTGCCAGCAAGAAAGAATTTACTGGCATTAAAAAAAAAAAAAAAAAAAAAAAAAGGAGAGCTGATTTCTTTTTGCCTGACGTGGTCATTATTAGTAATTATTATATTTCCTCTTTTACCATGTTGCGTTTTTGCTATCAAGAAGGGATTTGAGGTTTGTATTTCTACTCTTTTATTTTTTCTTCTTTAGAATGTTTTTCAGTATTACATTTAGAATGTTTTCAGTATATAAGAATGTTTGCAAGATAAACACCCAGTTAAAAAAGAAATTGTGACTATATATTCCAAATCTTAATTAAACAAAAAGAAGTAGTTGAAGAGAGAAACCAATTTTTTTTTATGTTCCTGAGAATGCTACTTGGAAAGACATGACACTGGTAATTCTGCTTGATTGCTGTGGCAGCATTTTACCACTGGAAGGGTATAGTTTTGTTTAGCAAAATAATATAATTTTCAGAACAGAAAGGGTAAAAGAAATTCAGAAAGCATTTTTTTTCATTATATTTGGAGTTCTCTGTTGTCTTGGAGATCCAGTCTCATATCAAAAGTTCATGCAAAAGTAGGTGGGGGTTCACCCTTTGCAGCTGTTTGCCTTGTGTGGAAAAAAGAGTTGCTATGCCATACAGTAAAGCTCCTCTGGGTCATTTATATAAACCATGTGCTGGGATTTCTCAAACACTAACGGCTGGCACGCAATATATTAAAGGTCTGGAGGCAGTCAGATGGGATTCAGGGACTCTGTTATTACAATGCCTATACAGCTAATGTTTCTAAATCCATCTCTTTGGAGTAAGCTTATGGGGGAATTCTTAACTGCACCTACACAAATAAGATCATGTAAGGCTATGAAGCCCATATATGTGCTTAAATGTAAGTACCTTTAAAAGTGTTTTCCTATTACAGAATAGTGGGTTATTCAGCTCAAGGATTAAATCTCGAGGTTTTTGGATTTATGGGCTTCCCGTGCTCAAGCCAAGCTCCTGAGACCTGTTGCAGCCAGGCTCATCAGGCTTGCACAATGTAAAAGTAAAGATGGACCTTGTTGTCTCTGCACTGATCAGCAGGGTCTACTTGGAAAACAGAGACAAACACATGTGTAGCGAGGCTAGTTTGGAAGGTCCACTCACTTGGCATTGCCTGTATTTTCCTGCTTGATATTGTCATGATCAATGGAGTTGTCTGGGAATGGATTTTGCAATAAACCGTAGAGGTCCCTTCTCAATATTAAAAAGCATTACAGTCCTTTACTACAATATTTTGTTTCAGAATTACCCCAGTTTCTGATTCAGCAGAAATGAAAAAAAGAACAAGCAGGTATTTAATTTCTTATATGACTGTGACATTGCAGGAAAAGCGGTGGTGTGAGGCAGAGTGCTCAATATCTGCCTTCAATCAATTCCAGTTTCATCTCTTGTTGAGCACTGCCAAAATAAGTGGCCAGTACAGCCAGTCTCAAATGTCAGTTTAAATGAGTCACTCCTATTGTTTGCATAGCAGGTCATCTAATTGTTATTCAGTTTATCAGCATCTTGTCTTATTTCTTTGAAGTAGCAATGAATAGAAATAATTTTTGAGGCAATGCATGGCAATAGTCTCCAACGTAGTGTGCTTCATACAGCTTGCAGGGCTCTCGCTTTGCTTCCTGCCAGTGGCTAAATCCGTGTGTTCCACATAGATTGCTATTTGCAAAGTTTTTGACAACTGAGAATAAATACCAGGAGCAAGTATTTTTGACATCATACAGCTGCAATTTAAACAAAGATTGTCATGATTTTCTTATGTTCATGTGGTTTTTATCCTTTGAGTTCAACATGATCTGGAGTTCCCTGCCAAAAAAATTAAAAAAAAAAAAAAGGCAAAAGAGAGAACAAAAACAAACAAACAAAAAAAAAGGGCAGGGCAGGACAGGGAACTGAGCTTATTTTTTTAAGCCTAAAATTTAGAGATGAAATGTAAGATAAAATGCATTCTACTTGTCCACCAGAAAACATTTTATACGTTTTATAGTTCTTTAAAAGGGAGCTGATGGTTGGTGAAACCCCAGAGGAAAGGTCATTACAACCCCTCATGCTACTAAGAATGCAGGAATGATGCTGTGGCCAGCCCTGTGGCTCAGGGGGGCTGGGCAGAAAGCTACTGAAATTGCTGATGTCTGCAGGCCTCTGCATATTTCCCACAAGATGTGCCCAAATGGATATCTGAGGTTCTACAGATTTAGCATTTTAAGCTAAAGTTGCATCATGGGAGATACTTGGTCTGCCACAATGGGACCATGATTGTCTGGGTACCGATGAGGCCTATGGTGGTGGAATACTGAGGCTGGTGATTTTCAGGAAGATTCAAGGAAATCTTCAGTTGCAAGGTGTCAGCTGAGCAGGAAACTTCGAGGCAGAGGACAGAAAACACCTGATGTAGTTCATGGCAGAGCAAGGGGGAACTGGACTCCCTCAGTGTCACTGCTGGCACCTGGAGCAGCAGATGAACATCAGTGTATCACTAAAGCTACTAGCCCTGAAAGAACAGGTCAGACAGGCTGCTGATCTACTTCCTCTGCTGTTCATTTTCCATCTCTCCTTAAAGGCCTTGTAAGATTTGTGCTGAAAAAGTAATATTTGCACAAACTCAATCAATACTTGGCTGAGGTACATCGCAGGAAAGAAACAGGTCTTTTCCCATATTTGAGGCTCATGGCCTTAAATTTCTGCTTTATTATCTATGAGTGCAATAAAACTTATTGTTCCATGCTGCATTTTTTTTTCTGAGTAGAAACAGCTAGACCACTTCTAAATTCTGGCTATTAAATTTGACAGTATTACTGCTTTTCAGAATATTCAGTGCATGACTTGTCCTTTAGAGAAAAAAGCTTGTGTATTCTTTAGGTACTGTATGAAAAATAGAGGGAAATTTATGCTGTGCCCACCACACAGGCTCCATTGTCCTGGACCTGAAAGAAGAAAATAAGATGGAGGGATGTGGTTTATTTAGGTCACACATTTATTAATTGAACTTGGCGGGGAATTACGCAGCAGTAACCTTCACACTGGGAATCATATTTCCTGACAGAGCTGTTTCTGCTTGATAAAGAGCTGCCTTTCTTCCATTCCAATAGGGCCTCTAACACCTTTCCTCACACAGGCACAATAGGGCATCCTAGCTTGTTCTGGGAAATGCATCCCTCTCAATTTCCTTCCAGCTTAATTTTACAAGGAGGTTGAGCCCCTTCTGAAAGTTGAACCTCTATGATGTCCCTGAAAGCCACTGCATGTCAACAACTGGTCAGATGCTTCATTGTCTCTCCTGCTTTGGTGGAGAGTTGGAATTATGAGGAGCAGAGAAACCTCATACTGTAGAAGCATCTCAGCGACATGGGGAAATAATTCTTTCTGGTTTTCCCAGAAAGATGGTTAAAGCAATCTCTGCAATAGGTCTCAAACTCATGTCTCTATGTTAAACTGAGGGCTGAGTAGCAACTTGGGATTTGACAGGGGTTTAGGATGGTAAAAACCACTTCTCAAAGGCCAGAAGAAACCATAGAATCATGGAATCATAGAATATCCTGATTTGGAAGGGACTCTGCAAGGATCATTGAAGTCTGACTCCTGGCCCTGCACAGGACAGCCCCGATTCACACCATGGGCCTGAGAGCATTGTCCAAGCACTTCTTGAACTCTGTCAGGCTTGGTGCTGTGACCACTTCCCTGGAGAGCCTGTTCCAGTGCCTAACCACCCTCTGGATGAAGAATCTTTTCTAATATCTAACCTAAACCTTCCCTGACACAGCTTCATGCTGTTCCCTTGGATCCTATCACCTATCACCAGAGAGAAAAGAGTGAGGAAGCTAAGGTCCATGAATCCAACAGCTTGAGTTGTGTTTCATTCCCAGTTCAAACCCAAAAGAATGTGAGTGCTTAAAGGAATATTTATTCTTTTTTTTTTTCCTGTCCAGGAAATCTTCTAATGTTTAACCTTGTGAAATTTATATTGATATTTCTGTGATGAAATTCTACTGCTAAAATACCTTAACAAAAAACTTGCCTCACTTCAGTGCGCTGGGAGTTTGCAAAAGGTCGTTATTGACTGTGAATATATTCTTATTCGAGTTTTCTATAGCAGAACATTTTGACAACTGGATTTTAACTTGAGAGAGACAAAGCTTTCACTGTCAGATTGCTATTCTTTGAGAGATACATAGCCTTTGCTATTCTCTTTGCAATCAGATTTTAAACATGTTCATCATGAATAAAGAACCAAAGATTAGTCTCATGAAATTTGAATCAGCATAGGCATTTTAAACATGTTGTACTTATATCTACTATTCGTTGTTTATTGTAAGTGTGAAGAAGTCTGTACATGTATAAGTTAAATATAGGAGGAAACTACCCCTGCAAAGCTGTTCTTCCAAGATGCAATTAAAATAAAGCAATGACATTTACACTGGAAACTAAATGCTCATCTTTTTAAATTTTGTACTGTAATTTCCAAAAGCTGGTCAATGGCAAATGGCTCTCATCTGGAATGTTGATGAGGCCTCCGCTGTCAGACGTCTTTCCTAATAAGGTAAATCACACAGCATTAGGTCAATCAGCTAAATCCTGGGAATGAAGTCCAGCTTATGCTCCTTTTGCCAAAAGACACTAGCAACCACAGGTTAAAGTTCATGTCCACCAATAACATGTTGCTAATCCAACTAGAAATGCAATCAGGATGTATTTGTTACCTCTGACATAACCTATATTATTACTTTTAAATGACAACTTTTCTTTGGAGTAGTCATCTTTCTGTCATCTGAGAAAGCTGATCTGAAACAGCTGGTAAATAGATTCTCTGTTCTTTTCAGAGCTTTTTAATTTTTTTAAATTTTGTTTCTTAGATGTAGGAGTAAGCATTCTGCTTTTAGCTTGTTATAAACAAGAAAGAAATTACATGACTTCTGCACATGGTCTGTCCGTATAAGTCTGTACCATTGATTCTTTGGTATTTCTGTAAATTATTCCTAAGCACTATGCCAAATATTTGTATAGTATGCTTTTTTCAAAATTTTATTGGTGCCTTAATACGAGAAACTATGAGTAGGTGATAAATATTATTCTCTATGAGAATATATCCATGTACAATGTGTGGCATTATGTAGAAACAAATAATCCAAAATTGGGTCATGTACAGTATACACATAGGTCAATAGAGGTAGAGATATGTGGGGATAACTGCAAGTGCATAAAAGGATGTGAGTCAGGTTTTCTTTGTCTCCTTTCAGGTTAATAACTAGATTTTACAGTGTCATGAGGCACTGTAAAAACTGTGGCTTTACAGCACTATGAGAATCATACTTATGAATATTCTATACAACATTAATGTCAATTGAAGCTGATTACTGAGCTATTCAAAATCTCTTAGCCTTCTTTTTGAGAGTAAAAGCTTCTCATTTGCTGGTTTTGAAGTTTTATAAAACTTGATTTTCACTGGTAAAAATTTATAAGAAAAAGGCCTTCAGCATAACAGGCATCATTTCTGTGTTTTGTGAGCTTTCTCAAAGAGCAAGGTTTCTGGCACCATACTGACCTGTGAAGGTGCCTTGTCTTCTCCAGGAGCTGTTGACATCTGTTCAGCTCAGACTGCTCCATCCTCAGTTTCAGCATGGCTTCTGACCAGCATCATGCCAAAGCAAAATAGTTAGTAAATGTGCCTATATGGAAAACTTCAAAACTGGGCCTAGTGAAATTCCTTTGAATATTTTGATTCATATCTTAAATGTGTGCCAGAGGATCATGGGGGCGAGGGAAAGCGTATAAGGGCTTCTAGGCCAGCAGTGTTCTGTATCCTTAAGAAAGCTGACAGGGACACAAGATATAGACTAGAATGTGACCTTAATGCATTTAGATATTGATACTTGAATTAAAACTATTAAGACTATTATCAATATGTCCTTAGTTAATACTATACTAAGCATTATTAATATATATTAATGCAAGTACATTTATTCACATGCCAGACTCACTATGCTTAAGATGAAAAAACCAAAATTATTTCTTTACATGCTAGACAGAAATCTTCTGATGTATTAGTGCTACTTGTCACCCAATTCTAATGAAAGGGGAAATTCTACTTTGAAGCTTCAAACAGTTTGATGAAAAGGGGTTTTAATGGCATCTGAGAATGTCAAATCAAATGAGAAATGGAATACTCTGAAGAAACAGCAGTTCAAAAGATGAATTCTTAAGCAGGACAAAGTAATACTTAAATGTGTGCAGTGCTGGTCCCTTACGTTTCATACCGTGGCTATCTACGGTATGGCTATGGCTTCATACCGTGAAGAATTATGAGTGACTTTATTAATGTAAGACAGAAATAGCTGCCTGAGTTCTCAGTTGAATAAATGATACATGATAAAATTCAAAATATTTTTGGTGCTTCCATTAAAATTTTCACTCTATAAGATACTGAGTGTCTTCTTGAAATTGGTATATTTAAGAAAAACTTTCTGCAGGAATATGAAAAACTTCACCAGAACTCAGAAGACACATGGATATGGAAATGAGCAATTGTAGTAACTCTTTCTGGGAAACAGTACTAAGGTGTCTATGGGATCCAAAACAGGACAAAGATCTGAATAACTTGATCTTTTTGATTCTCAGTCAGTAGGACCAATCCCATAGTGTTGTTCAGCTGCAGTTGCATAGCTGTGCAGTAGAAGGGATGACACAACAGGGAAAGGATCCAACACTTGGTAGTTCTTCAGCCGTCATAGAATCATAGAATCAGCTGGGTTGGAAAAGACCTCAAAGATCATCAAGTCCAACCCTTGACCCAACACTGCCATGGTTACTAGACCATGGCACTAAGTGCCACTTCCAGTCTCATCTTAAAAACCTCGATGGATGGTGAATCCACCACCTCCCTGGGCAGCCCATTCCAATGTCTGATTACTCTCTCCATACAAATTTCTTCCTGATATTCAAGCTAAACTTCCCCTGGCAGAGCTTAAGATTGTGCCCTCTTGTCCTACTGCTGATTGCCTGGGAGAAGAGACCGACGCCCACCTGGCTACAACCTCCTTTCAGGGAGTTGTAGAGAGTGAGGAGGTCTCCCCTGATCCTCCACTTCTCCAGACAAAACAACCCCAACTCCCTCAGCCTCTCCTCACAGGACCTGTGCTTGAGTCCATTCACCAGCCTTGTTGCCCTTCTCTGGACCTGCTCCAGCACCTCAATATCCTTCCTGAACTGAGGGGCCCAGAACTGGACACAGTACTCCAGGAGTGGCCTCACCAGCACTGAGCCCACTCACTTCCCTGGTCCTGTTGGCCACACTATTCCTGATACAGGCCAGGATGCTATTGGTCTTCTTGGCCACCTGGGCACACTGCTGGCTCATGTTCAGCTTCCTGTCAATCCAAACTCCCAGGTCCCTTTCTGCCTGGCTGCTCTCCAGACACTCTGTGCCCAGCCTGTAGCGCTGCAGGAGGTTGTTGTGGCCAAAGTGGAGGACCCGGCACTTGGCCTTGTTGAACCTCATCCCACTGGAATCAGCCCAACTCTCCAGTCTGTCCAGGTCCCTCTGAGGAGCCCTCCTGCCTTCCAGCAGATCAACATTCTGTTGATCAACTTAGTGTCATCTGTAAATTTGCTAATGGTACACTCAATGCCCTCATCCAGATCATCAATAAAGATATTAAACAGAACTGGTCCCAACACTGATCCCTGGGGGACACCACTAGTGACCGGCTGCCAACTGGATGCAGCACCGTTCACCACCACTCTCTGGGCCCGGCCCTCCAGCCAGTTCTTAACCCAGCAGAGAGTGCTCCTATCCAAGTCATGGGATGCAGCTTTTTCAGGAGAAAGCTATGGGAGATGGTATCAAAGGCTTTGTTGAAGTCCAGATAGACCACGTCCACAGCCTTCCCCTCATCCACCAGGCAGGTCACCTGATCATAAAAGGAGATCAAGTTGGTCAAACAGGACCTGCTGTTCCTAAATCCGTGCTGGCTGGGTCTGATCCCTTGTCCATCCTGTAGGTGCTGTGTGATTGCACTTAGGATGATCTGATCCATAACCTTGCCAAGCACTGAAGTCAGGGTGATGGGCCTGTAGTTTCCCAGGTCCTCCTTCCGGCCCTTTTTGTGGATTGGCATGCCATTCGCCAACTTCCAATCATCTGGGACCTCCCCAGTGAGCCAGGACTGTTGGTAGATGATGGAAAGCAGCTTGGAGACCTCTTCCACCAGCTCCCTCATCACCCTTGGGTGTATTTTGTTTATGCTATTGAGAAATCTTGAATTGAATGTAGAAAGTCCAATACTTTTTTTCCCAAAAGAAGTACAATGTCGGCAAACTAGAATTCCTTGTCTTTTCTCTTCATCTAAAAGTCTAGATGTCATAAAACTCAAGTGTCTTAGGAAAAATTTTCTAAAAAAACTATTTTAAAAAATTCGTTCTGTTGCTATTTTGCCTTTTTTTTTTTTTTTTAAAGAAATAAGAACTCCTCTTTAGCATGTCTCAAACTGTTCAATTGTCTTTACAGATCACAGTCCATCTGACACTGTGTTACATAAACTGCAGGCCATGGAGGGAAGAGGCACAAAAAGGGAATACAAATTTCTCTGCAATAGTTTTCAGCACATGTTTGCAGTTGTTAGAGTCTTACCTTCTTTTTATTCTTACTTCCCAGGAAAAACCTTTTGAAAAGATGAAGTATTTGTCAAAGAATAAGAAAGTCAGTACAGTGCTCAGACACTTAAATATTTCACAGCCAGTCAGTCCAGATTGTATGTAAATGAAGCAGTTATACAGTGAAGTAATAACTTTTTCAAATGACTAATCATAAGAGTTACAAATTCTTGAAACAGCCCTGGTGTCTGAAGAGAAGTAAATCAAACTAAAAAACAAGACAACCAACATGACAAATAGTATCCAGCTGATCACAATTCTTTTCTCATGAAAATACTGCCATTACTGCAAATGGAAGTATAATTTAATATTGAAAACTTCCAGAAGGCTAAAAAAATAAATAAAGGACAAACTGTACCAGGAAGTTATGACTGGTTGATTTGACAGCATTACAGAAATACTCAGATTAAGAGAACATTCCATTTGAAGGACCATTACTCAGAAGTGATCTCATTCATATTTGTTTTTGTTTTGTTTTTGTTTCATAACAATTAGGTGAAAAGGGATCACTGGAAAATCCAGCCCATTCTCTTGTTTGCAAAGAGACTTTACATTTCACCCAAAAGCTTACATGTAAAGTCCCTCGCCTTTTTTCTTTTTTTGTTGTTGCAATGCCCTGTGTTAGACTGACATGTATTCGGAATTACATTCGTTCTTGAGCTGAAGAACCCTGAGAGGGTTATTCCATTATCCCCCTTGAGAATTCAGCTCAGTGGTTTGTCATTTTCCCTCAAAAATATCTACACCAATATTTTGACTTGGACTTTCACTGATAACATAATTAGATTTTTCCAAAGCATTTATTATCTGAATAATTTTTTAGAAAATCAGGATTAGAGTTTTTGATAAACTCTGAGGTTTTGATCTTTGTTAGGAAAGACTTGTTTCTGCCTTCTGAGCCATTTTTTTCTTTCCAAATGGATCTTCTCAAATGTTGTACAACCTCTTTTATTTTCACATGTGGTTCTGAACCTCAAACTCAGGTTACATTTCATCAGGTCTCACAAGCCATTTGCAAAGAGTAAGTCTAAAGCAATACTTTTGCTCTATGCTCTCATTGGCAAAGAATTTATGAAAAAGGATGAAGTGCTATATCCATTTGCAGAAGGAGTCTCCTGGCACCTGAGAGATTAGTTGAAATCCTTGTACCTTATTCAGCTGAAATACTGGAAATTGGACATCTTGCAGTTCACACTTGCCTGCTCTAATGATTGGCTTTTGTAAAGCAACTGCCTTGTTTCTGTCTTTTGGAGCTGTTTCAGTTTCCAAACATAATTTTAAGTAAACCCTGAAGTCAAGCCTTTATCTTAGCTCTCCCACATGGCAGAGAAGTGTACTAGCTGAAGTGCACCACCTGTCAGCACTTTGTTACTCCTTTTTTATAGCACAAAACAATCTTGGAGTACAGATGTTTCATCACATGCAATTAAACTATTTCACCTTAGTGAGGTGTCATCTTGCCAGAACGTGGTGTTGGAGCGTCCCAGCTGTTAGTGATAATGCAGTAGTTTAAATGACAGTGGAGATGAAATAGACCCATAAATTTCATCTCACACCTAAAATAAGCAAACAAGGCAGACCTGAAATGACCTTGCAGTAAATCAAGATGAGGTGACCTCTCAAATCATTGGAACTGGAGCAGTTTTGATCACATATCTATGCACTAGGTTTCAATCAGATTGAAAATGAAAATTACTGCAGAAAATGGAATTTTATGGAAATTGAAAGGTTTTATAGGACAGTGAATTTGCTTTCACTTAGTCTTACTATAAAATTTTATGTCTACTTAATTACATTTTCCTCAAAGTTCTTTTATTCATGCAAAACATCTGGAAACTAGCATATGTAAAGACAATGTAAAACATTGTTTTAAAATTTTTGTACTTGACTTCTTATTTTCTAATGAAGGTATAGCCTTGGAAATAGTTTGGCCTAAACTGGGAACTACAGGCACCTGGTTCAAATTTAGGCTGAATAAGAGTTAATCAGTAGTTGATTAATTCTTTGTAGCAGCAAATATTTTTTGTATTCATTGCTTATTGACAGAACCGCCAGGTGCTATACTGAACAATGAGCAGCTTATTCTCTCTAACCATATGTTCTGGTGTCATAAAGACATGTCGTTGAACAAGGTAGAAGGTGGTCTTGTCCTGTCTGTCATGTTCTGGGTCAGGTAGAAACACGTGGCAGGAGGGGACAAACATCTGCACCTTCCTGGGGGTCAGCCCAGCATTTTCATGCAGAGAGAACTCACAGGCTAAGCAAACAGGGAGGTGGAAATGTGCATCAGGGCTGGGAGGCTCCCGCGTCACAGGCAGGACACAGGCCAACAGTCAGACTTTGGAGGTGCTTAGGAAAAATCACCTCATGGCTCAGGTGAACACTGATGCTCAACATAAACACTGACACAACTCAGGAAGGTGCTGAAGGTCTGAGGTGAAGAGCTGGCCCTGAACAGTGGAGTACATACACAGAAGGGAGACTGGTTTTCTAACCTTATTGCTTGCCCAGAAGAGCTGAGGTTCCTCAAGTTACGAGTTAGAGAGTTGTAGGGCTTTAAAGTCATTTGGTGCATTGGTTATTACGAAAAAATTGTGGATGGTCTGCCTCTAAGTTTTGTCAGTCACATACATAGTCTGTACTTCTTGTTGCCCATAGAATGTTAAAAAAACTTTTAAAAAATAATTTCCTCAAATAATCCTCACTGAATATAATCTGAAGTAGCAGGGAGCAGCATCAGAGAAAACTTTGAGACAAAGCTCCCATTGTACTTCTAATGCTTTTTTGTCTTTTTTTTTCCTCCCTACAAATAATCACAGAGTAGTAGGTCTGAATAAATAAGTCAGGAAAGGTCCACTGCTTGTGTTACAGATACGGTCAGACTAGGTGATGGCAATGGTCCTCTTTCAGCAACTGAGTCTGATGTCACAGCTGTATAAGGTGTGAACTTTCTGAAACCTCCATTTAAAACAAGAAGAATATAAAAAAGCAAATGGAAAAATTTTGTTGTCCTTTTCTTTTTCCACAATTCCTTTAATAGCTGTATCTAATAACAGAAGGTATTAAGGAGATGTATAACTTGATTTAACTTTGAAGTTAGCCTTTTATTAAGCAAGGCTAGAGAAAGAGACCTGCAAAGTTCCTCTAACCTAAACTATTTTCTGATTCTATAACTCATATTGTCCTCTCACCCAGTGAATTTACGATTTGTTACCTACATTTCATAGAATAAAAAAGAAAAAACAAAAAACAAACTAACAAACAAACAAAAGAAAATCTGTAGTTTAACCAAAGTAAGAATGTATTTTTTCAAGGCTGTGCTGTGTCACTTCAAAGAATTATGATAATACTTTTTCATTATTAGAATTCCAGTTAATATCTGTTACCTAAAGGAATCAAAGACAAAAGAGATCTTAAAAAGTCTTTATTTTGATGCTTTGCTCCTTTATTGGTATAAATTCAACACACAATGAAGATGCACATTCTCATATTGTCATTGCTCAGAATTCAGCTACACATCTCTGCTTTTGTGTGATAATTACAGAAAGAGAAGTCCATGAGATTGTCTGGTATATACTGTTTCAACCAATAGCTTTTATGCTATTCTATGGCAAATATTATTTCAAGCATTTGGGAATTAAGGTGCATAATATATGTTATCTCTATTGTATCCCAAAGAAGTTTCTTCTCCTGATTCATTTTTGCTACCTAGGTTGCCAAGTCCCTCAACTTAGTGGATTGACAAATCTCTATTTGATTGTAATATGTACCAATAGAAAGTATTCTATATAAAATGCTGAAGAAAAAACTTTTATTTTCAATATGTGCCAGTTTTTCACTTTATGTCAAAAAATACAATCTGGCATGTGAAGGATAATAATCTAATTAACACTTGCAATTGCACTATTTGCTTCACTATGACATGCCAGATTCTTTTTTGACTGTTTTTTTGCATCCACTCCATCTTTACCATAAAGAATTTGTAAAACTTGATACTCTATGGGTTTTTTCAGTTGATTGTGGTTTTTTTTAATGCTGTTGGTGTTTTGTTGTTGTTTGTTTGTTTGTTTGTTTTGTTTTAACTCCTTTGCCTAAATTGTAAAAGTGTTTGGTGCAGAGTTTATCTCTAAACTCTCTTTAAATCTTTCCTATGCATCTGTATTCATTCTCCCTATTTTATATTATAAAAAATACACACTAGAGTTACAATCAGCAGTAACAGTAGCATCGTCCCTATTCAGAGGTGTTATTCCAAATCAAATTTTTGGCTTTCTCTACCATTTAATAAAGGCCCTTTGAGCATCCAATGTATTCTTCTGGAGAAAACAGTCATTGGTTTCTTTGAAAAAACAGATCCAAGTTACTTTTAACAAGCTGATTTTAAAAGAAAACATTAATTATATCTGCCGTAATCCATTTTTTTCACATCCTATCTACAAAGCAACTGCCTAGCTACACTTCAAATGAAATCTGTCTGAAAGATTACAGCAAGGTAAACTGTGTGAGATTAAATGGATAACACTGAAGTGAATATTAAAGGCCAACTTATGAATGGTTGAAAAGCACCAGTTTCATAAAGGTCATTGAGGTTCCAGTAACAAGATTTACAAAACTGTTGAGATTAATAAAATTTGCCAGACCTCCAGTTAGACTCACGCTTTCCAAACTACCTACCAAACACCTACACGTTCCTGGAGAGTAACACCTTGAAATAAGTCCACATATGTCTCTGGGTAGCAGCTTGGACCTCATAAATTCCCCTTGTTCCAGCTGTTTCATCTCTTCTGCTGAAGACCTTAGCTGATTCAGAGGAACATGCAAATTTGCTAACCTAAGCACATGACATTTTCAACACTGTGGTGATCCCAAATTTGTCCCCCTACAATAAACTATCTCTCCAGTTCATGGCAGGGCTGACCTGGACACTCCTGTTTCATGGCCTTATATCTGGAAGAGTAGCAGAAGCAAAACACAAGTCTTGCTCCTAAGTGTACTGTAGCCTACACTCTGCCCTGGCTCAGCACACAGGGCTCCTCATCCCATCTGTGCCACATCTGGACTCCTGTATTGGTCCATTTTAGTGAACCATTTCTATCTTTTAGCATATAAAAAATTATAGAATCATAGAATGGTCTGGGTTGGAAGGGACTTTTAAAGGCGGTCTAGTCCAACCCTCCTGCCATGGGCAGGGACACCTTCAACTAGATCAGGTTGCTCAGAGCCCTGTCCAAACTGACCTTGAATTTTTCCAGAGATTGGGGCATCCACCACCTTTCTGCGAAACCTCTAATGTATTGTGCTATGCAGCTGCAACTGCAAATTTACCTTATAGTGTGGTAAACACTTGGTTACAGAATTTTCTTTGATATTCATCATGAATTGACTTTTTTTTCCCATGAATTATATTATGTCCTTAAAGGCATTTTTTTAGTATAGAAGTCCTCTACACATTTTTTAAGAAAAATATGTGGGGTTTCCTTCAAACCGTTTTGTGGCATGTGTGGAATTGAAGATTTGTAAACCATTTCTTCTTTATTCCAAACACACAACCAATCAGAAGGTCTAGAGGTAGTTGCGTGCATTGCTGCATGTGTTGCTTTGTTCAAACATCTGATCAGTGTGCTAGCATTTAAATAATTTGATTACAGTTTCTAGAAATAATTATTTGAAATGGAAACAACTAAAAAAACCCCAACCCCTAACCAGAGACAAAAATCAACATTAACTTCACTGCCTGAACATTTATATATCTGAACATATAGTAACCACTGCAAATCCTCATTACCCAGTGGAACAAATAACACTATCATTCTCACTGTCATGGTGAAAATTGTCTTTTTGAGGACCTTAAGGAATCATAAATGAACTTTGAAACTTAATTAACAAATCTGACACTACAATATTAAAGAATATCTTCTACATTTTCCTTCTGCCTTTTGTGACATACGTGGCTCATGTTCGCATTAGCACATGAGCATATCTTGTCTCTCAGTTTATCTTTATTGACTTATTAACCCAAATAAATAGAAGAAGAACTAAGGGAAAAGTGACCTGCCTGAAATCACACAGGAACATTATTAAAACTGGAAATCAACCTTTGGGTCCACAACAGTTAAACAGACAGAAAAAGCACATATTGTTATAGTACAGCAATAATTCAATTATTACAGGCATGTGATAACTTTCAGCAGAAAGAAAAGGCGGTGACTACAAATAGCATTGATTTACTAAACTAAAGATTTTGAAGAAAATGTTTAAGCTATATTAAGGGATTTTCTTGATTTTCAAATTAAAAAAAAAACAATTAAAACATTAAAGGTTTTTCGGAGTAGAAGTTGATTGTATTTTAGGTTTAGTCGAATTCTTCACATTTTTATTTCTCAAGACAAAATCACTCTAAATCAAAAAAGAGTCAAGTTATTCTTCTGCTGCGTGGATATGAGTTACTTAGTGCTGGGTAAAGTAAGAAAACAACCAAATCAATGCAAGCTATTTTAAAGCAAAAAAAGGTTCACTTAAAATTTCCATTTATTCAACATTTGAGCAAATTAGTATATATGTGTGATAATGGAGTATAATGATTTAGGAAGATCAGTGATAATGAATGCATAGCAATGTAGAGGGAGGAAAAACTAAATATGTCCTAAATACCTAAACCAGCTACATACGCACACACACACCCACACCCACACCCACCCCCCCACCCCCCCACACACAGAGGGATAATTCATAATGTACTCTGAATTAGAGATTACTACTCTGGAAAAATGTGTCAGATTTATAATTCATAGTTCTACAAATAGTTCAGTAGCAGCCATGGAAGCAGTCTGAGTAGTAGGAGATAAAGGGAAAGGCACAGAGTCTAAAAAGGAACAGTTTCACTACGCGACTGAATCAGAGCGCAGCTCTGCCTTGCCTATCTGTCATCTTCCCATCTCAAAAAAGGGTGAGTCAGAATTGAAAAGTATTCAAAGAAAGGATACAATGGTGACAAAGTCCTAGAAAGCTGCCACAGAATCTGTGATCAATAACTCTTATCACAAGGTCTCTTCAGCCAGGAAAAGAGACAGCTGGGACAAGGATATGAGAGATCTTTCAATTTTCAAAGGGCACAGAAAGCATGACCAGAAAACAGTTGCTTCTTGTTTTTCATAATATTGGAACTAATAGCCATCACATCAAATTGTCATTGGACAAGGTGCAAAATGTACAGCAGCAACTATCGAAGATGGAATTTATTTCCTTGAGACAATGTGGATGTTAAAAATTCGTATTGCTTCAAAACACAAGCACTGATTCATACATGGCATAAAACTGTCAGCAGCAAGCTGGAGGTCATCTAAACCCAAACAGACAATTTAAGGACTATTGATTATAGATAGGTCATAGATAGCCACAAGTTAGTATATTTTTGGGAAAATCATCTTCTACCCTGCTATGTGTCTAATGCTGTTGGGGATGGTATCAATCAGGATGGACAGCCATTCTTGTGGAAAGCATGGCTATGTAGAGCGCTTCCATCAACGCTGCCTCCGTACAATCTTAAACATCCACTGGTCAGATTATGTGACCAACACATCTGTTTTAGAACAAGCAGCAGTCACAAGTATTGAGGCCATGTTGATGAGAACACAGCTGCGCTGGGCAGGACACGTCTCAAGGATGAAGGACCACTGCCTCCCTAAGATCTTGCTTTATGGTGAACTTGCCACTGGCTGCCGCAAGAGAGGAGCCCCAAAGAAAAGATACGAGGACTCCCTGAAACAACATCTCAGCCTTGGCCATATTGATCAACATAACTGGTCTACTCTGGCCTCAAATCGGGAGGCCTGGAGACACACCATCTATAACGCTGCTGTCTTCTTTGAGAACACATGCAGGATCACTCTCGAGGAGAAAAGGCAACACAGAAAGAACCGTGTATTGCAGAATATACCATCTAAGGAGTCTTTCTGCTGTGCCTTTTGCAATCGGATATGTCTGTCTCGTATTGGCCAACGTGCCTGTAACAAATGTGGATAGAGCCTTCTCAAATCTTCGTTCGCGAAGCCCAGCCATGAATGAATGAATCTTCTACCATGCTATGTGTCTAATGCTGTTGGGGATGGTATCAATCAGGATGGACAGCTATTCTTGTGAAAAGCATGGCTATGTGGTAATAGGTCTATTTGAAACACGAATTTTCAATAAATTGGTCAATACTGCAGGTAGATTGGACAGTATTCGAAAAGATATACAGAAATTTATTAGCATAAATGTCTGAATTACAACTGAATATTTTCTGGAATACTGTGATAAATTTTTGCTAGCAATGCACACATTCTTCAGCTCTATACTTTCTGAAAGCTCTCCAAATTTTTATTGTCTTCAAACTTCAAAATTTAATGAAAAATAATTTTTCTACCATTCCTGCTGGAACCAGGACTTAAAACAAACATTTGATTGACAAATTGACTCATGTTCACCCAGTCAGAAACATTGTAACCACTAGGTCAATCTTAAATAGAAAACTCAACCTAAAATCTGAATACCAAGATTCACCTATTAGTGAACTATTATATATTTTAAAGACATAAAAATTAATAATGCATAAATACTTAAATTTAAAGAAAGAAGGAATCTGCATTGCTCTTCTGGACATTGAATGAGCATGAAGAAACTCAGATTTCAATACCTCAAATGTTAGTCATATAAATTCATGATGTAATTTCCCCTTGAATTCTGACTAGCATGTTTATGGCAGAAAGGGGAAAATACACAGGAGGGCTTTACTAAAAATGAGAAGAGATAGACAAGTGTTTCACACAACAGTAGAAGATGAAGTACTCTTGTGTGGGAATAAAATTTCAGAGGATAGGTCGATGGATCAGATGATCCATCTGATCTATCCAGTTGACTGACCAGTTGATCAGTTGAATGGTATAGACTATGAAAAAAATCTCCAAATCTATACCAAAAGTCTGTAGCCATTGCTTGCAGCATGCAACAATTTCTCGTAAATCTCGTAATGACATAGGTATATATTATTCTTAGCTAATTTAATCCTCAGCCTCCTGGAAGCTAATTTCATTAGTCTTTCACTGCTTTCATTGTTTTCATCCTTGAAGCTAATTTCATTAATCTTTCATTGTAATACTGTGACTATATTTCCTATCCTGTCAAAATGTCCCATCATTTTCAAACTGATGATATTCCAACAAAATAACAGATCAAATGATTTTAAGTACTCAAACTTTCATTATTCTCTTTAGTATTTTTGATTTGTTTGTCATAATCTACAATCACCCCTTCCGATTTGATACACCTTTATGAAGACCTTGAAATAGGTATTAAATTTTGGCACTTTGGCAGATTTTGTGGAAGAATGTCAGTGTTGTCTTGTAACTCTTTTTCAAATATATAAACATAGGTAGAATAAAAATGATCTAATTTATATTATTTGTTTCAATTTTCTTCTTGTTATTATTAAGAGAATAAAATTTGGCAGCAGAATAAGGAGCTGTTGTTCCTTTTTTATGGTGTAATGAGAGAAATAAAACCCTGGTGAAAGGGTAAGATGTTTTAATACTTTTGAAACTAAGAATGCAGCACTCATGACAACATTTCCTGAGCCCAAAAGATGCATACAAGTTTGGATAATGAAACCACAAGAAAATAGCTCAAAATGGATTTAATCAGTCTCAAACTCAGCCAAAACAAACTGACTGGTTTTAATGATTTTTACCAAATAATAGACCAAAGGATTCTTGGGAGAGTCCTTTGGACAGAGAGGACAAGTGTTAGTATTAGGGTCCCACATTAGCTTGTAAATCTTCCTATGCCAGATGTCTGTGCCTATGGAAGAAGGGGCTACAACTGGGAGAATCTGTTTGTGTTTCCATTCAAGTAGAATACTTTCTCAGAATTGTAAATTCAGAGAGAAGCAGAAGAACTTGGCTTGGAAACTTCACGCTTGCTTGAATTTCTCTGGAAACACTTATGCCACACTTCTGAAAAAAAACACACATACTTGGCCTACTGATAGGCTTGGGCTAAGGCTGGAAGCACCCGTGGGGTTGATTTGTGGGCTGCACAGTGGAGCCACTGTCCTCTCTTGCATTTCCTTGTGATGGTCCAATAAATCCATCTCTGCCAGTGTCTGATGCTGTTTGGAAGCCACAGAATGATGGTATTATTGAAGGCGCTTGAGCAAGCTGAATTTTTAAAGTGAGTTTTTACAATTTAGGACACTTCAAGGACAAAAGAAATTGAGAAAAACTTCCAAACAAACAAAAATCATCCCCAGCAGTCACTCTCCTATCATTTGACACTACATTTTGAATTATTTTTAAGAGATACAGCAGTAATCTCTAATGTCAGAAGCTGAAAAATTTTTTATTCTTTCTGTAATTTGTGTATTAGAATTCTAAAAGGTTCCCACAAGAATCTGTCATCTAATCAAGTTTAAGGAACAATATTTCACAATATTCTAGCTGTTCTAAGATGTTTTGGAGGGTGGTTGAAGATTTCCATCACAGTAGCCAGAATATGTCTGATATGTAAGATTAAACTGTTAGTTGGTTATCTCAGAGCATTATAATGACACTAATAAAAATGATCTCACACAGAATGATCAGTGTGGCTGTCCATTATGCAGCACTTGTTCCATAAATGTGGCTTTAAGAATGTGGTTGTTATGCTCGCTTAGGCAAGCTTTAAAGTTTCTTAATAGGGTAATGTTGCCATTACAGAGAACTTCTTTATGTTGCTAAAGATTGACTCTTCTTCATCAGTTGTATCAATTTTAGGAGAAAAAGATTATGAGGTTGTATAATGAGCTTAAATAATGAACATAATTCAAATGTTCTGAAGGCAAATGTCAATGTTACACTAGAGAAAAGTATTATAATTGAAAAAATATCTAATTTTTACTCCTCATTCCAGCTGGTCGCTCTTCTACATCAATCACAAAATGTGATACTACTTAAAAATACGTCTCAGAATCTAAAGTGACAAGGGAAGGGAAATAAAAACTGTATGTCATTAACAGCTTATAACTGCTGGGCACAGAATGCCTGAGCTTTCTAAAAGAGCCATACTTACACACTGTCTCACCTGTCGCTTATATAGAAACATGAGATCGCCTTTCATTTCCACAACAAAATGTCCCTAAAGCTTTACCTATGCTTTATACTAGAGTTCCAGGATGCTGTTGCTGATAGTGATATTCTCTATTCAGAATAAAGAGGACAATATCTGGATGAGTAGGTTAAGTGTCAATAACTCTGAATACACCTCGTGTATGCAGGAGAAGTTTATTTTTATTACACTAAACCATGTCTCATCAAAATCTCTAGCCACACCGAAATTTCAGCAATGAAAGCTGCACTCACTTTCTAGGCAAGAGAAAAGAGATAATTACCAAGCAATGACGTTTTAGAGCATCATTTAAATAAAACTACATGTGTTATGTGCTTATTCCAGCAGCATTAAGGAGAAGTTTTTCAGAGTTTGGTAAGCGAGCTGTAAGAAAATAACTCTTACAGAAAAGTGATATGTACATGTACTTAAGTCCAAAAAACCTAAACAATGCATCCTTTTTTCTTTTTTTTTTTTTCTCCTGACATCTTGAAGTTAAAAGTAACTGCACCTATCCTTGTGGAAGCTAGAGCTGTCAGTTTGCTATTAAGAATAGGTTTTGGCATTTCTGAATATGACTGTATTCTTTCTGATGCTTGATTTTGCCACCCTGAGCCTGCAGGTTGTGCTGTGAGGATGGACCTTGAAGCAGTGCTTGTCCCTGTGCTCCTCTAGGGTGGTATGCCCATAGGCATTGTGGTCCCATGACAATCAGTCCCCATAACCTGCTTGCCTGTCTGTATGTACCCTCTATCTCATACCTCTTCTTCAAAGTCTCTGCAGAAGACAGAGGAATTTTGTATTTGAGAGGAGATTGCAGGTGCAAACATCCAGCCTTTTTGTATACATGAGAGGGGCATCAGCTTTATTCATTATGGCAGGAAATCATCCAGCTGCAGGGCTTACATACAGCTAGAGAGAGTGTACATTTTGAGAACATATATCAAAGAAGAATGGTTACAAGTAAGTAACTTGCTTTTTTCCAACCAAAAAAATTTTGTAGTTTTTTTTTTGTTGTCATTTTTCTTCAGAAAATTACAACCAGCTGTAATCCAGATGAGATTTGATCTTATGCAGTTGCCTCAGGAACAGAAATTTTAAAACATCCTGTTCATCAGGTAAAAGTCCAGAGTATGAGCACTTGTGATGAAACTATGTTTATAATGATTCAGTGAGGGTAACTTCCATACAGACTTTCTGTTTAATGTGTGCATTCAATAAAAAAGCTTTACCACTTCACAGTAAATAAAGTATATGAAGAATATTCAAATAGGAAGAAAAAGCATCCTACTGAGTTATTATCTTTTTTCTAAGAAAATGAAAAACTAATACTTTTATGTCTCTCCTAGGATTCATGAGAAAAGGCTTTTTAGCATTTTGCAACCCAGAAGTGTGGAAATAATTAAAGTGAAATTTATTTTATTTTTTTTAATAATTTGTAGAGACTGCCATACCATAGAAAATTCACATCCTTTTAGAGCTGATAGTTTTGCTGAAATTAAGAATTGAACAGATCAATCTAAAATCTACTTTTTTTGTTGAAAAAATCTAAATTGCAACAGGATACTTTTCATGTTTATCTACATAATGTCCAGAATGTATTTAGAGCATTAATATGTTGTAGCTCAGTCCCAAAAACAAAATGAAAATTGATTCTTAGGGCATGTTTATGGATGCACTATACATCTACTTGAACCAACCATGAAAATTTGAAAACTAGTGTCTCCTTTTTTTAACTGAAGTGATGAGAAGTGATGTTTTAATTAATATGATGGGGAGGATTTTGGCAAGGAGTAATCTGTAGGATAAATTGCTTGACTTTACTTGAAAAGTATACAACTACATTACAGATGACTGGCCCTGTCACATAGAGCAATGCAATGGAACAATGCAGGCAGTTTGCAACATATGTAATAGTGTAAGGATTTTGCCATTAACTATTCTAGGTCATTTAGAAACCATAAAGGAATGAGAAGAAAACCGTACATTTTTATTTTGTTGTTTTCAGTGACAAGGACAAAGCACTTCCTTCGTATAGAGAGATAATCAAAGGCAGATTTTTAGAAAATGGAAATAAAAATCTGTACAAAATGGAAACAGTTATGCATAAGCTATAAACTATTTCTTCAGTGGATAAGACTTAAAAAAAAAAAATTGGCCAACTTCTTTCTTTCCATTCATGCATTGATGTTTATCTGTATACATCAGTTATCTTTGGTGCATTTGGTATTTAAGAACAGCTCACTTGCACTGACAATCTCTTAAGCAATGCATAGGAAGTGCCATTTAAACCCCTATATGCTCTCTGTGTTTCATGCTTAGAATAAATGCTTGTTTTCAAACAAACTTACTACCTTTGGTACTAGCAGATCTATGGCTAGAAATCTCTTGTCTCCATGCATTTGCAGGGCATGAATTGACATACTTTTTTATGCTGCTGCAAAACAGTAACACAGATGCAAGCACAGTCAGCATAGAGGATTTTCTCTAGGTTCACTGCCAGTTTAAATGGATTTTTATTTAAAGCTATCAAAACAGTATGAAGCTTTTTAGATTTAAAGCCTTCAATACTTGCAACCTGCTATTTATCCTCCATA
This sequence comes from Pseudopipra pipra, assembly GCF_036250125.1. Classification (NCBI taxonomy): domain Eukaryota; kingdom Metazoa; phylum Chordata; class Aves; order Passeriformes; family Pipridae; genus Pseudopipra; species Pseudopipra pipra. Next base: position 85,186,470 of record NC_087551.1, on the reverse strand, counting down.
GCATGTCTAATTTGATAAATGTGGACCTAACAGCTCCAGACAATGACATCAGCACTGTGCCTTCCTCTGTTGTTCCTGGCTGGGCTTCAGCGGGAAGAACAGTAGTAAGCTTTTTATTTTATACACGTCTTAGTGAAGATGACTGAAGTTTTAGCCTGTCAGGCCAAAACAACTTTTGCTCTGGCCAGTTATATGAACTTAGTCCAGATTTAGGTACTTAGAGAATGTACACAGCTATTTGAAACACTATATTTGCATAATAATTGAAAGCTTATCTTTGTGAAAATTCAGTTGTAGCCTGTTGTGCTATTTCTAAGAGGCTATACATTGATGCTTAGGCACCCATTGAAATATTTTTCTCATCATGCAACAACTGGATTTACACTTTCTTTGTTTATAAGTGCTTGAAAACCATTGTCAACAGCTTCAGATGTCCCCTCATGACTCTAATGGAATTAACTTGTTTTGTTTTCTTCAGGCCAAGTGCTTGTTGGCTGAGCACACCCTTATATCTGTCTCAGTATTATTCTGCATTGCACACTGCCTTCTTTTGCCTTCTGTATGCAACTCACACAGACCAAGGAATAGGGATTTTTGATCTGGATATTGGATTTGATCCTTCTGATTCCACCGCAGTGAAAAAAACTTACACAGCTTTCAACATCCAATTTACAGGCAATGCATGCATCAAAGCCCATTTTAAGAGTAATTTGGTGTGAATTTATATTTTACAAACTGGATTCTCTGGGAAGGCCCGATTGGCCGCTAGGTTAGCTTACTCCAAGGATGTTCCCTCCTATGGTCTCCTCTTGGTTATCCTCCGGAAGTCTGTGTAAGTTTACTAGGAAGCCTATCACCCTTCATGACAGCTTCAGGAAGTGTATAACTCAAGCTCTGATGCCTCCCAAAGCTACTGAAGGGTAGTAAAAATATCTAATGTGCACAGACTTTCCACAAACCTCTCCATGAATTGGAACTAAAACCTGTCTCACTCCTAACCTCAGCCATTTTACCTTTTCAACTGCTCTCAGGGACGTTGTGGCTCCCCATCTCCTAAAGCCTCTAGTAACTTTAACACTCTGGAAAAAACAACTAGACTGAGGCTGTGGGAGTCCCTGGAAAGGGGAAATATGGTCTTACAAAACATTTAGCAGGGAACCAAAATATAGAAGAGGGAGTCCAGACTACAGCCTGTCTTGCTTACTTATGTACAAAACATGAACATTAATAGAAAGGGGCAAATTAATCAGAGTTGCTGCAGTGTCTTTGCAAGATGGCAAAATATCAAACACAGATTTGTGCAGGTTTGGTGTTCATAGAAGGCCCTCCATGTTGTGCTAATATGAACTCTTCACAGGAAACATAAGTTCTCACACTGAAGCACAATGCAAAGCCCACAGATCACACTCATATCACACAAATACTGCTGTTGTAGTTATTTTCAACCGCAAAAAGGCAAATCTTCTGCCAAAAGTGAGGGTAAGAACAAAAAGTACCACGATTATAAGCACTCATGAAAGGGCACAGCATACTGTTGCCCACAACATCCCTTGAAGACAGAAGTCTGTTTGGACAAGTGCATTGAAAAATATCACTTTTCCATAGTCTAAGTAAAAATATTCACTTAGGCTTATGGAATAATAGGGGAGGGTTGAGTTTTGCAGCCAGCACTGTAAATAGACCATAACCAACATTAGTTAAACTCTACCTTCAGTTCATCTGGCATATTATTTTATTAACCATCAATTCTTGCTGTAAACTGCTGGAGCTGAAATAGAAGAGGGAGACAGTGTGGGAAATTCTCTTTTAAATTTTAATAAGAAAAAATTTCATAGATGAGCTAGTATTTCAGCATACCATTCACCCTCTGCAATCTGTTTCTAGATTATTTTTAGAAGCAGAACTCGTCAGGGCAATTTAAATGTAAGGGTCAAATCCTGATCTCAGCTGTGTGAAAAAATAACTGTAGCGGTTTCTGCCCATATTGTAGGCCTGATGGTTTTACTACTAAATGGCCAACTGCTGAAATCATTACAAATTGCTCATTTACTGCTAGGTGAACAAAATTCACATTCATGGGATATTTCTTCATGGTAAGGATATTTGCACTTTCTCTTTCCTAACCACCATCCATCATCAAAATAGCTGTCTGTATGTAGTAAAAAACATAGAACTGAAGTTTGAGGCATCTTGATAATATTGTTCCCTATTTCAGAAAAAGGAAGGAAAGAAACTGAATAACATGCCTATGTTTACTGTAAACCAATCTACAGCATTAAAGACAAAACCACCCCTTTCTCTCAAAACCTAGTCTGGTGCACAGGCCAAATAATGATACACAGAAGCTAAAGAAACTTGTTAGCTGATCAGCTTCATGACAAAGCAAGTCAGTATACTTAGTTAGGGACTAAGCTCTAACATCCCTCTGCTTTGGGGTTTAGAGATGATCATTTATAGCTCTTGCTTTTTAATTTGATTTTTCCATTTAAGTTCAGTTTCTTTACAGGACCTGAGCCAGTCCCCACACACAAACTTGGTGGTTCTGCTGACCACCGCTTTCTGCCACCTGTGGGAGCAACCAGTGAGAGCCAGGCACTAAAGTAGATGTATACTGAATCCCAGCATTCGGAGAAAGCCCAATCAACCTCAGGATGAATAAGAACAATGGAACTGCTCCTGGAGTGTCCAGGATTCAGAAAGTCATTACTTTACCTCTGGCTGGGTGGGTAATAGGGAGGAACATTTCATGTTGAATTTTCTGGTTTAGATTATGCAGGCATGGAAAGCATACATAGTCTGCTGAATCCACACATTCCTAAATAATTCACACATTTCTGATATTTCTGCCATGCACATTATCTGGAGAATGCAGAGATGTTTGCTTCCTTAGAATTGATTCAGAATTCCTATAGAAAGGAACATTTGGTTAAATATAAATCAACACTCAAGCTGGCTAAGAAGAAAAGTGTCCTAAAATGTACTAGTACGTGTTTTGATTAGGAATGAGGGAATATTCTATTTCTATGCATGTACAGTCAATTCAAAACATATGCTCTGTACACACTGTTTTGGGACAAAGTTTCATTAGTAAAGCAAACTTAATTTGCACTTATTGTCTTACTGAGGTGAATGACCAAAGGAAATCTGTATGGTTTCCGTGTTGCATCTAAGGAATAACTGAATACAGAAACCTTTCTATTGCTGGTAAATAGGAATAATTAGTTGGTTGACTTACAGGATTAGGTTACCAGTATAAAATTTTTTGCTCATGGATAAAACAAGATTTGGAAGTAGGTTTTTTTTGAGCATCCATGGATCCACTGAGAAATCCTGTAGGTTGGAAGGTAGCATGCTTCATAATATGACTGGTCATTCATATGATATATACCCAAAATATTTCTGTCCGTAGAAATCAACCTGAAGTATCAGACCAACTTTGGTTTTGAAGAAAGCCAAAGTTATTCTATATCTGAATATCCTACTTGAGAAATACCGATTTTGAGAACTGTGACTAGAAACTGAGAATTGTGTTTAAGCTTTCAGTCTGGTTCATTTACTCTCAATACAGAAGAAAAAAGAAAAACGCTCTTTCTAAGTAAGTGAAGATTGTTAAGAAGCCCTTAAAAGTTAATTTTTATGTTCTTAAAGTGACCTTCCCAAATCTTCGTTCGCGAAGACTGGCCATACACAAAGTGCTGAAAGACCATTTCATAGAATAATATTTACAGTTTAAACCAATTTCTATCTGGGAGAACTTGGCAAAGCAGAGGAAAATTCTAAAGGTCTGTTAGTCTTTTAAATGTGTAATAATTGGGCATAGCACACAAGTGCCTTGATTTATAGGCCAAGAAAGCTAGAAATTACTCTGACCATATTTTTTAAGAATTAGCTTCTTTGAGCAAGTTGTCTTGCCTCAGAAGAGAACCCTGGGCTCTCTCTCAAGGGAATAATATGAGTTCAAGATCATGAGTAATCAAGTAAGTCTCAAAGGAGGGAAGAATTCAAATATAAAAATGTATAATATAAAAATATCGCTTTTCCCAGCATCTGACTCTGGATGTCTCATAAATGAACATATGAGAAAACAAAATTGTTCCATGGAGTCTTCTAATCCAACCTACTGTTTAAGAACTTAAATTCTTCTCCATGGGGTGTTGCTGCAATATGATGCTGATGCCTATGCATTGCAGGTGGCCAGTGTAGAAGATCTGGCAGTCATTCAGCAATTCCTGGTATATGATCTATATTTTGTATTCCGTTACAATATTTTTCTCTCTGTAAGTTATCCACGAATCAATCAAGATACTTATTAATTTGCTTGCTGCACATGGTTGCTCAAGGGATTATATTTATAACCATTTGGACTTCAGGGATTTGGCAGCCACTGGTTGCTCAAGGGATTATATTTATAACCATTTGGACTTCAGGGATTTGGCAGCCACTACTTTAAGAGCTCATTTGATTATCAACGTTAAATAATTGATTGATAGAAATGGCTGCTTAAATCCCACAGTGAAGTTTTTAATGTGTGTGATGAATAAAAAGATTGATAGGGATTCCTTTCTTGGAGAGAAAGGTCAGCCTGTCTGGAATATGCAGATCAAGGATTTTGAGGATCAATCACAACAAATTATCCCAAATAGTTGACTACATTTATGGCTGTTATCAATCAAAAACCAGAAAAAAGCTAAGCGCATTACTCCAATAGCAATGTTGTATCTGTTTATGTAGAGGTTGATATACATATAAGGTTGAGTAGATGGATGTCATTCCCATTGAAATATATATACTGAGGGTGAAATCATCTGTCTTAGTTTATACATGTGAATTTCCCTTTTTGGACAGTGGAGAAAAATAGGCATCACAGTAAAGTGAGTCCTCCTATGAGATAGTTCCTAAGATAGGTCATGTGAACATGTTCTTGTATTTCTCTTTTATCTTAAGTTGACTTAAAGGGTTTAGGCAATGCTAAAGCTTCCTTAGAAAAGCACATGATGGCAAATCAAACAACTGAACATATCAAGAAGTGGCTAGCTTTCCAATGCACTACCAGTCTGAGCTTCTCCATTCAGCTTAACATTCCAATCTGCTTGTTGGCATTTCACAGGTCAAGTGTGGAGAAAATGTGGTCCAGGGACCAGGGGTATCCAGGAAATGCAGCAATTTCTGATGTGTTATGAAGTCATGGGATACATACCAGAAGCCCAATGGAAACCTAATGCATTTGTCACATTGGGACAAAAAGATATTTCTATATCTTGCTTTTTATAAAGACACAGGTATGCAAATATTTGGGGTCTGGTTGAAGACAATGGATGTAGATGGGTCAGACAGACATTGAACTAAGTTCCTACAGTTGTACAAGCCAAAACTGTAACATAAGGATATAAGCATATGTTTCAAATGACCTTTCCATCATTGGTTTTCCCAGTCCTAGCCTGCAAAACTTACCCTGTAAGACCTAGTTTTCACGGCTCTGAAAGTAAATGATAATGTTAAAAAGAAGCAGCTCATAAAAAGTGGTTCGAAAGGACGTGGTTCAGCACTAATCTCTTACTTGAACAGCTAGTGTGGTCAAGCTACTGCCTTCAGGTTACTGTCCTGTGCTCATTTCTGAAATAGAAACAGGAACATTAGCAACTAAATAGAACCCAAAAGCAATGCTTTTCTGAGTTGCAATATTGCATATGCAATCAGAGGAGGACTTGAGGCAAAACTGATCAATTTCAAACTTTGTAACTGAATAACAAACCTGTTACTAAAAAATCCCTATGAGTAATGTAAGCCTGTCTGCGTGCCTTTTTCGTGCAGAAAATAGTGGCAAACACATCCAGGTTACCAAGGATTAGTGCCAAGGACTGACAAAAAATTTAAAACTGTATAAATTAGGCATTTCTCAAGACAGTGCATAGTTTTAACCTAAATCAGAAGGTCACTATACTGCTTACACATTCTAAATGGAAAGCAGAAATCAGATGGAAAACATTTTTCTTAGGGAGGGTTACATTTCATTCCAATTTTAAGAAAGACAAGTGATCTGAAATTTCCAGTGGATGAGTTGCTGACATTGATAGAACAGCTGATGTAAACATTAATTTTACACCGAGTTCCAGGAACATTTGAGACCTATTATTTTAGAGACTTTTATACATTTATGGTGACATCAGATGGTGCTGAGAACATATGCCTTCTCCTTTTTTGGCTTTTTTTTGAAAGCATATTTTTAAATTAATTTTAGAATTTCCATTTATTTCAGTGGTACAGATGAGGCAGTTACGCTGAAGAAAATCAAGTGCAATTAAAAGAAAAGAATCATGGGCAAATGGTCTATCTCAGAAAGATTCCTCTATAGAAATCTGTCTAAAATAGGATAGTGCATAAATCTGAAAAATAATTAAGAGATAATCTTTTACTCCTCATTGTCCAGAAGCCTCAGGCATTGACTAGGAAGCCAGTGCAGAAAAGTGTGAAGGCTGAGGTAACTCCGTTCCACTGCCTATGTCTGCCAGCTGTTTGCTATCTCTCCTTGCTGGAAGCTATCACTTCACAGAAGAATTAGTGGAAGAAATTGTCTCATTTGCTTCAACCAGATACAGAGTCAACTACTTTATTTTACAGAGCCTTCAGAAGCAAGTTCAACTTAGGAAATTAATTTTTCACTGACATGAATGGGAATTGCTCATAACTTCATCTCTGGGTTCCTCTGTGAAGGGGCTTGTTTCCAGAAGAAATGTGATTAAAATAAACTGCTTGAGGTTTGGAGCATGGGCATAACATAAACTAATGCAACTTTTTCTGCAGTGATATTTGACAGTGGTTTTACTAGCAGCACCAGTCTCAGCAGACATGCGCTATGAAACCAATGTAAAATGGCAATTAAAAAAAATCCTAACAATCAGAGCCTTGTGACATTTCTATATAGCACCCTTTGCAAATCATATTTCTTTTGTATTTATACCATTAGGAATTGAAGTAATAAGGACGATTAAGCTTTCAGAATATGTGAACCAAAAAGAGCACATAATGTAATAAAAACACTTCTTTCTCTGATTAATATACAATCAAGCATCAAATAGTGCAATACTTTCATTAAGCTTATTTCTTCCACGATTGTTTCTAGGCACATGTTAGAAAAATTATGAATTGCAACCTGTTATTTATGATTTATGAACCATTATAAGTGTTCATGGTATTGTGCAACTGATGTTCCTGATAATAAATATGTATAGCATAATAAATTCCTGGATTTTAAAATAATCATTTAAAAGAAAACTCATGTCTAGAATATTAGTATTTGCATAAGAAGTAATTTAATTTTGTACCTAAAAAGACTATACAGGAGAAAAAAAAAAAAGGCAAACGAACTGCTTGCAAAAACCCATTGTGTGTAGTAATCTGGGGGTGATAGGGCTCACAGTTCCTCACTCCAATGTTTCCATGCTCTGGCAGGCCATTTGTTTATGCCAGTTTGAGCAGGTTTGGCCAATAGGTCAAAATGCTGGAACTGTTTTACAGTAAAAACATTCCTAGTCTGGGGTCATTTTTAGTTTTGTTTTTCAATTCTATTTTTAGAAGTCAAGTAAATAATCCATTTTGCTGATCTGTAAATTAAGTCCTATAATTTATAAATTCCAGACACTTTTTAACATTATGTGAAGTGTGCAGCATCTTGAATACACAGAAATTTTCTAGGCTAAGTTCACTAAGTCACAGAATCGAAAAACCTCAGTGATGAGGAACTGCTGCTGAAAGGACATAAAAATGGCTACCTGAAACATGGTATATTTAAAGGGGTGGAAGGGGAATTCAGGCATGCAGCCTCTAACAGAAGTGTATATTTTTTCAGGTATTCCTTGATTACTGCAGCAAAGGAGTGGATTTAATCTATCCAGTAATCTGCATGGGACACAGAGACCTGCACTAACAAGTGCTGGTATTGTATTGTCAAAGTTCATGACAATATCTGTATTAAACAGGAAGATCTTCTCCTGAAGCAAAAGACTGGAAGCTTGTAAAACCACTGAATAGTAGTTTTGGAATGTTATAGTATGCATAGTATAGGTAACATGGACTAGTACTATATATGTAGAATATGTGTAATGCGGAATAATTTCTCCATACTTTACAAATATAGCAACAAAAATATACCAAGTAATAGGAAGTACTAAACCCTAATTTTCAGTGCCCTCTGAAGTTTCACTATCTTTAAAAGTTCACACCAGTGGAAAATGTGAATGACTAAGTGGAATTAGCATCAGAGTATGCCTAATTCATAATTACTTACTTTGTGCACAGAAACGATTTACAAGCTCACTTTTCACTGGCAATTCAAAAATAACTTTCAGATGGGACATTTAGTAAATTTCAATTAGACTAGAAATGCCTTGGAGGGCCAGTTACATATCATGGTATTTATGCAGACATCAAAGATTTAGTTGTTTAGACAAAGAAAAGTAAGGCCATCTGACTATTCAGAGTATTTAGGAAGAGTTCTGTTTATTTTAACCTAGAATTTTGCCATAAATAAATGTCCCAGTTACAAAAAGCATTATCCCTTCTGATAATCCAAACTTCTACATTGATTGTGTCCAAAAATTGCAGTTTTAAGATCTTTTTTCTTTTGTTTTATGTACATTACACAGCGTAGATAGAATAATATTGAAGAAAATCCTGCACTCTCATTTTTGCTGTAGTTTCCATGAATAGAAATTCATACATACCACTGGAGTTCAGAATAAGTTTCCAACAACCCTGAAAAATAAATAGGCTTTGGTTTTTTCTGGACCATTTCATAATGATCTGAGTAGTCCATTTTCTAAATCACATGGATCAGTTACATTTGAATTTCAGAAGTGGCAGCCAACTGATCTGGGTTTATCACTAAATGAACTACTAAATTATTAAGTTGCTAAATCAATGAATTTTTTGGGAAAAAAAACAAACAAAAGAAAAAAACCACCAAAACAAAAGAAAAACAAAACAAAACAAACCCGATGAACCAATAACAACAACATACAAACAAAAACAAAAGAAAGAAAGCTGAGCAAAAAGTCAGCTACTAATCTGCTACGTGCTAATTACTAATACACAAAAATTTCATTAAAAATAGAGCACTTCCATTCTGACGTTTTCTGGCATAAAACCATGTTTTACCTTCATTACAGGTCACAATCTTTCATCATCAACTTGGCTGAAGAAAGTGAATGATGAATCATTACTACCTGTATAGTGGCAGTCTGATCCTAAAGCCTTGAAAATCTAGGGAAATATAATTTGAGTATTGCAGCTAAGGTTTAAGATTGGAACAAAAATACTGGTCTTCCAGCTAGTCTGGGATGGGTGTACCATACACACTGAAGAAAATAAGGACATTTTTACAGAAGAAGTGGATAAATTACATATACCTGACATTGATGTGTATCCAAACATAGGAAAGAACAAAATATGACCATAAATTTCTCTCCCATTTTTTTATGATATTATTTTAGCAAGTGTGAAAGGGAATCCCACAGGGAACATGATTAATGACCATCAGAGAGGTAAAAGCAGATACATTCTACTACTGTAGAAACTGCACAGGACAGACATTTTTTCTAGTAACGCGTTAAAAAATCCAAACCTAATTTAACTAAAAAAGTTTAAGATATATCTAAGCAGAAGACAAATTTGACATGACTAATAAAGTACCCAACTACCAATGCCTTTTTAAATATATAGATTATTTAGGATAAAGACTCAATATGATACAAGTATATAAGAAAAGACCAAAGATGTTTTGTCTGTGGAAAACTCTTTCATTCTTTTGCATGCTGGACAGCTGAATATTGTGCTTCCTCTGATTTTGAATTCCCAGATTTTTTTCACAGGTTGCTAGAAATAATAAGGAGGAAATCTTATGTTGATATTGTCATTTTACTAGGCTTTTTTAACAATATTTATGACTAATATCCAGAGATGTTACCTGTTAGACTTTTTCTTCTTTAACAGACAAGAACTCAATACTTTCAGTAGCGAAAAGCCTTTTGTACTTGAAAGTCAATTCTGCATATTTCCTAGGTAGTTGCATTTTTATATTTTTAGAGCTGTTTTTATGCCCATTGCACCCACAGAACCAAAGTTAGGGCAGTAAACCTCTTTATGATAAGTAAACTGCTTTGTTAGATTGCAGACTTCCTGGAGAAATGTGTTTAAAGTCATAAGGTAGCATAAGTAGCAGACTTGCTCTTTCATTTGAAGTGTTGCATTAGTTTGATATCATATGGTTCATATGTTATGTAACCTGTAATATAAGTGCCACTTGCCAATGCAAGTGTTATGAAGTCACCATATTCAGTGTGTAACACTGAACACAGTATTCACGGTGCCAAGCACAGGAAGACAAACAATTCTCTGGTCCTTCTTGCCACAATATTTCTGATATAGGCCAGGATGCCGTTGGTCTTCTTGGCCACCTGGGCACACTTCTGGCTCATGTTCAGCTGGCTGTTGACCAGGTCCTTTTCTGTTGGGCCACTTTCCAGCCACTCTTCCCCCAGTCTGTATCACTGCATAGAGTTGTTGTGATCAAAGTACTGGACTGGGCACTTTGCCTGATTGAACCTCATACCACTGGCCTTGGCCCAGTGATTCAGCCTGTCTAGATCCCTCTGCAGAGCCTTTCTGCCCTCCAAAAGATCAAGACTCCTGCAGAACTTGCTGTTGTCTGCAAACTTACTGAGGTATCACTGGATCCTCTTGTCCAGATCATGGATAAAGATATTAAACAGGACTGACCCCGATACTGTGCCCTGGGGAACACCATTAGTGACTGGCACCAACTGGATGTAGCACCATCCACCACCATGAATTTTGTACTCATCTTTTCCTAAACTTACTGTAGGATCTGTAGATTTTATCTCTAAGATAGATGGTCTCTTACAGATTCATAAATTTTCAAGACAATAAAACAAATGAAAGAATGCTTCCTAGTGTTCCTATATGAAGATCATAAAATGTGTTTGAACTAAAACTGTAGCTTGCATCTAGAGTAGCTCTTGTAACTCTGTCTTTATTTAAACAGCTTATATTAGGAAGAAATCCCTATATCCCTAAATAAATCTCACAAGTCAGAGTCCCAGTGTGACAAGGACTCAGTAAGGAGTAGGAAAGTTAAGAAACTTTAGAAACAAAAATATGGGTAAGATCTAACTGGAAAAGTATTACAGTAGTGAAGCTATCAAATTCTCTCTTCTGAGACAGCAGCAGAGTTGAATCCGCGTGTTAATATGAACTGACCTAAAAAAAATTCTTCATGTCAGAAGTCTGCAAGGGTCTGCATAATTTCGTTATCTCAACCACTTTTGGTCAATCTATGTGTAACCCTTCTGATTTTCTTATCATATATCTTGGAAACTTTTCAGAACTTGCAATAAACAGATAAAAATATTGAGAAATTAATACAAGGTCACTGAAAAAAAATAGGATTCAGCAGAATTCAACTCCACCGAAACTTCTCTGAGATTTTAAAATTATACTGATGTGTCATTTTTGTTTGTTTTTTCCTCTTCTGGGCTTTGGCCAGGTCCTGAAACAGAATGAGTTTTTGTGGAACGTAGCTTATGCTTATGACATATTTTATAAGGTGTAGTGAAGTGCACTATAATTATAAGATTTGTCAAGTGAACACTTTCAAAGCATGTTATTCTTGACTGTTATTTTGAGTCCTGCAATTTAGACCATATGTGACCTAATAACAGGGATTTGAGCATAAATATCCACTTACTGTAGCCTATTTCTAATTATTTTTGAGATGTGTTGAAATGTTAAAGGGCATCACCATGCCCTCTGGAGACATTCATAAAACAGGAGCCATTATTGCAAAGGAAAACATCCAGCTTGCCAAAAAACAGAGATTCCACCTCTACCAATGACAGCTCTCAGTTCAATATGGAATTTTCCAAAAGAGGAGTCACTAAGCAAAAGGTAGGTTCTTTGTAGAGACAAGTGTATACCCATGTCTATAGGAATGGCATTTAAAAGCTAGAGGAAAAGAATCCTCTAGAAATATTTTTGAGCAACAGTGCACAAAGAGTGTCAGAATATTATATTTAGGCTTATGCATTTGCATAGCTAGAGACATACTAAGTAGATCAGTTCCCTGCCCACAGACAAATATATGCTCTGAAATGGAGACTTGCTCTCCAGTAAGACTTTTCTATTCTATTGCTGGGATGGACTGCTCTATCCTGAGCAGATCTCTAGGATATACCTGAAGTGTTTGGGTTTTTTCAGCTGAATTTGGGTTAGAAAATTAATTCTTGAATTGGCCTGAGCATCTTAGGCTGTAGTAATGTCATGCTCCCTGGCAATCTTCTTGGGTGATTCTGCACCTCTATCAACATTTCAATCTTTGTTTTGTTTCCTTTCATCCATTGGAATGAATATGCTTCCTACTTAAATATGAAGAATTAAAGTAAAATGGAAGTGTCACAGTTTTCCAATAAATCATTAGTGGGGTTTGCATTTAGAGGAAGATGGCAATTAGATGTAAGAAGTTGTAGCTCTCAGATGTCTCTCCTGACTTAAGTCTATAGTGATGCACTAGTTTGTTTGGAATTTGATTTTCTCAGAGTTTCTGAAAACTTGGGGCTTTCCAGGCAAGCCTAATTTGTTGTGATATTCCTCGCCAGAAGACAAGATGAAAATAGCTTCTTCAAGATTTCTACAAGGCCTAAAGAGAAACCGGACCACGAATATCATATTTCTGGATATGCATCCCAATTCCTAGAATATTATGGAAGAAACAGGATCTAACTGAAAACATGACTAGCACTAATTATAAAAATGTGAGTCATAATGAATTAGGCAAATTCACAGAAGATAATTGGGGGCTCTGAGTACTAGAAAGTCCAAAGTGTAAGACTGAATCAGATAGATAGGCTGTGCCAAAGAGTGGAATTCCAGACATACGTCAGCATAGTTCGCGACAAATGTGTTGGAATTACAGGACAACACAAAATTAGTAACAAAGTGTGATGCAACAGTTTTTCAGGTAAAAAAAAAATTCTAGTTAAATTGTTAGAATTTCAGTTGAAGAATTTATATTGTGCCTCTCAATTTTTCAGTTGTCTTTTTTCAGGTAAAAATAATTACATTGCATGACACGATACATATGGAAGAGTTAATGTAGTAAACAATACAGCAAAGTAAGACTTTCCAAAAATTCTTAACAAGGTCTTTTATTGGGCTATGGGTAGTAATAACTTTACCGTGGAAACTGCTGACTTAGCAGTTGCAAAATACATTCACACATTTTTTTTGCTTGAAACAAGTTAGGTGGCCAGAATCCTTTTTGTACATTTCTCTTATGCTTTCCCAATGTCTGGCCTCAGCTGCATAAAACAGGCAAACCCAATAGTGAAATAGGAATGAAACACTGGGTAATTGAATTAACAGCTGGGGAGTGTCAGAACTTCCTCTACGTAGCATGAATTAGGGAAATAAAAAGTTAAAATGCAAACTGGAAACAAAAGAGGACTGGAAAAAAATTCTGCCCATTTAATGAAGGAATGAACATTTTCCTTAAAAATATTGCACAAGACTTTTGTGCAGATGACTTCCTTTTGCTCTCTGGAGACTAATCTTGAAATGGAATCTCATGAAATTTTAATTGGATGCTTCATTTTCTAAAAATGCAAAGCATTTTTTTTCTATTTACATTAAACAAAACTATCATCACAGCCTGTATAGCAATGGACCTCTACTTTAAAAATGCTATGTTAAAATATTGAAGTGATACTGTGGCTATTATTTGCAACTGTTTAGGTCACTGAAGTCTTTTTTAATAGCACTATAATGGTTATATATGTTCAGTTAAATAAAGAGTGCCAGGAAACATTCCCAGTTGCTGAAATTGGATTGTATATACAACTAAGTTGTAAGAAAGGTTCATGGCTCGTTTTTGTTGCACAATTGCTAGTTCACTTTCTGACAGGTCCTGGTGAGACTCAGGGACTAGATAGACCAAGGATCATTTCAAACAGGTTGTTTGTGTCCAGCTACATAATTTCTCATAGGCAGTTTTGGACATGGTCTACTGAATGCCAGCTGGCTTCATTGCCAAAAGAGCAATCCCAAGCATCTTTAATTTACTGCTATTGACATAGCCATTCTGTCTATCCAATACTTTTGACTGTGATGTGTCCAAGCCCAGCTGTTACCACAGGGATGGTTGAAAGCGGTACTTTTACAGATTTGCCTTCTGCCTCCGTCCAGGTCCCTCTAGGAGGTGGAGTTTTCTGCCCCTACTCACACCAATCTGGGATTTCACAGCCTTCCCACTTCAAGACTGAAGTTTGATTAAAAACTGTTTAAAATTTCTTATTTGTTAGAAGCAGTCAGTATTATGCAATGCTACAACAATTTCCTTCTTGGAGAATGTGATAAATGCTATTGCACCAGCAATCTCCTTTAAATAAAAAGCTTTGTTACAGATGGACGAAATGTTCAGATATAATACACACTTACAAAGCAACAGTCTGCACAATTCTAAACAATCAGTTTTGTGTGTTCAACCACAAACTTAATGAAAAAACCTCATCATCTCTGGAGTCACAGTAGCAGCAAAGGTGCTGGATGCCTTCTTTTAGCTAGCCCAGGAGTATTGGAACCCATTGTTGACTCTGGTTTGCCCTCCATGGAATGCTTCTTCCAGCCTTGCTTAGGGAAAACCACCTTTTTCATAAACCCCAGGCTTCTTAGTTCCCTTACCATGAACCTTCCACAAGCAGGGGTTGGTGGCATAAGGATGTGTGCTGTGTTCAGTCCAGATATCTCTGTAAGCAGAATCTTTTAAAAGAAAAAAGAAACCCTAAACATACTCAAATAATACAAATGTTTCACAAAGGCAAAGACCAGAGAATTTTATATTATTTTCAGCACTCTGTTGCCCAGAGGAAGTAGTGAAAATACTATTATTCAGTATTTTTAAACTAAAATGAATAAACTGCTAAGAGATTTAGTGTAGGGAACAATTTAACTTTGAGAGGAGAATGGAGTATCCGAGCTTCTCCATTTCAAATATCCACAATTTTTGACATAAGTATCATCAACACTTTAGTGTGCAGTAGGAGTCTTTAGCAGAATGTTAAAGTATCATTTTAAAAGATTCATTATGCCTTAGAGGCTGCTGAAAATATAGGGAATGAGATAGGAGTTTTAAAAAGTATCTGATAAATGAAATGATAAATGAAATGTATTTCTTTCAAATGTGTTTTGAGGGTATAGGATGAGAAGGATGAGAGAGGAGGATTTCTCAGATGTTTTGTTGCTTATAATTCATTCTAGGTTAAAATAAGCTATTTTTGTGGTTTATGTTCAGGTTTTGTTTGGAAAAAAAAAAGTGCACCTACTAGTATATCTAAAAGAAATCTAGATTGTGGCAGAGAGCCCAGTTTGTTGCAGAAAGAAGTTAATTTACATTTCAAGATAGCATGTATGCCTAGGGAAAAATATAGACTGGAAACTAAACAGAAATGCTGAAATATCTGTAGCTATCAACAAGTAATACATTAAAAAACCCAAACACTTCACCAAAAAATAGTTCTAGAAGGGCTATAATGCAGTTAATTGATTAATATTATAATGAAACACTTCAGGACTCCCAGTAATGTAGCATGTCTGGTAAACTATAAAGTTGGCTAAAGGGAAGTTATATTATTACTTTAACAAAATCTTGGAATAAAGATTAGACTAGGTTAAATGTTAGACTACGGGTTTCCAAAGAGCACCTTGAGTATATCATAGTTACAACTTCAGGCATTGAAGATGCTTTTATCTGCATAAACAGAGCAATGAAAGTGAAGTCCGGTAGGAAAAATAATAATGCCATCTGTCAATAGGTCCCTGAAATGCCTTGGCTTCTGTTATGGTGTTAACTCTGAATGTCAAAGATTATTTTAGCTAAGGTTCTAGTGGTTATTTCAATATCATATTTGTGTGTGTGAGTATGCCCAGCTGTTTCCTTGATGGAACACTTGCACAGCTGAAGGAAATGGGTGAGCCAGCACAAGGGAACAACACGTTGACAACTGTCTTTCTCTATATACTTCTGTGTGTACATGTGAGCATAGTTCCTCACTCTGCCCATCACAAGTCAACATAAACAATCAAAGATTGAAGTGTCTTTTGTATAAGGTACACTAAACCTAGTGGGAGGCCCTCTCATGCTCCCAGTCTTCCCACTTCACTTGCAAACTGAAGCTGATTACAAGTTGAAGTATCTGTTTGTCTTCCTGCAAGCTGTGATGCATTATTTTTTGCAAGCAAAATTAACAGAAGTAGTATAACTACCTGTTCTGTACCTTCTTAATGCAATATAGAGGAATGAACTATGTCACTCAAATGCCAGTGGATGTGACATAGAGGCCATACATGGATTTACTAATAATTTTGTAAATTATGAAAGGACACAATATAAAATGAACAAGAATATCACCAAACTGAATGAGTAATATAAACTGATACTGACTGGATTATGAGCTTAAATATGCGTCTGCATATAGTTATTAAAGAGAAATATGTTCATTTACATTTAGCATTGGAAAATGGAATTGAAAGTCTAAAACCTTGACTGGGAAAGACAGTGAAGTCAGACAGGGATTACTGCATGATTAGGGGAGGGAAACAATACTTATATATTACATAACTATGACAAATGCTGAAGTTCTAATTATATCAATTAAGAACAAATATGTCTGACACAGTAGTGAGCGATGCCAGAAGAACTGGGACTTCGCTAACAAAAGAAACAGAGATAGGAAAAGTCAAATAAATAAACACACCAATAAATGTGGTCTGGAGCCCTGAACTGCTGACTTCACTTCCAAACAATGGCCATACCAGAAGCTGTTCATGCTGCTGATAGAACTGGGTACTGAAGACAAGGCAGGTCTCAGAGACAGTATCTAGCTTAAATTCAGGTTTATTTTTTGATTCACACTGTCATGCACTTCTGAACTATTTTCTAGATTGAGTCCTTGTCACGAACCTGTCACGATCCTCTCTGAGCCATTAATTTGAACTTCCTTAGCATAAAACCTGAGATTTGGAGGAGAGGGAGAAGGACCTCTTATAAACCAGCACCTTAGAGGATCACAGGAGTAGGATGTGGTTAGGGCACATACCTGAACCCAGGCTTCCCAGATGGGAAGCATTCTTGGGAGTATAGATTGCAGGCATTTTACATTACAAACAAAACAAGACTCTGATCATAGTCTGACTACCCTTAGCCATCTGCTCTGCCTGAGTCCAGAAAAGAGTCCACTGCAAATACATATAGAATTTGAAGGATTTAAACCTAGCACCAGAAACTAATTTTGCAAGCAGAATTTACTTTTTTTTTTTCTAGAATCCATTGTTAGATTTAAAGATAAATTCATGACAAAAATGAGTGCTCTTAATATAGGACATACCTGCTACTTCACACTAAAAAGTGATAATTTTAAGTTCCCAGAAAAAGCGTCCAAAATATTAATGTATATGATCCTAGGGAAGAGGGAATAAAATTCTGTTAGCATGAGCCTCCATTCTCATAACTTAGAAGACTGCCTTGCTTAGTATGTTTGGCTTTACTGCTTGCTTCAACAAATCAATGAAAGGGCTGACTTCACAACTGTGGTTCTTTCAACTTGGCCCCTGGGGATATGCTGAAGTTCTGATGAAACCTGAAAGGAAAGACTACCGCTTTGTTAAAGTTGGCCATGTAATCCCATGGATCAGACTGCAAATAAAATAATCACTGAGGCTGTTCCTTGTTAAGCATGCCTACTGCTGAGTTGGGAAGTAAGGCCAGCACTAAATCCAGAGATCGCTTCTTGCTGCTTGAACCTTTCTGGATTGAAGGACTTTTTATTAGACTGCTTTTGCAATAAGAAGTCAGGAAGTGATCCAACAAAATATTTAAGTACACGTAAGTACAATATTTCTAACACTTGATTGTTGTTCCTTAAGAAGTGATACTCACACTCATAAAGGTGAGTGCTAAAGGGTTTTACACTCATAAAGGTGAGTGCTAAAGGGTTTTGCTCAGGACTCTCTACTCTTGCTGTCTATGATGTTTAACTCAGCATTGGAAATACTTCTCTCTACAAAAGAGGAGGCGGGATGTGATACCATGGAGGGGATACAGCCTGTATCTTCCTTTTTACTTCTTCTATTGGACTCATAAGTGTAACTGAGTTGAAGCTATAATAAATTTAGATTCTGTTTTCCAAGATGTAGACTGAACTGGTCCTTAGTTGCTGTATACTGCTTTGCCACATCCACATAAGCTGTGTCTTAGGCTGTGTAGAACATCCTCTTGCCAAATTTACCATATACATGTTTAATAGGAGTATTCCAGAGAAAATCCCAGACGACTTTCCTTGCAAAACTTTTCCTATCATCTAGACAACTATTTTCTGGAGTTCATTTTTTTTTAAATGTACCCCAAAAATAGGGTCTAATACACTTAAATTAGATTTTGAATATGTCTCTGACATGAGGCCTCAGCGTTTACAGTTCTGAATTTCATCGGACTTTTTAAAGTTGGGCTCTCACTACCCTTTGCTAAAGCGATTATCTCTTCCTTTCCTGCAGGCTGAAACTAAGCTTGCATGCCTCCCTTCAAATTTTTTTCTGAGTTTGGAAATTTTTCTAGGCTTGGGCTTTTGAGACACACAATCAGGAACAGATTATCACCAGTTGTCAGGGGCCACATATTCCAGAAGCTTGTGGTCTGCTGCTGCCATCACCATCCCTCCTCAGAAGCAGTTGTGGGCTCTCAATACCTTATATTTTGATCTTGCCTTCCTCTTGAGGGGAATATTGCCCACCACAAACAGAAGCAATATGCATACCATGGTTATAGAAGATCAACAAACCTTATTGTCACTAACATTTTATTTATTTTCACTGCTGGGCAGAATCTTTGGGATTACTGAAAGGCAAGAATCAGGAACTTTCCTGTCTACAGGTTCAGCAAAAACTGAGATCCTCCAAAGTATCTTATCTTGCAATAGTAGAGACTGGCAAAGCACCTGTTGTTAAAGAAAATCTGATGCAAAACATCAGTTCATCCTCAAGTGAATCCAAAGGCATAAAGGGTTTAGACAGCAATTGGGCTTTACTGATTGACATTTCAGTAAAATTGTTAATGTATTATAGTTAAGTCTTGACTTAGTACAAGAGTTGATGGTATCATTATCTGTCAGTGTAAAAGGAAGAGCTTTAAATATATCTGCAAACATGTTTTAATTATGTGTGATATCTTCCATTTTTTTACTTTTCAGGTTAGGTTGTGCCTGTTTGTGTTGGCAATCCAATTGGGTAAATCCCATTACATGGACTGAGTTACTCCAACATTCTGAAGCTCAAACTGTTGATATGTCCAAACAGAAAAATTCTGGCAGCCAAGAGCAAAATGTTTCCTCTTTTCCAAGGCAGAAACACACAGTACTTGCATTACTTGAGATCTTTTTTCTTCATCCAGGTAATTCTTCCCTGTAAAGTGTTGCAAATAGTATTGCAGTACATGTCAGAGTGGGGTGTTACAGGTGCCTTTCAGTCCATTTCTCTGTCAGAGCATGTCCCTGCCTCTCCACTGAAGCAGCAGTTTCCATGACAAATGCATTAGGAGCCCAGGCTGAGCTCTTACATCAGTCTGGCCCCTTGCATATCTGCAAAAAAAATGGTAGAAGTCTACCATGTCTTCCAGGCCTATTTACACATTAAAGTGTACTGCTTATCTGGCAGTTGCATCACACAGCTGTGGAGCACTTGGGGTATACAAAATAAAATCTCTGCTGGAGTGAGATTGGGATACTCTCAGCACCTATGGTAATATTCTCAGGTCAAAAACCGTATAAGAACAGGTTGTTGTCTTTCCTTCTTTTTCTTTTAGCTTTTAACTACACATATGTTGGCTCCCCCTGCTTTCCTTTTTTCTGCCTGCTGTTTCTCACAGTTACCACAAGAAGCAGAAGAAGGCATGACTCCTGGAAGCAGAGGACAGACAGCAGGCTGGAGGATAGACAGGGATGTGGAAATAGAGGCCTGGAGATGACAACAACAACCCCCTAAAGTGGTAAAATGTTTTGCTGGGTATAGCTGTGTGCTGTCAGGGTGTTTAAACAGTACACAGCATTTCCATTAAGTCATGGCCTTTACCCTTACATGAGCAAATTTGATAAGGAAACTTGTCTCAAAAGTGGAATTCCCTAGAAGTTTGAAAGGACTCAGACTTGGGTTTTGAAAAAGCCTAAATGGAAGATTAAATCAGCTTTGACTTCCTGAATGCCCACACTTGGGGAAGTACTTGGATGCAGCAATATTTTTTCAGCTCAAATAAAATATATTGTAATTGTGGAAGCTCCAGTGTCAGGCACATTTGGGTAGGAATCTCTTAATGTAGCCAAATTTAAATATTGAAGGTGGAACAAGACTATTTATTATCTTCTGTATTACACATTGTATTCAACGAAAGCAATAGGAATATATACGCATTTTTTGAGAAAGTCCTCCAGGAGGATATTTTTTGGATCATGGCTAAATGATGTAAGAAGTTTTTACAGATGCCAAGAGGCCCTTCTTATTTTGTTCATGTGAATGCTCAGTAGTAGACACATCCTCTCCCAAGATAAATGACCTTTCATTAAACTAAGAAAATAACACTAGTAGGGGACCCAGAGTCTTGAAGACACCTGAAATCTACAAAGATACACACAGAAAAGTCTTTATATTATTTTTTAAAAGCATCCCCTTTGGCTGAGGAATATCCACAAGCATCATTTTGTGTAAAACATCTGAATTAACTGAGCAGAAATGACTGTGAATTCTTTATTTCTGAAAATGCATTTGCTGAACACTAAAACGTGACAGCATTTTGTAGAAGTTCCTTTCTGCTTGAAAAAGGAATCACAAGGTGGAACATTCTGAAGACAGTATCTAGCATCTATATTAAAAAACAATTATCATTTAATAAAGGCCTGTTACAGAGCATATAGTGGATGCGAATGAAAACTGCAACAATGTCTAAGCAATAAGATGGGGAAGCACAATGTAATGTTTGGGATTCGTAAATATGCAATCCATGACTGAAAATAGTTATGTATTTTCTTTTGTGTCAAGCACAATAGACAAAAAGCATATATACCTGAATGATTAGTGAAGGTAG
Organism: Pseudopipra pipra; assembly: GCF_036250125.1. Taxonomy (NCBI): domain Eukaryota; kingdom Metazoa; phylum Chordata; class Aves; order Passeriformes; family Pipridae; genus Pseudopipra; species Pseudopipra pipra. The sequence goes on along the minus strand of NC_087551.1, from coordinate 85,165,280 downwards.
GGGAAAACGGAGAAATGGATAAATGCAAGAACCATAACCTTGCAAAACAAAACATAGAAGAAAGTATCTAGTTTAGTCTGGGATCCCTATCAGTCACACTGATCCCTTCACAAACTATGTCAGCATTTAAAAACCTATTGCTTCACTTTCAAGGTGAGCCTAATAATAGCCATTAATTTTCATGTTAAAAAATACTATATGTGCTCTGGAAAGCACTGCATTAATTCTCCTCTAAAACCTCATCTTTCTTCCCAGTAATTACCATCTGTTTCTAATTTCTGACATTCTGTGTCGGTGGTAAAGACTATTTGAGTTCTGTACACAATATGAGCTAAGATGGTTAATATATATTTTATATGGTAAGGCCATTTTTCTAAAAGCAATAAATAAAATTTAGCCTGTAAAGTAGATAATGTACTTCTGCTGATGCCAGTTTAAACAAAAGTAGGAACTGGAGACTATTGACAGGTCTTGCTGTGAGCAGCCCATACATTCCACTTGCATGGGTCAAGATTACAGAAAGTCCTTACAAAGTCAAGCTTTGTTTTAAGAACAAAAGAAAAAAAATGCCTATATCAACACATTTTTACAACACAGGCAATTTGTTAATGTAAATAGCATCCCTGTGTAAAGGAGTCAAGTTATATTTCACTCCTGCGTGAAAAGATTGGACAGTTACTCAGAAAACTCCAAGATTTTGCACTTTAGTCTTTGAATCAACTTGGGCACTCTTGGAATCTCTATTTTAACATAAATCAGATGGTTAAAGGATCGCAGTGTAGCAGTTTTGGGGTAGAGGATTTTTTCCTCCATGGCTTTGCAAATTTGCAAAGATTATTTTAAAGGATGAAATAGCTTGGCCAGCAGGTGGCTTCTACCCCAGGGTTCTTTATCCTTCTTAAAGGTTTACTTGGCTTCTCTGTTTTAACACCAAATGGTAAAGAAACAATGTGCTCTTATAACCCACACACCATCAACTTCAAAGTAATGACTTCTCTACTAACCAACACATTGAGTCAAGCTTTGAGGGAAATGTAACCCCTCACCAAAAAGCTGTTTGTGTCTCTGCAGATTCTATAAGTGATCCTATCAGTGAAAGAAAACATTTCAAAAATATGAACATATGAATTTGGGGGGAGTAGGTGGAAAGATTTCTCCCTTAAAGACAGCTGGCCAACACTTCAAAAAACCCCCACCGATTCCTGTATTGAATGAGCCAAGAACCTGTGTCAGTCTGGCATGTTAGGTAATTTTGGGGCCTGATTCAAAATGCACTGAAATAAATGGAAACAATCCAACCGTGAGCTTCCCAGTTGGCTTAGTTAAACCTGTCTAATCCAGGTATCTCACATCTACAATCTGTGCTTCACACACACACAAAAAGAAAGGAAGAAGGAAAAAAAAGACAGCACAGTGCTATAGCTTTCAGCTGAAAAGATTTTACTTGTTCTTACAGGTATATTCATTTTACACAGGCCTAGAATTCCACAGTTGCACCATTTTGGTGTGCTGATGGACCCTGAATGCACTTTCCCCCATGAAGAAAAGAGCTCCAAGGCCTTCTGCAGGATCCTCCCTGGCAGCACTTCCCTGTGTTCAGGAGTGATAAAATATTGCTCTTTGGATGAGGGCAACAATGAGTAGGATGGATAATATGCATGAGTTGAGAGATAATAGGTATTTGCCAGCATACATATTTCACTTATTTGTCCCAGCTTGACAATGAGATTATTTTCTTAACCTGATGCCAAACTACCATCTTATCTTGGCTTTCCTTTGATTTGGGATCTGTATAATATATCTTCAGAGAAATACAATTGTAGATAAAAAAGTTGTTTGTTTTGTCCTTTTAATTATTGAATATGAATCCATCAAGAGATTAAATAATGTGGAAAGGGAAGGGATATCTAAGTTAAAGAACAATGTTGGCAGAAGAGTTATCATGCATAAACCAGCCAGGAGCTTGGTCTGGAAACCATAATAATTCAAATAATCAAAGCACTGCTATTCTGTAATTACTTTCCTGGGGCTGTAGGATGGACTAGAAGTCTAACCAATTTTAGGATACATTTATGAACAGGATTAGATGAAGTGATTTAGGTAGGAGGGGACTTGAATCAATGACACAAGAAGTACTATTCAATGCTGGATCATAAGATCATAAATTAAACAACGGCTGTTCTATCTCTCTCCTTCAAGTAGCAGCACAGAGCAAGAAATTCTCATGTCTCAATAGTCGCTTCTCTCTTATCCAATACGTTATGAGATTGAGTTATCCTGAATAATGATAGTGGAACATGCTGGCCAGGCCAGATTAAGGCTGAATCTGGCAGAAACTTCTGTGTTGAACTTTCTGCATCCATATTCCGAGCAAATAAATTCTGACAGACCAGAGCAGAGTCCTGGAGCTCCTGGGTGCTGGTGTTGGTCTCCCAGATATTCCAGGTTACAGAGAAACTTAATGTGGGCAAAACACTTAACAGTATGAAACCACTATCCCATTTGATGCATTGTCATGTTCAAAAATACAGTGGAGCTTGGTGCAGAGACCTAGGCAGCTCTGCAGGGCTGAGCTTCTTAGCTTTGGCTTAATTCCAGTCATGCCAGACCCTGCTAACTCAATAAACAGCAACCAATTTGAGCCTGTCTTTCCCTTTTCCAGCTCCAAATTGCAGGAGCTACTTTTGGCCTGAAGCTGTGCGCAGCTACCTAGATGTAATAAACCCTCTCAAAACACAGTCTGTTGCAAAAACGTATCACAGACTCCAGTGTGGTCCTTCAGGGGTTTTGCACTTTCCTGGTGTCAGGTGAATCATGTTGGGAATAGATTATTTCATGGCCTATAGATAACATTGTGATTCCTTCAGTTGTGATATATTGACGGTGCAGGATACATACATTATGCACACAAGAATTTGAAAGCTGATTTTAAAGGCATTCAGCTCCCAAGGGACATCATAAAACTGGTCCTGATCAGTGACAAAGTCTTTGTTTCTCTGCTCTAAATTGTTATTTTATTTTGATCTCTTCCATTTAGTACACAGGATGGGTGGGTACAAAGATGGGTAAGGTATAACCAGCATGCACAAACATCTAATATTTTTCTTCATTCTCTCTCCTGGGGAAATGACAATTTGTGGGAGCCCAAACCCAGCTCTCAGCAAAAGGAAGCTCCGTAAATTTGAATCGCAAACCTTGGAAAACAGGGGCTGAGAAACATCTTGTGATCTGAAAAAATTGGACCCTTGTCCTAAGACCTGTTGATGTACAAACCTAGAATTCAAACCTGGCTCCAAGCAGAATTAAGAAAGGACTTTTTGAGATTATTGTTAAAACCATGTCTAAACCCCTGTAATCCCTCCATCCCCCGTGTAATCCTACTTAAAGAAAAATTAACTATTTGGAAATTGCAGTAAAAACTTGTGTAACTCCTTAATTAACATAGGTTGTCCCTTTCACTAACATGTCCAGCCCCCGAGGCCCTTAAAATTGTGTTCTCACGTTCAATAAACCATTCCAGTTTTACCCCATGCTGGAATCATGTTTAGCTTTGTTTTTCAGACCGCAACAAGGATCTTTTAAAGCTTTTTCCCCCCTTGATTTTTTTTATTAGTAATCAGTAAATCAGTATTTTTTCTACCTGTTTTTCAGCAACAGCTGAACTATTTTGTCTGCTATTTCATAAAACTATTCAGCCAAAGGAAGACATCTGTCACAGAAAATTTCACATATATGGTTTACATTTACAACATTAGAAATCTCTATTAGAACATGGAATGTACTAGAAAATCAGACAGTCCTCCCATACCCTTTATCCCCTAGCTGCTTTCCATTTATTTCTAGTTAGTATGGATCAAAACTTCAAGAGAATGTCCTTGTTTCAGGAAACCCTTTTACTATTTTTAAAGATCTTCTTTATAAAGCAGTAAGAAAACTTAATTTTAAAAGTACTTCCCTGGAAAAAACATTTTCTTTCCCACAGCCAGTTCCTTCTCATGGACAAAGGTGCCTGTAAGCCTTGAAAGCCTGGCCCTAGGACCAGAAGACAGATACTGGAAGTCCAGGAATTCCCAGCCCTTCCATATGGCAGAATTGCTTGTGAAATCTGAATACTGGAAATTCAGAGTTCCTGAACATGATCTGACAAAAGAAATAGTTTTACTGGCAGAAATCCTTGCTGGCCCTATTTTTACTGGCAGTTCAAGGCACTGGTCTGAACTGTCCAGGACAGCAGGTGACTGGAGATTTCCTCTCCAGTCAAGACACACAAAGCTGGCTACTCATGAGATTCGAAGTGAAGAGTAGGTCTATATTTCTCTCCCTGGGAAAGCAAGTGCTTAAATGTATTTGACTAGGGCTGGCCATCCTCTTCTGAAGACATGAGTGCTAACTTCAACAAACAGACTCTCAGTCCTAGGTCACAGACCTAATTTCTCTCCAGGTCTCAAGGGATTCAGCCTCAGAGCTCCTACTTCCCAGAGGAGTACTTCTTGGCTAGACTCACCAACGCAGAGCAAGGGCAGCCTCCAGTGACTGTGTGCCATGAAGGGAATAAGCAGTTGGGTGAACAAGGAATGGAATTGTCCTGCACAATGAATGAAAGAAAAATGGTGGCTGTAACTCCCTGGTACTAACGTCTGGCAAGGGTCTGCTGCCACCCCATCATTTGATGTAATTGCTTTCAACTGGGTCAGGTCAGAAAGCCTTAAGTGTGTCTCCAAGGCTGATTAAGGCCTGATACAAACTAATGGTCAGTGCTATTCTCATAGACATAAGCTTTACAGAAAAACAGAATCAATTAGGTTGGAAAAGACCTCTGAAATCATCGAGTTCACCCTGCAACCCAACACCACTCTGTCAACTAGACCATGGCACTGAGTGCCATGTCCAGTCTTTCCTTAAACACCTTCAGAGATGGTGACTCTGCCAACTCCCTGGGCAGCCCATTCCAATGTCTAACCACCCCTTCTATGAAGAAATTCTTCCTAGTGTTCAGCCTAAGCCTCCTCTGTCACAGCTTGAGGCCATGTCCTCTTGTCCTGTTGCTAGTTGCCTGGAAAAAGAAGCTGACACTCACCTGGCTGCAACCTCCTTTCAGGCAGAGAGTGTAGAGAGTGACAAGGTCACCCCGAGCTTCCTCTTAAGATTTGTGTTCCACAACTTTCGCCAGTTTCATTGCCCTTCTTTGGCCCTGCTTCAGTAACTCAATGTCCTTCCTGAATTGAGGGACCCAGACCTGGGCACAACACTCCAGGTGTGGCGTCACCAGTGCCAAGTACATGGGGACAATCCCTGCTCTAGTCCTATTGCCCACACTATTTCTGATACAGGCCAAGATGCCATTGGTCTTCTTGAACACCTGGGCACGCTGCTGGGTCATGTTCAGCCACTGTCGACCACCACTCCCAGGTCCTTATCCACTGGGCTGCTTTCCAGACACTGCCCCAAGCCTGTAGCACTGCAGGGGTTATTGCGGCCAAAGTGTAGGACTTGACACTTGGTCTTGTTGAATCTTTAGCCAAATTGAGTCCCAAAAGCAAACTTCGGGGATACAATAGGACAAGATTTGCAAAAAATGCCTCGATATTTTCCATATCTGGCTAGGGTTGTCTGTTAGGTAAATAATAGGTTAGGGAAGCTAAAGTTCTCTAACAAAGCTGACAGATTTTTATACATTTCCACAAGGAAGAATTTTAACATGTGTGTCTGACTGGTTTCATCTTTGGTAACTCATGAAAAATGATAGGTAGCTGGTTAACAGTCCATGCCAGAATCAACAATCTTTTTTTTCCTAGAAGCTGAAGATTTAAAGATTTTCCCATCAGAAGGATTTATGTAAGGATTTATGGATCCTGAAAAAGTTGGCTTAACCTGTATTGTTCCTCTGTCTTCTGGACCTTTTATTTTTAACTAACTGTGGGGGGTTTTTTAGTATGAAAATACTAAGCACTTCTCCATGAAGTCCATGAGACCACGATGTAAGCCTGCTTATTATCTTTTCCTTTTATTTAATACTTTTTGCATACTTATTGTAATACTTATCACTGGAAAAGCTGCTAATTGACATAAACTGCATACAGTAGTAATAATACTTTGATCAGTAATGAAACCCAGTTGCCCTAAATCCACACAATTCAGAGCTCTAGAAATTGTTATTCAAACTAGCTTCCTTTCTCTGCCAGCTGTTTCCGCTTTCTCTCGCCTGAACAACAACGATCTGGACAGCATGGCTCTTGGTCTATTTTGGTATAAATGACATCCAAATTATGTCTCGATCTATTTATTTGTAAGAGGGTTAAGTTTTCTTATCTCTTCTGAAACATTTGAAAAGAAGATAAAACCTGTAAAAATCTTACAAATGGTGGCAATAAGAAAATTTAAGTCCATGAGGGCATTGCTTTGTCATGCAAAGATTAACTGTGGTCAGAAGTTTATCACAATTAATGTAAATAATGAAAAGAGAGGACTTGCAGATAGAATAAGAAAAAAAACTTATTTTGATGAATAACAATGCAATTGGGATGTTGTCAAATCAGCTGACCCTCCTTTAATTCAACTGAGGACACTTACAAAACTAACTGAAATAATTTCCAAGCTACTAGCAATTGTCTTTGAGAGCACACAAGGGAATAGTGAAGTTCCCTTCCAGCCTCTAGTCTAAGAGGCTGGAAAATGGCAAATATGGAGCCTATCTTCAGAAATAGGAAAAAGAAAGACTCAGGGACTCAGAGAAATCATCTTAACTTCAGTTCCTGGAAAAGTACTGGAACAATAATCAGCTAAACTATTTTTAAGCACTGGGAAGATAACAGAGAGGTAAGTAACAGTCAACATGGATTTGTCGAGTGAAAACCTTTCCCAACTAACTTTGCTTCTACTTATGATGGAGCAGGAGGACTTGGGGACAAAAGAGAGTCAATAGATGCCAGAAATCTCTTGACTTTAGTCAGAATTCTGACAGTTTCTCACATAACATTCTCATAAGCAATGTTAAGAAATATGGTGTTAGCAAGCTATAGTAGATCAGTGCAAGACCAAAGAATAATGGTAAGTAGGGTTCTATTGGTCTTAGTGTAGGGATTGGGATAGAGAGTGATATTCTTTTCATGGGTAGCACCAAGCTGGGATGATCCTCAGGCATGCTAAAAGGAACAGTACAATCCTCACAAACTGGAAACATAGTCCAAAAAATAATAATAATGGCCAGTCTTCGCAAGCGAAGATTTGGGAAAGGTCATAAACCCTTCGAGCCTGCGCAGTGGATTTTTTAGGTGAGACACAGCGTGCGCTGAACTGAGCCCACCCTTTAATCCTGAGGTTCATCTGCCGGGGCCGAGCAAAGCTTGGACAGTGGCAGTGAGGTCCCCAGGACGTAGCTGGATTGCCATACAAGGCTGACGAGCTCCAGCTGCCCAGGGGGCCGGGAATTGAACCCGGGTCGCAGCGGTGCGAGTCCTGCACTCTAACCACTAGACCACCAGAGGCCCCATCCAAAAAATAATTAAACATACTCAGTTATATGGAATAATCTTTGTAAATAATCTGATCAACAAATTGGGTGGCAATTCTTCATGAACAGCTCTGAAGGTTATAATACGTCACAAACTCTACATGAAACAACAATTTCATGCAGCTGGGGAAAGAGACAAATATCATTCTGAGATGTCTAAACAGAAATTTCATCCATAAAGTGTGTCTGCTCAATATGAAAAGAACACAGTAGGAGCACAATGCTATATTTTCGAGATCTTTATTCAAGGATGTATAGAATATTTGGAAAAAGTACCAAGTGGAAGAATGATCAGACGTCTAGAAAGTATTATTTATGGAAAAATATGCCAAAGGAATTTGGAGTGTTTCAGCTGGAGAAGGGGTGGCTGAAGCAGGTGATAACACTCTTTAAATATGTAAAAGGTAATAAATAAAACAAACTCTTCTGTCTTTAACAGGCTGAGATTATTGGCACTGCATCTCAGTCCCAAGTGGCAAAACACTGTCAGTGAGCAGAGTGCGGGCTGGAACAGGCTATCTGAGGACAATGTGGACTCTGAGACTGGGTATGTGAGAGATCAGCATTAGGCAATCATTTGCCAAGAATGGTTTGGATGTAGCCAGTCTTCTTCCGGAGAAAGATTCTGTGACTTTGTGAGGTTTCTTTCACTCTGTTTTCTACGGGTTATGATAAATATAAGCTAACAATAAAACACTGTGCTTTGGCCCTTTAAATTCAGTATGTGGAAAGATCTTCTGAAACTGGAGATTTTCATAGTATCATGTTGCTAAAGTGACCACATATCAGGCAAGGGAAATGGGAAAGTTGAAAACATCCAAAATGTCTTCAGTGCTTGCTGTGTTACAATGAGAAAGAAAACAAAATGTTCTCAAAATATAGAGTATAGCACATAGTTTGGATGTGGCTTTTAACAACCACATACATAGTGGAAGTTTCTTATAAATTTCAGGGAGTTTATTAGCCATCATTGATAATTAGACTGTGTTATTGAGGCAATGTCCTGTAGTAAAGATTCACCCCTCCTAGATCACAACCCACCACAAATGATGAGAAGCAATACTAATGGGAAGCCTCCAGTTCAAATTTTTCACTCAATTTTTAAAAAATATTTTTATAGTTTCCTAAGTACACAACACAATTTTTAATAATTATTCAATCTTTTATTGCTATTGCCCTTGTATAGTTTTACTGAAGTTTACAATGCAACACATCAGCGCAACTGCCACGTGTAATCTCCAGAAGTGGGTCAGTGCTCTGGTAGTGAAGGATGTGCTGTCCCCAGGCTGGCGGCACCTGAGCCCTGCAGCAGCACTGGGAGGCAGTAGTGAGAGACTCCCTGCTGTGGGACAGAGATCCCTGCCTGGCCATCTGACCTGCTGCCTACAGAGTTTTGCTGCATACTAGGAGCTTGGCTCAGGGATGTTTTGGAGAGGATGATGAGCATTGTCCAGCCCTGGAACTGCTCTCCCCTGCTGCTTTTCCAGAGGTGCAACAACAATAATTGTCAGAGGCAACCTGGAGCATATCAAGCATGACTGCATGGCTCCAAAGGTAATGGTCAGGGTTAATCGTGGCCCAGGTAGTGTTTTGTCGATCTTGCAAATTCTTGAGGGCCACTGGATGGATCCTGCAAGCAAACAGTTGGTTTTGCTGCTGGTTTTAACAAGGATTCAGCTTTTACAGGCACAGGACCTCCCTTCAGGGCCTTGCTTTGAAGAGGTGGGATCTGTCTGAATAAGTGAAGCAACAGGCTGAATGGGGAAAGCACAGAATGGTCAACAATCAAGTGAGGAAGTGGTGGATTGTTAGGCAAGCAAATGATGTGGTGTGATATGAAGATGATAGGGCACAAGGAATCCAGGAGGTTTCTGGAGTGTATTAATGACAGATTCTTGACACACGTGATCAAGGAACCAGTATGGGTACATGGTCTACTGTAGAACTACCAAGGAGTGTGGAAACTGGGGCCAGCCTCAGCTGTAGTGATAATGAAATGGTGGCGTTCAGGGTACCGAGAGAAGAGAGCAGGACAAAAAGAAGTGTTACAGTCCTGAACTACAGGAGAACAAACTTTGACCTGTTCAGGTACCTGCTTGGAAAAATCGTCTTCTTTAAAGAGAAGAGGGGTCATGGTGATCTGGTTGATATTCAAGAATTGCTTTCTTCAAGCTCAAGAAACATCCATCCCCAGGTACTGGAAGTTAAGCAAAGGCAGCAGCCTGCATGGCTGAGCAAAATGGTCTTTGTAAAACCCAAACACAAAAAGGGAGACGTGGAAGCAGGGGTAGAAAGGCATAAGGAAACACTGTTCAAGTGTGCAAGGAGAGAGCTAGAAAAGCCAAAGTACACCAGAAGTAGTAAACTTAGAGCTTTTTTAAAAGTATGTAGTCCATTAGACACAATCATTCAGCTCTGAAGGGACTTATTTCTAATCTCAAGGATCATGCCAACTAACTCGTGAGAAATGTGTAAAAATCTCAAAATCTATGAAGTATCACTTCACAACAGGATGATACTGAGTTTTAACTTTGTGTATATGTGTAGGTTCCTTTTGGATGTCTCCATGGAAATTCATTGCTCTGAAAACAACTTTCTTTTAGGAAATAGATGCAATTCTTGCTCCATAACTCAGCTAGTCCATGGTACTTATATTAAGTAGGAAATGCAGTTTATGTTGTTATGACACATGAAATTTTTCTTCTCTCTCTGTAACCCAATCCAGAACACATCAACCATTTAGAGATATCCTAGAACACTGGTATTAAATCAGCTTTCAGCTGATTCAGGTACTAAGTCACAGGGTTTTTTTAAGAACATTCTTTAAAAAGGTTAGTGAAGACATGAACCTTTATTCTGTTTAGAAAAAGTATGGCAGAAAACTGGCTTACAAATATAACAGAGACGTACAACAGAAGATGAAATCTAAAGATGGAAGAACTAGAGCAAGGTAGCATGCTATTTTGACAGGGAGGGTTACTGACAACTGAAACAGGTTATTAAGACTGAGTGGCTTTCTAGGAAAGATTGCAGATATGATGAACAATCTGTAGGTACATAAATTAGCAAATTAATATGCTGAAGAGGTTATATTTTAGGCACATTTTCTTTTGGTCTCTATCTCAATAAGCAAACAGCTTTTCTACTGGTGAAAGGAAAGCAGCAGTGTGCCAAGATCACCACAATTGCAATGTGAACAGAAGATCCTCCAGCACATGTGCAGTACAGACTTAAGACCACTATCTAGTGATAATTTCACTACTAGAAAAGAGTGTTGGCACATGGTCCAGGAACCATAACAGAGCACAGTAAACCAAACACTCTTCATTTTCTCCTTGTGCTTTAGAAGCATCCAATAACTAAAATGCTATTATTGGCCCTGAAACACAGAGCAACTGGATTCACTGTGTGTTGGGCTCTCCGATAACCTTCATGAACAGATTTCCTAAAGGAGAAGTATAAAATTTTTCTGGTTTTATTTGACAATTAACATGTGTGTGATGATCCAGAATGCTACACAAGATCTGTAATTTATTTCTCTTGTAGTGATTTCTGTACATCAGCAGCATTAGATTGTATTATGTCATCACTTAGTCATTGTTCTACTACTTATTGTCTTCATTTTGCTAAATATTACTCACTGAGTTATCAGTGCCAACTCAGGATTTACAAACAGCGCTTATTATGACATCAGGCAACATTTTCTGGGCCATCACAGCAGCATAATTTTTAATTTATGGGTGGTTGTAAATAGCTTTAAGTCTTACTTCCCCACCATTTGCCATGCAGATTTTCTGAAGACTTTCAAGTTTGACTCCTAGTGAAAGTATATGAATATTAATTTAAAAGTTTTTGTTTCTTTTATTGAATTTTAAGTCATTCCTCCACAACAAAGTCAACAAAGCACTTTCCACTGATCTTTCTTATGTGAAATCAGCAAATGATTTAACAAACCTGTTTGGAGCTGGATTATAGAACATGTATTCTGTGACTTTCCACAGAATATTCTGAGTTGGAAAGGACCCCCAAGGATCATCAAATCCAACTCTTAAGTGAATGGCCCATATGGGGATCAGACCCACAACCTTGGTGTTATTAGCAGCATGCTCTAACCAACTGAGCTAATTCTATAAGTTTTATTTAGAATAGATGTTTTGTGCATGCTTCTCTTTGGTGTTAGAGTATGTCACTTCTCTTAGTCATCTTCAGTATTCCTGGAATGACTCTTTAGACAACACAGTTACTGAAGATATGTGTGATTGGAATATGGATAAGCATGGAAACTTTTCCAGGAATCTCTCTACTTTGGGTACTGGTATTTGAAGTACTGTTACTCATGTTAGTCTCTATTTTGTCATTTACTCAGATGAAGACGTTCTTCAGTTAATTTGCACTATGTTATTCACCAAGTATGTAAACTCCATTGCTCATTGCTAGAGCAATATTTTCCTTTTTTATTTTCTTGCCATAGTTTGATAACTGCTTAGTATGCTCCTCCTGCTATTCAGAGTCATAGTGCAAGTATCCATCTGATAGCATATCTGACATTTTCCTGTGGAACACTTCTGGTTCATCTGAGATACCACAAGAAATGCAGGGTTTTTTCAATAATATCGAGCTTTCCTTAGCTCAGTTGGTTAGAGCATGGTGCTAATAACAGGAAGGTCCCGGGTTTGATCCCCGTATGGGCCATTCACTTAAGGGTTGGACTTGATGATCCTCGTGGGTCTCTTCCAAATCAGAATATTCTGTGATTCTGTGAATAGATCACGCTTACACATTAGTAATGTGAAAATATATGAATGTAAAAATTTGAAACACAATATTTCCAAAAGAATAAGGGTCACGTTCTGACAGAAGCTGAACAGAAGATAATGAACAGAGGCACATAAGCAGAACAATCTCCCTAGTGGGTGGAAAACAGTTATGAGCTATATGAGTCTTTGGTTGATAAACTCAAGTACTACCTTCCCTCTCTTCCTTAGAAGGGTTATGAAGGGATATGTAGCAAAGATAGACCACAACTTCTGCACAAACACAGACGTCTCTCAGCAAGGGCTGGAAGAGACTCACAAGAACTTTGACACATGTTTAAATAGGAGAGCAATCAGCAACTGCAGAGGATCCAGCAGATACAATCATTGAATAAAATGTGAAAACAATTGATAAGGAAATTGCTTGAAATGCAAAGTATTTAGATCATATATGGCAGACACCAAGAAGACTTGCCGTGTAGTCAGAATATTTAAGAATTAGGCAACTTAATGTTGGGATTAAAATCAGAATCTAAATCTTGACCAGCAATTTTCAAAATCTTGTCCCTGTGCTGCAACAGCTATATGAATATTGTTTGTTTTCTCATGGTTTCTACTGGTTTCAGTATTAAAACCAGATCCTCATCTACTGAAGCTGCTTCAAAATGAATCACCGTAGCCCCATTAAATTAAAAGGGAGAATCTGGCCAATAACATTTGAGCAGAATAAAGCAGTTATCATATTTTTCACTCACATATGGCTGAAAGTACATAACATTCCTCTCCTTCCTTTTTAAAATTTTTTTTAAGACATAAATAGTATTAAAACAGCTATTACAGTTCTTTGTCTTAATTAACTAGCATTATTTGTCATTATATGTCACAGAAGTTATGGTGTGGCTAGTGAGCTTGCCTGTGACTGACATCATCTTTAATCTTAATGCACTAGACAACCATACTTGTCCTCCCCAGTACTGTTATCATGCAGGTACTGGTAGGATTTCTGGGGGCATTTCTTATGTTGATATGCTTAACCACACTGCTGCTTTCCCAGTGGACAGTGAGAGCTGCTATGTTTTGGAAATTCTGGAGATATATCAGCTGGAGATGTAGCATTTGCTTGTTTTCATGCATTAAAACAAGGAAGTCTTACCAGAACAATAGCTCTTGACTTGGCCATTTAGCCGAGTCTGAAGGATCTGAAGGATCATTTGATTGAGAGATTTGTTTGTACAGCAAAAGTGAGGCTGACGAGTAGCACTGGAGCAAGAGTGCAGGTTAATTCTGTATTGAAGGCATAACCAAGAGAATAGAAGCCTATAAAATGATTGCAGGTAGTTATAATATTCTTTTATTTTTATATCCAAACTCCAGACAAACTTCATTCCAGCCTAGAAAGCACAAGATGCCATTGTTTAAACTGCCTTGGATCCCTTTGGGCTGCAATAGCCAATATATTTAGAAGCATTATAGCCAGAATGTTCCTTTCTACCTTTGTCTACCATTGGGATGTCACTTTGAAAACGAGTTGTTAGTCAGGCTGAGGCAAAGTTTATGATGGTGGTTTTCTTTAGTCTTTGAATATGAACAATTGATATATAACTGGCTAGATGCACATAGAGGGTACAAGCAAAAAAAAAAAAAAAAGTATTTTCAACAGTCTGAAGTAACCATACAGTTATCTGGGGAATAACTTTAATCCATTAACCACTGTATAGAATAGTGCATGCACAACTACTGTAGTTGTTTTTCTTCATCTCCTATACACAGAAATCCAGACAGCCACAATCAGTGAAATGCTTAGGAATATGTCCATTTGCATCACTCCTGGCTGCCTAAGCCTGAAAGGACAACGTTGTACCTAGCCCATAAGGATCAGAGCAAAGGTAATGTTTGGCAGTTATTTCAAGCTGACAACATTTTGGGAAATAGCATATCTGGATAAATAGGTTATTTTCAAGGAAGAATCCACATATGTCGATTTTGCTGCTGGTCTGCTGGGTAGTTTTCAGGAGGTCCTTTCAGTTCTCTGTGATATATTTGCACCATCTGTATATGGGGATTAAAATGTCTCTCCAGAGTACTTTAAGATTGATGAGAGCTATAAAGATGATTTTCACAGTGTTTACCCACAAAAGATACATTACAGGCAAAAAAAGATGCCTCGAGCGTCCAGAGATGCCATACTGATCAAAAGTTTATTCCAGGACACAACTTGTTCCATAGGTTCATAAAAGAATTCAATCTATCAGAGATGCTGCATATATTGACCCTGTGAAAACAGGCACTTTTTTTTTCCCCTTATATGTCATTGCTTGAGATTTCTTTAATAACATAAAGTTATAAAAGTATAAAAACATAACCTAGCAATTAATCTTGTTGAGATTGCCAGCTAGGGCTAAGGTCCGTGTTTGTAGCAGACTCTTCATTTCAAATTATTACAAGACCATGCTACTGATATATCACCAAAAAACAGTTGCACATAATTTAGCAGGTCAGTATGTTTTAATAACATCTGGCACATGAGTTTTCAAAATTTACTAGTCAGAAACTTGGTGGGTATCAACTCGGAAATACAATGTTTCACAATCAAGAGATACCTTGATGCTGTTTAAAAGTGTTCCTTTAGTAGAAAAAATATTAAGAGTCACAGAAAAAAAATATTTGTTAGTAGTACAATGATGGCTCAAAACCAAGAAGGTACTGAAAAGTGGTACAGAAGGCCAGCCACAGGTAAGAGAAATTCTCATCCATTAATATCAGCTAGTGCACTCACAGACTGGAACATTGGACAGGAGAGCAGCTGCAGAGTTTTCCTGTTTATGCACAGCTGCATCCAACCTTTCTGGATAACTACTCTGATTTATAAAGTGTAGCTCTTCCCTATTAATTTTATGCTAGGTCATGTTACTCCAGCCAGTTTGCTTTTTCAGTTCTACCGGTGTACTAGTGCAGAAGTGAAACAATGCACATAAAGTGCCAGTAATAACTGGGTAACTGAACAGGTTTTGCTTTAGACTAACAAAAACACAAAGCATTTAGAATATCCCTCCATAAATGAATACATGATATTATTATAAAGCGGTCATTCATTAGAAGAGAAGACTAAACTCAGTGACCTAGCAAGCCCCATCTTGTTCAAGGTTACTGTGAGACAAGAATCAAGGCCAAAATATTTACCAAATAGGTAAAATGAGTGTATCATTTAAAATAGTTCTCAAAATTCTCCAAAATGTGCGTCAAACCCAGCAATTCACATACCCTTGTTCCATCATTAATTCCAAACAAAATGAATATTTATGACATTTAAGTCTCGCCAATTACTGCTCAGGCATGAAACCCTGACCTATTTTTCTGTGATTTCAATAGGGGTAAGGTTTCACCCCATATTCTTTTCATGCTGTAACTCAATCCAAGGTATACCATAGAGCTTTCATAAAAACAAAAAAAAACCCCAAAAACCAAAAAACCCCCAACCAACCACCAAAAACAAACAAAAAAAACCCCAAACCAAACCAAGAAAACACCAAAACCAAACCTGGAGAATTTTTGCACTACAATCATTAAAACTGTGTTCTATTTTTTCAATTTTCCCATGTTGAATCGAGTATTTCTGTTCTCATTTGCTGAAGTATACATAAAACTGATTAATAGAAAGAGCGGTCATTTAAAAAAATCTAGCTCTAATTGAAAGATACCACTTCATATTATTTGGCTGACATTTCTGCAGCAAATAGTGAGGTTTCTGTAATGGAGAAAGAGTGTCAAATGTGTACTTTTTAGACCTGTCAACAAAATATGATTTTAGTAATTATATAATGATCTGACAATAATATCACATTTGGGCATAATGTTCCCAAGTGTCCAGTTTCTTGGCCTCCAACATAGGACCTCCAGACCTTCAGAATGCCATGCAAAACTTGAGAGCAGTTAAAACTAGAGGAAGAAAACTCAAACTGAAGGCATTTTCCAGAAATACAAGGCCATATGTAGGACACTGGTGTGGAGTCATGATGATCCTAAGAGACAGAGGTAATAGAACTAAATGCCCTAATGCAAGTCACATGTGGAGGCACCAGCTTGGGTGTCAGAAGTTGTTAAACTTTGTTAAGTGGCACTGAGCAGAAACTAGTCGGGCTGAGCAGGCTGAGCACAGCACCCCATCAGCTCAGCCTGGCCGATTTGCCGTAGAGTTGACAAATCATTGCTAGTTTGCAGACTGCAGAATTACAGTTTGAGACTGGATAACACCACTAGAGACCTTGTCATTCAATCTTGGGTCAGCTACAGCGTCTTGCAGAGGGTTGTATCCAACTGGGTTTTGAATACCTCCAAGGATGGAGACCCCACAACCTCTCTGGGAAGCCTGTTGCAGTGCTCAGTCATCTTCACATTAAAAAGAAAAACTTTTTCTACCCTTAAATGGAATTTCTCATATTTCAATTAGCTCCCAAAGCCTGTCATCCTGCCACTGGAAATCCGAGAGAAGATCCTGGCTCCATCTTCTTTACTGGTTTCAAACATCACATTCATAAGATCCACCTAAGCCTTCTCTTCTCTGATCAGAACAACAGGCAGCTCTCTCTGCCTCTCCTGTATGACATATCTCTGCACAGCACTGCCCTGTACTCCATAGCACAGCTGTGCCCTGAAGGAGTTTTTTTAAATGGCATCTTACAGGAATCTTAATTTTGCTTCTACATACATCCTGATTGCTAGGATCCATGTACAAGAGATATAAATCCATTTTCTTAAAATATCAAGAGAACACTATGTGAAGAGGAAGTACAAGTTCAGGGCTCTTGTATCTCACAGACCAATATCAAGGGCTGCACTGGAAGTTAGTCATTTCCTGAGAAATGTATGCCTGAAGCTAAGGATAAGGTTTCATCCTATGCACATCTGTAGACTCCTCAGTCCCATATGTAGGCAAGACTTTTTTTCCTTAACTGATGTCCTGAAAACTCCTTTTCTCTCCATCTTCTTCTTTCATTCTCTGGATTATGGACTCTTTCTTCAAGCTATGTCTGGCTGTGTCTTCTGGATAGAGTTCAGAGACTGGGAAATGAACCAGCTATGCTGGTTGGTTAAATTTTTATTGTTCTCTCTTTTGGTTTCAAGTCCATGTTACAGAGGCCTTGAAATGCATTATAAGCATATGTACCGTGTGTGAATGAGTGAGGCTGGGCAGGCAGTTATCCAACAATGACTGTGCCTAAATGCAATTCTGACCCTAACCACTTCACTGCAACGCTGTAACAGAGCAGCATCCTGTTGGCATGGTGCCATGATTTAAAAAAATTGTGAGTGTGGTTTCAGCTCTTGGGGGATTTACAGTTCCTACTAGCCTTCAGTCACTAGATGTCAGGGCTTTCTCTGGAAGTACCCATCCTTTCCAAAGTACTCTGCTTCTGTAGTTCAGTATACTGCAAGTGTTTCTTATCAGCTCTGGGCTCCAAATAAATGCACAGGGTATATTGGTGAACATTACCAATGCAAGGCTAAAGTAATGGGTTTTGACTATGCAACAAAAGATTAGACACTTCACCCCCAAAAAAATAAAATTCACTTTCAAGCACAGTGCTTAATGAACTGACTAAAAAAATAATTGAAAATACTGATCTCTTTGCAATGGCCTCAGTAATTGTAGTGGCTCCAGAACTTACCACTGTGCACCCTGAGCCAAGCACCCAGAATTTGCCTACCTCTACGATATTATGAGATTATGAAATCTTCACTCTGTAGCACTGAATTCCCTCAAAATTTAGAAAGACAACAGCTGGGTCCTCACTGCCTCGTGGGGAAAGTACTCTGATATGATGAGTAAAGCTAGCAAAAAACAGAGCAAGGACCATTCTCCAGCCATAAGATCAGTAGCCCAACCTATCACCTGTCTCTAAATCATATCCTTTTTCCTTTTCCAAACCAGGAAGTCCATATCCAAAATACCCTGGGAATAGAGCCTGGCAGGGCATATATGCTGGTCTGGGAGAGGCATCATGCGGGGTAGAATCATAGAATCATAGAATCATAGAATCAATTGGGTTGGAAAAGACCTCCGAGATCATTGAGTCCAACCCTTGGTCCAAATCCAGTCCATTTACTAGATCATGGCACTCAGTGCCACATCCAATCTGTGTTTAAAAATCTCCAGGGATGGTGAATCCACCACCTCTCTGGGCAGCCCATTCCAATGCCTGATTACTCTCTCTGTAAAGAATTTTCTCCTGATATCCAACTTAAATTTCCCCTGGCGGAGCTTAAGCCCGTGTCCCCTTGTCCTATTGCTGAGTGCCTGAGAGAAGAGACCAACCCCCACCTGGCTAGAACTTCCCTTCAGGTAGTTATAGACGGTGATGAGGTCACCTCTGAGCCTCCTCTTCTCCAGGCTAAACAACCCCAGCTCCCTCAGCCTCTCCCCATAGGACTTATGCTCCAGTCCCTTCACCAGCCTTGTTGCTCTTCTCTGGACCTGCTCCAGCACCTCAATATCCTTCCTGAACTGAGGGTGTTATGCTGTAGGGCCAGCCATGTTCTGGGATGTGAGCCTGTGCCTTGAATTTACCTGGTTAGCTACTAACAGGGGTCATGACATGCCTGGCATAACAACCTGGCCATGACAGTCTGGTGGCTGATGAGAGGGATGTGTCATACTGACCTAGCCGATTTCAGGCTGCCTTTTGGATACAGGTGTGCCCACTGAGGGGCTAACTCACAGCCCACCTGGTGAATGCAGGAGGGACTGGAATTGCCTTTTAAATTGTAAATCATGAGGCTGGGTGTCTTCCTGGTCTCTGCACAGATAGCCTGTGTTTGTGTCTCCATCCTGGCTCAAATGTACGTAAAGTCTGTTCCATAGTACTTCAGGCACTGTGCCATCCCTCAGTAATCCTGTTTTCTTCTGTGTCTGCTGTCACTGAGTAGGGTTGAGCTGTTCTTTGAAAAATATGTAATTCATCTCCTAAGGTCAGTGAGCTCTCTGTCTATATGTCAGTAACCTTTAATCCTACTTTGGAATGTTGATCCTTCTGTTCCTTGATTGTTCCTACCATTTTGTTACCATTTCCAATTGGATTTATGTTTTAATCATAGTCACAACCTACATATATTTATTTACCATTAACATATTTGAATTGCTCAAATAATTATTAAATTTTATAGCCGTAGTATCATTTGAGTTTCACACCTATCCAGGCTTACAATCACTTTCACAAAACACACTGTTAATATCCAGTTATTCTAGCATGATTTGTACATTTGTTGAGAAGAGATTGGAGTATAATACCAAATTAATTTCATGCAGGCTAATAAACAAGTGACACAATCCTTCATTAATCAGGACTGAAGCAAAGCCCTTGGCTGAGGTTTAGAAGCTTCCAAAGGCTGGTGCCATTCCCAGAAGTAATTCACAATCTAAACACTTGTAGGCTTAATATTCTTGTATATTTTTTTACATACACCCACATATGCACATATTCCTATCTGTATGGATACAAGCTGTATACATCTTCAACATTAGTATGTATTATCTGCTCTCGCATTAAATCATTTGAAAATTGACTCTTTCACTGACATTATAAGACATAAATAAAAATATTCAAAGAAGAGATGAATAACACTATAGAACTGAATATTGTGGATTTTAAAAACACAAACCAGAAATTTTATAATTGGCAGATATGTTTTAAAAGGTCTCTGAAATGTGGGACTGGAAAGGCAGTCATCAGGCCTTATGGGACTGTCATCACTATGCACTAGGCTTCCCTTCCCTCTCTAGCACATGTGGTCCTAATTGCTGTGTTGGCAAGACCATGAAGCTGGATTCTTCCTGAACTGGCTGTAACATTGGCAGACATTTACTCATCCACTGCTAACAGTTTTTAATGGAAAATCTGTATCCATTCATGCTAGAAAAATGCTTATGTTAGAACAGAGGAAAATTAAACAGAGAAAACCAGATATCAGTAGCTTTTCCAGCTGCCAATAGTAGATATTCTACTACTTCATTAGCATTTATTGTATTAAATTTGAGGAAAAAACATTGAAGGTGATCAAACTTTAAAAAATATTTTTCAGAATTGTACATATTTTTAACCATATTTCTGATTCTGCATGTATCACAAATTGAGGATTGTACAGCATGTGATAGTAAATTCAGAAGTTGTTTATACCTGACTCAAACCTATGAGCAAGATACACAGGAAGCAACTTTATCCTTGCAAACTTGCAGCTACTGCGTAAGATGATTAAGGCACATCTCCTTAGAGAGATTAGAGCACTTCACTCATGGTTGTTGCACACAGTGTAGAGCTGTTTGATCGGTGGAATAATAATTCTCAGCTAAAAGCCCCGCTTGCCTCTAACTTATCAGGAGTATTTCTTCAGTTGCTGAGAGTTTTCCTGCACTTCACAGCTCCAGACACTGTCCTGGTATTAAACAATTCTTACATCAACTCTGCTTAGAAGGATATTTCTGCAGCCACAAGAAAATGGGGATTATTAAGGGAAGTCAGTAATCTTCCAGGTCTTTAGTCATTGTTATGTGAGAGATCATATCCAGATCTCTGATATAAGTTGCAGCAGAAGTTCAAGTCTTGTAGGAGCAGGAGTTGAATCTATAGTTGAACATAACAGTAAGGAAGACTGGTACAGAGTAAGTAAGAGTAAGTACACTGGTGCAGAAAACTCTGTGTAGGTGAAGGGAAGCACAAGTAGCATGTGTTAAAAAGGGCACATTGGGCTGAAAAGGATTTACATGTGGAAGTCCTGAAGGATCAATCTCCAGGACAATGCTATTTCCCATTTTCAATACTGAACTTGGCACATAGTAGAAATCATCTAACAAAATTTGTTGATGACGCAAGCATCTTCAAATACAGACAGATATATGTGTATACATACATGCATGCATACATATATATATATACACATATACATACATACATACATATATGTGTGTGTATGATTTTCCATATTAGGAAAAGCTGAAGGATCCTAAAGTCCGTACAGTAAAGTATTACCAGAGAAGTATGCTATTTGATGAAAAAAATTCTCAATAGAAGGTGTACAGAGAAGGGCAACAAAGCTGGTGAAGGATCTAGAGCACAAGTCTTATGAGGAGTGATTAAGGGAACTGGGGCTATTTAGCCTGGAGAAAAGGAGGCTCGGGTGAGACCTTGGTGCTCTCTACAACTACCTGAAAGAAGGTTGTATCCAAATGGGGGGCGATCTCCCAAGTAAAAAGCCACAGGAGAAGAGGAAATGGCCTCAGTTTGTCACATTGGATATTATGAAAAATTTCTTCACTGAAAAGGTGGTCAGGCATGCATTGGAACAAGCTACCCAGAGAAGTGGTGGAATCACCACCCCTGGAAATGTTGGCATGTGGATGTGGCACCTGGGAATATGATTTACTGGTGAATGTGATGATGCTGGGTTAGCAGTTGGACTCAACGAACCAAGAGGTCTTTTCCAACCTAAACCATTCTATGATTCACTGTGTGTATGAGTGCTATTGGATTTTTCAAGAGAGAAAAACTTTATTTACAAGGGGATAGTCAAATAGATTTTTTGTATAACCTAGAAAAAATAAAGTTTAGAACGGCCATGATTGCTAGCTCTAGATACATCAGATGCACAAATTCCAGTGAAGAAAGAAGCCATTTAAGTTAAAGGACGTTACTACAAATTAATGTAAAATGGTAAATTAATAATTTTGGATTAATGGAGAAAAAAAGCTGTTTGGCAATCAAAGCAATGAGGTTCTGGAACTGTTCCCAGTCACATAGTCTCTTGGACAAAATAGCTTTAAAATGTAGTTTGATTGACCTATAAAACCAATCAGAAGACAGAGTTGCCAGCTATGTCAAGGTGCTCAATTCAATGATCTGAAGTCTGCAGCTTTGGGAGCAGAGTGTGAACTTGAAACTTGATTGCCCACATCTTTTCAGCATCCCTTGCCACCAGTACTCAATCACAGTGTATTTGTTCCCACCAACATTAAATGTTTTCTTATTCATTGGTGGTTTGTAGTTGGTGTTTCTGTATCTTGTTCCGACATGTGCTCTGGCTTCTTTGTAAGATTAGACCATGCAGTCAAACTGGAAAAAATATGCATACATAGTGGGCTTAGACATTTAATTCCTTTGCTGGACCAAAGCAACTTGTCCAAGATAACATGGTAAGTCTGTCTCAGAGTAAGAAATCAAGTCTAAACCTAATGGCCATCTTTCTACAGGAACTCATTAGGGACCCAGAAGAATTAAGTTCAAATCCCTTTGCAAGGGCACTCTTAAATCTTGAATGTTGCCCTACATCTTAAAATTCTTTTAAAATCATTGTGACAAACAGATTTTAACAAACTGCTATTTTCCAACAAAATGCAATTTACTGAAAATCTTCCAAATGGATTTCACTCTAACATCCTAACTACTGGGGTGTAGGCTGTTTTGGAGAACAAGCAAGACTGTCTTGTATTTTAAATTAAATATTTCAAAGGATGTCATTTTTATTCCATTTTAAAATGAAACCAAATGTTCATACTTTACCATTTTTCTTAAAAGAGTTTTCTTATTTTCCATCCAGGAACATTCCAGCTGCCATTTAATTCACTAGATCATGCTTCTTATGAGTAAGTGAAATGAAGTAAATTACAAAATTCTCAGCAAATCTGCTATCAGTATTTCTACAGCATCTTTATGACCAAGGCTCAGCAGTAGCTTCTTCGTGAAAATGAATTGGTCACTTGAGGTAAATGGAATGCAGTATTTGGTACCGACATTTCTTCTTAAATTCTATTATTTCTTTTAGACACAATCACTTTCCAAGGATAAAATCTAAATCTAAAAAGACAGAATCATAATAAAAGTCTTCAGAACTATGTACTTTCTGACTTTTCTGTCTCTCTTTATTTTGTCTCCTTATAAATTCATTATTAATCATTAGCTCTTCTTTTGCCAAAAGTTGAAATGAAAGCATATTTAGAAATAAAATACGTCCAGCAATGCTTAAGTAGAAAGTTGTAGCTCTCTTCTAGTAAAAATCGATCATCAATGTCTGCTGAGCTGCCAGCAGGTAAAACTCCCTTTGGACAAAAGAAAAGAAGAAAATTGTATTCTGCCTTTGCATTAACAGTTTTTGCATTGAATCTTGGGATACTGGATGCTTATTTTGAGGACTAGTTGCTCAAATCATGAGGATTTAATCCTTCATTCCAAATGACAGACCTAGCCTTCAAATGAAATAGGTAATTCTTACTGCTCAATATTTTCCTAGATCTTAAATTAAACTTATTTTTTTACTTTTAGTTAAATGTTTGTGTACTGGGCTGACCCTTGCTGGACATTGGGTTCCCATCAAAGCCACTCTTACTCTTCTCATCTGGAAAGGGAGCGAAAATATAACAAAAGGCTCATGGGTCAAGGGGAGATCATTCACCAGATACAGTCAACTTGAGAAAATCGATTTCATTTGTTACCAATCAAGGGTAATGAGATATAAAACCAAATCTTAAAACATATTCTCCCACCCCTCCCTTCTTCCCTGGGCTCAACTTCACTCCCCATTTCTCTGCCTCCTCCTCCCAGGTGGCTCCAGGAAACAGGGAGGGGTGTTGTGGTCAGTTTATCACACATTGTCTCTATTGCTCCTTCCTCCTCAGCAGCAGGACTCCCCATGCTCTTCCCTTGCTCCAGTGTGGGCTCCTCCAGGGGCTGTAGGTGGATCTCTGCTCCACCTTGGACTTCTTTGGGCTCCAGAACTGCCTCACCATGGTCTTCCCAACAGAGGGCAAGGGAATCTCTACTCTGGCATCTGGAGCACCTCCTCCCGCCCTTTTTGTGCTAATCTTGGTGTCTGCAGAGTGGTTCCTCTCACATATTCTCACTCTGGCTGCAATTTGTTCCTGTGCAGTAAATTTGAGCCATCACCACCATCACTGCTGGGCTTGGCCTTAGTCAGGTCCATCTTGAGCAGGCTGACATTGGGTCTATTGGACACAATGGAAGCTTCCAGCATCTTCTCACAGAAGCCACTCTTGTGGGCCTCTTGCTCCGAAAACGTTTCCATGCAAATCTAATATAATTTGATATATGTTTTCACCCTCAGTTCTTCTTTTTGAGCAGTCAGCTATGACATGGCACGGCAGTGCTCGATAAGAGGTGGTGTCGTCTTTGGGAAGAGATGTTGTATTAGTGAAATGCTCTGTATGGCCACTTTCAGCCCTGGAGATGTCTGCCATCTGCCTGCTACAGTTATTCCTTTCAGTGGGCCTAGTGAGTCAGTGGGCCTGGTGAAAATGGTGTTCTCTCCCTCTGTTTTGGAAGCTTATTATTTAAAGGGGAATAGCAGGAAAGCTGTGGTTGCACTTCAAGTCCATGGCTGAGTTTGAAAAGCTTGAAAGACTGTCACTATTTTGTCTCACTACACTAAAAATATCAGCTCAGAGAGAGGAAAGGCTTCCCAGAGAAATACACCTTCAGTCATAAAAGCTTTGATGAAAACTTTGCAAGCCATCTTTGTCTTCTTTTCGTCTTTGTTGAAATCACCATGAACGTTGAATTTAGTGAAGGCATTTCCAAAATATGGTGTATCTGTAGAATGTAATCAGCTACACTGCAAAAAATGGCAAAGATTGTGGTGAAAAGAGAATAGTCAACACTTGTCAGCATCAACTGGAAGCTAGCACTCGTGCCTTCCAAGCTCACAGCTTGGCCTTGCAAGATGCTGAATATCTTTGTCAGTGCAATAGGGCGGTGTTGAGTAAATTAAAAGCTGAATTGGTACCACTGCTTAGTATTAAGGCTGCAAACATTTCCTGTTATAAGACCTAGTTGCTTATACTTTTGCCAAACTAACTGTTTAGGTTGAAATTTTCCATGCATGGCATTTGCCTTATGAAAAAATCTTTTGAAAAATTTCAGCCAAAATGTTTCTTCTGTGAAGCAAGAGAAAAACATGCTATTTTTTGCTGTTAGGAAAACAACACCATAACCTTTACTTTGGCAACTCTTGTGCCCTTCTAATATGTTGGAGCAGGATCTTTACATCTGGCAAAAGGGTGGTCCGTGTGTCACTGATGTGCTCTGTGCTATCCATATGAGAAACCACTTAATATGTAAATCTTCAAAAAGTCCAATTTGTATGAACTCACTAGCAGTTTGTTCAAACTTGACCACAAAAATCCCAGAAGCTCCTGTTCTTACTGAGCATACTGACATACCAGTCCTTTATCAATGACCTGGACAAGGGAAGCAAGTGCATCCTGAGTAAGTTCGCAGTCGACACCTAGTTGGATGGGAGTGTTGATCTGCTGGAGGGTAGGAAGACGCTTCAGGAGGACCTGCATAGGCTACATCGATGGGCCAAGGTCAGTGGTATGAGGTTCACTAAGGCAAAGTGCAGAGTCCTACACTTGGGTTATGACAACCCTATGAAGTACTACAGGCCAGGGGAATAGTGTATATGAAGCCACTGAACATGAGCCAGCAGTGTGCCCAGGTGGCCAAGAAGGCCAATGGCATCCTGGTTTGTATCAAAAATAGTGTGGCCAGGGGGACTAAGTGATTGTCCCCCTATACTCAGCACCGATGAAGCTGCACCTCAGGTACTGTGTCCAGTTTTGGGCCCCTCTATTCAAGACAGACATAGGGGTGCTGGAGTGTGTCCAGAGAAGGGCAATGAACTTGGTGAAGAGTCTGGAGAGTGAATCCTATGAGGAGTGGTTGAAGGATCTGGTGTTGTTTATCCTGGAGACAAGGAGGCTCAGGGGAGACCTTGTCACTCTCTACAACTACCTGAAAGGAGGTTGTAGCAACGTGTAAGTCAGCCTCTTCTCCCAGGGAACTAGCAACAAGATAAGAGGAAATGGCCTCATGTTGTGCCAGGGCAAGTTCAGGTTGGACATTAGGAAGAATTTCTTCACTTAAAAAGAGTGGTTAAGCATTGGAACAGACTGCCCAGGGAAGTGGTGGAGTCACCATCCTTGGAAGTGTTCAAGAAACTATGGCATGTGGCACTTAGTGCTGTGGTTTAGTTGACATAGTGGTGTTCAGTCGAAGGTTGGACCCAATGACCTTGAAGGGGTCAGGGAAACCCCTGATATCAATGTGGGCTGAGGGATGAAGGGATTGAGAGCAGCCCTGCTGAGAAGGACTTAGAGATGCTGGTGAGTGAGAGGTTGTACATTAGCTGGCAGTGGAGATGCAGGATGGAGAGAAACTTTTTACAAGAGCATGTAGTGACAGAACAAGGTGAAATGGTTTCAAAGTGAAAGACACTAGGTTTAGATATCAGGAAAAAAAATCTTTACTGTGTGAGTGATGATGCATTGGAACATGTTGTCCAGAAAAGTTATGAATGCCCCATCCCTGGAAGTGTTCAAGGTGAGATTGGATGGAACCCTGAGCAACCTGGTCTAGTGGAAAGTGTCCCTGGCCATGGCGGGGCGTTTGGATGATATATAAGGTCCCTTCCAACTCAGGCCATTCTATGATTCTGTGAAGATTCTATGATTCAAGCTCCCCCCTCTCTGAAGCTGTCTGTCTATATGTCATTTCCATGAAACGACAGACCGTGATGCATTTCCTCTTGGTTCGTTCACTAGCCCCAGAACAGAACTGTGCTGTCACCCTATATGTTCTTGTAGGATTATGGGCTTTTGCCCCTGTCTTCTGCACTGTGAAGTCAAGCGTAAAAGGAGAACATGCCTTATGCAAAGACACATGGGACAGGAGCTGAACATAGGGTACCTCAGAAATTAAATTGGAACGATCAAGAGAAGTGGATGCTACTGCAGAGCAGAGACTAGAAAAAGATGGGAACTTAAGACTGTCTGATCAAAAATCTATGGCCTGAAACCAAGGAAGGAAATATAAAGGCAAAACACAACCTATGTGAAATGTAGAGTAAAAGAGACTGAATGTCAGGGTTGCATTAATTGTTACTAAAAATCAGCAAAACAAATTAAAGAATGTTTGGGTTCTAAAACAAAAGTCTAAGTAAAGTCTAGATGAAAATCTTATAAAAGATTCAAACTTCTGAGGAAATTAATGTTTCTGATAAGAAAACAACTCTGTTAGTACTGTCTCCTTTTCAGCATGGAATAAGAGGTCCTACAGTGATCTGTCAAGGCCACTGCCATTGCATGTCATGTTTCTATACTGCTGGTCAACGTATTCATATATTTCTAAGATCATTGAAATTCATTGTTTAAAGGTATAACAAAACTTCTATCACAGATTTAGCTAGCTCTAACTTTTCTTGTACTGTAATTTAGTAGTTTTGTGTATTTGTAAACTGCATTTGTTCTGCAATCTTGGAAGATTAAAGAACTGTCAGAGTAGTGAAGGGGAAAAAGAAACATCACTTGTGAGGGACAATGTAATCTAAATCCTGTGTGAAAATTATGCTAACAAGTATGTAATTAAATACTGTAATAATAATGAAACCATTTGAAAAGTATTGTAAAACTCTGTGGGAGTGACAAGAAATTTAACTGTCTGTTGGCAATAAATGTTACATTTGACTAATCTAAAATACAAAAAAAATACTGGTATCAATGTGGGATATGTAATAGATGACAGTGGGATACAAGTCAGTAATATACCTTCCTAGACTGTTCATGATTGAATATTTATCACAGAATCACAGAATGGTTGAGATTTGAAGGGACCTCTGGAGGTCATCTGGTCCAAATCCCCTGCTCAATCAGAGCCACCTAAAGGCAGTTACCCAGGCTTGCATCCAGACAACTTTTGAATATCTCCAGACATGAAGAGTCCATGACCTCTCTGGGCAGCCTGTGCCTGTGCTCAACCTCACAGACAAAAAGTGTTTCCAGATGTTCAGAGGGAATCTTATGTTTCAGTGTCTGCTCATTGCCTCTGGTATTGTCACTGGGCACCACTGAAAAGAGCCTGGCTCCATCTTCTGTACACCCTTCCATCCTATAATATATTTATATACATTAATCAGGTCCCCTTCAAATATATGGAAGGAATTGTTCTCATGTATAAATTTAAACACACACACATATATATATAAGTTTATATATATTTAGCATGCCCTGTATGCTCTTCCCTTCAAATACTTTGACCACTGAATTTCAAATGTCAATGACATTCAAATGACAGTGTGATACTTCTGGTAACTTTTGAACAGCAAGAACTCCCAACCTAGTTACATTTTTTGTTCTTAAATTTTACCAAACATTTAAAAGGTTTTCATTCTTAAAATTATTTCGAGTTTTCTTCAGCATTCTTAAAATATATTGCAAAAGTATTACAAACTGTCTTTCTGCCTATGTTTTTTTTGAATGGCCAAGCAAGCAAAGTTTCAAATAGTGTGAAGTTGAGAGAAAATTACTGCATCCAAAAAGATTCTGTTGTGCTAGGTGTCTGCTTTCTAGAATAATAGCAGTTGCCACGTAAGTGCTTAAATGCATTTTTCTTTAATTATATACTGAAATGTTATAGATTACACTTGTATATGACCACAACTATATGGACCCAGAAAAAATTTTTTTACTGAAATGAAAACACTTTAACACTTGATTTGCTACTGAAAGGGATTATAAACAAGTGCAGTCACAAAGCATTCTAAAAAAAAAAAAGGGCACTGATGCAGTTTCTGCTGCCATCCTCAGATTTGTTTCCTGTGATACCTAAAGTAACATCAGTAAATCATACCTGGCAGCACAAACTTTCCTATGAATCTTTCTTTTCCTTAAAATTTTATATAATACTCTTTAACCATGACCTTGTTTTCCATTGCTTCCAAGGGACATTAAATTCTCTTACTTTCCAGAATCAAAATTTTCGTTATTTTTTTTTCTGGTCTGTATGGCAGTGAGCCACACCACAGACTTAGTCCTTCTATGGCAGTTTCTGGGCTGTGATTGGATTTGTCAGTAAGTGGACAAAGAAACTCAGTCCTAGTACAAGCTGTGAGATTTTCTTACACAGATATGGAGACTGAGAACCTGCATCTTGGAACTCACAGGGCTAATTTGCACAAAAGCTGAGACAATAACAAGTCTATAGCATCTTCTAAACTCATCCTCAAGATGGTCAGAAACTGATTTTAAACCTAGAGTAGGTTAAAAAGCCTTCAGATTCGTGACATATAGATGCTCAAAAACTGAGAAACCCCACAACAGACAAATATGTAATATCTCTCCTAATACCAACTCACACACAAGTGGACACTTTGAATACTTTTTCCTCTGTTGATTCATAATATTTTGATGGAGTATTCCTGAATCTAATAGAGAGATGTTAATGATGAAGATGAAGAGAAATTTAAATTGAGAATAAAAGATAAGCAGAGAAGGAAATAACCATTGCTCTTTGGCAGCACATGCTGTGCCAGTGCCCCATATAGGTTACTTGAGAGGTGGAGATATTTCCAGCCCAGGTAAGAAGAGAAAGCAGTACTCCAGAACTCACACTTGTACCCTACAGTTCAAGAAAGAAACTCAGGAGGTCCCCTTAATCATAATAAGAAGCACATAGCTCAATAAATATTATGATCAAAGTGGCTCAAAGCATGGGACAATGATTCACCTGAGATAATTAACACACTGAAGCAGCTATAGAAGGATGCCTGATTTTTAAGTGCAGGTGCAAGTTTATGTCATTCTTTTCCTTCAGAACTGACTAATCTGCAAATGATTTTTATTGACGCCCTTGGTAAAGTCAGTGTTATTATATCCATATGTTCTAGTCTAGTCTAGCAGTAAAGTGATTTCTGTGTGGACTAACAGGGAAAGGGCACATGTTCATTGGAGAATGGTGAATGAATCAAAGAAGGGAAACAGCAAACTTCAGTGTGTCTTTTGAAGTGGGGATCTGCAGCCAACCTCACTGAAGTAGGAATGATGTAGGAATGATGTCGGCTGACATAGGAATCATGGACACTGATTTCCACCATTGTGTCATGCTGCCTCATTGGGTATGATAATCAGGACCTGTTTGTCAAGAAAAAAAGAAATATTGAAATGGCTTCTGCCACAAGGAATACAGGCTATCATACGTTTGTCCGTCTCTACTTGGTTTCACTGTCTCCTACTGGGATTAATTTAGTAGCCAAGTGTTGTTGAAAGGAGACAATACTATGACAAATTTGATTATCTGTGAGAGCAAATAACAGTCCAGTCACAGAAAGTCTTCTGTGCTGTTTTTTTATGCTTCCCATCCCCTTCTCGTCTCTCATATTACCTCTCCAGTTGTAATTCCGTTATGTGGAGCAAATCAACTGTAATTATATTCTGGTTAGCAGACTTGGTGGGAAGCATCTTGCCTATATTGACAGATACACATAGTCACCATCTGGCTTTTAGTGAGGAATAGAAATGACTGTATTGGAAATCATTCATACACAATAGCATAGGACTTGCTTTGTTGATCCAGCTCTCCCTCTTCAGTATCGGTACGATCACATGCTAACATGCCTCAACAGCTTCTGGACCAAAGTTGGCTGGGACCCACCAGTCCAGACTCTGGAAGAGCTGGTCTGTGCTTCTCTGCACCTAAGTATAGATGCACCTTCACTCCAGCTTCAGAAGAAAAGGATTTTGAGTAACTGAAGAAATAGCAATGTTTTTTCCAGTAAATTTCCTATTATTCTGTGCTGCTGAGTCAAGCAGGCTCACTTGCTGTTCCAGGTGTCCATCTCAATAGGCACTGGTAATCAGATGCAGAATATGCATCTTTGAGTCAATAGAAAAAGATGTTTCAGTTGTCAACAAGCAGTCATAACAATAATTGAAGTTCAAACCCTTTTAGCAAAGGTTTATGCTAAGAGTAATCCCACACATGTTCCTCATAGTGGCTTTGGAATTTTATTTTTCTTAGGCACTTGACTTTTCAAATTAAGTGTTATTTATATGTGACATTTGATGGCAAAGCCATACAGGGGTTCTTTGAGTTCGTATCTGATTGAAAAACAAAACAGTCCCCACTCTAAGGAAATGAAGGGCAGCATGCTAGCTTAGCTAGAGAAAAGGCTAGTCTGAATGCCAGGGTGATGGCTGGTATTAGCCAGGGTAGTATAATAATTCAGGTACCCTATATTTATTACCCACTTTGATTTCAAAAGGATTTCTGCCAAGGAGCGGGTACATTTGGTGCTCAAGGACATCGTTAGATGTGCCAGTAAATCAGACATGGGATTATACACTGGACTGGAGGATGGATGTTCAATAAGGGAAGATTGCCCTTCCTCCAGTCTGCTAAATGAGAAAAGGATCACCATGAAAAACTAGCATGTGATCACAGTATCAAAGGCAACATCCAAAAGCAAACCTAATCCTGCTTTTTATAACTTCTAACTGCTTGACTTTGTAATAATATTCTTTTGAAGTTTGAATATGTGAGTAGTGCACATGTGGGATATGCATATTTACCATGAGTCATCACAAATACATATAATTTAAAGCATTAGAATAATAATGAGAAAATACACGTAACTGGGTTAATGCTTAGTATAGATACCAGTGAGTACATGTGGTTTTACAATATTTACAAAGTAGATGCCTTTGGTGTTACATAAACAAGACAGAGGTTGCATCTGTAATGTCACTTGTATACATTTAATGCAACCTGGGGCTTAGTGGGGCTGACTTTGAAAACAACCCTGTATTAAATCCATCTTTTCACATTCTGGAAGGTATTAAAATTATTTAAACAGAAGAGTGCAGTTAAATTGCTTTGTGGCTTATGAGGAACAAATATTGCCAGCTGAAACACTTGGCAACCCAACTAAGGTTGGAATACCAATACCAACCACAGGCACGCATTTTGTCTTCCTCAGAACACTTTGCTGAAGAGGAAAGACTGAGGAGTTCTCTTGAGACTAACTTTATGAAGTCTTTCTTTTAAAAATAAATCAATATCAAACTATGTTGCTGTCACAACCTGAGTGATTTATGATTAAGCAGTTTGGGACCATTATGGTCTTCACTATAGCTTTTGAAGTGCTAATGTAAAACGGTGGGAGCAAAATCATTAAATACTGTGGGAACTTTGTTCTAAAGAGCAGTGGCTGATATTAATATTTTTTACTGTTTTCAGATAGAAGAATTTAAATTGTAAGAACATCAGAGTAATGCTAGATGATGGGGTTTTTTAGTAGAAAAGCAGTTTGTTCTTCCGGGCATGGGTGTTATATTTTCCTATATGTATGAACAAAAGTTAGAAACCACTTATGATAATAACAATTATTACAGTGTGATCCTTCAGACAAGGAGTTAGCTGCCTAGATCTTTTACTACTTCAACAACACTTAGCTCATGAGGAAAATTCCCTTTATCTCCTACTTCCCCTGAAGAGGGGAAAATGAAGATGCAACCTGACTCAAACACAAATGAATTGGATAAAACATCATTTTCTCAGGTGTAGAATGAAACTAGTTAAGTACACCTGTGAGAAAGCACTCTGCTCTTCATATTATTTAATCTAATATGCACTCTTCTGTCAGAACTGGATTAGGGACTAATTTCCTATGCTGTTACACTGAGAGATTTGGTGTGGCATCTGTAATGGGGAGTTGTGATCAGCAACAAAGAGTAGTCTGGAAGCAGTGTCAAAAGTCAATTAAAAGTCAGCCCAAATGCAGCCAAAAAAAATGCATCTGACTGGCATCTGATACCAATCATGACAATCCCATACTCTTTTCTCACCCTTGTCTTTTACGATGTGACTCATGGACAGCTGGCAAACATAGGCTGCCTGATTTCATATGTTTTATTTACTGCTGCAATTGCATTGTCTCTTGTTCAAGGAAATATACTGTTTCCTCTTTATACTGATTATCTTAAATGAAGATAATAATACAATTTGCTCATAATTTCTGACATTTGCAGTAGAGGATGCCTAATCATTCTTTCAACCCCTCAGAAAATTATTATAGATATTTTCCTTTACTTTCTGATCTGAACTGTGATTCTTTGCAATCCTCCTACATGGCTAGGACAGAAAATGGCAAAATTTCCTTAAAGGTTGGTATATTATTCTGTAGAGGCAAATTCCTTTTGGATGGGGAGGTTCTTGTGGCAGAGAGTTGACAGCACTTTTCCATTATACTTGTGTTCCACCAGGAAATATATCATGCCAGGGCAGACTTTTGATCTTTCAAATTAAGCATGTGGTACGATATACTAAAAATTATAAGGTTCATCTCAGTGGATACATGTACCTCATATTTTCTTCCATTACACTCTAGAATTAAAAGTCAGTTAAAATTTCTATATTTTTCAAAGAGGATGTAAATTTTTAAATAGAATGATAACATAGTACCAGTGTATAATAAGAACTGTCAGAAGATGCATAAAAACATAGCGTTTATGTTTGGTAAACTCTTCAATGAAAAAGAAGTTAAATATCATTTTAGTGGGTATGCTGACAGAAAACTTTGTCACTTATCTGCATGGGTATTTATGAGAAAAAAGATCATGGTTTTATACTTCTCAATACCCCTAAAAGTAGTAGTAAAAGGTAAAGTAAAGGTTTTTCTGAAGTGGCACAAAAGTTCAATCTACAATAAATATGCGAACTAATTATTTTCTTTACTTTCCTAATAGTGCTGGAAGGGCAAAAAATATATGAAAAATTGCTACTCCTGTGTAGGTGCTCTGTATACCACTGAGTAGCAGAAGAACCTTGCTCTGAGAAGATTATGCTTTGAATAGACTTGACAGGTACAACAGTAGGGAGGGGAAGTTGCATATATCTGAGCCATGCTGTGTGATGTCAGAAAAAGTCTCATTAGTCTCAAGACATATCCAGCACAGGAGTGAGTCTGGGTAAGAAGAAGAGAAAGAAGTTTATGTGAGCAAATCCTGCAAGATGAACTAAAAAGAGATATTTGTGGTAATACTACATTAACCAATCTTCATCTGAGCCTCGGAGTTTGTCCAGCTTAGGTAAATGGGCTGGAAGCCTCTTGCCTTCAGTGGCATATGCAGGAATAATAAAGTCAACATTCACAATTGTTTCTCATCCCTCAGACCGATCACTGGGTAGTGGTGATGGTTCAGGTAATGGCAGAGATCTGGCCTAAGTCCAGAATACACTTCAAATCCATGTTATGACCTGCAGGAAATTATTATAACAATTCTTTACTGTATTCTATAAGTGTCTGGCTGACAGTTCACAATCACCTGTGCACTTGTGGGAGACTTGAACTAGTCAGATGTCTGCTGGAAACTCAACACAGTGGAGAAGAGGCAGTCTAGGAGATTCCTGGAGTGTGTGGAAGATAACTTCCTGACATAGCTGATAAGCAGGTCTACCAGGAGCAGTGCCCCACCAGACCTGCTGTTTACAAACAGATTTGGTGGGAGATGTGGTGGTTGGAGGTCATCTTGAACATAGTGAGGCCCAGTATAGGGGCCAGTCCTGTTTAACATCTTTATTGATGACCTGGACAAGGAAATCGAGTGCATCCTCAGTAAATTTGCAGACAATATTTTGTTGGGCAGGAGTGTTGGTCTGCTGGAGTGCTGGAAGGGAGAGATCTGGGCAGGCTGGATCAATGGGCCAAAGCCAATGGTATGTGGTTCAAGAAGGCAAAGTGCTGGGTCCTGCACTTGGGTCACAACAACCCCATGAAGCACTACAGGCAGGGGCAAGAGTGTCTGGAAAGCTGCTCAGTGGAAAAGGACCTGAGGGTGCTGATCAACAGCTGGCTGGACATGAGCCAGCAGTGTGCCCAGGTGGCCAAGAAGGCCAATGGCATCCTGGTTTGTATCAAAATAGTGTGGCCAGCAGGACCAGGGAAGTGATTGTCCTCCTGTACTTATCACTAGTGAAGCTGCACCTCGAATACTGTGTCCAGTTTTGGACCCCTCAATTCAAGACAGACATTGGGGTGCTGGAGCATGTCCAGAGAAGGCCAATGAACCTAGTGACAGATCTGGAGGGTAAATTCTGTGAAGACATCTGGGATTGTTTATCCTGGAGACAAGGAGGCTCAGGGGAAACCTTATCAATATCTACAACTCCCTGAAAGGAGGTTGCAGTGAGGTGGGGATTGGCCTCTGCTCACAGGCAGCCAGCAGCAGGAAATGGCCTTAAGCTGCTCTAGCAAAGGCTCAGGTTGAACATCAGAAAGAATTTCTTCACTGAAAGGTTGGTTAAGCATTGGAAGGGGCTGGCCAGGGAAGTGATAGAGTCACCGTCCCTGGAAGTGTTCAAGAAAAGACCAGAGGCTTCATGAGGAACTTAGCGCTGTGATTTAACTGACACAGTGATGTTCAGTCAAAGGGTAAAAATCACCTTGGAGGTCTTTTTCAACCTTAATGATTTCATGATTCTATAATAATGCAATGTATACATGTTTTTCCCTTTCTTTAGGCTCTCTAGAGTTGTTACATATATAGAGAGCAAAAATGAGAACTGAAAAAGTAGTAAAAGCAGAATCACATCTTTAGTCCTCTCCCCATGAAGCAAACTGAAATCTTAGCTTTCTATTTAAGCATGATTTCCTTTAGTTTTTGTCATATTATTTTTTAAATGTGCTCTTTGGAAAATGGAGCCATACAATGTTCAGAAATTAAGCTTGTGTTATTCAAGTCAGATCAAAAGCATATGTTTGAGTCACACCCTTGATAGGGATTTAATTTATTCAGTAACGATATGTTAAAAATATTTTAGTGAATAGCTAGGTCAGTTCCTTCTTTGCATACCCTGATGTTAAATTAAAATACTGGCAACATTTAATCTTTTAATCTTTGTGATTTATGGGGTTGTTGCTGTCCAAAATTCAAACTATGTCCCAAACTCTTAAGAACTGCAACTTTCCTCAAATTGTCCTTCTTTTACTTAGATAAGACTCTGATTATGTCAGTGGAACTGTTCATTAGGAAAAACCTGTAGTCCTCAAGGCTTTGCAAAACCTGGGCTTGGTTAATATACTGATGAAAGTAATCCCTTCAAGAACAAATCGAGACTTCCAGCAAAAGTAAAGAAAAAAGAATTTTACTCTTGCAATTCATACATGCCTATTTGGTGGATTTGCTACCAAGTAGTATACTAGGTTATTAAACATCAAATTCAAATACTTTAAAAGTCTGACAATGGCACTCAGGAATTATCCTATGTTTTGACCCACCACAAATTAGTTCTTCAAAAAGAAGTTAAAAGGAGAGCATGTTTCAATTTACAAGTATGTTACAGTATCAATGACTAGTTTTCACAAACCAAAAATATTGCTATTTTTGTTTATTAG
Organism: Pseudopipra pipra; assembly: GCF_036250125.1. NCBI lineage: Eukaryota > Metazoa > Chordata > Aves > Passeriformes > Pipridae > Pseudopipra > Pseudopipra pipra. The sequence continues at coordinate 85,128,791 of NC_087551.1, read as the reverse complement.
GGCAATATTTCAGAGTCAATTTTTCATTCTGTACTTCAGCCAGGACCACTTTGTGCTTTTCTTCAGAGAATTACATCTTTGTAAACAATAGCATGCTCAAAAGATATTTTCGCAAGTTGCATGATTTAGTTTTAACATGCTGTCCTGTTTGACTTGCCTATGGATATGAACTTATATCCTCTGCTATGGAGTTGATGACTCTTGAAAGTTTTCCTTGTTTTCTTTACCTCAAAATGAACATTTTATTATTTATATAAAGTAGAACTATTTCTACAATGTGGAAAAGGCAACAAAGAACTGTACGTTGACAATTAAACATAAATTTGGAAGAGAAGTATAACTTCATATCCCTGCTCCAAAATGCCTACAACAGCAATCTTAGCCTGCTCCTCACATTTGAAGTCTCTAATCATTACACTGCTTTTTGTTTATGATTTTGTCAAAAAAAATATATTGTCATACTGGAGTGTCTTTAGCAGAGATGCCAGGACAGTCATAGTATTGGAGCACATGAAATTAAAGGAGATCTTGAAGGAGGTGAATTTTTTTCATTCTGGAGAGGAGGCTTTGGACGAAATCTTGCTGATGTCTGCAAGTACCTGATAAGATGATACAAAGAGGATGAACCCAGATTCTTCTTAAGGGTCCATAGACAGGATGAGAGACAAAATGTAGAAGACAGAAAAAAATCACCTTGGGAATTTTCAGACTCTGGACAGGATGCCCAGAGACAATTTCCTTCCTTGGAGATATCCAAAACCCAAATGGATAAGCCCCTTAGAAGCCTGGTCTGCCTGAGCCTGCCTTGAGCACATTGTTAGGCAAGATGGTCTTCATAGGTCACTTCCAATGTAGGTGATTTTGTGGTTCTGTGGAAAAAAATTACAAAAGATTTGGGAAAAAAATCTGATGAAAAAATGTTTCACTGAAGTATCCCTGTTCCTCTTATTAAGGTATTAAAGAGAATGGAAGAGAGAGGTGTTTTACAAATTGAGTAAACCCTTCATAATATTTTAAAAGTGCTAATTACCCTCTATGAAAATGACATTTATGTAGGCATAGTGTAATATATAAGTTGGTTTCACATCCAATAACCAAGTTCATGATATCTCCATTCACTTTAATGCTTTGGACTCAATATGTTGTGAAGGTAAATAGGGCAATACACAAAATTTGTCTACCTCTGTCTCTTCCTTGGTTTTTCCACACTATTAAGATCAACCACATATCAGTGAGTTAGACATTGGTATTGCAGGCAGCCATCTGAGCTTGAATAATCTAAGGTCATGATTTAAGGATTCTCTTAAAATGGCAAAACCTGAAGACCCCCTCTGTGTAGAATATGCTGAGGAGAAAATTTTCACCTAGCTTACCCACACTGGAAGTTATTGACACCTTTGCCTTTGAAACACAAACTTTTAGTTCTAAAGCATGGAGGCAAAATGGAGCCGGACAGTTACTACATGGTTTAAGAACTTCATATATAGTAAGCAAGAAGCTGCCAACTCCCTCTACCCACTGTTTCTCTCCTTTTTCTTTCTTGAACATAGAATTATGAAAAAGTAGCATTTTTATCGGAGCGCTTAAAACTCCACCAGTTTGGTGAAGGTGGATTCATTTCCAAATCTTATTTTAGTAACAGATTTTTTATTCAGCAATATTAAAATAACTCCACACCTCACAAATCCTCTGCAGCAGAATTTTCACCCTCCTCCTCTTTCCTGGCATCAGGGCTGTGCTGTTTCCTCCACTGAGATTCTGATCTACTTAGAGAAAAAGAAAGGGAGAATTCGTTCACTCCCTTAATTTTCAATTAAGTGATCCCAAATTCTTATTCAAGTACCAATTTATACAAACTGAGATCGGGGAAAGAGATACAACAATTTATAGAATTAGATAATGCCTTTAAAATGTGTGGACAGCACATGAAATCAGCATTTTACTACACAGCAGACCTCCCCCTGTTGCCAGGAAATTGAAGCTGGGGGCATTTATATTCTTACCGTGTTCATGGATGCGACCATCATCTAGTGTAGAGCTATCTAGTCTAGCTGTAAAAGCTGTAGGCTGCTGAGGGAACTAAGGGTGACACAAAGCAAATAGGGGCAGCAGATTAGCGCATTATTTGTAAGAGCTGCTGAGTGCATCTCAGGTTAATTGTGCTTAGAGTTACAGCTATTTTTCAAGTGTTGTATGTCTTTGAATCTAAGTAAGCTTTCAGTCATTTTTTCAAAATTTCAAAATTTAGTCTGAATTACTGATTAGTTGTTAATCAATTTGTTTTGTATGTCTACATCCCCATAAATGTGTGTGTGGGGGAAGTGTTAGGCTGGATACCAGTGCATAACAATTTTCTTTTCTTCTTCAACCAAGAGATTTCAAATGTATCTTTGAAATGTCTGAATTTACATGTTGACATTTTTAGTGGAAAAAGAGGATTGCTGCACCAGCTTTCATTCTGCTAAGGGTTAAGGGAAAATGTAGTAGAATAGGTCTGACGTAACAGCTTTAGATGCTTCACCTTTAGTGTTTATATATCCATGTGGATACATAAGCCATCTGACAGGCCTTCAAGCCTTGGTCCACTCTAAACATTTAACTTGGTGTCTTCCCCCTCACTCTTGAGTGCTGCTGAGCTGTAAGATTCTGTAAGGTGACGTGCTGGAATACTTCTGTTTTAACTGCTCTACTTTGCATGAACTATTTAAAGAGCAACATAATAACACTTATATAAGTACATAAAGATAGCAGTTGCCCTCTTTGATGCTTCAGATGTTCATCTGACAGGTGGGATTCCAAGGATTCATATTATTTTGTTTTAAACATCCATTTTGTCTACACATCTCCTACTCTTGTGCCTTTTGTAAGGACTCATTCCACATTCAGGAGAAAGAAACAGAGATTCTAAGTTTAAATCACCTGGATTGTTGTTACAATATACCAAAGTGGAAGATAGTGGCTATAGAGGCTTCAACCCTGTGGTTATTCCAAAGTGGAATAGAGCATATTGGACATTATCTGGTCCTAGCTGAGAGTCAGAAACAAGCTCTGTTTAGATGTTTAGATTATACAGGTAAGAAGAATAGGTGGTATTTGTATTTAATTTTCTCGCTTTTGTCTCTCAAAAACACCTGTAGTTTTCTATATTAGATGTTGTAAATTAATGATTGCATTTGCATTTTATTTGCCCTGGCTTAAGTCTAACTGGAAAGTAGCAAAGCATTCTTCAGAAAAGAGTGTGACAAACATAGAAACTGGACATCCTGGACACTTGAAAAAATGTCCATATCTGTGGGGGGAAGCAGCAGGCCCCTTAAGCCCCTAGAAGTTGAATCCATAGACGAACATAATATATTGGATGGCATAGGACCATTCCCATGAGAGCAGAGAAGCTGATTAACCATTCCCATGAACAGTGTAGCCTTGAGAAGATGGGAGTTAACTGGAAAGGTGATAAGTAGGTTTAGGGAGGATAAAATGTACAAGGACAAGAATGTTGGCTGTGTTCATGGTGCAGGTGCATAGTGATGATGTTTTGTAGAAATTATGTTATTTACAGAAAGTGTGTGAGAAAATGTGGGCTAGCTGTCCCAATAAAGGATGCTGCTGTGCTGACGCAGCAGACAGCTCTTGTCTCAACTCCTTGTGTGTGTGTGTGTGTGCTTTTCTATTGGCCAAACCTAACTACTACAATAGATACCCCATGACACATATCTGCTCAGCTCAGCATCCTCTGGTTTTACACAGTAACAGAGTGTCTGTATGATCTGTGCACATCATGAGACCTTGCATTGTAGAGGACAATGTAGACAGAAGTGTCCTTTGTGACATTAATGGTTGTTTGGCATACAGTAAAAGAGCTTGGTGACATAAGGAGGGGATGCATATCTGCAGCTTGAAGGTCAAAGAAAAACATCATGCTTGTTTTAGATCTTAAGGTAATCAAACCCTCAAAGAGCTCATTTCTTGCTGTTAGTTAAAAGAAGCTGGGGATATCTAGATGACCAAGTGACAAAATATGCTGAGTTAGAAGGGACCCACAAGGATCATCAAGTCCAACCCTCTGGGTGAGGAACGTTTTTCTAATATCCAACCTAAACCTCCCCTGACACAACTTCAGGACATTCCCTCAGGTCCTCTCACTGGTCACCACAGAGAAGAGATAAGTGCCTGCTCCTCCTCTTCCCCTGACGAGGAAGTTGTAGACTGCAATGAGATCTCCCCTCAGTCTCCTCTTCTCCAGGCTGATGTTGACATCTGAATTTGATCAGATGAATCTGACTTTTGTGCAGTGACGAATGCTGTTTAAAGTGTGTGTAAAAACATCACAGGAAAGAAGATTAATTTTTCTCTTAAAATGGCATAAGGTTGTGAAGGTATTGTCTTGAAATGGGTTTAAAAATGCAGTATCTGGACCTATTTTTCCAAGTGTGAGTGAAAAGTCTAGCCTTGAACTAGTGAGTAAAAGGGAGAGAAAGAGAACAGCAGCACTTCAAGGAATTTTTATTTTGTGAATCCTCCTTTTTTTTTTTACTTAGAATATATTAAATGTTTCATCTCAGGCCAATGTGTTGTATTGTATTAAACTATTTTTACTACATTTTCATTTCAGCAAAGATGAGAAGCAAAAAATATTCATAGTTTGATCCAAACTTTTTTCATCTTGGCTAATAAACAGAGAAAACATCTATTCAAACAACCATAAAGTCTTGATATTGATCTCATACCAGATTAAATCAGGAATCACTCCAATACAGTTATTTGGGTATGTTGGTATAAAATAGTTCTATATAAATGAAATCAGAATCCAGCCTTGATAGCAGCCCCTATGTAGAAGAAACATGCTGAAACCTCATCTAGTCAGAAGGAAATGAGCAGCAAAGCTCGTACCAAGAAGGTATTCCAATAGAATTTAACTGTTCCAGACAAGTTCCCATGTGAAAACATTCTTTAAAAAAAAAAAAAAAGGGAAAAAGCTCTGTTTCAGACTAAAGCTAAAGCTATATCAGTTAAGATGATTCTAGTTTTATTTGCAAAGCAATTATTCTGGGTTAAAGTCTTTTTCACATAATGTCACAGAGTTACCGAACCACAAATCACGTGCTAGTCTGGGGTTGTGGGCAGGGACACCTTCTACTAGACCAGGTTGCCCAAAGCCCTATCCCACACGACCTTGAACATTTCTAAGGATGGGGCATCCAAAACTTCTCTGGACAACCTATTCCAGGGCCTCACCACCCTCACAGGTAAGAATTTTTCCCTAATATCTAGTATCTGATCTACCCTCTCTCAGTTTAAAGCCATTAAGTCTTGTCCTGTTGCTACATGCCCTTGAAAAGTCCCTCTCTGGCTTGCTTGTAGGTCCTCTTTAGGTACTGGAAGGCTTTTATAAGAGCCTAGAACCCTCTCTATTCCAGGCTGAGCAGCTCCAGTTCTCTCAGCCTGTCTTCATAGCAGAGGTGTTCCCACCCTCTGACCATCTTCATGGTCCTCTTCTGGACCCACTACAACAGGTCCATGTCTTTCTTGTGTTGGGGTCCCCAGAGCTGGACACACTCCAAGTGGGGTCTTATGAGAGTATATGGGCAGAATCACCTCCCTTGACCTGCTGGCCATACTGATTTTGATGCAGCCCAGGATACAGTTAGTTGTCTAGGCTGCAAGAGCACATTGCTGGGTCATGTTGAGCTTCTGATCCACCAACAACCCCAAGTCCTTCTCCTCAGGGCTGTTCTTAATCCACTCATTGTCCACCTTGTATTTGTGCTTGGGATTTCCCCAACCCACCTGCAGGACCTTGCACTTGGGCTTTTTGAACTTCGTGGAGTTCACACAGGCCCACCCCTCAAGCCTGTCAAGGTCCCTCTGAATGGCATCCCTTTCTTCCGGCATACTGATTGCACCACATAGCTTGGTGTCGTCACTTGAGGGTGATAGAGCACTGGAACAAGATTCACAGAGAGGTTGTGGAGTCTCCTTCTCTGGAGATAGTCAAAACCTGCCAGGATGCAATCCTGTGCAACATGCTTTTGGTGAACCTGCTTTAGCAGAAGGTTGGACTAGATGAACTGGAGATGTCCCTTCCAGCCCTGGCCATTTTATGATTTTGTGGACAAATTGCTGAAGGCTCACTCAATTCCACTGTTCCTGTCACCAACAAAGATGTTTAACACCGCTGGTCCCAATACCAACTCCCGATGAATGCCATTTGTTACTGCTTTCCTTTCGGACATTGAGGCGTTAGCCACAAATTTCAGTGTGACCACCTAGCCCATTCCTTAGCCATCAAGCACTCTAGTTGAAAAATCCATGTGTTTCCAGTTTAGAGACAAGGATGACATGCGGGACGATGTCAAGCGCTTTGCACAAGTCCAGGTAGATGACACTGGTTGCTCTTCCCTTATCCACCAGTGCTGTAACCCCATCATGGAAGGCCACCAAATTCACCAGGCTCAATTTTCCCTTAGTGAAGTGATGTTGGCTGTCACCAATTATCTCCTTATTGTCCATGTGTCTCAGAATAGTTTCCAGGAGAAGCTGCTCTGTGATCTTGCTGGGCACCGAGATCGGATCTTAAGAACTGGCCTTAATATACTTTCATCCCTTTTTAAAAATGGAGGTTTTATTACTGCATTTCCAGATTGTGAGAACTTCACCAGACTGCCACGACTTCTTAAATAAAATGGATAGTGGCTTAATTACTTCATCTACTGTTTCCCTTAGGACCCACCATTGTATCTCATCAGCCCCCATGGACTTGTGCACCTTTATGTTGCTTAGACAGCCTCAAACTTGATCTTCTCATGCAGTGGGTAGTTCTTCATTCTCCCAGTCCCTGCCTTTGCCTTCTGGTCAATGTGGCTGTTGGTGAAGACTGAGGCAAAAAAGTAATTTGCTACCTCAGCCTTCTCCACATTCTGGGTAACCAAGTCTCCTGTTTCCTTCTGGACAGGGCCCACATTTTCCCTAGTCTTTCTTTTATCACTGACATACCTATAGAAGCTTTTCTTATTGCTCTTGACATCCCTGGGGAGATCAAATTCTGCCAGGGCTTTAGCTTTCCTAACCTGATCCCTGGTTGCTTGGGCAATTTCTTTGAATTCTCCTGGGCTACCTGACCCTGCTTCCACTCGCTGCTTCTTTTTTGTGTTGAGTTTGTCCAGGACCGTCTTGTTCATCCAGCCACCTCAACCCACAACAACATGCCAGGCCTCCTGGCATTTTTGCCTGACTATCTCTTCACTGGGATTCATTGTTCCTGAGCTTGGAGGAGGTGATCCTTGAGCATTAACCAGCTTTCTTAGGCACCACTTCTCCCTAGGGCTTTATCCTGTAGTAATCTACCAAGCAGATTTTCGTGAAGAGGCTGAAGTCTGCTCTTCTGAAGTCCAGGGTAGTGAGTTTTCTGCGTGCCTTCCTCACTGCCCTAAGGATCTTGAACTGCACCATTTCAAGTCCTCACAGGAGCCATTAAATAACGGTTATTTGGTTATTGTGAGGTTGTTTTTTCAGACAGCTATCAGTCAAGGCAACCCTTCTCCAGTGCATGTTCCTTCTCTTTTTTGGTGGGTAACCATCTCGGTTTTTCTATGTTCTCTTTTCTTCTTCATAGCAATTTCCCCCTCCCTTACTTGTTAGATTACTTTTGCCTCATCAGCTTTCTTATAAGGCTCTAATTATATAAAGAAGTCTACGAGATTTTTATTTCATATTCAAGGCAACTTGCACAACTAAAAGAAATAAAATCTGTGAGAACGGATAAATAGGCAAAGAAACTGTTCAGATGACTTAATGATTTATGATGTCAGTGTCAAAAATATGAAAAGCAGTGACATAGCTAGATAAGTCAATGCCCTATTTTGCACTGACATGTGATCCTTCAGGAAAAAAAAAAAAGAAAAGGATTTAAACAGAAAATAAAGTTCAGATGGCACAGATGGGGACATAAACCACAATACATTGCTTCTTTCTATTTTGGACAATGGATCTCATAGCTATGTCTTCCCCAGAATATGGAAAACATGGAAAATTACCATGATCATGTATTCCTTATTGATGAAGCCTTCAAACCCATTTTGGAAGGAGTTGTGGGATTATAGAACTGTGTCTGAAAAACAAGACATAAATGAATGACTGGCAGCTGAGTAGAAACATGAGAAAACCTATATGAACTCAGACAAAAGGTCTGTTTTGCTTAGTACCCTGTCTCTACCAGTGGCCTTAAACATCCCTATCTAGTAACCACATTAAATCTGTATTGCAAGTACTTGTTCAGTTTCCTCTTAAAACCATGGAAACTTGTTGCATGGGCTTTTTGTCCCATGATGGTCTCTGTTCATGTTCCACAGACATCTCTTTTTGCTTTTTGATGCTGACACTTGATGGTTTCTTCTGCAGACCCTAGTTATTGTGTTGGAGAGCTAGCAGTCAGACAGTGTGCCCTCTCAACGACATTCATGATCATGCAGACCTTTTTCAAGTCACCAGTGGCTTGTAATCACAGACTGGCAGTTGCTGTTGCAAAACCAATCACCAGCAGGATCCCCTTATCCCTACAAGACTGATGTTTCCTTCTTTATCTTTAAGTTGGCTTCAGACATTACCTTGAGGGGCAGGAGGGAAAGCTGTTTTCAAATAAGAAGAAATCACTCTCTAGAACTGAAAGTTCCTTGAGTTTTGTTAGTATTTCTTGCACCTTGAGTGTTTCACACCATCACTTCTTTTGTGTTTCATGTGGTCTCATGATATATTATACACCTTTCCTGGTTAATAATGACTACTAGAGGACACTTCTTTCTCACAGCCCCTTTTGTTACTGACTCTGAAACAATACTTGTGGGGCGTGTGTTACTTTTTATAATATGATTTGGGACACTGGTCACCCAATACTTTCTGATCACTGTCCTAAAGAACAAAGCCAATACATAAAAAATATTAATTTACACTATTTAAAACAGCTGCATAGTCACAAGGTTTAGAGGAAGAAATGAAGAGAAGCAAAAGAAAGTGATGCATCTCTTTATTTAGTATGTGGATTAATTAGCCCCACTATATAGTCAGGCACTCAGAATGAAAGATGTGTCTCAGAATTCCTCACTATGTTATATAAGGTGCTTGTCCTCATATTATCATGTTTCTTCACATTCTTATGAAACAGACTTGGGGAACTATATTTCCTTTCATTGTCTTATATCTGTGAATAGATCAAATTCAATCTTTGAATCATCTACTTATGATTCGCTGACCCAGTTTTGATCTGGGATTTCCTCCCATCAGCCCATTGCCTGCTGTCTCCCTTTGGGAAGGACAACATATGGTTCTTACCTGCCAAGGAAATTAATAGAAATAGCTAACGACTATTGCCCAGCTTTGTCAAATGCTGAAAAGTTGTATATAAATTGTATAAAACTATGTGTATTATATGAAAGTAAGAAAACATAACCAGTGTGCTTTGTTTGCAGCGTAAGTGAAGGGGAGATAGAGGGAATAATTCAGAAGAATTCATCAAAGACATCAGAAGATTATAACTGTTTTAAAGTAAGACAGAAAATAATGAATCATGATTAAAATACAACCAACAATGAAGAATATTGCAGTATGAATATCATCTTCTTATACAATAAGCAAAGCGTATATAACAAAACAGAGCGAATGAAAAATAGAGAAAGAAAACAGCATTGGGGGCCATTGTCTCAAAAAAAAGTTTGAGATCAAAAATGTAACAGGATAAGGAAAAAACCCACTTATTCAGCTGTAACTGAGAACAGCTGGAATGGTGTATATGTTAACCCTTTTTATCTTTCTTAAGTTTGTAAGAAACAGATGTTTTCTTACACAGTGATGGTGTAAGAACAATTGTGTCTGAACACTCAACCTCTACACAAGTTTATCAGTTGCTAAAGACCAGCTACTGTATTAAATTATCCACTTTCCAACAAATGCTTGCATTTTCACTAAAAGATAAATTTTTGAAAAAGTTGTGACATCAATACAGCTATTTTTTTTTCTAGAAATAAAGAAAATCAGAAATCTTTTCAGGCACTTCAATTAAGATTTCATAATAATGAGTCACAGAAAGATAAATCTCAAAAAATTTCTTGTACACATTATTTATGTAAAAATTTTAACCTAAAAAGAAACAGTTAAAAAATATTTTTACAAGTTGGGATTTTATTTTTTATTTCACAGAGCTATCAGATGATGCTATCATACATTCCTTGAGTATGCTAAAATCACACTAATTTACACCAGCTGACAAGATGATCCAGTGTTCTGGAAATCTCATTCAACTTTTCGTGTCCACAGCACAGATTTTTCCAGAAAAATACATTTTCTTGACATTTTTTAGGCTTTCAATATGCCTAAAAATAGAAGCAAAATCACACATTTAGGCTTTATAATAATATCTGTTCTTCCAATTTTAAGAAAAATTAGTTCGTATTAATTGTTCCCTTTGGTTGCCAACTTGAGATTTCATGAACAAATTACGATATAAAAATATCTGATTTAGCACCTCATTCTTTCCCTGGTATGAAGATTTATGGATGTCATCATAGCTAGGATTGTTGTGGTTGCATTGTTCTGAAGCTGACCTTATACAACAATTTCACATTTTGGAGTTCTTCCATATTAGCTGAGCCTCAAAACTTTATGGCACAGAGTAAGCAATGGAAAAGAAGTCAAATATGTATTTTGGCTTTCCATGACTTGTTTGAACCTGGCATTTTTAAAGCCCTTTTTTCTTCAGCAAGAAATGCCTTCCCAACAGTCAGTCTATCCTTATACTGGAAATGAAAGAAAAAAATCCACAATCCAAATGCAGTGGTGTTGTTATCTATCTTCAGCTATTAAATAGGGTGTGTTACTTAAAAATTCTATTAAACCAATAAAATTGATAGAAAACAGTACTTTCATCATCAGTTTTTGCTTCAAGCTGTCAGTAGGTAGCTAAGTAAAAGTTATCTCATGCTGGGAGAAATGGTGTTTGATAGGACCAAGTGGCCAGGGCAGCTTCATGATCTTTGGTTGCTTTATGGAACAGAGAAGTGAATAACAAAAGCTTATTTAAGGGCTACATTTGTCATGTCAGTGCTCAGCAGCCCCTGTCATCGACAACTGTTTCTTGTCCATATTATGCTCCATGACAGTGTCTTAAAGTGTTTTTTAAAAACCTACAGACATTTTGGAAGGAATGTGTCTGTAACACAGTAAAATTAGTGTCAGTAGTGCTTTAAAATTGGAAATTAATTGAATTCTCATATGAATAGATGCAGGGTTTCTCAGTGAAATGAAACAACCTATTTTCCTTATTCCTAATGTATGTAAATAAATTCTCTTTGTGTTGTAGAATTTCTATTATGTTGAGTGCATGTTAATGAACAGTGTGATTTTTATTGAGTCATGAATTGGAAGAGTGCTTTTTCTTTGTTTTAAAATTTTCTTTTTCCAGAGTCAATCACAAACTAGTTTCTGTTTGAACTTTCTCTAGGGTTTTCCAGATGTTCTGTTTCGATTCCATGTTACTGTGTTATGTTCACTGGAGTTCACACATGGGTTTTTCACTGGACTAATGAAAACTTAATGAAATCCATATATGTATCTAGCATTTGAGAATGCAGTATAGTATAATGCTTTCTGTTGCTGTTTGTAATTCATGCTCAAATTGGCAAGACAAATGCAAGTCACTAAGAGACATTGTGAGTTTGCAAGCAGCCAGAAAATTTGCTTCTCTTCTTTCCTATTATGTGTGTGTGCCACTTGCTATCTTGTGGTAGCAGATAACTGCATTTTCAATGATGCCTAGGTTTTGGTTCTGTTTCAACTAGTAAAATAGGAAAACTGAAGGTCAAATAAGAGGTGTGTTCAAAAGCATGTGTCAACAGAGTTGATTAAACTGGAGGGTTGTTGATTTCAGGGACAGAAATCAGTGAGGAACTGAAAAAAAAAACCTAACAAAACAAACAAAAAAACCAACCCCAAACATTTTAATCAGTTTCTGTTAAATAGCATTAATGAACGGATAACCTCAAACACTGTCCTTCCCTCAGTCTGGTGTGAGTACTTGACAGGCCCAGAGAATTTTGCAATATGACGTCTAATCAGAAGCCAGTTCCGAAGAGTATTCCCCAAAGACTGATACTGTTCAATGCCTGCAAGGATGGAATACACGCTCTGAAAGTTTGTGGGCAATACTGCTTTGTGGGGAGCAGACCAAACAAAGAAGCTGAAGACAGACAGAACTGGACGGGCTGGAGAAATGGGTAGACAAGAACCTCACATAGTTAAATTATTATTACAAACTCCTGTATCTGGGATAGGATAAACCCATACAGCAGTGGTCTGGGGGTGGCTGGAGTCTGCCCGGGTTAAAAAGCAGCTTTGCAGAGGATGACCTGGGTTTCCAGCAGTCAGCAAGTCAAGCACTAATCAGCAGTATGCCTTTGCAACAACAAAGGCTAGTGTCATACTGAGCTGTGTTAGCAGGAGTGCAGCTAGCAGGTAGGAAAAATTATTATTTGTTTATTTCCCTCTATTCGACCCTTGTGAACTACTTCTATAAGTGTACAGGTTTGGACTCCTCAGTACAAGAAAGACACTGACAAATTGGAGAGTCCAGGGCAAGGTCACTGTGCAGATTAGGAGGTATGACACATATAAAGGGATTCAAGCAGCTGGATGTGTCCTTTGAAGAAGAGAAGGTTAAAAGAGGAATCTTAACACTGACCTCATCTATCTAAGAGGAGATTATAGAGAAGATAAAGCCAGATTCTTGAAAATGCATAGTAAAATTTGGGAACAATAGCCACAAAATTCAAATTCCAGTTAGCTATTGGTAAATAATTTTTCACAATATAGTCAAGAACTGAAATAGATTACCCATAGAGGTGGTAGAACTTCCATCCTTAAAGACGATTGCAATGTAATTGGAGGTGACTGAGCAACCTAGTCCAGTTAAATGAATCCAGCTTAAAATCTGGCCCTGTTTCAGAAGTCCTTTCTTGATTCTATCTTAATGATTCTGTGGTTCAGTCTTTGACTTTTTAATGCCTTGCAGTGATAACTCTGCTATTTGCAAGAAAATATTTATACTGAGAAAGTATTAATACTGATTAAAGTCATTACTAATAATTTTGTTTTCCTCTATCTGCAAACGTACTTCAAATTCTCCCTGAGGAAGAAGAGTTTTGAAAGGAGACTTTACATTTGAAAAGGAAAATTCTTTCAGATTGAAAGTCTTTGGAAAATTCTAGAACAGAGTAGTCACAAACTATCCAAGCAATGAGAATGGTGTGTCCAGCAATCATACTGAACAGAACTCAACATTTCATTTCTAAAAAACTCACATATCAATTGTATTTTCTTTTCAATAATGGTAACAGAAAGATTTCTGCATATAATCCTTGAATTGTGACCCAGTAACAGATCTGTAACTATGTGTTGCTTTATTCTATTACTTAAGATGGTACTCTGGGCAGAAAAAACTACTGTATGCCTTTCTTGCCTCCACATAAAAAAAATGGAAATTTTTTATTATAGGAAGATACACTTGAGGAAATTTTGTAACAGACAGTTTTTCCACAGGGAAATGGGTACTTACGACCACTTGACTTCCTAGCTTCTTGACAGCTCATGTGACAGAGTCTGATAGTGGGACTTCTTGCAGTTGCCTGATCTTATGTCATCCTCAGGCAGATTCAGGCAGCCACAGCTCGGGGTCCTTCCCCAGCTTCCAGGCTCCAGTGCTCCTCAGCAGGGTGTCATAGAGGGAGGGAGCCTGGAGGGCACAGTGCATTTCAGAAGCATGGACACAGAGAGTTTGACTTTTTCATCCCCCCCCAAAGACTTTTCAAAACATAAAATCTTTTGCAGAAATTAAGGCAAGCTTTCCAGCCAGGTGGGTATCTGTGCTGAAGCTCTACCCAGTCTTGAATAAGCTTTTCAGGCTAGTCACCAAGAATGTAGCAGTGGCAGTGTAGCGTAGAAGTGCTCATACGAGGCAGAGCTGTCTTCAGATTTTCCAAAGAAATGGGCAGTGAGCATCCCAGAGGTGGTACAGGTGTCACAAAACTGCTTTCTCCTATATTTTTAAAGAAACTTATGACTTCACAATGCATTCACCCCACATTGATTCATGGAAAGACAGGATGACCTGAGAAAAATCATGAAAGTAAATTAATATTACAGTTGTGTTGCATTCCCTGGAGAAAACACATGTTCTTGGTGGTTTTTTCTCACGGTAATTTTGGGGGAAAATGATCACATTTTTGTTTGATCACATTTGTTTGGGGGAAGAGAGTGCATTTGACTACATATATCAGTGTCTGCACTCGTTTTTTAAAAAGTTTATTACTTGTCTTTATACCAAGAGCAGATTTTGGAAATTATGAGGCAGTACGACACATAGTGCAGATGATACTAAATATGATTAACATTTAAATCATTGCAGTCTGACAAGAAGAATTGCCATAATGAAGAGAGAAAGATTTGCAATATATAAATCAAGTTCAAGCATCAACATTTGTAAGTCTAGGCCAGGTCTAAACAGAAACATACACATGTGTTAGTCATACATCTTTGAATCACAGGCATGTGTTTGCACACCTCTGAGAAAACAGATGACATTCCCATATCCAATTGGAATAATGGTATATATTTTTATCTCAGAGCAGGCTTTACCTCATTTTGCCTGCAGCATTACTTCACTTTCTTTGCATTTGTTTTCCATGTTCAGTATGTAAATTAGTAGGGCCGAGCCAGGAAAAGGACCCAGACAAGTACTAGAAAAATGGAGATAAGAGTTTCAGTCCTGAAAAGCTAAATCTCTAAAAAGATGAAACAAAAAATCCCTTGTAATATAAAGATATGACTGATCAACAGAACATGTGAGCAGATCAGCTTCAAACACCCAATTTCAATGCATTAACTAATTTGGTCTAGATTTTGTAGTTGACTTTACAAGACAAGGTTGTGAATAACCTCCAGAGCACCTTCTTAGCTAGAAGATAGTAAAAGGTGTTGGAGATGAAGAAAGATGGGAAAAAGAAAATGGCACAAGGTCTGGCATACTGAGTGGCAAACCTGCAGGGGTAGCAGTGCCTGATGGTCCCTGCTGAAGATCACTGCCTGGTTCCCTATTCCAGCCTATTTCCTGAAAGTTGTCTGACTGGGAGAGGAGAGGAATTGTATGAGACTTACTCCAGAAGAATTTGTTCTCGGCATCTGCAGTTAGGCCAAAGAAGGTATGTTTAACTACTCAAGGGTTTTCCTAACAGCCAGAACCTTCTTAGTCCTTTGGAGGTCTATTGGCACAACCAAAATAGTAGAAAGAAGACTTCAGTATACTTTAATGAATGACTTACTTAAATAGGCTTTGTCTTACCTATAGCCTTACCTTGATTGATACGCACCACATATGTGACATTCCTTGAAGGACAATGCATTGTGCCACTTATTTTAGGTGGAAAAGCAGTAATAATAAGACCTCTGAACTTTCCAGCCACGTGTAGTACATTGGTTTATTGTGACAGGAAAGAAAAAAGCAGAGTAATAAAGCAATTTCTTTTGCACTTCTTCACCACATCGTTGTCAGACATTCAGTCACAGGGCAGGGCAACTCCTGTAACTTGCTTGGTTGTTCTTCAGTCTTCAGGTTCCACCTTTATTTTTCTCAGCCTCTCCTTTTACTATGATTTTACTCTTGATTAAAATATCAGTAACATCCGGCTGACTATATTTAAATGTCCTTAACACAGAGGAACCAGAATAAAAATAATTACTATTTATTTTTAAATTTTTTTTCTGGGCAACTTTGCATCTCCTTGCTTGCCATAGTTTTGTACACAATTGAACGTTGTCTTAGGTTTCTTTACTGTATATATCTCTTTACACTAGGCAAATGTGTGAATAATTGCACCTGCTCGCTAAGACCTGGAGGGGATAAGAAAGAATGAATAAGAAGGTAGTGTGTTACCTTCTTATTTAAGCTGAAACAAGTCTATGTATACAAATTACTTAATCTATGATCATGTCCAAAGAATCAATTATTTGCTTCAGAATGTATCTAGAGAAAAAAAATCTAAACTATACTCAGATGAAACTGAGCTTATAGCTGGTGGTTCCAATTCAGGAAAGAAACCTCAGAGTTATTACTGACAATTATCTTTAAATGTCAGCTTAAATTGCAAATAGCCTAAAAACACCAATAAGAGGCTGGTCATATCAAAAGCACCATTAAGGAGGATAAAAGGGAAAAAAAAAAAAGAAAAAAACCCACCAAAACATGAACCACTGCAGCAGAAAGCCTCAACTACAGTCAGATAAAACTATTTTACGTTCGCAACATCGATGCTTTGTGCAGTTCTGGTGCCCAGTCTCGCCCATGCCCATCTTCAGGAGGTGCCAGGGCTGGGGCTGCCCCCACTGTTGTAGGAGATCATGGAGGCTGGCAGTGTCAGAAAGTTCAAAAAATATATGAATAGATTTTTGGGTGTCAGGCTGAGAGATACCAATGGGAATGCAATATCCCTATCATTGCTAATGCAGTGAGACTGGATGCTGGGACTTCCAGGGGGTGCACTGCAGAGAGTAGCCAAGTGTATGTGCTCCCCTGCTGCCAGAAACAGAGTGGTTCCTTTATGGGCCACTGTTTGTCCCTGTCACGCTCCTGTCAAACTCCTGAGAAGGCACAGAGGTGTACTATATCCACTCCAGAACCCCTGCAAGGCTGGAATAGTACTATGTCAAAGGAGCTGATGGTTGAGGTCTCATCTATGTCACGCGGCACTGCAGATTCAGGAGTGCCTGCTGCCTGCCATTAGTCCATCACTGCCTCAGTGTTGAAGCAGTTTAGTGTCAACAGCTCCATGTCTTTATGTTGACTTCTTTAGCCAGATGTGCTGAGTAATCCACAACAGCCTCAGACTCCTGGGGATCTGACATGGCAGTGAACTGCCCAATCAGGAAAGAGTTACTTTAACCACCTCTCTCTGATGCTTCTTCAGAGAGCAAAAGCAGGTGATGCCTCATGGAAAGAGGCATTCTGGTTTGCTGTTCTTTACATCTCATGCTGACATTATTCCTGGAGAAGTGTATTGCAATGGGCCCCTAGCCTGAACAGAACCATGCCAGTCCCTTAATCTCCTGTCTGACACTAGTATCAGCTTTGCATTTCTCTTTATCATACAACATATAAGCCTGAAGGACCAGAAAAAGAAAATCCCCCATTACCGTACTTCTTTTTCCCCTCAGAAAAGGAATAAAACCTAAGAGTCACGGGGCATGCTAACACACATTGTCTGCTCAGTAAAAGCATTTCAGAGAACTGAAAGTTACACAGAGCATGTGGCCAGTTTGATGCTATTTCTTCACTTAAACTGCAAAGTTTTTTCTGCATATATAATTTTTTCGTGGCAATTACATGAACATGAAAACAGACACAGTCACCATTTGTTACGATCTAAAATTTCATCATTTAGTCAGCTCCTATTGCTGACCATTTAAAAGGATTTGGACTGCCTTCTCATTTCCTTCAGAAAATCAACTGTGGTATTTTCCACATAAAGCAGCAGCAGAGTGGAAGTGCTGCCTGCAGTTAATCTCCTGTTCTTGGTCATCATGTTTGCTGGCCCCCAGCTCGCTTGGAGCCAGCTTACTGGCTGGGCTAATGGGATTTCCAGACGTGCCTCCTCTCCCTATGGTGTCTATTCCTCACACACCCTCAGAGCTCCCAGAAAGCAAGCCAGAGAAGGGATTGCCCTTCAGAAAAGCTTATCAGAAAAGGATTTTAAGGAGAAAGATGAATCTGTACTTCCCTGATCTTTAAAACAAAGCACTGACCTCTCTATCTCTAGTGACCTCTGTGTTTCTCAGCTCAAGCATAAACCAGTGTTCTCAGTTTTAGCTCTGAAGCTATCATTTGAGAGTGACTTGGGCAGTGCAGTCAAATGAACCCTAGAACACATTTTCCTGTGCCAGATTTGGACTTTGAAAATATACATATTTAAAAATTAGGCTGACCACATGCCAATTCACCATTATATGAAGACAGGTCCAGAAACTCAAAATTATGAGTCTATGAGGATTTGTGAGACTATGAGAAACAGGCAGCATCAAAGGAGGTACTGATTGTTTATATTGCCTTCAAAAATTTCACAAAGAGGTTTGAAAGAGGTTCTACATTCTCAAATTACTCTAATGTACTTTTACCAGACTAAATGACTTACTCTTGGAGTTTAAAGACAGACATAATTGGTCATTAAATGATAATCAAAATAAACTTCAAAATCTGAAGCACTTATACTTACACCAAATTCAAAGGACACTTCACATTTCTACTAGTGACACAAATATATGTCTTAGGTTTTATTCCTTTATCCCTCCTAAAATTTTATCTGGGTTTAACAGTCTGCTGCCTTTGCTTACCATGTGGCCTTACAAAAGATGACGTTCTTGTGTCCTGGTGATTTACTTCTTCAACAACCATAGACTCTTAAATCACAGCTGAATATGACCTAGCTGTATTGACACACCAACACAAAGGAAAGAAATAAACCCCTGCAACCATTTTATTTAGCATTGTCATTATTGTCCAGAAACACAAAGTATGTATTTCTAGAAACAGTAGGTTGAGACTCAAACACATTATCATGTCAATGAAAAACCTAATACATTAAGAAACAATTATCTTGTCAATGAAAGACCTAAGACACTAAGAACATACTACTTTGATAGACATGTAGCAAAACAGACATGTAGTCAAAAAAGTGTATTTTTATTGTGCAAAGGACCTTGGTAACTTGCTGAAGAATACTTGCATATTCTTCATATTAACAGCACCAAAAATTAGACCTGACAGTTTTGCTGCAGCCTGTGCTGGTTTTTCCTATATGCACATAATAGTGACAAAATATCATAAAGACCCACATTTTCTTTCTAATGGATTTTGCTCAGCTGCAGCTTCCCAATAAATTGTTAACTCTGTAGGGTTTCTTCTCTCTAACTTTCCAGTGACAAATTCAAAGAAAGAAATCTGCTCCCAATTTTCCTCATTATCTGTTTAATTTGTTAGAACTAAAATACTGACATCCTTCAAAAGAATGTTTGTGAGAAAAATTTATAACAAAATATCCATTAGTAAAATTAAATAAAAGGAAGCACTAACATGAGACAACATGTGTAATTAAAGCTTACTCACTTTTTAAAGGCAATAGATACCTAATAACAGGTCCTCAACTCTACAATGTTAAAGTGTTTGTCTGAAGAATGATGGCTCCTAGAAGCAAATAAGGGGGCATTTTCACCCACGAACAAATTCACACAAAGGATTTTCCACTGCATAAACTGTAGCCATAGTAAAATTTTTGGGGAAACTAGGGAAAAGTACTACCCAAATTTTTTTCTAGAAGATCTTAGAAAATCTTGAGTGTCTTAAAGTCATTGAGAAGAGCTCTTTTTCAATGGCTGCTCCACACTCCTGTGTATATGCTTATGTTTTCTTAAATTATGAATTTCCAATATGTGTAACAAAACTGCGGGTTTTTGTCTTCTCTGCACTCTTTTCAAATATCTGCATCTCTTCTGAAGTCTCAGTCTCTAAAACTGAAAATTATTTTCCAACCCATGCCATAACAACTCTGAGGATAGCAAAATATTAAATTCTTTCTCTCATATATGGTAGTCTTACACATTTGCCCTGTTTTTGAGGTAAGATCACATTTTTTATGTGTTGAAGCTAAATACATGTATGTATGTGTATATATATACATATATATATATATGCAGGTGGATGTCAAATTACATTTATTAAACTAATGTTAGATAGGAAAGTTTCCCAGTTTGCATGATGCTGATGGCAGAATTGTTACATAGTACAGAAAGGGCTGTACTTTGTAGAGTATAGACAGCCTTGTTAATCAGATCATTTTTATCTGCAGACTTAGTGGGCAGGCAAGTAAGTGGATCTGAGAATAAGTGACACTTCCTTCAACGTGCTTTTCAGAGGGAACATATCAGGATCGAACTGGCCATGTTGGACACTACCTATGAGAATGAGACTGGAAGTGATAAACCCTGACCTTTCTCCATTTCTTTATTTCTTTATTTCTCTCTTGTGGTGATTTGGCCACAGTTCAGATTTGTCAATTCTTACTTTTTTCATATTAAGAACGTGCCTTTTGTAATGTATCTGAGGCCACATGACCTCCCTGTTACATTAAGGGAGATGAAGTTTAAGAAGAAAAACTGACTTGCAAGGAAGAGAGGGGCACAAGCCTCCACAAGACAATGTAGCACAGTGATGAAATGCAACGTGATGTTGAAATGATCAATGGAATTTTTCCTAAAAATCTGTCAATAAATTTTACAAACATGTGGGTAGCATTGAATCAAACAAGCTTCCTATAGTTTTGTTGTTGTGGCTGATATCATCTGAGAACCTCCCTGTGCCTTCAGAAAGGTTGTCAAGATATATTCCACCATTTACCACACAAGCTACTTTGATTTTGGCCTTCTACATATATAATGAAAATAAATATAACTGCTATATTTACAGTATCTGTGTAGAGAGCTTGATGTTCTGTTGAATCTTTTCAGTACAGGGAAGCTGGAGCACCTGAGAGACATGTAACCTGAGAATCAAGGGAGGGACTGAAATGACCTTCAGTATAATTGCAGTTCTAAGGGTAAGATATAGGCTTCTAATTTCCCATAGAATTAGTGGAAAGCAATAAGCACCTCCACATCATTTGATGGGTCTTTGGTTAAATGTCTACCATGATTATCATTAAAAGCATGGCAACCCGTTCTGAAAAGAATTCAGAAGCCCCCTTCTGAAAAGAATACAGATGTATAGTCCCTGACAAAAGCCTGTACTGGAAGGATTTTGGAAGCTAAACTGAGCCAACAGAACCATATCAGTGTTCAAAAGATGGTTCTTAGCAGCTCCCAGAAACATTCACCATCCCATTAAAGGAGCTGATTTGGAAAGACTGTATTTGTACCCTTGAATTAAATTTCCCATGTCCTGCTATGAATTCCATTCCTTTGAGACAGGAACCCTCTAGTCTGTGTCATTGGAATCAAACATTCAAGAAATGTGATGGGGAGAAGTAGAGGCGTCAGTGGATGACAGCTTGCTTAATCCAACCACTAGATGAAAAGCAAATGTATTAAGAGCTCTGACGTCAAATGACAGGCATCTTTCCAAAAGAAATTCTGTCAGAACTTCATATAAATCAAAAGACAGATTGTGAAGATTTTTATTGGCAGTTGAGCGTGTTCATGAAGTAAGATAAATTAATAGGGAGCAGAAAGGTAAGCCAAAAGGCATCTTCATTTTGCAGACCTTGCCTTTCAGCTCTGGAATTTCCTGAACTGACAGTAGTTAAGAAAATCCAGAGATGGTGTTTTCACATCCACGATTAGTTGCAAAGTAAAATAAATTGCAATCATAAAAAGAGTTTCCTAACTGGATATTAAGATGGGATCACAACAAAGGAAAGCAACTGAGAAAGGTGCATTTCAGCCATCTTTGCTCTTCTAACAATGGTCACAGCAAGGACTTTAATGTCAAGGAAATTTAGAGCTGTTCTAAACTATTTATGTCTCTGTATATCTTTCTCTGACTTTTATAGTGGCATATAGTTCAGCCAGGAATGCAAATTATGATCTTGGGTTCAAAAATTCTCTGGAGACTCTTCCAGACTGTTGCTGCTAGGACAACTGGAAACCAGACAAGTGTTTCAGTAGCAATAATCCAAGGGACAGTTTGTCTTCAAAATCACTGCTGCCAATTCAACTTCATTTGCCCAGGCCTAGATTGTTCTAGCTCTGAGAGCTGACAGAACTCACAGACAGCAGATAAACACTACAGTCAATAAGTCAACAGTTAACTTGAAGAAGGTAAATTTTATTTTTTTTTTTAATATTTAGTCAAGCCTGACAGTTTTAAAGTACCTGAAAAAAACATTGTTACATAGTACATCGTAGGATAAATATTCTCAAGTCCACATTTTTTCTATTTAAAATTATATCACTAAAAAAAAATCTAGTAAAGGACTGATAGACAGACACCATCAGAGAGTGATTTATCTCTTCCTCACAGAGGTATCCTCCCAAGATGCCTATGTCTTTCCCTTGACTACAGAAATCTATGAAGGAAACCTGCATTTAGGCAATGAACTTCAAGTCCAAGATGTGTCTTTATGCTAGAAGGTGCTGATGGAAAGAGATCATAACACTGCCTTCATGCTTACATGTCTTGCATATACCTGGGTTTTCACAGGTGGCTCACATTAGAGGTGACAGTATCACTGTTGCATCTGTCGGGTTCTGTGAAAGAACTTAAATAGTTGTCTTCTTGTCTTCTAAACCAACAAAAGCAACTGCATAAAGTTTTTACTTTTACCTAGTTTTCCCAGTTATTTTGTTTCCATCCTAAATTATTCCATTTTCATCCTAAATTATTTTGTTTTACAGAAATTAAGACTCAAAGTTGCAAAAAGTGCATAATGCTTATAATTAAAAATTGTTAGTTTTAGGATATCCTTAGTCTTGAGGAAAACCTCAAACTCAGCAACAAAATCCTGAGTATGGAGACACAAACCAATGCTTGTTATTCAAATAATGAATGTTTATGAAAAAGTAAAGTTAAGAAAAACTTTATATAACCATTCAGTAAATATTTTTAAATCAATAAATTATATTTTATTGTTAATATATTATAATTATATTTATTATAATATAATATTATACTATAATATTTATGAAAATTAAATCTGTGTTAGTTAAAAACTTCTCAATGAAGATGCATCAGTTAAGAATCTTATGACATTTAATACAATTTTAAATAATGAGTTTACTGGATTGACTCAGTAGAAATCTCTGGTGTTTTAAAAGATTTGCAGAAAAAAAGATTTGCAAAGATTTTGGAATATGCATCTTCCTCAGTATAAGGAAGCATGACATAAGTGTATCCTAATATTGATTGCACACCTTCAACAGGAAGATCACTATTTTAGGTGCTCAACACAAGGATGTAATGAGGAAAAAAAGTGACACTTTTGTCAACTACCCAAGCACTGAAACAAGGTATTTTCTACAAAATAGTCTTTGTGTTCATGACATGTTGGTGTGAGTTCATCTGGAGTCCTTGAGGTCGGTATGAAAACTTCCTAGATCCTATCAACCTCTTCAACAACCTGAGGAACTGGACTAAATGCCACTGATTTAGCTGGGCCAATGACACAAGACTGAACTCACTCAATGGTGTATTTTTTGGACTTTTGCTTGTTGAGGAACAATGAAGTTCACAGTATCAGCATCTGAACTGTGATCAAGGACCCTTGCTGAGAGGAACAGGCAATTTTCCCTATAGCATGTTTTCTCAGGTATGAAAGATTGGTTTCAGCTCTTTTGGAGCCTTTGACTTTGAATTAGGTTTATGAAGGCAAAGCAGCTATCCAAACACCCTCAAAACTTAAAGAACATTCTCTGAGCTGAGCACCTTGCAGCTGAGATGCAGCTTTCTGCAGTGATTAGTGCAGTTCATTTTGGAATTGCTTGTGTAATTAGTTGGATGTGACGGAGCATAGTTTGCCATTTCTTACAAAATCAGATTTTCGCATTTACCACCTCAATGCAATCAAAATGCTACAAACATAAAAATGCTCCAGCATTTTTATAATATTTATCTATTGTACAAACTCAGTCCATACTAAAAACATTTTCCTCTTATATGGAATCTAAATGTTTCTCACAGACAAGGAGTAAGAGGTGCTAGAATATAAAATTATTTGAAAAAATTAATTCAAACCAAGTGAAGCATGAGAAAAACTAAATAAATTGGCTTTTGCTTCATGATGAAAACCCATCTCATTGAGAGGAATTAAAATAATAGGAGAGTTAAGGAGACTGTAATATTCTTAACTTGGAAGTACTGACAGCTGTATAATCAGCCAAGAGAAAATTTCTGCAGTAAAGAACCATCGCTGTGCACAGAATCTGAGTATAACAAACTGCAGACTGGACCCCCAAGGTCCTTTCCTGTCTGAATCATATGACAACCCTTTCCTCCTAATAATTAAGGGAGTTAAAAAGAGTAGCATAAAGGAAATGTGATCATTTGACAGTTATGCTAGTATACCTTACACCATGAATGCATGAAGTGATAAGTCCTGTTTCCACTGGTGTCAGCAGGAATCCTGCTTTTGGATTGATTTCCCATAGCCTCTAACTCAGCATGAAAATGAAGAAATGCAAAATTTTGGCTCCTGAAAAATGTAGAAATGGCAAAATATGTGGCATGACAGATTAGGTAATGATAAAATATGTTCAGTCTGAAACATCTTTATGGTTTTATAAAAACATTTTACATTATTAGAAAATGTAACATTATTTCCCAATTTAAGGAACATAAACATTTATATCAATTAACAACAGCTTTGTATTTTCTGAATATTGTCTTATCTTTTTGAGCTGTATCTCTGAAGAATTAGAGATTTTACCTTCAAAAGAAACATTGAAATCCTGTAAGAGAAATGGTAGTTTAATACCAACTATTCTGTCAGTATATTCCTGCTAAATTTTTTTACTGCAAATGAAATTAATCACCCATTTTACTTTTTTCTCCTGTGAATAGTTTTGAGTTTAGAGTGATTTTTAAGACCAATTCAGCTGTAGTAATTCCAAGTTGTTCTGAGATATTTTGCAATCTCTTCAAAGTTATTCATTCTCTTATTCCTGGTCTGAATGTTGAAATCTTAAGATGAGCTTTGGAATGTGGATATAAACATTTACATACCAATATGCAAAGCCTTCCTTTTCCAAATATGGTTTATTACAGCTTGAACTGCATAGAAGCTTTAAGAAATCAGTTTTTTTTTCTCATGGACTTAATCAATATAGTCCATAAGCTCTTCACTATCTACACAGAGGAGCTGGAAGTGGTAGCATTACCAAATGTTACCTTGAAATTATGCAGCACGTTCTACCCCAGAGTGTGATCCATTTTGAGAGAGGAAATCGGGCTTTTATCCCTATTGCATGCCATTACTGGAAATTTCCAGAGCCATTCTTTACCATTGTAGGAATAAGAATGCCAGAATAGAGACAGTCACACACTCTTGGCCCTTCAGGCCTGTTTATAAATACCTGGTCATCTACAATTTTCTCTGGGAATGTCATAGGAAGCCTGTGCTCTCAACACCTGTAAGCAGTTGAATACAGCATTGTTGTATACAAGGATTAATTTTCAATAATGTACATATCATATTATTTATGATGCAGAAATTTGATTTAAATATACCCCAAGATTTATGAATAGTTGTTAAAGCAAGAAAGTTGCTGTTATGACTGCAACACTCACTGTTCACACATTAAAGAAGATAACTGCAATAAAAAGATACAATGAAGAATTTATTTCTCAAGGTGAAGGTAGGAGTTCATTATGGTTTCCATCTCTACCCCCGGAAATACTTGAGGCTAACAAATGTTCCATTCCTGACATTTGTGAAGATAATCTGCTTCAGAAAAAGTCAGCATTGTTTTTCAGCTTGTCTTGTACTCTGGCACAAAGAATGTACTTTCCCACTGCAAGGATTTCCAGTTTTAAGAATACAAGGAATCTGTGTGGTTCTGACAGAATTGTTATGTTTGCAACAATGCATCTGTCTTAGAGAGATTAACAGTATGTGAGTTTTGTTACATGGGATTCACTGAATTTTATGATAACATACACAACCTTTTGCCTTTTGAATTCTCCGGTAAAAGATTCTCATTTTTTTTCACAGAAAGATAATTCTGATTGTATCAAGACTCCTACAGATATAATGTGTAAGATCTATTTAGCATAAGCTGTATTATCTTTCAGAAACGCTGACATTGGAAGCTATATACCCTCTGCATTTGAAGAGCACGTTAGTGTTTGAAAGTTGTTTTAACAGGTCTCACTTCAGAGGAATACTTTAAATATGAAATTGCACATCTGGACAGAGTCAGAACACCTGGAAGACACTCCCAAACAGCTGAAGTAAACTTGAAGTTTTTTGATAGACAGTGTCCAAGTGAAATCTGAAATGTGACTTATTTCATCCACGTCACATAAAATGTAAAGATCACTTTAGCTTAGCCATGATGACCTAAATGAACCATCTCCCTGCTCCAGAACTTCTTTCTGGAAACATTTTTTTTCCTACTGGAAATTTTTTTGTATAATTATTTTCTTTTTACCTGTCACCCTTCTTCATGTCCAATTATCCTACTTTCCTAAAGGATGGAAGTAGCCAACATCAGTCTCCTACAAAAGCCTCTCCTTAAGCTTTTCCTCTTCAGAACCCTTGCAGCCACCTTGAGCTTACTAGGGTAAACTATTTTAAGAAATAGTCTTTGGCTAAGAAACAACAGCAAAGATATAATAGATCTCTTTTTACAAAATGATACTATAAAAAACTTGAAAAATAAAGCAGCGGTATCTCAACCAGACTGAAGGTCAGCTTTTCTTTTGCTATTGCTGAATACAAACAGCAGTGTTGGATGCCTAACTATTTTCCACAAAGAACATATGTATTTTTAAGTACCTTTGAAAGAAACAGTATATTCTGGCTCAAAATAAGCACAGTACTGCCAGCATTCTTTCTCCTCTATGAAGCAAGTCATGTTCCTGGAAGCACAGGATTTAGCAAAGGTCAGCATGATGCATATTTTTAATGTGCCCAATGATGTTCCTGCTCATCACTAGTTAAGACACTAGTGTTTGCCATCATAAAAAACTAAAAGATCAGTCTACAAACTTAACATCTTAACTTGAAAGAGATTTCTACTTTTTCACATTATCCAAAGAATATGAATGTGCAAAACCTATCAAAATTAAATACATTTCAACAAAATGTTTGTTTTGGGCTTGAAATTCATTTCTCATATTTATTACACTATTCTTTACAATTTCTTTTGAACATTCCCAGATAGTAATGTATTTAATAACCTCCATCATTCTGTAACTAATTATTCTTTTTCCTGGCAATTTTCCTTTTTTCATTTGTTTCATCTTCCCTGTTGTACACAAGGCCAAAATATTCAAACTGGTTTCCTAAGGTCTGCTAAGCATTCAGGGAGACAAGAATATCTCAGTAATTTTATGTGCTCTTTCAAATTGTCAGTGTTTACTTCCTTTGGAAACTGACATGGGAAGGTCATAGGCAGGAGCTCAACATTAGCCAGAATAAATTAAAAAAAAATAAAAATAAACAGCCCTATGCAATCTAGAAAATGGGTTGTATGGGATCTTCCAATCCATGCCTCAACTGCAGCCAGAAGCATTTATAATTTTATCAGTCCTAATAACAATTTGTTTAAATTACTCTATAGGAACACCATAACTGCAGGCATTCACCAGTTTCCCAAGTCCTCCAAAGTGTACTCCTGATGGCAAGAAAATATTCTGGTATTTAAACTGATTTTCCATGTTGCATTGTATCTCATCCTCTGTGTAGCTGGGCATACTTATACAGACAAACAGGTCTTTCAGAAAGAAAAGACCTATTTCTCTTTATGAAATTTTATGCATTTAAAAATTGCTATTAAAGGTTTCCACCACTCCATCTTTCAGCCTTTGCACGTCAAGTTTTTTAGATTTTTTCTCCCTGTTTTTCTCTACACTGTCTCTAGTTGGTCTACACTGAGATACACTGAAAGACCTACTAAACTAGATATAGCTGAGGCCCTACTAATGTTAAAAGAGCAGAAGTTTATTTCATGCCTCTTGAAAGCTACACTAAAAAATATCCTAGAACATTCTTATGTGACACAATTCATTTGTATTCAGACTGGGATCTATTCCAGCTGCAAAATTTGCTGAAGGGCAGCTACTTCAATAATTGTTCCTCTGTCATATTAGTATTTTTTTTGCCCAAGTTATTACGTAGCACTTTTCATAGAGAATTTAATCTCTAATAAATACCTATTCTGTTCTCTCAGACTCTTCATTTTGCCTTTGCTTTTAAAAGGCATATGTGATAGTAAAGAAATCATGATTCTGAATTATTAATGAGTGACTTCTATGACTAGCTGAAAAGACCTCAAGGGCTGAAATATTTACTACAAGTCTTGCCATTTGAGATGTTAATTAGATTTTAGCTTATCCAAAAGTGACAGAGTGGTAAATAGCCCTAATTTATATCTTTTTGCCTATAGTTAAGAAGCAGTGCTCTACTCTTTCAAAGTTGGACGTTGCCCTTATAACCCCTGCCATTGATTACTCTATAATAAAATACTATTGTGAGCTCTCTGAATGATTAACACTGAAGTTCTGTTTATAATATAAATCTAGGGCAAACTTTTGTTAAGTAGAGTCTCTCATCTTGGGCTTGCACCAGGATCTCTATTTCCACTGCTTTTTTGGCTTCTACCTGAAGGAATTTTGATAGATGTGGAAAATTGCTAGAAATTAACAAAAAGAAAGAAAGATTTTTTATTTTTCCCCAGAAATACTCTATTTCAGATACATTTTAATGTTCAATGAAACAAGTGAAGAGGCATCTTTCTTTGCATAATTTTAATAAACAAATATTTTGATACTTCACTAATTCATTCCCAATTTCTCCAAGATTGCCCAATTGTTCTATTATGGGAAATACCCAAATAAACCACTGCCTTTTAAAAGAGAAGCATGTTTTCAGATGATCTTCTTCTAGAGATACCAATTTAAATTTGCTTCCTCCTCCCTTGGTTTCTTTAGACTAAACATTTACACCAGTCTGAATGCTACAGCTCTTTTGTGGAGGGGAGAGTTCACATTTAGGAGCTATTTTGAGGATAAGTAACTGTCAATTCCTACAGCTGCCAGAAGAGACCAGCACACTTTTTGGTCAGCAAACTATGTGTTGGAGGTCTGCTAAGTACTCATGTTCTCAGCTTGATATAGTCTTGAGTATATCATCGAAATGCAAAGCTTACAGTGGAACAAGGAGGACAGCTAATGCAGCTGGTGTCCTGTTCCAAAAATTGGTTATGAGAGACAAATTTCTAAAACTTATACTATGAGTGTACAATGATCTTTTAAACTCAATAAGTGCGGAAATTTTCAGGGTTAGGACTGATTTTAGATGACAGCACCATACATCTTGCTAGTAAATGGTTTTTTATAACATCATTATGATGAAGAGCTGCAGTTCATGTCTCCCGCACATCTGAGTAAGTCCAACACATTTGAACCATTTAATTCACAGAGCTTTCTCAAAAAAGTATGGATAGAGGACTGTAAACTGTCTGAATCCCAACATGACCAGGGTGTTTAAGGAATACTTTAACCTTGTGCACAATTTCTTAAGAGTTCAGTTGTGGAGCTGCTGTCATTCTGTTGCATCTGGGAAAATAAATTTGAGGGAAATATTAGGGATGGAAATCTTAAATAAGGCTAAATTTCAAGGATAACAGTTGCTAAAAAGTTGACTTCTCAAGTGGTCCTCTTCCATGAGAACAGTGTCTATGATTTCTTGATGAGTCTCAGGAAACTATGTGAGAGTTTACCAAAAATTTCTTTAGAAAATAATTTTCCCCCACTCTTTTTCAAAAGCAGGTTCTAATAGAAGCACACAGAAATATCAAATATAATATGTTAATGAATTTTAACAAAAATATTTAATTCTGCCCTGTTTTAACTCAGCATCCTTAACTGTACATTAAGCCCATCATGTACCTGTACCATGTTTCGGCTACAGAAGGAAATATAATCTTTACAGTAAATTTTTGTGGAAACAACATTTGTTTTTTCATAATCCTTTTAATGTTTAAACAGTTATTTTTACTAAAATTTTGTCCATTTATGCAATCATGGAAGATTAATGTGGATTCTCTTGTATAAATGCATATTTGTCTGCTGCCTAGATTAGAAGTATTGAGATTACATTCTATAAAGATATCCTCACACTTCAAAAACAGAAGTTCATCTTATAATGAACTAGAGTAGCATTTAACTGCCTTTTTTTTTTGTTTTATTTAATTCTGGAAAAATGGAAAAATGTCTTGAAAAACAATATTTATTTACTTAAAAATTAATAAATTCTTTCAGAATAATGTCCAGAGTTATACATAATGCTGCTTTCAAAAAAGAATAATATTCTGTGTTTTTCTGCTATCATCCTCAATTCTCATGCTTCATTTCTGCCAACTATGAAATTAAGCATGATTCAGCATGTGATATCCCAAGACCCATGAGTTAGGATGTGGATCCCTGTTCCAGCCTTTTTTCATTATTCTCCTCTGGTAAAAGGCTAGAAATTGGTGAGATAAATATGTCCCACCACAACCTACTGAAAAGCTGCAGTATTTTCCTCCTAGAAACAGGATGGAGTTCAAAATCTTAAAAGTTCTTCATCACGGGTTGATCAAGCCTCTATTTTTTGCTCTAGTCTTATTATTTATTCTTTTGTTCACAAAATAAATATGCTTACATAACCCTCCAAGACAACCTAGAAGTTAACCTAAAATACTTGATTTTTCCTTTACTGTTAAATACTTAAGATTCTCATGCATACTGCAACAAAGACAAAATAAATCAGTTATGATCAGAGAATCTTGTTTCCATGTTGTAACAAGGACCAGCAAAGGGAACTGCAAAAAACACGTGGCCTAAGGGAACTCCAACAAAATTTAGTCAGTGTGCAGTGTGTTTATGTGAAGTTTATCAGGAACTGGACACAGAGGTGACAGCAGTAGCAACTGTGTTCTGTCCTAGGTAGACTGAACTGAACTCAAACCCTTACTGCCAGTTTTTCTTGCAGAATCCGATACCTTGAGCTCTCTGGAATGAAAGAAATCAATGAGGGGTCTTTGCAGTTGGTGAGAGCATTCCTTTCACCAAACAATGAGCAAGAACAGAGCAGATTAGCTTTCCAAAAGGAACATACTTGCCTTTTCCAGAAAATACTTTGTGAGGCTCATAAAGTGATCTATTTTTGTTCGAAAGACCTATCTTCAAAACAAATGACTTCTGCTTATTTGACCAAAAATTAACTGAGACTCTAAAGAAGAAATAGAAGCAGGGAAAAGAATCTCAGTTTTGGGGAAAGGGGTAGGGGGAAGAGACTTCCCACTTTCCCTTCTCTTGTTCTAGTGTGTGGTAAACTATCAGCTTCCAAGTACTAAACTGCTGAAAATGTGTAAAGATTGGGAAAGAAGCTGGGAGTGTCCTGAAGAGGTTGCACATGATGTTGACTCCATCACAGGAACAAGCTTGTAAAAGTGGAACCATAACAAAGGGAAAACTAAAAGTACAGCTGATTCTGCCTGAGCCTAGTGAAGAGCCAAGATGAAATTTCAGATGGTTTATCGCCACCTAATAAGGGTTACGAGCCTCTGACATTTCAACAGATATTTTCCACCATGGCAGGGATGTTAGTGGGCATTCCATGTGCATGTGGTTTCTCAGCACGACTCTCCCTCTCACATCTATTCCAGTGTAACCTTTTGTTTATGTACACAAATCATTCTACTAGGTACTGGTTAAATGGGAATTGTTCATGAGCACACAGGAAGGGGAACTAAAACAGAGGACAAAGTATAAAATTCTGATTTTCAGTCCAAGCACATGTAAAAGTTGGATCAGCTACTGAGAGTATTAATAAACTGGAGTGAGATGAACAGTCTATGTACTTCCTTTATTTTTCAAGGCCTGTGAAGGAAAGATATTAGTGCAGATCTTTCCATTCACTACAAGACCTTTTGAGAATTCCTCTTTCTATATGTCCAATTTACTATAATTGTACATATTAAAAGGTTGGAAATTTCTATGGCTTGCCAGATGAAACTTTTGGAGAAGGTACTGGAAATTAGTTTGGAAGGTATTTTGTGGCCTGGAAATAACTACAGATGTTAATTGCCAGGTATATATATATATTTTAAAAAGTAAAATAGGAAGAAAATACCTACCTTGTATAACTATACAGGATTCATTAATAAAAGAACAGTTGTTTGAGGGGGTTATTTATGGCTTTCTTTAGGCACCCAACAGAAGCCTAGGTTAGGAGGTGGGGCTCCCTCTATGGCCAACAAAATGAAACATACCTCTTCAAAGATAACTGCTAGAATCAGTTAACTATAACCCAACTTTGCTGCTGTGATTCTTCCTCTTCAGGCACCATTCTTTCTCCAGTGACAATAGAGACAGATAAGTTTGAATATCTAGTAGTTTCTTGCCCACCTATGTTGGACTGTAGCAAAGAGCAGTATTGTCATGAACAGGACATCCATTATGTGATGGTCTTAATATACCTTAAAGTAATGTCTCCATCAGGCATAAATAGACCACTGTGTATTTTAATCCTTTTGTTTCTTATCCTCTAAGACAGCGCCCTTCACCATATGTAGAGACCCTGTAGAAAACCTAGGGAAAAATCAAACATGTCCCCTACTTTGTTTCTTCTCCAAAAATCTAAGTATTTGAAAAACAAACCTGTTTGATGGTGTTTCCAGGTATTTTCTGATTCATACTATTACTGCTTCTTTTTGCAATTTAATAGTATTACCTGTAGAAATTTAAAAACCCCAAATATCTAAAAATCCAACTGCATGTTAAATAGCCTGATGAGCAGCAATTTTACAATGGAAGCAAGTAGAGAATGATTTCCAGTTGGTGGGGGGGAGAAAGTATCATTAAGAAGTCCCAGTAAGATCCATTGCCATAGATAATGGACAGTGGCTGTACTACGCAAGCCCTGGCTACTTGAGTCAAGGTCCTATTTTTCATCTTTGCATTTAGAAATGTTGGTCTACAGTTCATTACAGAGCACTGAAATTATCATACAGTTGTCAGTAATACTTCTTTGGCACAGGTCTAAAAAACAGATTTTCTAATCTGCTAAAAGTATTATCTGAAAGTTGTATCACACTTGTAGGAAAGAACATAGATACCACCTTTCTGTGCCCCATTTTTGTTAAGATAATCATAGAGCATCTTGACATATTGAGCTGATGGCACCCTGGTGCCTAGATTGATTATGGAAATTGGACTTTAAATCACTGGGGTGAAAATGGAGGTTACATTTTCTGAAGCATATATCTGTAATTTCGAAAAATTAAGCAAAGTGCATTTCAGCTTGATTCCATACATCTTTCTGCCCCTATTCATTCTTTCTGATCCATATTCTGACCTGTTTAAGCCTTGGTTTAATGTCTCAATGAATTATAAAAAGGACTTCCTAGAATAAGGGAGCATTTAAAAGCAATAAGGGAATAAAAGCGATAAAGATTACAAAGTATGACCCAGTTGTTTGCAAAACTATTCTGTCATGGAAATAACTGTATTTCCTAATAAAATGTAAGTGTATGAAACAATTTCTACAAATTCTCTTTTTCACCATATTTTCTCATGACAGATTATTTAATCATCACACTCTGAACAATTAAACTATGAGCACTAAATATGAATTCAAGGTTATTGACTACAACTTACTAAATTTGGAGGATTTAGTGTAGGACTATAGCATTTCCGTTACATTTGCCTATCCCTGTTGAGTAAAGGAAACAAAAAACCCAGCTGAAACATTGCAAGGCGATCTTTATCTGGAACCAAAATGGGTTACATAGCAG
The DNA here is from genome assembly GCF_036250125.1 of Pseudopipra pipra. NCBI lineage: Eukaryota > Metazoa > Chordata > Aves > Passeriformes > Pipridae > Pseudopipra > Pseudopipra pipra. Next base: position 85,095,215 of record NC_087551.1, on the reverse strand, counting down.
AGAAAAAATGTGTGCAGACACCAGAGGTCAGTGAAACCTATCTTGTCAGCAGGGACTGAGTCGAAGAGTAGGACAAAGGTGCAACTTCAACCAGCATCTGAAATTCATTAGATTTCCAAATGTAAATTCCAACATAGGGAATTTGAGCTTCGAGTCTCTATGATATTCTGTACTTACAACACCCCCGCAAGCTATCTGTTATTTTTGAATGCTTTGTTAGCTTTATTTTGACTTTTTTAATCACAATGATCTTCATTTGAACTAAATATGCTACATAGGAATTAACAACATATCCTCTAATAATACGGTAAAGAAACACAGCGTAACATCTTAGCCCAAACCTGCAAACACCATTAAAAGAAGAGAACTGAACACAGGATGTGGATTTTTTGTGCTATGTATAGGGGGTGATCGACAAATTTTGTGGTGTTCTTTTTCACACAGCCATGTTTCATGAAGTATTATACCCCATCTGGTTAAAAGTGAACACAAAGCAGATCAAAGTCACAGAGAGATCAGGGCTGGAATGTCACTCTGGCTCGGAACAATGAAGAATTAGTTTTCTAAGGTATTGTGAAAAGTTCTTAATGCTCTGTTCTTTCTTCTCCAGCTGTCATCCCCCTTATTAATGGATTTTTTTGCTCTCTATTTTTCCCCTACTCCTCTTTTTACAAGTTTTCTTATGGGAAAAACAAATCAAAGAGCTCTTAATTTGAATCTAGCTTTAAAAGCTCCAAAGCCTAAATAAATCTGAGATCAGATACAGTTAATAAACCCCAGCTCTAAGAGTAATAATTTATGATAGTCTTCCTTTAAGTTCCTCCATGATTTCCTGCTTAAGACTATGGCTGTCATCTATCATCTTCTCTTGTTATCTAGACTGTTCTTTCACTTTTCTTTGATGATGCAAATCACTGTAGCTCCACTGAAACCAACTCAATTGTACTAATTTAGAGCAGCTGAGATGTTTTTCTGTCCTCTGCTCTGTACTTGGCAAAAGAAGTCTTTACGTTACCACTTTATATTTTTGGTGCTTAGACATTTGCTCCATACTGATTTTCCAAATTGATTTTATTTTTCATTCAAGATTGCTTTTAAATTTCCTACAGTTCAAAGATACACTCCTTTTCCTCTTCTGCTTTTCTCTGCTGAACATGTTCTTTTGGAACATCCTGTAACTCTATAATGCAATTTCTTCCTCTGGGAGGAACGAGGCCTCTGTAATAGCTATTATGACCTAACTTCCATTTGTCATGCTTGTGTCCACCATTGCAATTCTTTCTCTGTTTGCACTTAGTTAGAAGCACTTAATTGATTTTCCAGTTTTGTCAAAAAAATAAGCATGATTAAGTTTTTACTATTTTCCTTGTTTTAACCCTGAATGCCTTTCCATAATCTGTATAATTATTGGAAACATTTACTCAAAACAGGTATGTCCACCTATCCCCATGTTAAAATAGAGTTGTTTTCCTCTCTCTTCGCCAGAAAAAAATCAGTTCTTACTTAATATGTCAAAATTTCTTTATCATTCTTGATATCTTGTCAGGCTAGGGAAGTGTACCCCTATGAACTTCATGGAGTTCAACAAGACCAAGGGCAGGGTCTTGCACCTGGATTGGGGCAGTAACAAACACAAATACTGACTGGGCAGAGAATGGACTGAGGGCAGCCCTGAGGAGAAGGACTTGAGGCTGTTGGTGGATGAGAAACTCAGCAGATTCCAGTACTATACACTTGCAACCCTGAAAGCCAAACGTATCCTGGGCTGTGTCAAAAGCAACGTGGCCAGCAGGTTGAGAGATGTGATTGTCCCCTTCTGCTCTCCTTTAATGAGACCCCACTTGGAGTCCTGCATCCATCTTGAGGATCCCAACATAAGAAGGATGTGGACCTTCTGGCATGAGTCCAGACAAGGGCCACAAAGATGATTAGGGGCCTGGAGCACCTCTCCTATGAAGACAGGTTGAGAGACTTGGGGTTGTTGAGGCTGGAGAAGAGAAGGTTCCACTGAGACCTCACTGCAGCCTTACAGAAGCTAAAGGGGATCTAGAAGAGAGCTGGAAAGGGACTTTTTTCAAGGTCATGTAGTGATAGGACAAGGGGTAATGACTTCAAACTGAAAGAGGGTAGGTTTAGGTTATATATTAGGAAGAAATTCTTTACTGTGAGGGTGGTGAGGCACTGGAACAGGTCACCCAGAGAAGTTGTGGATCCTCCATTCCTGGAAGTGTTCAAGGCTAGGTTCAATGGGGCCTTGAGCAATCTGGTCTAATGAAAGATGTCCCTGACCATGTCAGGGGGATAGGAATTAGATGATCTTTAATGCCCATTCCAATCCAAAACTTTCTATGATTCCATGATTTTTCTTTTTTCTCATTCCCACATGTTTGAGCAGGCATATTAGGTTCACTATCTGCTGTTTTGCTCAGTGATAATACTCTTACTTTCAAAATGTTACTATGGACAAAATGAAACAGAGACCACATAAGAAGCTATGAATTTATCACAAGTCCAAATCATTCTGCAATCAGATAACCAAAATTCTTAATTAATATGAAAAGCTTTTTTAATAAAGTAGATTAAACTGTTGCTCAAAAATCTCCCAGAATCTCCCCTTTCCTGATGGTATTATATTCAACCTCCCACTATCTCTCTGGGGCCCAATCTTTACAAGACAAAAAAAAAAAAAAGAAGTTTTGTGCTTCCAATAAGTTGCCAGCATCCCAACTTCTTCACCAGGAGGACCATGATGCTTGTTGTGAGGGTTTCTTTGTTCTCAAGAGGTCCATGATGTCTGTAGTGATGCTTTTTTCTTCCTTTTTCTTGGGATTCACTTCTGTTTATTTTCTTAATGTTTTTAAGACAGTCTGCTCATGTGTTCATTCTTTTTATTGGATATCAATTAGACAGTTCTTGTGTTCTCCTTGTTGTTTCTACCATCTCTTCCTCTTTTTTTTTTTTTCTGGCTCACAAGGTTGCACTCCTGCAGTGCCTATTGATGGACAAGTCTGATTTGTGTTAGTAGGCTGGGAGATCTTCTGTCATCTTGAGCCTGTGCTCTTCTGCACTGCATTTTATGCTAGTCATATACAATTTATTCCATACAGAATAACTACTTGTCAGTAATGGAAACTGAAACTGAACTACAACAACCTTAGACATTGGTTACCTGACTGCTAGACAGTTGCTACCACAACTGAAACAAGATAACATCAGCTGAGCCCAAGAAAAGCCCAAGTAAAACCAGATACCTGTATTGTCAGGCTAGTACAAAAGGAGGAAGAAAGACACTGAATTTTGACTTCTTGGGGGGAAAATCATTGCTTAAAAAGAATCAGAAATTTTATTCAGCAATTGTCTGAAATTTCAAGCCAAAATTAACACTTCTAAAGCTGATAGCATAACCTAATAAAAGCCAGCCAAAGACAAAAATTAAATAGATGTTGCTTCTTTGCATCATCATTGTACAAGAATGTTTGCTTACGCTGTGTTTCCCCTGAGGAACAAAATTACGTGCACAAAAGCTGCTTTGTGATAGAGTGGATTAGAGGATGGAAAAAAAATCCAGTACTTTCCCCTTATAAAACCAGAATTTAGCCATTCTGAGATGCCAAAAAAATGGTTCATGAAACCAGAAAACCTTGAAAAGGGTACTAAGGACTTGAAAGGTCCAGTATGTTTTGTATACTGGCAGCAAAATGCCTTTTCCACCAGAACTTCTGCCACAAATCACCACACTTCTTAAGAAATATGGGCCACTTTAAGCCACATGAAAGCAGGTTTGTGTTCCAGTAGAGAACTTTAAGCAGCAGAGAACAAATGAAACAAAAATAAATTATTATTATGTGAAAGGGCAGGAAGTATAGGTCAAGGGTACCACTTTCTTCTCTAATGTAATGACCACAAATCAATTTCCTGGCACTATTCAGTGAAGAATCATAATTCCATTCTTCAGAAATGGTTGTCCTGGTCCACAACCAATTACCACGCTCATTCCAAATAAGATTTGTATTCTTTACTGGCGACTCTTTCTGCACCTCGTAACAATGAGGCAGGAAGTTCTGAAAGTTCTGCAAGACACCAGATCCACATCTGCAGCAGATCCATATCTTCTTTTGATGACACAAAGTTACCCAGAAATTACAAGTAGCCTTAAAATAAAAAATGTTGTGTTAAAGGAAAGGATCTTCATATCTTCAGAAATCTATTAAATGAACCAGTCTAAGTTTAGCTGCTGAAGCAGTGAATCTCACTAAATCATTCTGTCTCTCATTCCTTCCAGAGCTATTAGCAGTAAAATGGAGGTCTGATTTCAATGCCACTTTGGTTGCACTAGCATTCTTGATCTGAAACCTATACTAAATCTATAGAAGAACAATGACAATCAGAACACTGGGATTAAGATTATGTTTATATTACTATACAGAAGGAAGTTTGGTTTCAACTTCAAGAAAACAGCTAATTAAGCTGTTTAAAACATTTCCATAAATTGTCTGAAATGGGTTTGAATGTCTGGGACATTAAACAGCCATTTCCTAACAGAAACCCACAGTAGGCAGAGTGGAAAAACAATTTCTGACAAATATTTCTGTAGTGATACTGCCATGGGACTACAAAAGTGGTAAGCAAAAGGGGTCAAATATCTCCAGGTTTCATCTACTGCTGCTGTCTAGGAAATGAGGTAGGAACTCCAAGGTGGGAGAGTAAAGGGGAAATGGCAGCAGATGGAAGGAGGATGATGTTACCTCACTTGTTTGTCTAGTCATTTTTAACTTGGAGCAGAGAATATATGCAATTTGAAACTGAAAAGGAATTTTTAATTGATTATCTCACAAAAAATATTTAGGATTTGATGAGCTCTTAGACTAAGCATCCACGTGCTCAGCACTCCCACACAGCACCCAGAAATTGTTTGCTGGCTAGACAGGAGGGGAAGGTTGTCCCTTGTGCTTTCTGGGGACAAGTTCTCAGTCGTGTTGAGTTGTCATTGTCCCCAGCTCTATTGACACTGGTAACTATAATAACTTGACCCAAAGATTCCTGACCAACATCAAGAAGACTTTCTTGTTTTTTCCACTAGTATTATATACCTTTACAAGCTAGCATTTCTCCTCTCATCAGTGCTTGGGATTCCTGAGTTGGCAAAGGGGGAAGGTTGCAGTAGGACTTATAGAGAAAAGGAGAGATAAGTGTGCAAGAACAGAATGTATATTGAGCCTCAAATATCTCTTGTTGGGTCTGTGTGGATTCAGTGAGAATTTGAAAATATCATGCTCAAAAGTAAATAATAATTAAAAAAATCATAAAATTAATCAATCAATTCTGCCAAGAAGTCTACATTAACTGTTTCACCTGACACTGAAAGACATTACTTAGTTTACAATTTTTTGTTTGTTATCTTTCACACAAGAAAGAAATTATCCTTTATCACACATATAGATATCCTGCACCAGAAGACACCTAGCCTTATTGATTGAAGAACCATGGTATCCATGAGGCAGTAGCCTTGCTAAGCAGAATTTACATTTAATTTTATGTTGCTATATTCCATGAAGCCTATGTGCGTTTGGGGAAATTCAGTCCCTTTGCAGAGCCAAACACAGCTTTTTCAATGTCTTATTTAATTGTGCAGTACTTTGAAACCCTTTGAAATAAATTGCTTCCATTTTGGCATACTGGTGTTCTCACTAGTGTCTATCTTTCTCTACCATCTCATTTACCAAAAACGAGAGAGTATCAGTTTCCTCCAATTCTCTCACTGACAGCATTTGGAAGTAGGAAAAGAATAAGTCGTTAATAAGAAAATTGTTCTCATTCCTGCAGAAGCATATGTACATTGTCCAATATGGTTATTGCATCATTTTAATTAAAGAAAGAGGCTCTCTAAAAATACCTTTGAACAGTACTTCATTCTTTATTTGCTGAACAAAACAAAATTGTTTCTGAGTCCCAGACCCAAAGAATTAAGTCCATATTATTTCTGTTTATAAATCATTAGTCATAACAATTTTCATCCAGTAAACCTCCTGATGTTAAGGGGCAGAAACACGTACACATTAGACTGCTCCATTTGCCACTGCTCTTGATTGGCTCAACAGCTGCTAACTACTGAATACTCAATTTCATTGCAAAATTTGAAGTCCTTTTTGTTGAAAAACTAATAAAGGATCATAAATATATATTTTTTCAGATTACGTTGAATTTTGTTGAATTACGTGTCAGAATTATAATCTCTTCTTTTCTCAGTAGCTTTCTATCTTATCTTCCCTCCCTTCACACAATGCAAAATAAAACAGAGCTTTGTTAATCTTTAAAATTGTAGAAATTATAGACGGCAGAGTTTTAAAATTCAAGCTTACTGTCCAGATATATCCAAGATTGTTCAATCAATGATAATTCAGAGACATCACAAATTTGCAATTATATGGTCACATTTCCAGAATGTTCATGATCCCATCATAATTTCTACACAGTTTCTATTTCAACGTTGCATGATAATTTGCTTTACTCCTTAAAGCCTTATGTTCCTTGCTTTTAGTCTTGCTTGTTATGAGCTTTATTATTCTCCCTAGGGTAGCACTAAGAATGGTTGGGTCAGTTGAGTGAGCTGTTAAAATCATAGTCAATTCCAACATCACCTGCAGAAATCCCCCTTCCCATCTGCTCTGCTTCCTGCTGCTACTGTTTCCTCTCTTGTAGGACAAGACAGGTATTCTTAGCTGAGAAGGCTAAAGCAACACTTGAGAATTTCACAGCCTTGAGGGATTGGAAGGGGAGATTCCTCCCTGCCAGCTTCTCATTGCAGCCCTTATAATTTTTTTTTTCAATGCTACCATCATCAAGCACCTTTACAAGTAACTGTAACCCACATAAGAGTGTGTCTGACTTTCTACTGCTGATTTGCATAATAAGTAAAAACATGCACAAAACCCGTAGGGTACTTTCTGGACTATGAGCCATTTGCATTACTGTACTCATGTCATACAGTAAAAATCAAACTATACTAATTAATTTTCATTCTAGAAATCTGCAAAACCCTATTAAAGATAAGTAAAGGAGGACTGGAAATAGGTAACTGTTCTTTCACATAGATATAGCTCACGTAGCTCCTACTCATCTGTTGTGTCCAAGGCAGAGAGTATAACCAACAAGTGAGGGGAATGGTGTGGGAGTCAGAATACTGGTTCTCAAATTTCTGAGGCCAAGACATTTCTGGATGTTTATTTTTAATGTAAGTATAATATTACTTATCTTTTCTACCTCCTTTACAAACCTTAGATAATCAATATAGAACTGCAGAATCATAGAATGGTTTGAGATGGAAGGGACTATACAGATCATCCAGTTACAACCCTCCTTGCCATGGGCAGGGACACCTTTCACAAGATCAGGTTGCCCAAAGTTCCATCCAATCTGGCCTTGGGCAGTTCCAGGGATGGGGCATCCACCACTTCTCTGGGCAACCTGTTCCAGTGCCTCACCACCTTCACAACAAAAAATTTCTTCCTAATGTCTAATCTCAATCTACTCTCCTTCAGTTTGAAGCCATTCCTATTACTATGTGTGTAATAAGTGTAAAGGTTCTTTGAAACACTTAAGTAGAATTCACTATATTCTATTATATTCTGCTAGTATTTTGTAGTCATGTTTTATTGCTACAATTATTTCTTCATCTCTGATTCCAAGTATGGTAGCTGAAAATGGCATATTTCTCACATAAGTCACTTCTGTCGCTCATGAGGTCTCTTGGATCTGTGTGCTTAAATAGTTCAAATAGGGAAAAACAGTAATGTTTTGACATTTTGGTTTTTGAATGTACTTTGGTATTAACTAGTAGCAGAAAGCTTCCTGTGTTAGGCAATAAAGCAAAGCTTTTTTTTTTTCCATGAGTGGAATGTCATGTATTATCAAACTGAGTTCTCTCTAATAGTTTTCCCATGTGTTTATTTAAAGGGTCTTACTGAATCACAGCTTGGACATTTTGATCCCAATTTATTTTTGGCCTTTTATTAGATTTGGTGAGCTGTAAATTTGAATCATTATTAGTATTTATTAGTATGCTGCTCCACTTCAGTGGTATGTATGTGGAAGAGAATATTAAATATTTAAATCGTTTACATGACATTTACTAGAATAGTCATCACAATTTAGTTAATAGAGGAGCTACCTTATGATATTTCACTTATGAAAACATGGAATAAATCTCTCAGAAGTAAAACTCTGACACTTGTTTTCATTACTTTGACATTTATTTTTATTCTTTGTTTATATTTTGAAATTTAACATTCCGATGTCTTTTTCATAGCTTAAGGAATAGTTGTATTGAAATCCATATTCGAGTTATATTTTACACAAATACAGCTTAAGACATAGCAGTTAAACTCTGTACACTTTAGGAACGGTTTACTTTCCTATCACGCAAACCATGACTTTGATGTTTTGTAATTTGGACTTTTTTTTTCCAAAATGCTATTGGATATGTGTGTGTTCTAGTAAATCATTAGAAATCTTCAACTCAAATCAGAAAAGTTTTACTTTTTTTCATGCAGTTAAGAGTTACTCTGTAATAAAGTTTCCAATCACATTTAGCCACTGTTGACCAGTACAGTATCATCCCAATTACAGAACATATTTTGATGGGTTATTTCCTAGTTTGGAAGCAGTGTGGACACATATTTTGGAGACTGCTCCCTTGACTGCTTATATTTACATTTTGCATATAGTTTTATTGGAGCTTCGGATAAAAATGGAGAAAACCTTCACGAAAGACACGAACAGTTACACACACCTGTGACAAAGCTTGTAGGGATCCTTGAAAAACTGTTACATCTAAATTTTTTTTAAGTTTAATACAATTAAAAAAATTGGAAATGACAGAGAAATTAAAAGACAACAAGACTGACAGCTGTATTTACAGAGAACAGCATAGACACACACTGTAATTCTTCCCTACTTATAGGAGTGATGTCTCAGCTGGACTCTATTGTGACTTTTCTTCAAATGTCAGCCCTCTTTTTCAGGTTATTTGAAATCGTTTTTACTAGGGTTCCTTTTCCCTTTGTTTCAGATACAAGTGTTCAGTTCATCAGGAGAAATGCGAGTTAGCATCAGACAGAACATTCGTGAGGGCTAATCTCTTTCCCAGCTTCTTTATTCAAAAAGAGTAAGGAAGAGAAAAAGAAGTAGACAGACAGATTCTTCTTTGGAGAATGTCTCAAAAGAAGAGCTTAATTTAGACTCTGTGCTTAAAAATAGACATTGTGAATAAGCCTTGTTTATCCACACCTACTCCTTCTGAGTTTATAACATTGGTGAACTTTAAGGTCTCTTTAGATGAACTTTAAAGGTCCCTTACAACATAAACCTTTCAATGGTTCTATTAAAAAATAAAAATCCCACACTCTAAATAAAAGGAACCAAATACTAGCCTAAAAGAGGCATATTCAACTGTGTACTTAACAGCAATATAAGCATGGATGTACGAAATAAACATGCACAATAAAATTATTTCTCATGAGAATTTAGTTTTTACTGTGATTCCCCCTTTAAATAAATCAAACCTGGTCATCTTCTGCATGATTTATCAGTTCTGAAACTTCAGTCAGATTGATATACTGTATTAGCTAAGGATACATAAATTTTCTGTATTCCCCATGGATTAATCCCTACCTTACTCTTTGTTCAGTTTACAGGAATACATCTGCTTATTGCTAAGTGACATAGGTTGTTTTTATATAGTAGTGACACTAATTAAATCAATATCTTTAGAAAGGAATTGAATTCCCCACTGATATGAAAACCTAGGAAATATTTTTTCAGGAGTTAAAGTTTTACAAAGAGATAAGTTTATGAAATTCAACAAATAAATCTGCAAAAAGAAAGAACTTCTCATTGGATTAGTCAACTGCTTGTCATTCAATAATCATGATGAGAACATTTATTTTAGTACCCTTAGCTAGTGAGAGGATTACGTCTTCATTTTCCTTTCTTTTAATTTCCCATGAATGTGGTACACTGCTAATTTGCCCACTAACAATCATAACTGCTATATTGTAAAAGGACTAATTAGTGATTGTAGGATAAAAAGAAGCCTTCAATCATTTGCCTTTACTTCTTGCTTTCATCCACTTTCTTTGACAGTTATACAACTCGGGCTTGTAGTCTATGAAGTCACTTCTCCACATCAGTAATCTAGTTAATAGAAGCACAACTGGACAGAAAATGCTCATTAGGTACTAAAATTGAATATCCTCCATTCCTCACCCTTGCGTTTTGAGGATAAGTATTTGACCCTTCCCAATGTCTTTAAGATGAGTCCTGTTTCAGGCTTGCTACATTGCCCATTGTTTTACTGGAAGAACTATACAGCCACAAGGAAGCACCGTTGCTCAGTGACCGGACTATTGAAACCTCTCTGGACACTTGGACAGTCTGTACATGTACAGTGCAGTGACAGTTCCCACCTGACACCTCATCTGAACATCAGCAATGGTTTTCTAAAGAACCAAAACACATAGGCTGCACTGCAAGAGCAGCCTACATCTGGGAATGGTGCAGGGGTTGGCACCATTCACAGTCAATAGAGCTTATGGAGTTCTTGCAAAACACAACAGGGACAAAGGGCCAGGGGACAGAAAAAAGAAAAAGGTGAACTACATAAGAAAACAATTGGCCAAACCCAATATAGACAGATATGTCATCAGGGAATAAAATATTAAAAATAATATCTGTGTGTTTTCCTCTTTTTCAAGAGGAATTAATAAAACATAAAATGTTTTGTGTTTCATAGAGAGGCTGTGTTCAGGTCAGTCCCTTTTCTCCTGCATGCAGTCTTTTGATAATCATCTGTTACAAATGCTCCACAGCATATGGTATTCCCAAAAATGTTGCTTCAGATCCAATAAAGTAATGGTTTCCTTGAAATGCCATTCCAGACAAAGTAACTCCAACTCAGTAGTTCATAAAGCATCAAAGGCTGCTTATTTGCAAACAATAACTGGGAGTTAGTATTTCCTTGCCTGCAATCCTTGTGCAAGTTGGGTCCTTTCCCCAGTTTGCGAAAGGACTGCATTGAAAAGATTTTGGTGGCAATGTAACTTCCTTTACTAGGAATGCGAGTGGATCCCAGGACTAATGTTGGAAATAGTAATTTTAATGCTTTAATTCCTGTTCTACCTCTGGAATTCTTCTGTAATCATATACTTTTTTTGGCTGGAGAGACACTGGGTGCCCATTCTAATGTTGTATTTCAAATGTGAGATGTCTGCCTTTTTTTATCACGTGCAGAAGATTGCACAGATTCTGCTGTATTTAGAAAAGGGACTGTAACATCTGTTTGTATTGTGAAGTCTGGTGACTACCAAATGCTGAGCTAAGCTCTACATTTTCCCCAAGGCATTCCTTTCCAGTAAGCATCCTCATCTTCACACAACTTATTTTTTCAGGAAAGGGAATCTTCCCTCTTGCTTTCTTCAGAAATCTAGTTTTGAAAATGCTAGAGGCAACTTGAAAGCTTGAACAAATTGTTCCATGTTTATCTTATCTTTAAGTAAACTTGTTTTTAAAACAACGACCCAGTGAAATCATTACCCTTCAGTGACTTGTATTCCTTGTGAAGCAGCTATTTTTATATGAACTCACTACTGAGTCAGAAACACAAACTCCTGTTTTGTTAATGCATGTGATTTTTCAAACAGTGTTTCACGTTAGAAAATTCTGCCTACTCTCCAAGCATAGAGGAAGGGAGGTATAGTATTTTCAGAAGCCACCTAGGGCATCAGGATGCCAAGTTTCCATTAATTTGAATGGAAATTTGGCACCCTCACCCTTCAGGCATGTTTGAACATTTTCTCTTTACAATATGCGCTGCAGAAAACTTTTGGGAGTTTTTTTTCATAAACCACAATAATTTTATTATTTCTCACTTTACTGATGTTGCTTAGAAAGCAAAGAATATATTTGTTCAGACTGTAAAGATAAAATCAAGTGGAGGAGCATATTTACTGGAAATTATTTTGTTCATAAGATTTTGAAAAAAATATGGATGTTTCCTAGACACGCTTTCCTTGCTTTGGAAGTGTCTCTAGTCTTAGAGTAGAAGACAGATGTGTAAAAGCACTCCAGGCTGCCATCACTGTTCTCTCATCCACAGGTTTTCATATAGTCTGTGAGCATTGTACTCCTCACAATGGAAGAATTTGATCCCATGCCTTCCCAGATCCCAAAACTGTATTCAATATTTGACTTCTTTCACTGACAAAAAATTCTTGTCTGAGAAATTTTAGCCGATTGAAGTTAATATTATTGCACTAAAAAGTTTTGGTTGTGACAAATCAAGTTTCTTTAGAGATATAAAAATGTCACAGTAATTCACACTGTTTCTTAGAAAGAGTGTGAATCTCCTGTATGGCTCAGAAATAAAGGAGGAAGTATATTGGGGGCAGTAAAACTTGCTCAGTTCACATACAGACGTCGAGATGCCCAAGATAAACGTGCATTGCAATGGGCTTATTCCTTTCTTGGTTCTTCTGCAGAGGAGTATGAATTCTCTGAGTGGAAAGGGGAGTGTGGAATGAGTCTTCTATCAATCAAAATGAATCTTTATTCATGGCTGGATTTAAGGGCAGCTGCTCTGTTTTGGCTCTGTTTTAGCTAATGGTGTGTCATATATGTCAGATCTTGTAAAAGGCTTCAGTAAAAGCTAGGAGAGTTGCCAATAAAACCAAGTGAAATTTACAGCTTTTTCCAAAGTGATACTGCTGGACTGACCTACACAACTTGCAGCTCTCCTTTGTCTCTTTGTCTGATTTCAATAGTGCACCTTGACGGACCAAATTTAGTGTTTCCTGTCACTGCATTCATACAGTTAAGTATATACTTTGGATGAAATATGAACTGTGTTTTTTATACCATAAATGGCTCTTAGCTCATTACCAGTGATCACACAACATATTGTTCTGCTGAGTCAGTGTACCTAGGGGAAACATCTCTTTCAAGATGATACATGCAAGATGGGAGCATTTTCACCTCGCAGATTTAGGAGAGGAAAAGACTTCATCAGCCAGAATCCCATGCAAGTTCAATGACAATTTAACAGAAGCACTGCCCTGGTGGCCATTTGGTTATCAGTCTGCATTCAGTTAAAACTCTTGACCACACCTGGGTCTTCAGAAATAAAGCTGGATACATGCTTTTGATTCAGGGAAAGCTTCTTTCAAACATTCAATTACACTAGAGCTGTGTTCCTTCTTGCATGAACTTGTTACCTCATGTATGAGGTCTTACACTATTTTTAACCTTTTTTACCATGGATCACTGGCCATTATGTTAATTCTCCATTAGCATCTGCAGCTCTCACCAAATACTTTTAGGAAGAGACTGCAATGGACCAGAAGACCAGATGTTGGGTGAGTCTGTCTTCAGAGTGTTACCAATTGGCTGGCTATGATTGCAGCTCAAGTCCAAAGGATGTTGGGTTGGGCCCAAATTCCAGTTAAGAATGAAAAGACAGTGGAACAATTCTCTTTGACTTCAGTGAACTTTCAATCAAGCCTAATAGTCACAAAGCAAAATGTTCCCTTTGTACAGATACAATAAGGACTTACAGGCTGCTTGGTTGGTTTGTTTCCAGTGTTTCATATATCTTACATTTGCTTTTAATGAGGTTTTCTGTTATTGCAGGCATGAAAACATTGCTTTTAAACATTTCTACTACTGGAAATGCATACTTTCATAGAAAGATTACATAATACAGGGCCACGTTGCTTGTTTCGAGATAATCTATAAGGCACATTTTCTAAGATTAGTAAAAGACACTAATATGGAGAACTTCCAGTCACTATCCTCCTTTGTTCACAATTTCCTTCTAACTATACAAGTCAGAATTTTGACTAGTCTTAGCAAACAATCAGAACTAGCCTGGCAAAAAATGGAGAGGAAAACTTGTTTTCTTGAAGACCCTGATCCGCTCCTTTCACCTGCAATTCAGAAGGGAAATAAACTGCACATCTGTTCAGTGTTTGTTTTCTCCTTTTTGCTTGCTCAGACCATGCACTCCCTCCGCTTGTGTAAAAACTATTTAAATCCTTCAAATAACCCTCTGACTCTCTCTGACCACCAGCTTTGTGCCAGAATAACTGCACAGGTATTCACTAAGTCGATAACTAATGAGCATCTCAGAAGGAATTCAATGAAACAGAACTTAAAAAAAAGGCCAGCTGACTGCAGAAAACAAAAACAAAAACTAAAAAACCACACACACACAAAAACCCAACCAACCAACCAACCAAAAAAACAAACAAACAAACAAAACCAAAACAAAACAAGCAAAAACAAACAAAAAATTCCACCTTTCCCTTCATTCAGTTTTTTCACTGGGAAGTCTTTCATTCCACTGTATTCATTTTCACATTAACTGAATTAGTCCATGCTCCTGGGTCCTGCAAGATTCATATGGTATCTTTTATGTTGATGAGTTTGTGACATTGTATATAATGTCTGCTTGCCAGCAAACTTTTGAGAAGAGTATAAGCAGTAGGGATCTGGTTACATTAGCTAGTAGAAAGCAAAACAGTAAATTGAAAAAAATTTCTGGCAGGCTGTAAGAGAATGAAGCAAATGGCTTAAAAGGTGTGGAGAGAGAAATAAACTGATGAGAAAATACAAATTAAGATCGTTGTGAATAATCTCCTTGATAAAAATGACAGCAAACTTTCCTCCAACATGATCTTTTTCTCCTCTATCCATACTAAAAGTCCATTGTTCTTTTACTCCAGAGCATAATTATCCTGGGGAAGTCTAAACTCAGCAACTGAGAATGTTCCCTGGCTGCCAGGTATGGGTGAACACTTCAGCAGTGCCCTGGATGGACACATGTCAGGAAGTGATGTAGGCATAGAGCATCCACATCTAGCTGTACATGTCAGCTTCTGCTAGAAAGAAACACGGGTTTATAGCAAGAGGCCTGTGATGCACTTCTGTAAGTCTGCCAGGTAGGATAAGAAGGGACTGCCAAGCACACGGCAGAGCAGACCTGCCTTACAGTTGGACAGAGGCAGAGTATTACTCTCTCTATTTGCTCCCAGCATTCTGCCCAGATTAAGAGAATTTGATTAAAAGTAAAGTAATAATCCTTATAATGAGGTACTATATTCTGATGAAAGTACTCTTATGACATCCACAACCCTTAGATGCAATATAATTTAACAAAGGTCAGAAAAGTATGTTGCATACCTAATTGGTTGAATAATTCTTCCTTTTGATTGTTTGTTGACTGCTTTTTAATTCCTCTACTGAGAGTGCTGAATAAAGGGAAAACAAAATTGTGACAAATTAAAAAGCAAAGAGGTCATGATCCAGGAACAGTCACTGAATGAGAGGAGCAGACCCAGCTGGTCATCATTGTCACAGCTTCACTGAGCTTTATGGAGGTATGAAGAGTTGCTCAAGCCATTAATTAAATGAGTGATGAAAACATCTAGTAATTATTGGTAATAGAGTAATCTTTTAGAAAAGTGTAAATCCAATACAATGGTGGCTGTTGATAAAATTAATAAAGGTGAAAATTTTACAGTGTCTGATTTATTAAGGTAATGATGACAACTGTTATTCTCTGAGCAAAATTAGACTTGTGAGACAAAATAAGCAGAATCAAAATGAATATCTTGAGCAGAAAGGTAGCACTATCTGTAGCATAAGTAGACTGAAAATGTACATGAAGTTAAAGATATTGCACGTCAGAATGACAGAAGACTCATACAAAGCATATGTAGAAGTTAGAAATATGTAGAGAAAATAAGATAGACAGCTGTGATTTGTAGATTTTTAATTTTTACTTATTCCCTATCCTACATGATCACAATGAGAAAAATAATATACAATTAAGTGAAGAAGAAATGCATTAAATACCTCATTCCAACTCAATATGCTTTTGCTTGCTTCTACAACAGCCCTACAACTGTTCCTCAGCCTACTTTCAATCAGATCTAAGTCAGTTTGAACTGGAAATTAAATGTAACAAGATATAGAAATGTTTCTACAAATATTTAACCTTGGACACAGGAAAATACTGAGTTCATTCTCCTAATTCAAAATTCTGTTTCTAAACTATAAAGTACCATCAACTGTGTAACTTCTTTATAGTGTATTTTGTTCGTTTCTTGAAGTTTTGGCTTTCTGGAAAGTAAAAACAAGTGGTACTTTTGACTATTTTATTTTTCTTGTTCGAGACGTTTCTCAGAAGACATGTCTCTTCAATGTAATCTCTGTCTTGCACTCTGCCTTCCCTCTCAAAAGCTAACACAGCAGGCCCTAGGCCCCTTCCACTTCTGGCCAGAGACTAAAAAGAAAAACAGCTTCTCTGGAACCAGTGCCTTCTTGATTTATTCAAAGGACTTCCATGATTAG
Organism: Pseudopipra pipra; assembly: GCF_036250125.1. Lineage (NCBI taxonomy): Eukaryota > Metazoa > Chordata > Aves > Passeriformes > Pipridae > Pseudopipra > Pseudopipra pipra. The sequence goes on along the minus strand of NC_087551.1, from coordinate 85,078,811 downwards.
AGAAATCTATTTAAATAAAACATACTGCATATGTCAGCATAACCTAAACCTTTTCCTCTCTTGCAAATTAAGACAGGCTCCACTCAAAATAGCTGTTCTTCACTGAACAGCAAGGTACTTACAAACTCAGCATAGTTTCCCCCTCTGCTAGGGGGAAACTCAAAGCTTAGTTTACATAGCTAAAGATCTGATTTTCCTTTTCTTGTCTCAGCATTCGAAACTGTGTCAAAAAGTTACTGGGCTGTAACTTGGAAGCTAACCCTCCGTGACTTGTGAGAAAAAATGTGAATGTCCTATCCCTGGAAATGTTCAAGATCAGGTTGGATGATGCTTTGAGCAACCAGGTCTAGTGGGAGGTGTCCCTGCCCATGGCAGGGGGTTGGAACTAGATGATCTTTAAGGTCCCTTTCAACTCAAAGCATTCTATGATTCTATGGCTTCAGGGTGTAGCCCCTTAAGTGTTTGATGCCTTATGTCTATATTGTGCTCCTTTTCAGCTTATTTCTCTAGAGACTCTTATTAAGAAACACATGAATATTCTCATTTTTCTGAAAATTAACATAGGTAGGCATAGCTCAGAATGTGCATCTTTACAAACAATTCATGTATTTACAAAGAAAGTTGCAGTTTAAGCCTGCAGTCTCATCACTTTTGTTCTGCAGGCCTCAACTTGGTAAAGATCTAGACACACATTTAACATCAGCAATTAGGGGCCATCATGTACTATAATGTACTTACTAGCAACCTACAGCACTTAAAAAATACTGAAAATATTAAAACACTTTCCAAAATTTTTCTATATGCTACATGCTACTTGGAAATAAAGATACTCAACTTCTGTTGGCTTTGGCAGAGACACCAATAATGGCTTCAGATACCACAACAGTATCTTGCATAGAATTCCTTTTCTTAATCCTTGTGCCAATTTTTAGTGTTGAAGTTAGTTAGCGATTAGAAGTGGTAGTCAAGGGGACTTGATGAATCCTCTTCACCAAACAGACTGGGAAAAAAGTCTCTCAGCTGAATCACACAGCTGACAAGGGCTCCTTTGCACAGACTAGAAAACATTGATCTGCTCAGTCACAAATTCCATCTGATGAGCTATGCTGAACTAACTATTAGAAATTTTGAAAAGTTGGATGAAATCTATGGAGAAATGGTTCCTCTTTCCAAATAAGTTTCCCATATCCACCGATGGCTTGAATCCATTGAAAATCACTCCAAACACCTAATTGCTGACATCATTCCTCTGCCAAAAACTCACAAAGTATTTTTGCCTTGATATTGATTTATATACACTAAGGAAAACTTTGACCTAGAAAATTATTGTGGTACAGTGAACTAAAAATACAAAAGTTCTTCAAACTCTCCTCATCTTCCGTCAGCCTTATCTGATAAGTGTTGCAAAGGTGCTTAGTAAGAAAAGAGGGGAAAAAGATAGGAAACATGAAATATAAGAGTAATTTCTTCAGCAAGAAATATTTCCTTGGAATCTCAGTCTAACTTCCAACTTTCAACGAATATATAGCATACAGTGCTAGATAAAACATGCATGTGCTAAAGATTAATTTGCACACTTATTAGCATTTTCATTAGAATCAGTTCTATCCAAACTATTCAGCTAAACACACTTGTATTTCTATTTCAAAGAGCTGCAAGAATTTCAGGAAGCTCAACATGTCACAGGAAGTGGTAGAAATGATGCAGGCATCTTTTCCTCTAAAATAATATATAAATTCACTGCCTCAGTGTGTTCTACATCACCTTCAGCTTCCAAAATATGAAAAGAGTTAACAATAATATGTAGTCCCCAAAGAATTTATGGGATTTTCCATATGAGAAGGCACAAGAGACATAAGATTAGAAGTAGTATGCAGAGCTAACTGCATGAGAGTTCCTGATGAGGACTGCAAGAATATTTTGTCAGCGTCTGTACAGATGTGCTCTAAAAAACCAAAACCTTAAGATACTCTCACCGTAGTACAGTTTAATATACTGCCATTGAAAGGAATGAATAACAGCAATTTAAAATTCCTCTAGAATTATTTAGTCTCTATGCACTTGATCTACAGGCACCAGTCAAAGGGTGTTTAAACAGGTAATGTACTGAAAAGAATCCAAGTCAAAGATGGAAGAACATTGTAAGCAAAAAAGGGTGATCATAACACATAGTTATATTAACATAGACTCTCCAAAATGACCAACTCCCTCAATTTAGTCCAGTGTTTCATGGCAATATCTAAATTTTCCTTGTCTCAAGACAATAAGGATATTTAAAATTTTGCCTTCTGATTTTAACTGCTTTTTATTTGTTAATTATGTAACTTAATACATGTAAAATTCTATTAAGTGTTAATTTTCTTCCAGTCTTGAATATTATTATGAGTGTAGTTGCCAACTACAACATAATAGTCAATATTGTTTGTGAAACCTATTATGTACTTTTATTGTTTCCTACTTGTGTTTTATATACTGCTAAAATTTGAAATTGTCATTAAAGAGATAAACTTTAAAAGATGAGAGACACATTCATTGAAAAGCCAGAAGAAACAAGTAATGTCATTTTTAGATAGTGAAACTGTCTAATAATTTCAATAAATCCAGCATCAGATATCAAGTGATCAATATCTTTTATCATAGTAGAGCCACAGAGAATTTTTGATCAGTTTAAAATCAACTGAACAGCTGCTATCTTCAGACTTTTATTCTGAATTTAACATGCATTCAGTCCTAATCCAGTACAACATTTTAAAGTGTTGTACAAACAAATGTCTTTCCTGCTTGTAACTGAGGATACCTTTTCATGTTATTATTTTCTTTTTTTTCGTATGGCGATCTAACATTATTTAAAGCATCACATGAACCAAAGTAACTTTATTGTATCTGTCAGCTAGTTGTGATTTCATTCCTTCATAACATAGCACATGCTTACTGTTCTGTATTTCCCACTCTTGTTGTGCACCAGTGGGAATTCACACGTAAAGTACTCCACATAGCATCAGATACAGCTTTGTTGAGAGTGTGAATGGCCACTGACCATGCCAAAGACCGCCTGAAGTCAGCAGAATTTTTGTATGATCTATTTAAACATCTATACCTTTAAACTTGGTTTAGTAAATACTTTTAAAACTTAGCCTAGATAGTACTCCTTTGCATACATATTTTGAAGAGTCCTAAATTTCAGAAAAGGATTTTTTCAAGGTCTCTGTAAGGTTTCTGGTGCATTCCGATGTAATTTTTATATTTTTATAATTTCAAATTTTTATATTTTCAAAGCAAAATTTTCAAAACAAGAAAAATAAATTGTTTCACAAAATATTCAGGAAAAATTTTCCCTTCCTAACCAGACCTTACTTTTAATAATATTTGCATGAATGAAGTAACAAATAATCTCAAGAAAATTTCTTTGCTGTCACACAAAAGCATTTTCTCTGACATACCCACATAAATTTTCTGTAAATTTATGTATTTTCTGTTAAACTTTGCAAAAGGAACTTGCTCTGCTTAGAATAAGAACATAGAATAAGAAAAAACATATTTTTTCTTTATGCTGATCAACCTACCACTTTTGAGAAGTTTTTCTCACTGGAAAATTTTCTAATGCTGTCCAAGGTCAAAAAACCCCGCCATTTGTTTTGTAGGCTGTGTGAAAGGGATCTGTAATCTCAGTTTCATTCCCAGTCAACAAATGTCCAATACAGCTGTCATTAATCAACATTTTGTTGGCAGCCTCTGCAGAGAGGGCAAAGGGTAATGCACATGGAAGCTGACCTATTTTATGACTTTATTAGTAATTCTTCAGAGCAGGCTTCTCAGTGTGAGGAAGTGAACTTACTGCTGTTGCTGGGGCTATAGGCTTCCTTTGGATAAATAAACTTGGTTTCCAAAGCTCCCAGTCTGGCATCTTTCATACACGCTAAAATCCAGTCAAAAAGAAATATTCATACAACTAGTGAAAGATGCACTGTTTGAGGCAAAGCATATTAGCACTCACGCTTTCCAAAAATCTATTTGCTAATTAACTATTCCTGTTTCTTTTTCCAATAATATTGTCATGTAAATATAGATGTCTTCTGCCAAAACTCATTCTCATTCTGCTATTCAGCTGTCTTTAATTTCTAACACTCTTAACCAAGCTAATTTTCCAGGCAACATTTATTGAGCTTGATAAACACCAGACATATTTGTGGGCTAACCAATAATAAAGTATCACTTCCTATCTATGATACCTCATATGCCCATTCATTTTCTACATTCACTTTTCTGTAACTGGCAAAGTTTTCTGTACCACTGATGACCTTGTTTATAGAAAAAGCAACCTATACTCCCTTCTGCAACAAACGGTTTGCTAGCTGTACTCCAACAGCAGAACGTTTAGGGGAGAATAAAAGAGAGAGAAGAAATGTTAACATCTGAGGTTGTAAATATGAATTGCAGTCATGGTATTACAGAATATTGATCTTTTGTCTTATAAACTGAGCTAGCTTAGTTTTGAAAAACACAGACTATGTAAACTGAGGGAGATTAATTACAACACACAGTGATGTCATTTCTTCTGTGCACAGTTGTACTTTAAACTGTGACACTATTGTTTTACTTATAACAAAAATTCTAAACTGAACAGAAACCACTACTTATTTATCAAGCAAATGCTTGGTAATTAAATTAAATTAATTTACTGAATGCAAAGAACTATAGTTTTTTACTGTATTTCTATTTGTTTGATGATCCTGAAGGACTCACATTCCTTGATTAGGAGGCATATAAAGAAGTACAAATATGAGATAGACGTTGTGCAAAAGAATGTTTCATGTTCTGTTCTAATCCAATTTTCTCAGTTTAAATATACTTTTTGAACTTAAAAGAATTTGTTTCCATTTCCCTTTACGAGAGATTCATTTCCAGCTTTGTAAGCTTTAAGTTCATAATAATATTTTTGCCTTAAATCAGCTTCTGAATTGGACATATTCATTTTCCTTTTGCTCACCAAATGCTCCAAGTTTTTATTAAAAGCAATTTTTTTTTGTTTATAACATAGTTGTAGAGCTTTTAACACTTGTGTATGCTTTGGGACATCAAGACTGTTTTTCATTGCTCTAAATGTGCTTGTTTATTTACCCTTCAAAGAGTTTGACATTTCATGTGTTGAATTTTCTCTATGGAAAAACATTAAAGGGAAATTACTCACAGTACGTTACTCTTGCTATTTTTCCCTCATAAAGCAGATTTTCATACATAACAGAACTCTTGACAAGGTGAGGTCCATTAAGTGCAGCACAGAGTTAGATCTTTTTAACCATTTTCCTACTACACAGCAATATTCAAGGACAGAGTAACTGATCACTGGTCACTTACTCCAGTATCTCCTAAATTTGTCTTTTAGGACTGTTTTATTTGAACGCCACATAAGCACATGTTTTTAGCTTACAATGAATCACCAGTCGGGACAATATATCAAACCAGCTGAAATAAGTTTGATAACCTTTTCCAGCTGTAATGGATGAGTGGCATATGTGCCAAATCACAGAACTTGTGATTTTTCCTCCTTGGTAAACACAGAACTTTTACAACTGTTTTATCAGGTTGCATGAAAGTTATGAAAACAACCAAACAAAAATCCTTTATCACATGAATATATATGAAACAATGAAGCATCTCCTATGAACACTCTAAACCCAAAAGATTTTATATGTGTTCATTATAAGAATTTATATGTTGCAAACTGGTCATTTTTCCTGTAACATACCTACTAAGAAAGATTCACAAAAGTATCATTTAGAGTCACTGCACATTTACATAAATGCCCCTGTCTTTCTATCTGTCTCACTTTTTCCTTCAAAGCTGAGCAATTACATAGTGTTCCATGGCACCATCAAGTTGCCATAATTATAGACAGATGTTACAGAGGAGACAGTGAGACAATTAGACAGGACAAGGGATGACACCAACATTTTAAAAGAACAAATTTCATGTACCCCATCTAAGTCTGCCATTTACTCGTCATACTTGGAACTACTTGAGGTTTTTTTCTCATGTTTTTCTCAAACTTTCTGGTTGCTTTACTTTCACCAGTTGTGGCTCCTGCAGCAAGTTTTCATCACATCCATACTTCTGCCCCAAATATGATTTTCAAGGAAGAAAGCAGGGTCTAACATTTTCTCTCAAATTAGTGTTTTCCAGGGATGATCAAGGCAAAATCTTTTCCCATTGCAGAAGTGCAGCCCAAGAACCCTCTTCCTTTCTATTGCTGATATATTATATATTGCTGGAATATTATTCTTATTCCTATTGCATTAATTACCTGTTATTTTTTGGATGAATGCAGTTGTCCAGAATTTTAGACGCATAATCACTGACATCCTCTAGAAAATTTATCCTATATTTGAAGCTACCGGAGGTCTTGCCTACACGATAAGTTACACGGCTTAATCTACAGCATAATGTAAAATAGTTTTTCTTATATCCATGTACCTGCAAGCCAGACTCAGATTCCTCCAGCCTGTATTTCCAATTCTTGCATGTGATGAATAAATTTCTGGTGATACTGATCTCTCCCCAGTGGCTGAAGACAGTAATTAAACATCTATCTATCTATGTCTTTCCATTAACTTGCAAAAGCAAGATAGAATGAATGCAAACATCTCATTAGTTTGAGATCAGTTCATTTCCACCAAATTTACATCAGCTTCTAAACTTAATTATGGTGTCCTTATGGAGCAATTTGTACCAGATTTGTAAAAACATTAAAAAATAATACATATTGTTGTAGCTCTACCAACCACAAAGCCAACCTGAAAATATTTCCTAACACATTTTAGAGAAACAAAATTTAGGGATAAGGAAAAAGTTATTTATGTCATTCTGTTACAACACAGTGACCACATTCTAACCCTAGTGATTTCAATATTACAATAAAAACCCAAGTCTTTTTCTAAGGTGTTGAAATATGTTCTCCCTCACTGGATGTCATTATTTGATAAAATAGACATCTGCGTATTTTTGACATTGTTCTTCTTATTTAAAAGTAAAGCTACCCCAGTCATTTAAGTATTTGCTTTTTGAGCAAACTCTTGCTGTAGGTCTGAAAGGGTTCAGGTTATAGAGGACAGTATCCTAATCTCACGTTTATATTACCAGAGCTGATGACATGACTGACAATAGGACCAGAATAACTTGAGATCTAGACAGTCTTTCTGAGTCACTAGCAGTGGAGTTGTCATACCTGCACAACTCAGTAGACCAGCTTAGCCAAGATGAATTTTATAAATTTTGTGAAATGGAAATCATAAGACTCTTAATCTCCTTGAGAATTCAGGTAGTAATTCAATGTCTTATTACAAATAAGTAGTTACTTAGCATCGTAACACTAAATACGGATGGTGATTCAGCTCATTCAAAACACCAGTGCTTCTGTTACAGGTGTTCTGAACAGGGAGAACATGGCATCATGATCTGAATGCACTTTGGTGAGGACGAATAAAGCAGTACTTACTTCAGGTTTAAGAGTAAAACATAGCACAGAAACATCCACATGGCTTACTGGAAACAGCATGAAATAAGCACTACAGTGAAATAAAGGAGTTATCCAGCCTGCTGGAAATTAGACACATTAATTTCCTGCAACTTATAGTAATATCTTGCAGATATGCCACTCAAACTACATTTCTGTCAGATCTCATAAGTTCAGCAGGGTTGGGTCTGGTTAGCAAGAGAATCAGAAATCTCAACAGAGTATCATATGTACAGCATGAAGTAATGCTGACAAGTCAGACAATGATTCTTTTCTCTTTTAATCTATAATGACACAAGCTCTCTCAGTGTGAAATGTGCCATCATGCTGAGCTGGTAATATCTAAAGGAGAAAGATTTTCATTCAAATAAGTAAATTCTGTTTTCTTGGCTCAGTTTAAACTGGATATAATATTTTTAATTCACATCATCTGAAAAATTCCTGTGCAGCCCTGGAGCATATTCTGAAGTGTTTGCAGTGCTTCACCCAGAGGTAGCCTGAATATCTGCAGACACTCTGCATTTGGTGAATTACCTACATTTTTACAAAAATGGACCAGATAAAACTGCATACCATTTTACTGATACAATCTTGTACTGAGTGCAGACATGAACCTTCGCTATTAAATTAGTTATCTACACAATGTTCCTTCAACAATTGTGTTGTTCAAATTAAATTTTTTCTCCACTGCTATTTTAGCAAGATCTGTTTGGTATTGATACTGCCTATAATATACTGTCATCTACCCTTGACCACACAATTCCTAAAAAATATATCTGCACTATGAATAACAGGATCGCCTTTTCTGTAGACAATTTTAATCACAAGGTTTTGGGTGGGCAGGCCATAAACTTAAAACATGACATCATGCTTCACATCTGGATATCAACAAATGTCAACCATGTCTTACAGAACTGTAACAGATTCTTTTCTAGATGGGACCTTTTTCCTTCATTAAGAAGGAAGTAGAGAAAGGAAAAGGTAAGTACATGAAGAGCCAGAACTGGTATATCATTTCTTTTCATGGAAGGAATTTTTATTTCAGCTCCTGATGGTGTGTCAGCAGAGAGGCTACCTTGCATTCACATCTGGCACAGTCATTAGTCCAGTTGGAATATTATGGACAGTTGGATGTCCACACTACTGTGTTTTTAATCCCTATACAGAGCTAAGCCACACATAACCACTCACTTACTCCCTCCCCAGTGGGGTGGGGGAGAGAATCGGAAAGGTAAGTAAAGGTGCAAAAACTTGTGGTTTGAGATAAAGGCAGACCACAAAAATAGAGCAACAGTGGCACATATGAGCAAAGCAAAATTAGGAATTCATTCACTGCTTCCTATGGGTAGGCAGGTGTTCAGCCATTTCCAGGAAAACACGGCTCCATCACATAGAGTGGTTACTTGGGAAGACAAATGCCAGAACTTTAAATGTTTGCCTTTCCTACTCATCCTCTTCCTGAGCTTTTATTGCTGAACATGACACCATATGGTATGGAATATCCCTTTGGTCATTTGGGATGTCCTCTTCCAACAGTTTGTTCACCCCAGCCTACTCATAAAAGTCCTTAACATTGTGTAAGACCTGCGCAGCAATAATGAAAACATCTCTGTATTATCAACATTGTTTTCAGAAAAAATCTGAAACAAAGCCCCATACTGGCTACTACGAATAAAACTAACTCTCAGCCAAAATCAGTACACACATTTAAGGAAAGATGTTGATAAGTACATTTATTCAGGGAAAAGCCAGAAAAATACCTAGAGGATTTAAAATTATCTTTTACAGTTAAAAATTTGAAAAGATGGATATAAATAATTTAAGAGAAAGTTAGTAACACAGTTACAGCCATAAAAGTATTGATATGGAACAACATTTTTCAATAGAGGATTCTTTGTCAGAGAAAGCTGCAGCATGAGAACAGTCCTTGGATTGTAAAGTTAAACAAATTCAGCTTAGGGAAAAGTTGAAGTCTTGATTGATGGACACTTTTTTTTTTAAGCTAATTTATTGGAGTAATATTTTGCTAACAATTATAAAAGCCTTTGTGGATATATGTCTCAGAGCCATGTTCTAGTTCAAAGCAGAGAAGGCTTATGGCTTAACTGATGTAGCAGATCAGATTCAATTATCAGAGTGATACCTTTTGGCATTCTGGAAATGGCATCTTTGATTCAATCTTTGTACAACTGATGTTTTGAAAGTGTCTAATAGCAATATTAAGAAAATATTAAAATCTAAGCTTTGCTTACTTACCTGTAACTTTACAATCCAGAGCCAAAGAATATGTGGCTGTGACTCTCCTATGCCTTGTCCGTGAGCCAGAGGCAGACATGAACACTTGCACAGCATATATTTTTAGATTATTTCTTTATTAGTGTGTGATAATCTAAAAAGACCTTCACGTAGACAATATTACCTATCAGGAGACCAACAGTATTTCTGCTTATTTTGAAAGGAATTCAAAATAGCAACCAGAAGCCACAATGCGAAACCAGATCAGGAAAGAAAACAGAAAGGAAATAACATATTTTAAATGCAATAACAAAAGTCATATTCCACTCTTCTGATCTGCTTAGACTGCACTGTAAAATCAAAAGAGATGTGAAGCTTCCAAATCCTTTGTATTCTGTACTGGAGTTTTATATCTAAAACAAAGATGCAGCTTTTTATAGTAGTAGTGACAGCAGTAAAAACTGCATAATTAAATAAAAGTTTAAGTGCCCTAATTTTCAAGGCCTTAAAATCTATCTTCCATCTCAACTCATAAATATAACCCCAAATTTGCCTTTGATCCAAAGAATATTCAGTGGTAGCTTCTTTTCAATGATTCACTTTAAGGATATGAGTCTGAGGTCCAGATCTCCTACATGTAGGTATCTAACCTGTGTGTTAAGAGATGCTCCAGGACCCTAAAAGTCCCAAGATATTGGTGTTACTGACTGATATCTGGCTGCCCCACATCTCTTATAGATTTGCATCTGGAAAATCATGGACATCAGACATCATGGACATATCAGACATTTTTCACACAGCATATGAATGAGTCCAGAAGCTCTGGCGAGGGTAACTGAAATTGCAAGATTACGTTACAGCTGCTGAAGACCTAACCTGCTATTGAGCCACTTAGACAGGTAGTACCATTTGACACTCCATAAAGTACCTTAGTCATCTGCACAGTGTAAGCAGATATGATACTGGGGATATGTGGAACACCAAAACATGTACCAGCTGCTCATCTTGGACTGAACTGAATGTCAAGTCAGTAGAGTATATGAAGTGAGAGAACAATTCAGTTGATAAATTATTAGGACCAAATTTCTATTTAATGTCAAGACACATAAATTTAAGTGATTACATGATACACTGCCATGGCAGATGTCAGAGTTCCTATTATTGTTACAGAAATCTTGTTAAGACAATCAGTGAGTAGTCTGCTAACAGCTCTCTAGGAGCCATCATGACATCATCTATGATCTTCATTTTCTTTAACAGGAGATGAGGCACTTCTGGTATCAGCAGTACACCTACATGTAGATATTTAGCTTTAGGTGTCTTACTCTTGAACCAAATACTTCTCTGGAGACTCAATTTAGTTGCTAAGGTATAGGTATTCACAATGCTCTGCATATCTCGCGTATTAGCTGTCAGGCTGGTTGGACTCAGTTCTGCTCTAGGTCCTCTATCATATCTCACAATATCAGATGGACAACTTAAACAGCACAAGGGTTCGGGTCTTGGGTAGCTGAATCAGACCCAGATCTTTCTTTTAAGGTGAACTGAATCCACTGATGCTTGAAATCGGCTAATGCAAGTATGAAATTTTTATCTTCTTAGAGTACCTGAACATCACAAGGACGAAAGGAATTCCAGAATGCTGTATTTCCTGCAGAATTTACAAGTTCAGGACACAATTTCAATAAACTTCTGACTGGAACTAGATCAAATTCAGATTAAATTCCTCTCAATTTTCTGTCATCGGACTCTACTTCAAGGATCCATCGTGCACTCCCACAGCACACGGTGAGTAGCCTCCCCTTTTCACAGTAGTGTTGATATCATTTGCTTTCATTAACAAAATCAAACTGCAACGAAACTTAAAATTATGAGAACCCTTCAGGAAAAACAATTACCTTTCAACAATTACCATGCAGTTCGCTTGAACACCTTGTAGGAATGTGACCCGGTAACAGACAGATCATGTTTGAATTCAGCAATCTACTGTCCATCGTGGGTTACTGTCATAAAAGAAATGACAGATAAATCTGTCTGCAAAAGTAGGCTGGAAATAGGGTTTCTCAAGGGATTTTTAAAATCCCTTTCTAACAACCCTTCAGGCTGGAAATATCACAAAAGCAAGTTTTTGGTAGTGTTTGTATTTCAGCACATCTGTTTTTATGGCTCACTGGAACCAAGTTTAGAGCACAAAAAATGAAAAATGTCCTCAAGAAAGCCAAGCAAAGCATCAGAGGTCCAATTCAAGTCTTAAGAAAGAGTCAATTCCATTGTTATTTTAGCCTATGTGCTCACCCAACCCTAATTGTTGGGACTGTTGCTTGAAACCTCTGTTAAATAAGTTTGTATTGGTATAGTACAGAAGTGAAGGCATCAAAATAATTTTCAAATTCTATTTTTCACTGTTTGGTAGGTCATTATCACCTTCTATTTATAGATGGCAGAAGTATATCAGAAATAATGGACGGCACCCCTAAATCAGTGATCGGATCAGTAGCATTGAAGGTATTTTTTCTGGACAATATCTATTGCCCTCCTCATCCTTAACTTTATTCTTTCTGCTGTCATTCATTATTCAGCTTCTTCTCTGTCATATTCTCTTTCCCCTTCATTTTATACTCAAATTTTTCAGTATGGAAAAGCTTCCTGAAGGTTGTAACGTAAACAAAACTGTGGAAAGGAACAAAAATCCTTTATGGTGATCTTACACTCTTACAAGATGCGTGGGGTAAGAAAAACCTTAATTTGCAAATATCTCCAAGCATTTAATAGAGCTTTTCATTGGTACAGAAATGTAGAAACCTTACCCACATATATGAGTGTTCATTGTCTTCTAATTGAGATAATTACTTAGAAAATTCTGCATTCTTATATTTTCAGTTACTTGTAGGAATCTCTAGACTGTCTAAGGTACAGTCATTTGTAGTAATAGATGTAGGAAAGGGCCTCAGAAGAGAAAATATGGAAGGAGCAAAGTTTCTCCAGTAAATCTGTATCATTTGTAATGTTACTTATGTTTTCTCATTAAAGAATTTTATTGCATTTTTTAGTCATGTATGTCCACCTTTGGAAAAAAATTTTACAGTGCAGAGGACCCCAAAAATCTTTAATAACTTCTTTTTAGGACTACCATCAGGAAGTTTTAAGGATGGTCAAAAGGCCTTTAAGACATTTCAGTGGCTAACATAGTTCTTCTCCCATAGCCAAGAAGCCAAAAGCTATAAATTAAGTCAACTCTTCTTATGTTTCCCCTTGGATAATAGAGAATTGACAAAAATGCTGATACGTTCTTTAAAAAAATAAGTACTCTAAAATGAGCAGTTATTTCTGTCCACTTTGCTTTAGCTGTGCCAGATGCTGTAAGGGAGGTTGTTTCTTCCATTTTGATGAGCAGTGTCATCTGCAGTCTGTCAGATGTGTTTATGCCTAATCACAAAATAATCTAACTGGATACAGTTAACAAGGTAATTTTCTCAGTGGAGGGATCTTTAAATATAAACTTCTGTGTTAGTTTTATGGATATTTTTATTACTTATTATTTATTTACTACTTACTGCATCACCTGTTCACACAGGTGAGCATCAAAATACATTCAACCACCTAAGCTTGGTTTTTGCCTTACATCACATAACTATGCCTGACTAGCACCCAGACATGAAATTCTGTCAAGCAGGCATGTTCATCTATGCTACAATTATGAAGTGGGAAATTTTCTAGTGTCAGGACAAAATATACTTCCTTGGCACGCACAACAAATTCTAGTATCTCATCCTGACTATTTCCAACTAACACACATTTTACAAGATACTGAAATATCGTCTTGATGTGTGTGAATCAAAATATGATTCCTTTCGTTGCCATGTCAATCTGCAGTTGCTGTGCTGTGAGATTGCAGCTGTACTTCTGCAGGCAAGCTCTAACCTACTTCAGGCATTGCGAGCGCAGTCTGTAACTGAAGAGATATGGCAGATATTCCAACTTCTGTGGAACAATTTTTGTGTGTTTACCCAGTACATACATATTTTGTTCTGTTTGTGGGATCAGAAAGCCCAAAGACCACAGAAATTTTTGAGGTTGGTGAAGGTTGACAGAGGACAAGGAAAAAGCTGGCAGAGGAGAAGGATGTGTGGGAAAAGCTGGCAGAAGAGAAGCTATAGTGGAGCTAGAGGTATTCTCCATGTCCTCCTGGAACTCAGTGACAAACTGCTCCTTATTTAAAGACAGCTGGTGGCAGTGTGTGGAGTTACAGTCCAGGATGCAACTCATAAATACCAGTTGATGAATAAAGTCAAATTGCTTAAGTACCTGAGAAGCCACAGCCATCTAAATTCATTAACAGCTTATTTTCAGGAGAGGAAAATTTAAGGTTTACTTTCAATGTTGTTTTGAAAAATGGTAAACTTTCTGCTAATAGAAAGACTTTAAAACACAAATGTTTAAATTTTGTACAGCACTAAACATCTAAGCCATTATTTTTATCTTTCTCTCTTTCTCCAGCTTCCTCCTTTTCTTTCCTTCCTTATTCTCCTTCATAATTAGAAAGGTAATGGGCGGAAAATATTAAAACAATAATGTTCATGGAATGATTCTTTATCCATTGAAGACACAAGGGAAATCATAATCATACACACTCAATTAGAAAAAATAATCACTTAATGTTGTTTTTGTAAAATGTTCTAGATAAAACTTCAAAGAATTTCTGCTGTTTCAGCAGGAAAATGGTTCTTAGCTCCCCATGGAAGAAAAGTGTTAAGGCAGTAGGATAACAGAAAAAGTAAGCAATATTTAATCTCTCAGGTAAAGAAAAAAGGAAATACAATCTGTTTACACAGACATCTGCATCAACTGTATCTCTTTCCTGTAAAGTCTTCAAAAGAGTGGTTGTAAGGCAATACTGGGGTTCCTCACCAGAGCTGGCCATTCTGTGGTTTGGAGTTAGGTTTAAAGACAAAATTACTATATTTACAATAGTCACTGGTTTCATTTTGATTAATAGTACTATTTTACTGTTTCTAGTTTGAAACGCATGGTTTTAGAGGTAAACCTGCAGATGTTAAACAAGGTTAGAACTATTTTGAAGAAAGTCCTGTCTGTCGTCAGAAGTGTTTTGGAATTCAATACTCAGAAATGGTTGATCTCTGGACCTGGTGCAAGGTTCTCCCCTCTCTTTCCTCCTGCCAAGTGTGTTTGTAAAGACAGGTTAGATACACCTTGACTGGGTTGTATATTCATTGATGGCAGATAATTCATTTTTAGACAGAACAAGGTTTGGTTTTATGGTACTGCTTCTGAAAGAGAATGTACTTAGATATTCATATTTTGGAATTGATGTTAGTGTAGGTGAAGCTGTACTCACCAACAGCCCACTAGAGGATTCTGATTATTGGAGTGGGGAGGGAGAAACAATGAAGGAGCGGGTTTTTTTTCCCCAAGAACACAGTGCATAGTTTATAGTTTACACCTGAATGCTTAAAGGTAACTGTTTTGTAGATTTACTGGACAAACAGGAGCTAAGAGACCATGTTAAATGGTGGAGCTGTCGGATGGATGTTCTTTATGAGTCTCTGTTTCGGCATTTTTTTCTGAAACCCTTTTAACAGATGTACTAACTTTCCAGGTGTACCTCAAATTCTTCCTGTTCTCACAGAATCTTCTGAAGAAAGACAAATTTTTGTCTGGGAAGCCAAATTTTATCTAATAGTTCCCACCTCTACCTCACCCTTCCTCGGAAAGATGACTGCAGAGCAGGCCTAAGGGAGTGGAAGAGCTGGCGATTTGAATAAGAAAGTCTTGCAATATGCATGTTCCTACAAGTCAAGTAGCAAGGCAAGTCTCTGCTTTTTAGTCTCTTCTCACAAGAATGAAAAAGAAATTTCCCTTTCAAACATGATATTCAGTGTAAATTTGCAACTTTAATTTACAAATTCTACAGACCACTTAGAAGGTTTGTGCATTCAATCTCCACCCAAGCAGTGGACTTCAACCAGAATTTGCTTTCTTTTCGTATTTTGATGTTTCTACTCTTTCTCTCAAGAAAACCAATTACAAAAACAATACAACTGGAAGAGCTAAAATATTTAAGCTGTTTTTTTTAAGGTTAGCTGGTGCTTTTCTCTTTAAACATTCTCTTCCTTGTCTCTTTCTAAATATTGGAAGGAATGGCCAAAGAAAAACTTGTAAATGTCAAAAGAGTAAAGGAAATAAATTGCATTTTCGAGAGTCAATCATTCATTCCATCATGGCATGCAGAATCGTAACATAAGTCCACTAACACAAAATGTGGATTTTTGGATTTCTATTAATACATGAAGTAAAACAAAATAATATAAGTAACATAATGTAGATGAGAGCAGAGTATTAAATGGACCAGTTCTTTTTGATTCACCTGTAATATAAGTGAGATTGCATCAAGCAGTGTCAGGAAAATGTATAAAACTCTTGTTAAGGCCTGAATAGCTAGGTTGTGTACTGCCTGAGGGTTAAAGCAAGCAAGAATGAAAAGCCTATCCCGATGAGATAGAATGCTCTCCAGTTCTTTATTAGTTTTCTACCTACAGGTTACAGTAATGTCTGTGAGATGGGCAAAAAGCTGAAAATTAGTAGGCAGGTATAACTGTACCTTTGTGATACCCTTAGCTCAGCTTGTCATGACAGACAAGATCAGCCCACAGGAATATCTAACCCAGGAGACCAGGGTAAAGGAATGTTGGAAGGCAGACTTTCCCTTGGTCAAGGAGGATTGGGTTAGAGAACACCTAGGCCAACTTGACATCCACAAGCACACGGGCCCCAGTGGAATTCATCCACAAGTGTTGAGAGAGCTGGCAAATATCATAGTGAGGCCACTCACAATAATCTTTGAAAGGTCATGGAGATCAGGAGAAGTGCCTGAGGGCTGGGAGATGGCATGTCACCTTGGACTTCAAAAGGGGCAAGAAGGAGGACTCATGAAACTACCAGCCAGTCAGACTCACCTCACCTGGTTCCATGTGTTAATTAGTCTATCTGGGATGGCATGCTAAGGAATTATGTTACCAATAGTACTTAAACAAGCTTTGATCTCCCAAAGTGATGTATCACAACATAGTTTTTTTCTAATGTAACCTGCCTTATAACCTGATCTAGTAAGAGGCATCCCTGCCCATGGCAACAAGTGGAGGGTTGGAACTAGATGATCTTCAAGGTCCCTTACAACCCAAGGCATTCTATGATCTTTTAGTGACACCACTTTTCTTATTATTAGTCCCTCTGACTGTTCCAGCTGCAAATGTCAACAGAGCTAAATATTGTGCTTATTGGTTCATTTTCTCAGCAAAAGGCCCACTGCACTGCAATATATATTTAGGGATGGGGTTTAGTGATGGACTTGGCAGTTGTAGGCTAGCAGCTGGACTCAATGATCTTAAGGGTTTTTTCCAACCTAAATGATTCTATATTTCTATACATTCCCTGGGACCATAGTACAAAGCCAATTTCTTTGTTCAAGGCAATTAGATGGAGTAATGAAGCTTTGAGATATATAACTTTCCTTCCTAGAGAACAGAATAAAAATGAAATGCATATGTCTGACAATTAAGAAATTTAGTCTGAAATATAAACAATAGGCATATTTTAAATGTAAAATTACAGTCCAATGTTTTCATGTCAAAAATAGTAGATGCCTGTTTGCTGTCAGTAGAATTTCAGTGCATTTTATTGGGATGAAATTTAAAACCTTGGCCAACCCATTCACAATAAAAATGAAATCAACTTGGGTGATCAAAAGTTTGACATACTATTTAGTTTATTTAATCTGTTACTATAATTACTTTGCTTTCAGAAGAAAATGCCACCTCACATGACGAAAATAGCAGGTATCATTTATCAAAAGTTCAATCAAAATATTGATACATTTAGAACTTTTTTGTTTTTAATTAAGAAATTTGGTGAAACTCAGTTTTCTGAGAAATACTTATTTTGACAAATCAAAATCTTCTAGATACAAAGGCTTCTTGAAAATGCCTCAGCTGACTGAATAGTCTGCGAAGGCATCAAAACCAGTTCTTTTATAATCTTGAGATAAAACTTTTCCATTCTGTCAGTGAAGACTAATTTGAGTATTCTCCTATTCTTACCTTTTATAAGCAGTGATTATAATTAGTTATTCAATATTTTCTGGTCTTCTTTCTCACACAATGAGAAAAGAGAGAGCTGTTTTCTATTACTGAGTTCCATGTGACATGCATGGCAAAGGATTCATGTTTTTTATTTCCTCTCAGGATAGTCCACCATTTTCCAGTTCCCTTAGTTCTACTTACATCCCATACAACATGGTTACATTTTCATTATTTGATGAATGTTTTTGGTTTTCTTCTGTCCTGAAATGACATAAATTATAAACAAATGATCTTTCAAGCCCAACTGTGTAGCTCTGTCTCATTTTCTATAAATATATGCTTTTAGGCTTTTATATAATTTCTCTGAAACATTTATAAGTAAATGAAATCTTAGTTCTCACACTTTGCAAACTTTATCTATATTAAAATTGATTATCACTAATAAAGTCCAGAATTCCATGTTAGATTATGTGATAAAAGGTTCATCTCCACTCAGACACAAGGGCATAAAGGTACAGCATTGGTCAGGGGGTCACCAATAACCCCATGAGAGACTTGAGCCCCCCACTCAGCCCTTCAAAGTGATGTCCTGGGAAATCCATGTTCTACGGTGAAATCCATCATGATGGATTCCTCAAGTCAAGAGGCTTTCTGATTCACTACACTGCCTACTGCCATATATACCCACACATGGGACTCATGAGCTCCCCAGTACAGGGGCATGAGAGCTCCTGAAGTGAGTCCAGTGGAGGGTGAAAAAGAGGATTAGGGGACTGGAGCATTTCTCTAACAAGGAAAGGCTGAGGGAGTTGGGCCTGTTCAGTCTTGAGAAGAGATGACTGAGAGAGGACCTCAGTATTGTATGTGAGTACCTGAAGGGAGGATGTCAAGAGGATGGAGTCAGGCTTTTCTCAGTGGTGCCAGGCAATAGGACAAGAGACAATGAGCAGAAAATTATGCACATTCCACCTGTGTTCATGTTCCACCCGAACATGAAGAAGAATTTCTTTACTGTGTAAGTGACGTCTCACTACAACAGATTGTCCAGAGAGGTTGTGCAGTGTCCCTCACTGGAGATATCCAAGAACCATTTGGATGCAATCCTGTTCAATGTGCTCTAGGATGACCCTGCTTGAGCAGGGAGATTGGACCAGATGACCCATTGTAGTCCCTTCCAACTTTACCCATTCTGTGATTATTGGCGCAGAAGAGAATCTTGGATTGTGCAAGGTTTATTATGGCATGTTTGGAGGAGGAACTAAGGGTGGGGAAAGGAAAGGATCAAGGTAGTTTGTTGAGGAACAAACAAGGATGGAAGAATAAGTGAGGGGCTTAAAAGGGGACAGTTGCATGTAAACAGGACCTGGTCAGGACACTTGTCTGACCATGTGCTTGTACAGACATGTGGCGGCTCAGTGCAGCCTGTCCTGTCCTATCAAACTCTTGTTTTTATTTTCCTGGGTAGAAGAACTCTGCATTCTGCACACATGCATGAGATTTGAGAGACGGATAATGAAAAAGCCATAAGGCTGTGCTGGATACTGGAGAGACCAGAGGACCTGAGATTTGGCTACTGCAGGGACTAAGAGATCCAAGCCAATGACTGATGGGATGGTGCATCTGGGTTGGTTGGCTGAGACCCATTCATTTACTTGAGTATGTCTATGTGTGAAGCAACTGGGCATGGAAATTTCCAAGGCTCAGGAGCTGGGTAAACTGAGTCTGAGGCCAGTTATGTTCTAGACTGCTGTGTCTTATTAGGTGGTTTCTGTGCAATAGCAAATTTCTATTTTCCATTCCAGTTTTGCAATCTGTGAAGGATATTTCACCACAGTTTGACCACTGTGCCATTGACTCACGTACTGCTAAAGTTATGACATAGAAAACTTGCTTCCTCTGTTTTGTTTTATACTCTTACATCTTAATGCCATTTTTTAATTTTATGAACATTTCTAAATTTATTAAAATAAAGTGGCTGTATTTCTTTCCTTTTCCTTAGTTTATATTAGAGTAGAATGGAATATACCAATCTGCTCTCACAGCAGGTGTTTCTCAGTTGCACTGTACTTTTCTGCTCTGCACTTAGTCTCTCTTTTCCCAGGCACTTTACTTTTCCAAGAGCTGCAAACTTGAGGTGCCCAAGCCTTTGCTACACAACTCCATTTTGAAGCTCTGTAAGGCTGTTCTTCTGCTATTACACTCAGTCTTCCAACCAACCTAATTCTTGATCACACCTCTTTGTTTTATCACCTGCCTAGAGCAACTTTCATCTGCTCTTCAGTTGCCACATACGCCCTACCAAATAGTTTTCCCAAAGTCAAATTGCCTGTAGTTGATCATTTTTCTTGTAGCTATTTTGAGCTCAATCATTTAGAGAACCATTCCCTCAGCTTGCCAACCCCATCAATGAATGCAGTGTTCTCTTATGAACTGCTCTTAGAGGTAGAGCTATTCCTCAGGAGTTTCATCTAAGAGTGTCTTTCTATGGAGTTATTTTTTCCACATCCTGACATCAAAAATGTCAAGTAACCTGTCTAGAATTTGTTTTCTATGGATTTCCTCAAATACTTCTTGTTTGGGACTTGGCTTTGCATCTGTTTCAGGGCCTGCAAGGAAGAATTTCTTTAACTTTTTATTTGGCAGTCTCATTCTTTGTAGTGTATTTAGTATTTAATTCCATAGGCTAAACACTTCTGGTGTCAGTCTGAATATTAGACATGCCACCAGTGCCTGTCTTGTACTAGACTGATAGCAGGAATGGGGACCCACAGAGGAAAAAGTAAAGTAAACAGAATTTGATTAAGACCCTTTTAAAGCATATGCTAATCTCAGTCCAGCTAAAAAAGAAACTATCTTTGATTTAACTCCTTCATTCTCTTTTAAAGGCATCAGTCATTACTTACCTCACCATTCATGACACTGTACATTTAGTACATAGCTAACAGTCTGGACACATTTACCAGATAATTATAATCTAAATATTTATTCTCAAGTCTTACTCATTTTCCAGTACTGCTGAAAATGTCATGCTTTTTGATCTGCTTATGTGAGGCAGTTAGGGAAAGGAAACTTCCAGCTCTTACATGTCAACATACATGTTTCAATCGTATTGTTTCATTTACAGGAAATTTAAAGCTCCATAAACTGTACAGATTTTCAGGTTCTAAAAAGTTATTTGGGAAATTAGAGCTTTATATGGCTAGAGATTTTCTGTTATTAGCACACCATGATCATCTTATTTCATGATCTTTCAAGAATATTCTATTGAAACTACAAAACCAAGGTATCTGTACATTACAAGGCGTTAATTTTTTTTTTCTATTCTATGTATTGGCTGTCTGAATTTTATTTGCACGTGCTGCCATTTAAATTAAATGTACCCTGATATCTCTGTGAGGAAAAAGTAGTTTTATATCTAGTTAACAAAAATATAACTCGGACTCTAATGATACATATTTGCTGTCAGTTCAGTATTAAGTGAAGTCAAAGATTTGACTGTATATGCATCTTCACCTGATCACTTCTTACTAATACAGCACCCTGTTATCACCTCTCTGAATTCTCTTGCACATGCTTGTATATGCTCATACCTTGTGAGCTGGTGAAAATTAAAGACTGGACTTCTTTCTCCCGGTATAATATAATATTCCATGATCTGAAAAAATTTCTTCTTGGTTACTAAAAATGCACATTTACTCTTACCAAAAATCTACTGGAAGAGGGAAAATAAAGGGGGACATGATAATTTTGGAGATTTTAACCAACATGAAGCTGACATTTGCATATACTAGCAAGCTCCAAGGAGAGATGCACTATTTTACCAGTTTACATAAATTTCAAGATTTGCACTGGAGAAATGACATAGGGAATTCTAGGACCTCTAGTAGGTCTAAGAAGGCATGAGTGCAGGTGACAGTATTATAAATCACACTTACCAGCTAACTTCAGTGAATATTCTCTCAGTAATGATACTGCTCACCTCCCTTTGGCCCTGGCCAAGCAATCTTTATTGTTCTAGTCTCCAGTTTCCATCTGGCAAGCTCTCCCTCATTAATAATTATTCCTTTTGAGATTATTTGACTGTACTAAATACGAATGTACTAAATTCAGTCTCCCTTTTATTTTACCTTTACTTCAGTGTCTGAAGACCCCTGGTGGTCTAGTGGTTAGGATGCGGCACTCTCACTGCCGTGGCCCGGGTTCGATTCCCGGTCAGGGAACTCCTCCGGGCAGATGGAGCTCGTCAGCCCTGTAAGGCCATCCATCTAAGAGAAGGTCACTCTAAACAAACCTACGTCCTGAGGACCTCACTGCCACCATCCGAGCTCACTCAGCCCCGGCAGATGAACCTTAGGATTAGAGGGTGGGCTCAGTTCAGCGCACACTGTGTCTCACCTAAAAAATCCACTGCGCAGGCTCGAAGGGTAATGACCTTTCCCAAATCTTCATTCGTGAAGACTGGCCATGATGACTTCAGTGTCCCCCCTTGCTGTCTGCTCTTACTCTCTTTCACCCTCACCTTTCTACACTCTGTCTTTTGTTCCCATTCTAGTCTCATCATCCTGTTATCTTCATGTATCTTTGCTAGGAACATAAATAGCTGCCACGGTCCGAGGGGGCATGGGGCCGTGACACAGCACGGATGGATTCGGACACAAGGTAGGGGTGCAGATGGAATGCTTTATTGAGGCGTGCATGGGATTTTTTATCAGTTCATGCGGGGAAAGGGCAGAACATGGGGTGGAGCATGAGACAGACAAACAGGGGAACAAATCGGGATAGGGGCACAGGCAAAAGGGGGAGGAATGTGGGAGGAGTCGGGGAAGGAAAGGGCGAATGGTGGATGTCTCCACTCTGCGGCTTCTCCAGCCATTCAGAGAGGGGAGCGGGGAAGCAGGGAGCGGGGAAGCAGGCATGCCTGGGCACGCCCGGGAAATATAAGTATAGGGGTAACATACAATGTGTATATAAACACATAAAAACTGTAAAGCCCATATAATAAAGTCCTGTCAATTGCTGTATATCTTCCTCCATGCCTGGAACTGTTCCCATCCTGAATCTTGCTCCTTCACAAACAGCGTAGTTTATCTTCTGAGAGTCTGACAGAATATCCCATCATTTTGTCATGGAGTTTAGGTGGAAGAGGATACACAAATGAGATTTTTTAAAAATTATGTTAAACAATACTTCTGCCAAAGACCTGTGATCCCTGTCCTCTAAATTATTATGTGTGTGGTTTGGTGCTGCTTAAGCAACAGTGACTCAACATTTGTAAATGGAAATTCTAGCAATAGTCAGTCTCATTAAAGGTGTCAATTACTGCAACAATAGCATCAAATCAGGATGTTATTTGCAGGATGGCCTTCAAGCAATGCTGAACTGAAAAGAAGTAGGACAGAACATTGCCGAAATTTTAAACTTCTGTGTTTTTCATTCAATGGTAAAATGGTTTATTTAGCAAAGGAGGGGGAACACAAACTGCCATTAATTTTCCCCTTAAGAAACATTTTTCAAGTTGTGGTTTGAAATAGGTAAAACCTAGGAAGTCATATTATCTTTCCAGAAACCTTTTTTTCAGTCAAGCCAGTCAAAATTGCCATGAAACTGAAAATTGAATTATACTTCTTCCCACCATTTATTTAACATTTTGAAAGTCTGTGTTAGATTTATTTTGAAGGAAAACTGAAGTCACCTTCACTTTTACACAGTTTTTCCATCTCATGAGTCAAGACTAGTTCAGGTTACAAACTGAACAAGCTTTATGGTTTGATTAATTCATGTTTCCTTGTGATCACTCTGAAAACCTACCACACTATTCATAAGATTCAATCAGTGGGAACTATGGCTGAATTAACTGTATGGATATTGTTTGTCAGATTACGTTGATAAATCGTACTTTGCCTTATTGCCAATAAGGTAAATTGCACTTTACCTTATCTGCTTAGTGGTATCATGGACTTACATTCACATCCATTAGTACAAATTAAAATCATAATTTGCTAGTTATTAATTAAAAATTTACAAAGTACTTGTCAAAATTATTGTGTGTGTTTGGTTTAATTTGCTGTATTTGTCTGTCTAGTTTAAATACAGCCATAAGTCAAAGACACTTTTCACTGCCTTAAAGGAAAATTGTATATGACTTAATAAAAGGGGAATACTTTTGATGGTATTCAGAAAAGAAATCATCTGCACCATTGAACAAGAACCAGTAGTGTGTAGGGTACATGACATTTCAACAGAGAATTACCAACTGCTTCCACTTATGCAACAACATTTCCAGTTCCTCATACAGGCTAGCCTAAAACTTCTTCCAAATGCCTCCCTGATACACACAACCCTACCCAATTAGGGTAAGTGTGAAAAGTGACACATGCTGAATTTCATTCACAAAAGGCCCTCCACACTTGTGCTAGAACACCTCACTGAACGTGGGTTTTCATTTTAAACACTTGTTCTGCTCTCCAAGAAATCCTGCTGTTGTATTTCAGGCCTGGTTTATAGCTCTATAGTCATAATCAAAATTATTGCTTAAGTCTGAGAGTTTAAAGCATTTGTTAAATGTAGCTGTTGGTGCATGACTGCAGGAAAGCTGGATTCTTCATGTCGTATTTCAGGTAGAGAACCTAAAAACCTATTTCAGTAACAGTCCTAATGCCAACACACACATCATAAAACCTTTCTGCTTACTACTAACATCAGTGGTTTTAGAGACTGATTCCACTGAATTATTGAATAAAAATATTTTTTGCTTCAGTGATCCACAGTGATGCCAGTTCCTAAATAAAAAATTTACTTCTCTGGACTTAAATAGGAGGGAGAGAGTGAGAATGATAGAGTGAGAGAGTAAGCAAGAGACAGAGAAATTACCTGCTTTTGTAATTTGTGGACCAACAAACAAGAGGTTACTACAAAGAGCATGACAGGAAAATTAAGTGGAGAGGGTTTAGATCCTAGCTTTATTTTATTTTTTATATATCTTTAAACCTTGGACAACGTTGAGCCTTGGGTCCTTCTCTCAACTTCCATGTTCTAGCGTGATGCTAGGAATGTAAATTTCACTAAGGCTGGACAGGACCATGTGGGAACCAGTAAGGAAAAGCTCCACCCTTAGGAATACAATCACACTTGAAATCAATTAGTTCTAAACAATCAATCCCTGGCAAACAACCAAAAATTCAAACAATGAGGCAAGGGTATTTTTTCCTTAAATCCATCATGAAAGTAAGTGGCAATTACCTCTTAGTGTATAAATAACTATTTGCATGTTTAGAACTCTTTGTGAGCACATAAAAAGGATTACAGCCAGTTGAGGAGCTTATGGCAGAGAACAGCGATACCAAGAGAGCAAATGATGATCCAAGTCATTGCCTAAATCCTCGTTTCTTACAAGGGAATTAAACTGATGCTATTCCAATTGTGCCTAAAATGAAGTCTTGGTTATACTGTTAGCTTAGTACTTCTGTTCAGTGGACAGGCACAGTCATCTTCAAATGGCAATGTACCCTGTCTTGAGACAGAAGCCAAGAATCTGTGTGCCAAGCTATCCTGTGGGAATGCTTGTCTCTGCATTCACAACAGGCAGAGCTCAGGCAACCATCTATGAGTGCCTGTCCTAGCTTTTAGGTGGCTTGTGTTTAATGAGATGAACTTCAACCCTAATCACCACTGTGCAAGATTACAAAAGCAAAAAAGCTTATTGAGCTATTTATTTAAAGTCTCATTTGAACCCTTCACTACCAATACCTTGTTGATCAGCACCTGTAAAGTTGACTTTAAGGTGACTGCAGCTGATGTTAATCAGATATTTTATGATTATGTGTTGGCTATTTGACTAGTATAGTGAATGAAACACACACTATGGCACAAAACAGAAGCTGAAATACTCAGCTTAAAGCTTTGTTGAAAATTTGAAATTCTTCTCAGGTTCATGAACTTTTTCAAGCAAATCTGAATGAAGAGATGGCTCAGGTTTAAGAAGCACACAGTCAGTGCTGTAAATGGAAACAAAAAGTTGCACAACAATATATGGTTTGCACAACTCCTTTTGAGTAAGACTTCTATTTAGCTTGAAGTTTGGACAGTTTATTATTAATAATATCAATGTCTGACAACAGAGACAAACAGCATACTCCTAAACAAAACTTTCCCCATCCCTAGCTCCTCTAAAAGAAAAATTTAGAGAACCTAAAAATAAAATATAAGGTAAGAAATATTTTGGCTTTATTTTCACATGAAAACAATACCCTATTTAGAGCTGCTACTCCTTCTTTTGCCTTCTAGCCAGGTATTTTGTATTCAAACTAAAATGATGAACAGCTATGTTTATGTTTTATGCCTCTTTAGTGCTACAGCATTGTGCATTACTACCAGAAAGTTAGAAAACACAGAGTTGAAAATCATCCTTGTGCCCCAGAAAATTGGTACAACAGCAGGAGGGGAAGGGGAGGGAGTGTGACTTTTGCACCAAACCTTCTTTAGGTATTTAGCAGCTAAGGGAAAAGTGTTATATCCACAGCTGGTAATTGCAGACAGGCACCAGTTTAATTCTGTGAGTTTTTAACAAATAGAATAAGGGCTTTACATTTGACATCCCTGTTGAGGTCTAGCATTGCAGAGGTATCAGACAAAGGCAGACTATATACTATTGCAAGCTGAAGTACTTCAGTGTCAAAGTCAATGTTTTAAACTTGGTAGGTAGAAGCAGTATAGCCTACTCATACGAATGATAGGTAACTCCAGCATAGCTCACTCATACCACATTGTTAGTGCAGCGTCACCTGGAGTACTGTTCTGGACCCCACATTTAAGATGGATGTGAAGGTCCTTGAATGCGTCCGGAGGAGGCAACAAAGCTGGTGACAAGGCTGCAAGGCATGTCCTATGAGGAGCAGCTGAGGACATGGTGTTGACCTAATTTGGAGAAAAGGAGACTGATGACCATCCTCATGGCTCTCTACAGGTTCCTGAGGAGGGGAAATAGGGAGGAACATGCTCTTCTCCCTACTAGTCCCTACCCAGTGACAGGAGAAGTGGGAATGATTGAAAGCTGCAACAGGGGAGGTTCAGATTGGACATTAGGAAGCATCTCCTTGCAGAGACTGTGATCAAACACTGGAACAGCCTTCCTAGAGAGGTGATCAATGTCTCAAGCCTGTCAGTGTTTAAGAGGCATTTGGACAATGCCCTTTACATGTTTTAACTTCTTTTGAGTCCTGACTTGATCATTGTAGGTCCCTTCTAACTGAAATATCCTATCTTATCCTATTCTAATGGACTGAGATAGGGAAACATATGGTTTAAGTCGTAGACATACCATTACATTAATTCAATATTATTTTTAAAAGCAGTTGAATGTGAGCCACTATTGTTAGCAAAAACAGTATTCCCTATAAAAGTGATGAGTTGTATTTTTCCTGTCTTCATATAAAATCTTTGTATTTGTTCACTCTTCCAACTTGATTCCCCTCATGTAAAAGTAATCAAATATGCTTTGTGGTTTGTATGAGCAAAAATAATTTATCAAGACTGATGAACTGAGAAGTGCTTAATTATTCCAAATTAAAATCCTTGTTCTGAGTGCTATGTAGATTGGCAAGATGTCCACTCCTTCATCTGAACTTTGATGACTAGCTCTTGCAGATCCCAAAACTAACCATGATATGAACATTTGATGTTATTTTTAGAGATAAACACATAAATGTACTGCATTGTCATCTAATTAATCTTTTTATTGTTGTTTATATAAATGCTAAGAAATAATTTCTTTCTGTTGAATGTATCTCAAAGATAATTCATAACATTTTCTTCCTAGTCATTTATTTTAAGTTGAAATAGCAGCTATAAAGTGAGAAAAAAACATAATGGTAAACTTTGCTTATATCTGTCATAAGAAAAACGAAAACAGGAAAACTATTAACATAATTATAGAAGGATCATAAATCAAGCAAAAGGTAAAAGAAAAATGTTGGATTTTTTTTCTCTTTTCACTGACCTTATTCTATTTTTAGTTTCATTTTACCCACGGACATAGCCAAGTTGTCTCATCTGGCACATAAGTGTGTTTTGTGTAGCCATCCATTCGGTCTCTGAGGAAAAAGACGATCAGCTAATTTTCCATACTTGGATAAAGCTATCTGTGATAATGTACTTAGGAATGGGAGTGGCCTAGCATTTTTTCTATGAGTCTGAGAAACTATATCCAGTTCCAGATTTCTTACTGAGGAAATAGAAGAATGACTCGGTGTTTTGCTGTGTTGCTCAGGTCAAGACTGTACCATGAATTTAAGTCAGCTTCACATCCAGGATGCAAGAAATGAACATTATTGGAGTACTAGGAATGTGCAACATGGACAACTCTATGCTCTAACCTAATTCTAACCTGTTCCATTATCACTCATTGCCATTTACTCAATGGTAAATTATTAGAATTCTTATTAACATAGTTACACATGGAACTTAGACAAAAAATTTCCATATGTTAATTTTGTATTCTGCATAAGGGTCTATGTTTACAGAAAAATGATTATGAAGTTCAAAGTTACACATACTCTTCTTGATATTATCTGTGTCTTCAAAAAGATGTCTTACAGCATATATTTTTATGCTCCGTTTAATATAATTTTATATGTAACACAATTTGGAATTACTCATTAACACATTTAATGTAGTTAAATTAAATGTGAGGTAGTGAGATTTATTATTTCCAAACTTGATATTTTATTCTTTGACCAACTCCTTCAGATAAAAACAGTTTGTGTCATTTTAATTGCATCCATAATTAGCCATTTGTCCAATTCTATATGAAATTTACTTATAGAAAGTCTTCTGCAAACAAAATCTGAAGAAGGAATCAGTGGAAATTAAAGGTGTGGAGAGACTAATTTTTAGTGTGTGCTGAAATAAAGGAGTTAGTCATTATATTAACACCAGTATTATCTTCATGGTATTTAAAGAATACAACTTTGGAGAGATTCCCTATGATACATCCCATGTTATTGCAGGAATTGGACCACTTAATCCCTTCCATAGGCTGACAAAGGTATGGACTAAGGCCACCATTCTACTTATGCTTTCTCAGTTTTTATTCCTACTGCAGCAGGCACAAGAATATAGTGAACGTATGACAAGAGGAATGAAATAGGTAACACTTATTTCAGCTGGCCTTAAAAAAAAAAAAAGAGGATAATCTGGAGTTCCTGAGGTTAAAGAGATAATTCCACTTCTGTAAAATATAGTGTCATGTAAAAATTTATATTAAAATATGACTTTGCTCTAAATTTTTGCTATGTAAGATGGGTTTTTGGCTCTGCATCACTGCATCCCAGTTGTCTTCCAGCACAAACACTTTGCAAGTAAAAATATTTTCTCCAGTTGCTAGGATGGCAAACAGTGCAAGAACTCAAAACACAGGCCACTGCAGACATACTGTGGCTAACATGATGAAGAGTCACTTTATTTCCTTTTTCCAAAGCTTCTCACCTCCTGCTTAAGAGTTCACTTGTGGCCACTTGTCACCAGATCCTACAATTCTGAAAAGATATTACAATAAAACCTACATCAAGACATACATTAATGAAGAACATACGACAGGATGAAATACTGGTACAAAATAAATATAAATGGCCATGTAAAGAATAGGAAGAGTTGCCTTTGACAAAAATCCGTTCTGTCCTTTGTAGACATGAAGCAAAATTAGCAAGATCTCATGTAATCCTCAGAACCATAGCATTTCAATTGAAGAAATGTGGAGACAAAAACATTTCCTATTCACACCGACATCAAATATTTCAAGTTCACGGGTTGCGAAATAAAAAGAAAATTTTAGCGTTGGATCAAGAATCAGAGATTATGGCACATGTTCCCAAGAGATGCTCTCTCTTAATTGTGATGTATCTTAAAAGAAAATACAGAAACCCCATGGGATTCAAAACACTTTCCTGGAAACAGTCACACCAGAACAGCAGAGCAATTGTGAAGACATATTATCAGGAGTAGACAGTGGAACATCGCACCACATTCAATCACACTTTTCAACAAGGCCCATAGACTGACAGAGGATAACTGGTCCACTTCCTAAAATGTCTGTTTTCTGCATGGGTCTTTCCTTGCTTAAGGCTGAAGTTAAGAAACAACACGGTTTTCACAATCAAAAAAATGTGGTAAAAGGCAGGTTTGTATTTTATTGTTTTCCCAGATGCAGCCAGTACCACCACAAAGATGCCGCAATATCAGCTAGATATATCTATCCAAATAAATAACTGTTTGTTCCATGTGAAACCAAACAACACTGAAGACACTTTCCAGTGGCAAAAGGCACAATATTCAAGAAGGTTGCTGAGAAACCTCTTGTTCCAGCTTAAAGCATCAATAGGTCATTGCCAATGCAGAGAATGGGATTGCTTTAAATTGGAGACGATAAAAAGCCCATGGATCTGTCTTGTCAGATCATTTTACGAGAGAATATTTTTTATATGTTCAAGCAGAATGCAAAATGAAATTGAAATTTCAATAGCACTGACCATGAAATATATCCTATTCCATAAGTACCTACTCACCTTCTGAATGATTCAAGGTTTATTCAGTCTTACCTGAAGGGTAAATTCATATATCTGTTCTTTCTTAGACTCATCAGGAAAAGCAAGTAAAAACTAATTCATTTTACTGAAGTAAGACAAAATGATTTCCAATAGTAGAACACACTTTACTTTAGGAATAACCTGAGATAATTACGAAAATAATTATGGTATTTGGTGATATGAAAGGAATGGTGATATGAAAATATTTGCTTAACCTTCTTTGAATCTGTTTTGTCTTAACCTCTAAACCATTCCAGCAGACTGTGCATGGCATTCCCATCAGAAAATCAATTTTTTTTTTTTTAAGAGCCAAAGGAATGTAACACAAAAATGCAAATAACAGAAGACAAAACATGTCTTGGTACAGTATTTTAATAACAAGGCATTCCAGTCATGAGAAGGAGGAAATCACTAGTTGATAGTGTTATTTTTGTTTGCTCAGCAAAGGAGTTGAGATGTGGACAAGAAGTGATAGTCAAAGCGCAGAAGCAAACAAGAAATTTCACTAAGTAAATATGCAACTGAGATGGCTGTGGAACTTGGATTTTCTAGGAGAAGAGCTTTTGCACTTCCAAGGAGGGCATCTGTTCTTTAAGAATAACACAGATCCATCAGTTATAATTTTTACTGTGCACTGTTTATTTACAATTTTTTCCTCTGGTTTGTGTTTTGGAAGCCACTACTAGTGGGCAAACCCGAATATTTAAAACAGAAGTTCTCCAAGAAAACCAATGCAAAACTTAGGAAAAGGAATATAGTCTTAAGACTGTGTGCAACAGAATTTTAATCTTCAGTAACACTGAAGACATAATTCTCCAATGACATTTTTTAATAAATGAAGGACAAAGCTAGCCCTTCTTTGATTTAAGTTTAGATATCTCTCTAATAGATCTCTAAGCAGCCTGATAAGTTAGTTCTGATCACAGCCAACATTTGCTTTCTGTTCAATTTTTAAGCTAAATAAAGCACTTAAAAGAAGACATATTAGCTTCTTCTCATCCTGGGGAGCTTCAACAATTTTCCACAGGGTACTCTAGAAACAGTCCTCTCTGCTTGTATTAAAGTAGGGCCATACTCCAATCACAAACACAACTGCCATAGGTGACAAAAATTCTTAGTTTAACAAAGTGATCAGGAATACCCTGTCTGACTCCAAATAATGTTTAGGAGAACATGTAGTGTTCCGAAGTGAAAGTAAGTGTGCTCAGGGAAGCTGCAAATAGTTCAAGACTATTAGTCCATTGGAGGCTTGTTCAATGCTTCACAACTTAGATATCCAGCGTCCACAGGGAAGTAAGATTTTTTGTATTATCTCTAACAAATATTTAAATGATGCTTCACTGACTCTGAACACCTTTTGTATGGAGACAACAGACCAGCATGTCCTGGTGCAAAACAGCTAAAATGGAAGAGTGGTGTAATGGAGCTTCAGAGAAGGTGAAGGGATTGGTGAAGAGAGATGCTTATGAAGTAACTTGAAAGAGATAAAAAATCAACAAGATGAAAAGGTGAACAGGAGCTGGGAAAGGTCAAAAACACAAGACCTCATCAAATCTGCTGTAACCAGCATAGACATGAAGTAACTGTTAAATGAGAGAAGGTCAAACTAGTTAAATTATGTGTGACTTCCAGTCCACTGCAACAACCAGCATGATGTGAGCTAGTTTATCATTTCACATGTAGTTTTAGGAACTTATTTTAAAATTTTTGTTACTGCTAGGCTTCAGTATTTACCTGAGCTTTGTCAGTGAAGGCCTTGGATATCTGTACATTATGGTGTAAAAACACTAATGGAGCTAATAATGAACTGCACATGCTTGTTAGTTCTTTCTCAGAACAGGCTGGTAATTTCTTTTCTGACTGTATTATGTACATGCAATTCATCAGAAATCAAAGTACAAATCTATGGAGTCATAAATGCAAACATACTTTCAAAATGTCAAGGATTAATGCCAACAAGGAGATCCTTTAGCAATAGGTGTCTAAAAACCAGACCGGAATGCAAGATACTTTCCAGAAGACTTATAGATTGAAAGGCAATGTGCCAGCATGAAAATCAAGTCCATACTGGTTCTTAACATATAGCCTCATCATTCCCACTCCCACTCTTCCCTCTGATGTGCTCAGATCTTCCTAGAAGGGAAGACAATTTAAAAACCCAATATAAAACTGCATGTAGACAAATATCTGTATTTGTCCTGAACACACTAGATCACATACCATTGGTACAGTATGAGCTGCCCTTAGAGATCCAGTGTTAAAACATCCCATTCAGACAATCAAGATAAGTATAAACAAGTAGAGTAACCCAAGCATGTTGTTGAAGAAGTCGATTTCAGACTGAGTGTTTGTATGCAGTGTGAAAAATGACTATTTAGAATTCTGGACAATATTACCAGACAAGATAGGTAAAAACAGTAGAGATTTTCGTTCCAGAAAACTACTGGAACATCTCAACTCATTCCTGAGGCAACACATGCTTCTACATTACTGTTCCCCCTTCCTTCTCCTCCCCTACCCTAGTGAGGTCCTGGACTTTCTACCACACAGAGCCATCAAGGACCAGTAAGCTCCAATTCAGCCCTCTGTTTAAAGTGAAGGGTTTTGTGGAAGGGTGTACTGATGACAGAATTAAGGTGCTTCTTGCTGGAGAAGATTGCTGGTAGATTAACCAACATCATTGGTGACAGTAGTAGGCAACAGAGGTTATCACACCAGGGTAGGAGGCAGTCATGGAGGGGTTTTACACACTGATTCGCACAATGACACTGAGCAGCAATAAAATGGATTTTTGTTTTGGGTAATCTGGTCTAGTGGAAGATGTCCCTGCCCATGGAAGGAGGATTGGAACTAGATGATCTTTAAGGGCCCTTCCAACACAAACCAACCCATGATTCTACGAATATACTCATTCTCTTTGGAACTGACACATACTCTCAGTTTCAGTTTCAGCCACAGGGACCCTGGCTTGGTTAGGGCATTCCAGGCAGGGCACCTGTAAAGTGTTTGACTTCTGGATGTCTGTTTCAAATTTATTTTTATTTTCTGAGTAATCTGAGTTAGTGTCTTTTCAGATTAAAATAGCAACTAAAGCATGTTTTACTTATATTTAGGCTTATATTTCTGACAGCTTATTCCCCTGCATTTCTTGAGGGTTTTTTAACTGGTTTACTCTGGAGGATTGAGAACAGGTAGTCTATCTGGAATCAGGAAATTATCATCTCTAATTGTTACAGGAAGCATACTTATAAAACTATTTCTCCTGAACCGACAAAAAAGAAAAATAAATCCAAGTATTTTTTTCTTTACAAATAGATCCAAGTGCATAAATTTCCATTGTCTGTTCCTGTAACTTTGTGTCTCATTGATTGTGCAATGATTTGAAGGCAGTTTTTATTGTAGCCTTACATAAAATCACACAATATATTTTCATTTTATTTTATACATCAGGAAAAACACTTCAAAAAAATGTTATAGTTACCAATTTGAACATAAAAGTTTTAAAAATGCCAAGTTAATTTTTCTCAATCATCTTAATTTATTTCTGTCATATATGTATGCAGTATCTTCTGCTTAGTCTTAAACTAATGTTTTCAGTGGACACATTGTATCATTTCCAGTTTACCTTTATCCCTAGGCTATAGCTTTTACAATCTGTCTGACACCAGCTTCAAACTTAACCAGTTAGTATCCAGCATTTTTCCCAGGTAACCATATGAACATTGTTTATTTTTCTAAACATTTGTCCAAAGTAAAGTGCTTTCAGACTTTCATGCTTTTTTCAGTGCTGGGATGTTGCTTTTTTTCTAGATGAACTAGGAAACACCAAGCACACTTTTGTTCTCCTTCCTTCCATTTCTCTGCTCCAGGCTAGAAATGGAAGCACAGAATAGGTCTTTCTACAAAGCCCTGCCTGAAGACTTGGAAGCTGATAGCCTATCCAGCTCAATTCCTTACACTATAGTTTAACAGATTAAGTATTCATTTCTGCTTCATTCATGATGAAAGCCAACAATAAATAGCAAGAAATAAAGAAAGAGTTTCTGAACCAATTGTTCAATCCCTGCAAATAAGCCTAGCATTCAGGTGGCCTGTGTTTATTAGGAGCTCCTCTGCACACTCCAACCAGCAACTGTCCTTCTGTCTAAGAACCACTTTTCTCCAAGGAGGATGGCATGTCTTCACTGCTGAAAGCAGCTCCCAGCCTATAGAGGTTCTGTGTTCTCACAGGACTAATTAAACTCCCTTATTTTTCCATATGCTATAAACGAGGTGCTGGAGGTACAGTCCTAAAATTCACTCTCAGGAGAACTTTCTCTTGCTAACTCGATTGCAGTCTTGGATAAAGTCTAATGTGAGAAAGAAACTGTTCAGAGTTCTGTATAGGTTTTCCCTGCTGAGCTTAGGGAGACCCTGGACTTTGAAAGGCTGCTGCCACAGCTTGCCACAATCGCTAACATGCCAGAAGCAATTACAGGGTCTCTTAAAAAAAAAAAAAAAAAAAAAAAAAGACATAAAACCCCTGAATGTTCTCACATTCTGACCATTTATTTTATGTCTTCAGTAACTTCAACTATACTTTTTTGTTAAAGCAGCTCTTTCCATTCTTTCCTTACCTGTATCTAACACAGATCACAATCTAGATTTTTCCTAAGGAACTTCCAGTCTAACCTTTTTCTATAAAATCTGGCTGTAATTTATTTATTCCTCTCCTAAGGCCTCATTTCCTCTCTTTTCCCACTACTGCATTGTGCAAAAGATGATGTAACATGTCTATTATTAACCTCAGCTATGTCTGTGACACAGTTCTTTTTTCATACTAGGGGACTTAGCTATGTATGTTAGCTTTTTCCAGACATAAGTCTATTTCTTTTCCTTCTTCTACCCCTCTGCATTTTCTCAGAAACTAGGAATGTGACCTAAATGCAATTTTTTTTTTGTCCTTACTGAACTGTTGCCACATTAAACTATTTGGTATTATAGATCTTACAATAAAGCCACAGGAGCTCACTGAAAAATAGTCTCCACAGTGCTTTGTTCAGTACAAATGCAGCTCCTTCTCTAACAGGTTTTAACTGCTAAAAAGACAAGAGACAGAGGGCAAGAAAAGGGACAGAACATGCAGAAGACTGAGACCAGTGATGATGTGCAAGCAACTGCATTAGTTCATTTTCTTTGTTAAATTCATGTATCTTCATTAGAAAGCAAATTAGTCAGCAAAAAAAAGGAAGGCAAGGCAAGGAAGAGAGATCTTCAGGTGAAAAGCATATGTTGGGGATTTCATTTGGGGGAATTTGAAGAGATTATACAGATACTGAATCTCAGTATAGGTACAACAGTCCCTTTCAAGACTAAAAATAATTTCTGAATTGTAGTTTGCAGTTTCAGACATACGCTTAAGCTGCTTCCATGCTGATGTAATGGTACTAATCTTTTCTCGAGAGGGAGTTGATCCATGAGGGATACAAAGATCAGCTGAATTTTGCATTAGGAACTTTGCATACTTATAAATTGCAGTCTGCCTTCTAGCAGCAGTGCTAATGTCCAATACCTGGTGGTAACTGAAGTGGTATAGGAGATGAAAATGACTGCAAAGGGACTGTGAAGTAGCTGTAATAGCCCCGTTTGATAGCAAATCAAGCATACTGGTTTCACACACTTAACTGAAGTTTCTGTAGGTAGGCTCTGTGCACCACTTTAAATCTTCACCAAAATTTTCAAACCAAAATCTTCAATTGACTTTGCAAAGGTGCATAGCAAATTGTTCATGACTGAGTACAACTCAGTATTACCTGTTTTCTTTCTTCTTCAAGGACCCCTCCAAATGCCTGAACACTCCTGGCACGTGGATATCTCTGAGTACCTAACGGAGGGAAAAAGCACGATTTCCCTCCCGGAGCCAAGAATAGCCCTCCCTTCTTGGGTACAGACTCAATTAAGTGCAGAAGGACATGCTTACTTAAAAGCATATGATCAATCCCATGAAAATCAATGGTGCTTACAGCTAATCACTGTTTCCAGTTCTTTGCTGAACGAAGTATTAAGCCAAGGATTTGTCAATTCAAATATCTAAGCTGATCTCCAATACACAGTGTCTCAGGAAATAAGAAATGACTTCTCAGCAAAGATAATGATAGACCACACAAAGTCAAATTTAAAGTGTAGACAACCAACCCACAGAAGAATGTGACCTGTTATAAATGAAATTAAGACAACTTTTGAACTCATTATTGAGCACAAATATAATTTCGTTTTTTCTAAAACATTGAATTCAGAATTCACTGCTCTTTTATAGAATTTCTATAACTTTAGACTGAAATACTATTTTTGCTAGTTTATGACTTCATGTGTGCCAAAACCAAACTATATAATCAGTGAAATAGAAGTCCTCTGCAACAACAAATAAACAAATAATTAAATGAAAATAATTAATCAAATAAAGCCTACAATGACAGTTAAATGAGCAATCTGAAGCCATTCCAATTCTAAATCATACTAACATTTTCTGCAAATGCAAGTGTTTAAAAATCAGACACATTTTATTAAGGGACCCAATTGCCAATTTTGTAAATTAAGCAAATCGAGTTGGAATGAAATAGTGTGCATTTAATCTTTCCAAGAAAAAAATCATCTAATGTACAATTGGCATTTCTCCAGCCATGAAATATCTATGCCCTCATCAGTCCAGTAGAGTAATTTTCCCAAAAATAAATAGTCTATAAGTACACATGTTCCTATAAGCTGAGCCCTCAACTTCAGTGTTTCCCCATCACTAACAGGAAAATTCAGGATCAATATGATTAATATAGAATAGTATAACTTATCCAGTGTAACAAGATGAGTATGTGTTGTTGGGAATACTTGGAGAAAATGTGAGAAAAAAGGTGAATCATCCACAACACTTCTACCGGGTTTACTCTGTAGACCAATACACACATTCTAACAAAAAATACATATGTGTTTGCCACCAGCTAGACAATTGTAGTGAAAACGTTAACAGGACATGGGACCAAGGAAGGAATAGGGGATACATTTCTTAATTTATATATGCATCTGAAAACAAAGTTCCTGAAGATTAAACCACCTTTTCTTTTGGGATTTCAGTGCTTGGACATGGCTTCCTGGAGGATTTTCTCCACAATTTGTTACAGAGTGAAGCTGACTGGTCTGCTTTTTCCTGATTTTTTCCTTCTATGGAGATGATTCACCCCTTTTGGAAGATGGGTGCAATGTTTGTCTTGCCATTGTAAGTACCTCAGCCAGTTCACCATGTTGCTCTTCACCCAATCCCACAGAATTATACGTGTTCAGTTTATTCAAGCTGTGTCAACACTAACCACATTTTCCATAGGTAGTGTCTCTCTTCCCGCAGATTTTTTGCTGGGCACAGAGGCCTGGCAGGTCCAAGATTAGCTATAGTGTCTATCATTCATTCCTGTAGCTATGTTGCCTTTCCAGTCCTCAGTGGCAGAGCAACCTTTGTCAGGGTATATAAACAACGTCTTCCTTTCTAAAGGTCACAAGATTCTCTCTTCCCTTTGTCCACTATATATCTTCCCTCTTTCCTACTGTGTTTTTAGATAACGGAAACTATTCTGTCAAAAGAGCTACTTTGTGTTAGATGGGATATATGGGTGTCACTTTCAGTGTCAGTAACTGGAAAAATATTCAAAACACAATAAATACCTCATATCAGGGATTTATCATGCCTCGTTGCCAGACAATCACTTATTTTGAATGTTATGTTCTGTCCAATTTAGATTAAAACCCAGGTATTAAAGCAGCATCTTGTATTCATTCTCTTAGTAGTAGTTTTCCTATTCATTTTTAGGAAGTTAATTTTCAGTTCTTTAGAGAATAAAATTTGTATTCTGTAGGTAAAATCAAGGGGAAAAATCTTTCTTACTTACTTCATACAGAAAACAAATGTTTTCTTTTCAAAAATTATTAATACTTTTCTGCTGCTTATTACACAGCAGAAAACTATCTGCAACTAAGGAGAAAGATCCCTCACACATATTCTAAATGTCATAGAAAAGAAATGGACCTGAACTTTCTTTCCTAACCTCTTTTATTTCACATATGGATTGCACCTCAGAGTATACAGTCCTATGGGGTAACCCATAAACCACAATTCAAAGTATATGAAACAAAGTTACTCTGGGTAGGAAGCCAGTGTAGTAAAAAGGAGATTTTGAAGGCCTGCTGAAACAGAATGAAAGCTAATATTGAGAGGACTGGTTTATGAGTACATATCCATCTAGATAGTTCTGGCAAAAATAAAAAAGAAAATTAATAACAACACAAAAATGTCCTATAGACATTTGTACACTCTATATGGAAAGAAACATATATCCCAGATGCTCTTGCTGCTGTAATAGCAAGTTTACCATGTGCAGCAAGGAAAGATGTAAAGGAACATCTGTTGAAATTATATATTTGCAAATCAACAGGCCCATTTAACTGACACCCAAGAGCCCCCAAAAAACCAGCTGGGAGCTTTCAGAACAGTGCATGGGACACTGAAGAATTCCAAGTGATTGGATAACTACAGATGTCATTCCAATATTTAAACAGGATAAAATGAATAATCCTGTGACGTACAAATCAGTTAGCCTAACCTGTAGGAAGGTTAAAATAAAGTAATTTAAATGGATTTATAGATACATGCAAATAAAGATAAATCCTGGAATTTAAATAAGTTGACCTTGTTCACAGACAATGGTCTTGACAGAAATAAACTTGTGGTCTTTATTGACAGCAATACAACCCTGGTTTCCAAAAGCACTGACATAATTTATTTGGAAGACAGTATATTCCAATGGTTTTCAGTCAGTACTTATTGCTTTATGACATTTTCAATATTGACATTATATTCAATAATGTCAATAATAAATGCGACATTATACACAAGTAGCAGGGCAAAAATTAAATTAGTTGAAAACCGTCTTTTTGTAAGAGCTCAAGATACAATTTTAAAAGCTATTATGTAAAAGAGAAAGAATTAATAATAACAAAAGTTCTTGGACCAGTGCTAGCAACTATTTGTAGCTTATAAAATCTTTCTGGTAAAAATAAAAAATTAGAAAAAATATCATTACAGTAACTACTGAGAACGAGTAACTGTCATAAAACATTCTAGATAATTTTCTGAAATTATTAAAATGGAACCAGATGTGTTCAATACAGCTAAACCAAATGTATGGCCTCTGGGAACATACCATGTGATCTTTGGAGTGGGGTGCACTAACTTCGGAGTGGGAAACAATGACGTAAAGTCAGATGTATGGGACTGCCACGTGGGAAGTGCTCAGTTCACCTACTATAAACAAATTAAGATGGGAGCAGTTTATTGATTTGCTAATTGTATACAGATACCCAGTCATCAGTGAACTACATATCAGTATCTATCACACAGCACAAACTGCAGAACCCCCATGGAGACGGGCGTGCCCCAGCTATGCAGGTATCCCTGCTGCTGCCAGCACCTCCCTGGGGCAGCACTATGGGCAGGTGCTCTATATGCACCCCAGGGAGGGGTTGGCCCGTGCCACCGCTGCTGTGCTGCAGATCCCTGGATGAGTGGAGTCTGTTTCTGTGCCCCGCAGGGCACAGGAAGGGCTGGGGATTCTACAGGGCAATGCTTGGCTGTGCACACCAGGATCACTGCTCCTCCTCCCACTCCAAGGCCTCTACCAGCACTCCCTTCCAGGCTTTAACACTCCTGTGACATTGCTTCATGATGCCTTCATTTCTTTCCAAAGTGACTGGAATTCACTGAATACTCTTTCAGTGGCTTATTTTCATCCTGCTCTTTAACATGATCAGTTTTGTGCACATTCCCTCTCTGTTTGGGTGTCCCATCATGAATACTGCTACCCTCCCACACTAGACACTGTTACCAGGCCATTTTGACATGGATTTTGTCAGAGATTTCAAGAGTAGCATAAAAATATTCTAAAATTGTAAAAAGATGTTTTGCCATTTGTCCTTAAGGTAGCCTGATGGCAGATGTGGGATTAAATACTGAAAGAACTGTCCTAAGGGTTTAGTGAATGGATATTTGGTCACAATTTTTGAGGAAAAACAAGTGTAATGTTTTAAAATATTTGTTTTATGCATACTTCAGGGAAGGCAGAGTTGGGATAGCTGGCTAAGACAACCTGGCTAGCACTACAATGTAGCATTCATGACTTTATAGCCCAAAAGTATTTACCAATAAATTAAGTTCGGAGGGTTAGTAGCAATTGCATAAGATGACTTATAAATGAGGAGAATTTTGATTAATTTTTAGTCTCACCTTACAGCATCAGACATTGATCACAGAGTGCTAATCTTAAAATGAAGACTACAGCATCTTGAGAAAAATGGGTCAGTGTTCGGCTGAGCATACAGAAGTCTCCTAGGTGCCTGACTGAATGATGCTACATAAAAATTTATACTGATCACTGGTTCTCTTTTTTTTTAAGAGAAATTTTTTCCTTAGCAAACTTTCCCCTCCTTCTGTAGCCTGATTTACCATCTACTGATCATCTGAAATCTTGTATGTGACTCACTGATATGATTTGTATTGGTGTCAACTATTTCGTCACTGTTGATGAAATATTGGTCTCTTCTAGTTTTTGTTGATGTCTACCAAAACTTTGCCAAAGCGTGGTGCATTTGTGTCAAATTACCTGGTGTTTTATACAGAAATTAAATTTAAGAAGCTTTGGAGTTCCTCTTGATATCAATTTTTGTGAAAATTTCTTGAAAAACTTTAGTCTGAAAATCAGGAAATAATTTAAAATCTTGATGAAAAAATAAGCTATGTTTCTGATGTAACAAAAAAAATTAGGAAGCCTGAAATCTAAATCAGAAAAAGAAACTGCTTGATCTCACTTAAATAAGCACAGATGGTCAGAGTGAGCACTATTTTGCAAGAAAAGCTTTGCCAAAAAAATAGTGATAATGTAGTGTTTACTCTATGATGGTGGGTGGCTTTTTTATTAATTCTGTGAGAGCATAGCCTCATTTAAGACATGACCAACAGCCCATTAAAAATTAGAAGCCTTGCATCAGTCTCAAAATCACTGGACATAAATGACAATATTAATTATTAACTCTGTGATATTATTTTGTATTTGCATAAGAAGGTTTGAACAGGGAAATGCCGAGAAAAAAAACAGAAATCTTATGAGCTGTATGATTATAGTGACTTCTGACAAGGAGAATTGCAGTAGATAGTAGGTAACAAAGAGCAGGATGTGCTAACTAAACAATGGAGTAAACAAAATGTTAAAAACCAGAAAAAGAACAAAAGAAGAAAGCAGAAGGAAGTCAATAAGCAACGTTGGAATGAATTTGTATAAAATTCTGAATTTTAGCCTTGAATTTTTAGCTGAGTTTAGATAGTTCATACCTTAAAATGTTTATTTTAGATTTAAAAAACTTGAAAAAAACCCAAAACAAACTTACATGAGTAGTAATTCTGTATTAGTTAAAACTAGCAGTGATATTATATGGTCAGTCTACAGGAGCCTAGTTGTTGGAGAACATTTAATCTTAGCCAATAGTTTCAGAGCTATCATTGAAATATTTCATATCAGAAGTACCATATATTGAATTCCTCCTCTT
Organism: Pseudopipra pipra; assembly: GCF_036250125.1. NCBI lineage: Eukaryota > Metazoa > Chordata > Aves > Passeriformes > Pipridae > Pseudopipra > Pseudopipra pipra. Next base: position 85,036,776 of record NC_087551.1, on the reverse strand, counting down.
AAATCCTGAATGCATAGATAAGTAATGGATACATTTCTTCCTATTCACCTGCATTTCACTGTAAATCACTGAGTTTTTCCTTATTCCAAATTCATGTTTAAGATTCACTTTACTATCTTTTGTTCAGTCAATCAGCAGTATAGCAACAGGTTCCTTATTAATTACCCTATAAATTCACCTTTAATTCATATTCCTTGATATTTACATCTCTTTTTCTCATTCTTCAGGTATTCATTCTTCATATTATCCTGGTCTCTTTTTAGAAGGATGACTTCTCACTCAAAATAAATATTCACAGTTCTGTTTTTGGGGTATTTTGTAGGGTAAAATGGAAAAGACTTCGAGTTTCGATGCTTTTCCCTATTTTAAGTTTAAGAATTCAGTTTGTGCTGTATGTTGTGTTATAACCTATAAGCAGCCCACACAGAATTTCCTGAAAAATTTACTGTTCAGTGATATTGACAGATTTTTAGATCTTTTCTCTGCAATGAACGAAAGAGGAAAACTAAGTCTGCTTCTGTCATGATGTGCAGTCCCAACACTAAGTGGAGCATATTAGCTGACAATAACATTGGAGAAGCTAAGGGATATTGGCAGCTGGCTGCCTACATCCATTCAATCTGCCCAGAGGATCCCAGGGCCACTTCATAACTATTCCAGATGGTTTTCCCCTTCTGCAATGCTCTTTGCTTCAATTTAGGTGTCAATACAGTTCAAATTCAAACAGATTCAACAGCAACCCTGAGCTCCCATTCTATGTGACCTGAAGAGACTTGCTGTGGGTGGCTCACGTGGAGCACATGAGTAGGCTTGGGCCTTGTGTCACTTCTCAGCTCACTTTTACCCAATGGAACCAGGCAATCAAGCCATTTTTGAGGAAACAGCCTCTGGTTGCACCAGGGAAGGTTTAGACTGTATATTAGAAAAAAACTCTCCCCTGAAAGGGCTGTCAAGCATTGGAACAGGCTGATCAGAGAAGTGCTGGAATCACCATCCATGGAAGTGTTAAAACACTGTGTAGAAGTGGTGCCTAGGGATATGGTTTAGTGGTGGAGCTGGCAGTGTTAGTTTAGTTGTAGGACTCGTTGATCTTAGATATCTTTTCCAACCTTAATGATTCTAATATCTATAAACATACTAAGAAAAAGTAGGGATATCTAAACAGCAACATTTCACCTTCCCACTCAGGTAGCATTTGCAATTTTGTGTCAGAGAGAGAGAAGTATTCCAGGCAGGATTACATCATCCTGTAGAAATGAGATGACCAGGAATGAGTCCAAAACATCTGGCTATCCTCAACAGTATCCCCAAGGTCATAAAAGAGTTCACTAACTGTAGCAGGGCAATAGGCAATAGGATATGCGTTGTCTGGCACATGGCTTGCTTAAATCACAAGGATACTCAGTCATACTCCAAGTCTCTGTAGTCATCATAAAAGTTTCTTACACCACAATAGGCTACACTGGCTGAGTACCTGACACATGTTTCTGGAACCAAGGTGGCTTCAGCATCACCAGTGTAACTTTATTTCATTGTGAACATCTTCATATACATGTACACTTCACTGTTAAGTGTTTAGTTAAAATATTCCTGCAGATACCTGCTTAACCAACCCTTAAAAGCCTCTAACAATGCAGACAAGTATTACACAACCTTTTTTAGGCAATCTGTCTTGGTATTTCACTATTCTTAGAAAGTTTTTACTAATGTCTAGCCTAAGTCTCTTTTGCTGTAGTTTAAGGCAATTATTTTTTACACAATAATGTTCCACTACTGATATATTCCCTTCCATTGTGCAGTAGCTTTTTTAACATTTGAAGTCTGTTATCACATCTCAGATCAATCTTCCCTCCTCTAGACCAAACAACTACAATATTCACATCTTTCCTTATTCATTATATTTTCTAGCTTTCACCTATGCTCACTGCTCTTCTCTAAAACCAATCCACACCTGTCTATAATTATAGTCCCCTTACTGGAGACAGTGTTCCAGCTAAGGTGGTGCTAATGAGCAGATGAGCAGAAGAATTTATTCAGATGTCTTACAAAAGACATGAATCTTTATACAGTCTGATATTCAGTTTGTCTTCCTTACAACATGCTGTGATGTTGCTGTTTCATGTCCAGCTATGATCCACTACAACCTTGGGATCCTTCTCTGCAGAACCACAAGGCATCCAGTTGTTTTGCATCTTGTATTTATGTAGCTGACATTCCTGGCTAAATATAGACCTCTTTGCTTATCCTTACTGAATCACATCCTTTTTTTCTCGTAACTCCTCTCCAGTTTGTCCAGGTCCTGGCTAAATACTAATTTTGTCCTCTATTGCATTGTTCCAGCTTAATATTGTCTGCAAATGTAATAAGGATATTTTTTCTTCCTTCATTCATTTCATCAATAAAAATGCTAACTAATGCCAGAAATGTTGCACAGTCCTGGATACAGAGCAAAAATGCCTTCTTTATTTGAGTGGATTGACAGTCAGCTCTTTTATCTTCTGTCTAGGATAAATCACTGGCATAAATAAGCTAAGCATTGCCTCTATATTGGCTATGCTATTTAACAGTAAGCCATTTTTGTTCTGTACTTGCCTAGCATTTGCACTATATCTCAGAACTGAGACATCTGAACTAAAATTTTTACCTTTCTTAAACCCGTCATCAAGATCTGCATACCACACCAGCTGGACGTCTTTTTCATTCCTGAGATCTGAACGCCTGTGTGGCTGGTTTGGACATCTAGACTAGACACTGAGATTTGTCTACCCACATTTCAAGGAAATATTTTCACTGCTTCCTTTTCTGATGAGGCATAACATGCTTAAATCTTCAGGTAACAATTGTGCATTTTTATATATTAGTTTTTCCTTAGTTCTGCTCGTTTTGCTCTACAAGTTCATAGGTTTCTTCAAACTGTGGCTCAGCAGATTAAGCTACCTTTCAAAACAAATCAAAGCAGATAAAGCTGCCTTGCACTTGGTCTGCTTTTCTTCTCTAGGTCAAAATGACAATTTTCAGACGTTACAACCCTCTATATAATTAAAAAAATATTTTGTATTTTCTATTTAAAGAATCCAGGGCTAAAACAAATTCCTGTAGGTTTTTTAGGAAAGAGTGAATTCCAGTTTTCTAAGAACAGCTCTCAGAAACCTCAGGTAAAAATATTCAGCATAGACAGTTTCACAAGATATACGTTTTTCTATCTCTATTGCAAAGATTTCCACTCTTTATTTTTTTTCAGTATTTTGAATTGAATTAATATTCATGTAAAAATATGTAGCCAAAGAATTCTGTCTTCTGATTAAATAATGCTTACCAAATTTACTGACACTGTGAGTCTCATGTGTTTCTCTTTGGCATTTAGATCAATATATGCCTTCATCCCTTGAACTAGTCCAAATTTTATAACATTATTTTTTGTTTACATACTGCACAACATCATCAAACCTTCCCAGTAATTCTGGTTCCTCACCACTTTTTCTCCCCATCTGTCAATGAGTCACAATTTCACGTAAATAATAAATACCTTTTCTCCTGATAGTGCTATAAATTTGTTATTTCTCATTTTCTATTCCCAACCTGTTTAGCTGATAGTAGCAGAGTCCAATGCACTGTTGTGAGATGCTGGCATTCACGTGAGGGTTTATGCAGCTCCGAAAAACACACGTAGATGCAAAAAAGTACATATTGAGGGTGATAGTTGATGAAAAATTCAACATGAGCAGTCAGTGTGCACTCACAGCCCAGAAAGCCAAAAAAATCCAGGCCTGTGCAAAAAGGACCATGGCCAGCAGGTTGAAAGTGATGATTCTACTACTCTGCTTTACTCTGGCAAAACCCCACTTGGAGTACTGCGTACAGTTCTAGTGTCCCCGACATAAGAAGGGCATGGGACGGTTGGAGCAAATCCAGAGGTGGGCCACAAAGTTGATGAAAGGACTGAAGAATATCCCCTACAAAGACCGATCTAGTGACAGGACAGATGTTCCTGCTCATGGCAGGGGAGGTTGGGACTAGATGATCTTTGAGATCCATTCCAACCCCTTAACCTTCTATGATTATAAGATTCTGTATCAAATCACCAGAGGACAATCCCAAAAGTAATCAGCAGCTCAGACTACAGAAAGAGCTTGCTTCATGATGAAACAGGATGTTAAAATTTTCATCTGTTTATGGTCTGGAAGAGCAAATGTCCAAGATTTTCATCCTATTGAAAGAAAGGCTTTACCATCACCTGATAAACAAATAGGATAAATGACTTGCTATTCAGAACCTGGCTGTGGACCAAATCTTGATAAGAAAATTAAAGAGACATATAATACTCAGTAGAACATAAAAGCGTAACCAGGGTTTTTCACAACAGGTGGGTTTGCTGCTGAAAGATTCAGAAAAGTAAGTTTTGAAACAACTATGACCCTTTCCACTCCTCACAACTTAATAGAACAAGGGATTCATAATGAGATGAACCACACAGGAGTGCAAAGAAACCTGGAGCTGGCTGCAGTTTTATTTTATTGGCCTTGAGCAGCATGAGAAAAAGAGAGGAAATGTCAGACAAGTGAGAATTGTTTCAGAAGAAAATCTGAAAGTGAGATGGCTGCCAAGTAATTTCCACAAGAGAGAGCAAAAGTGGAATTGCTAGAGGGGGGTTCATACAGATGGGATAATCCCACATGTGATCTTTCAAAAGGGAAAATTTTTTATTGATTCAACTTCACAAACTTAGAGAATCTGAATCTCAAACAGCATGCTTTAACTTTATAGGGAAAAAAAGCATAGCATCTTCTGGAATGACACCCCTGTGACTTTTTGTGCAAATTCTTTGGTTCCTACCACAAAGTCCAAGACAACCATTACAGACATTACATGCTGGATACAAGAAAAAAGGGACCGATTACTGTAAAGCAGTTGGGAAACTCTGCACCTAGAATGGAGTACACAGTTTGAATTTAAATTCAAGTGAGTATTTGCTGCCAGTCAGGTCTGCCAGACCCTACACTTCAGACTGAAAAATTCTCCAGTGGCTGAAATACAGGAACCAGGAGTTGTCAGTCTTAAGCTCCTATCGTAGAATCATAGAACAATTAAGGTTGGAAAACACCTTCAAGATCATTAAGTTGAGCCTTTGACTGAACACCACCATGCCAACTAAATCATAGCACTGAGTGCCACATCCAGTCTTTTCTTGAACACCTCCAGAGATGGAGACTCCACTACATCCCTGAGCAGCCCGTTATAATACTTAACTACCCTTTCAGTGAAGAAATTCTTTCTGATGTCCAACCTGAACCTCCTCTGGGACAGCTTGAAGTCATTTCCTCTTATCCTGTCAGTAGTTCCCTGGGAGAAGAAGGAACAACCTTTTTTCAGGCACTTGTAGAGAGCTATAGGGTTTCTAGATCTCCCTTAAGCCTCCTTTTCTCCAGTCTAAACAACACCACTCCATCAGCCACTCCTCATAAGACTTGTTCTCCAGATTTTTCACCAGCTTCCTTGCTCTTCTCTGGACACGCTCCAACACCTCAATGCCTTCCTTGAAGTAAAGGGCCCAGAACTGAAGTAAAGGACCCAGAACTGGACAAAGGATTAGAGTTGTGGCCTCACCAGTGCCAAGTACAGGGAGAAAATCAGTTTTCTAGTCCTGCAGGTCACACTATTTCTGATATAGGCCAGGCCTTCTTGGCCTCCTGGGCTGGATAATTTTCAGCCAGCTGTTGACCAACATCCCCAGGTTCTTTTCCACTGAGTCTCTTTCCAGCCACTCTGCCCTCAGCCTGTAGTCTGCATGGGGTTGTTGTGACCCAAGTGCGTGACCTCACATTTGGCCCTGTTGAGCCTCATACAACTGGCCTTGGCCCATCTATCCAGCCTGTCCAGATCCCTCTGCAGAGTCTTCCCACCCTCCAGCAGATCAACACTCCTGTCCAACTTAGTGTCATCCATGAATTTGCTGACTGTAGACTCAATTGCCTCATACAGATCATTGATAAAGACATAAAACAGAACTGACCCCGACACTGAGTCCTGAGGAATGCCTCTAGTGACTGGCCACCAAGCTGGATGCAACTCCATTTACCACCACTCTCTGGGACCAGCAATCCAGCCAGTTTTTAACCCAGCGAAGAGAGCATCTGTCCAAGCAATGGGCTGTCAGCTTCTCCAGGGGCATGCTGGGGGAGACAGTATTGGAGGCTTTACTGAAGCCCAGGTAGACTATAGCCACAGTCTTTCTCTCATCTACTATGCATGTCACCTGGTCATAAAAAGAGATGAGGTTGATCAAGCAGGACCTACCTTTTCTAAACCTATGCTGACTGGGCCTGATCCCCTTGTTGTCCCCTGAGGGAAAGGATTTAAGCCTTATATTGCATTCATTTCTAAGAAAAGGGCTAGTTCTTCAGAATAACCTGTAGTGTAGGTAGAGTCTCCATCTCCCTTGCAGAAATTGTGTATATCTGCAGAAATAAATACAGAGTGCATGCAAGAAGCAGAGATACAAAATGGAAATAGAAGAGTACTCACTGATGAGAATACTCTCCAGGAACTTCTTAGTTTTTACAGTATGATCTTTTCATCAAAGAGTCAGAAAATAAAAATCACAAGGGGTGCAGACCAGAAGAGTATCACTTTGCAAAGTTATACTGTGCTCAAGGCACATACTAAACTCTTATGTTTTAATATACAGCAGAAGCATTAATTAACACAAACACTGGCACAGCTGCTCATCTTTCTTATGTCGTGCAACTTATCAATATTCAGAAGCTTCAAAGGGAAACTCTAGATTGGTGTCTTGCAGATTTTTTGCTCTGGGATAAATTACAATTAGCTGCTAGCAGAAAATATCTGCGCCAAGTGTGACAGTATTGTGAAATAGTAGGAAGATAGGAAGACAACAGGAAGACAATTAGGCTATTGTGCTTATATAGAAGGGTTCTGTATAGATAAAATATGGCCTCACAGTGTTTGACTTTCATAAGTATCTTTTCTGGGCTGAAATACACTATGACTGACTGTAACTTTCTAAGTCATGTTATTTCAGTAAAAGATTGATAAGTAAAGAGTTCAGAAAGGTTGCATTTGCATAGCTCACAAGTTGGATTTACAAATCAAAAAATATCTGGCCTATTCCAGGCCAAATGCACTACATAGATGCTAGTTTGAAAAAATAAAATATCTAAGGCCAGCAACCGAAAAAAACAACTTTAAAAAACAAACCCACAGAAAATAGGGGGGATTTTATATTATACAAATGTATTTCCATCCACTACTTTTGTGTGAGTTCAAGGTTAACCAAGTGCACTAAGACATGTCACTAACAAACTTCGATTTTCTTTTTATTGGTAATGATACCCATAACAACATCACTTATGAGAAAATCAGCAGAAATCAACTCCTGATTTAACTACTTATGAACTCCACCGTGATTTCTGTCCTGCTTATTTTTTCCCCGGGCAATACAGCTTCTTGAGACTTCTCCTGAAGATACTTCTCATCTAACTCTGCCTCAGTGCCTATATTCATCTTTGTGGAACGGTATTATGTGTGTTAATGAAGTCCAGATAGTTTATGCTAATAGCCAGAGGGGAATGCCTCGAATGTTTGTTGTTGTGTCAAAGAAGTTTTTGGATTGGTTTCACATAAATCCATGTGGCTTTAAAAACTATTTCCCTGTCGCCTTCATCCTTTTTTCAAAATATATTTTAGTACCCAAAATACAGTTTCTTCTTCTTAAATATAGATATTTTAATTAATTTCTTTCCTAACAGTTTGCTAAGGGATCTCTTATTCATGGATTCTTTTATTTCACAAGGTCTTGAGAAGCTGCTGATAGGAATCATACTTCTCATGGGTAAGTTCTCACTGTAAAGACAGAGATTGTAGGGAATGATTTTGCCACACCCAAATGTAGTTTCATTTAAGTCCTCCAAAAAGTAATAGGAACCACTATACTTGAAGAAGATTTCATTAGGGTTGAATCAATAAGGCTGAGATTATGTGAGCTTTATAAAAGCTCTCAACCAAACCTCATAAGATATGTAATAAAATCAAAAGAGTTGGCAACTATTTTGATCCATCTCATAAACTCTAGATAAATATGTACAGATGTAGACAGTGTAATTAAAAAGAATAATTCTGAGAATCAGAATTAGATACATAGCCCTTGAAATCTAACTGATTTTTGAAAGAATTCAAAAATACCTCAAAGGTTTTTCCCCTCTGAGGTTTTTCTAATTACACTTTTATGTGTTGGAAATATTTTTCACTCTCTTATGACTATATGAAATATTCACTTTATCAGTGATAAAGGGGAATAGCTTTTCTAAAGAGCAAACAGTGAAGCTGAATGTAAACAGAGCCCTATCTAACACACCAGTGGAAAAATCCCTAAAAATAAGGTAAATAAAATTCTGCTTTAATAATTTTCAGTGACAGCACTTTTAAATATAACTCAGAGTAATAGGTGGTTAAAGGTCCAAAACTTTTTAAGATAAAAAGGTTAAAAATATAATAAAGACTTAAAATAGAAGAAAACCAAAGGAAATCAGGACATACTGCTGAAGCCACTGGAGCCATTTTCTGAAGATTGCTGTGCTATTGAGCTTTTCTTCACTGGGATCTGAAAGTCATTCACTTTTAGGAACAAACAATAATCCAAAACCAAGCTATTGTAGCATTGTGTAATGTCAAAAGTTGGGAACATTCTTTTACTTAGCCGCCACAGCAGTTCAATCATTTTAAGTAAAATGTTATTAAATAAAAAATGCTTTCAGCATTTTTCCTATGCTTACCTTTTTCACATGTTTTTGATACTTTTTTTTTCTAACAGGGTGCTTCTACAAAAGCAAAGATTTACACAAATAGAAACAACTATCCTTTCAAATTTCATGAAAATATGAATTAGAAAATATGTGGCTGAATGTCATCTTATCAGAGCTAAAAGGCTCATCTTGGTTCAATAAAGAAAATCAAAGAAGGGTGTGAAAATTATTGAGATTTAATTTGTTCAAACATTTCTATGATAGATCAGATCAACACAAGTTCTGTCCTCAGGCTGAATTTTATCAGACATATGACTACCAAAAAAAACCCAAAACATGCCCACCCACCTCTGAAGCCTAAAAGAAACATTCATGGCAACTACATAAAATGACTCTGAACTGGCAAAGGTGCTGAATTTCAGTCACCATTATTTGAAACTAAAGAAAATTAGTAAAGGCTCTTTATTCAGCAGTGCACTTGTTTACCTGAGATATCCTACCCACCTATAGTTTCTATCATCTTCCACAATGATTTAAACTCCCTCTCCAACATGAAGCTGCAGCACAGAAAATCATTGCTGCAACTGTGTCTCTCGTGCATCCTAATATGAGGTGTGTTTTTAGCATATTTCTCTGAGATCAGCTGAAAAACCATAATAAATTTCCACCTTTCAGGTGGCACAGAAAGCTGATCTTCTTTTAAGACTTATATTTTGCATATGTGATCTATTTTGCCTGAACTACTAAACAACAGACTGTTACTGTAAAAACATTCACTTTCCATACTCTTGTTGATGCTGGAGCCATGGATAGTCAAAAACACAGTGGCAATGGGTGCTTGACTTAATATTGTAATGACTCAGGAGCTTTGCTGGAAAGGAGGAGAATTGCTGTTCCAGTCATTGTTCTCTTCAGTGTTTCTGGTTTTTATCCAGTGATGATCCAAAGTGAAACGCACAAACAGTTCTGGGCACATGGCCCAGGAGTCAAGCTTTTCCAAAAGCAGAATTCTCTAACCACTATGATACAAAGCCAGTCTGTTTTTCTTGTGTACTCCTGTCTGTAGCATCATGCATAATGTGGATTGCTTGCTACACAAAATGTTGGGTGATCAATGCATTTCCTGGCCTGGAAGATGGGTGTCCTGCTTTCTGGACAAGTACTTCATCAGACCAGTGTTGAAAAATATTTAGATACTGGAATCTAGTCACCTAAATTTGGTAAATGGTTTCATGTTATGAAGTTTAGTTTGCTAAACTGTAAAAATTCATACAAAGGTGAACTTCAGATTTTGAGATTTGGGGGGGTTGCTGACATCACACACGAAAACACAAGAGGCTAACTTCTTCATGTATAGGAATTGCGCCCCTCATTCGTGGCAGGCAGCGGAAGAAAAAATACCACACTTAATGACACTACTTGTTTCAGGAATTTCTGTATATGGTTGTAACCACCCTACTTTATGTTTTAACAATATCACCTTGCAGAACCACATGTGGCATTTTCACCAGCTATCCCTCAAAAAAAAAAAAAAAAGTTTGTTTGTTTGGAGACATGACAATAAAGCTATACTTGAGAAAGCAGCATAAGCACTGGAGAAAGGAGAACTAATGTGCCAGTTTTAGTTTATGTGGCATCCAGGAACAATAGCAATAGCTTTGACTATATAAGGTGTTACATAGCTAGGTTTTACCATATTTCAAATGCAAATTCATGTGTCTTGGTGAACAAAGGAACTGCACAGGTTCATGTCTCCAATGAACTATGTCATCATTCATTACTGTACATCCCTTATGACAAAAACTCATTAAAGAGTTATGTTAATTGATATTGACAGCCAGACTCATCCTTTAACCAGACTTTTCAGCCGTCTCTCACATACTCCATTTTCCGATTTCACACAGCAAGTCTCTTACCCTAGGAGAATCCATTGTGCCTGTGGTTATGTGGTTGCCACACCTAAGCAAAAGAAACATATAAAAAAATTCCTGGATCCATACCAACAATTCTCTTTTGAGAATGCCTGGAAATGGTAATTAAGAATAGGCCAGAAAAGAATCTTGCATCATAATAAGTTTGAATTTCACTGTTTCAAATAAAAAAGCCTGCTGGAGACCACAGTCATGTCCTTCCAGTTACACTAAAAGAAGGAACAATTAAATGCTCCTTGTTGAGAAGAAAAAAAAGATGTAATGAAAGCCATAGCCCATACCAAACTGAAGGAAAACACAGGGACCAGGAATCAATTAGTAAAGCTATCTATATTCATTTGTCAGAAGGAGCTGACAAGCAGCCAGCAGACAGGAAGAAACTGAGGACACTTCAAAACAATCAGTGAGTGTGTGAACTTAAAAGAAAGTAAGACAAAGCAGGACAAGGAGTTTCCTGGGTAATGCACTGGATAGAAAGTTAAGCTGAGAAAATAAAGCAAAGAAATTCTCCTTGGTGTCTTAGTGTGTTCTGGACATCTGAATTTTTTGTAGGGGATTTGGTAAATTATGATATGAAAGAAACAAATAATTCTAATGTAAATTTGTCCCACATATTGTTCAGATCGTTGGGCCAAGGAAATTACACTGTAATGTAGTTATTCCAGATATTTATATTGCGTTGCTTCTCCTGATTCCTTAACTCAGTGTGATTGTACAGTCTACAGGTAGCTTTCCAACAAGTGTGAGACTCGTACATGTCTCTTTCTGTTGTTCCACAGCTAAAGAAAAGAGTGGAGCCACAACACCTTGCTCATCTCCTCTGCTACAGCTACCAGGGAGAAGGCATGGAACAGAGCTTTGAATTCTGTAGCTGCATCAGCCTGAAGTGAAATATGGCAAAATACAACTTGGACAAAGGAGATAGGTATATACAGAAAGAGTTTCTCTGTATATTTGTTATTAAGAGAGGAAAACAGTAGAAATTTTCCACTTTGTGTTTTCACTTCAAGAGACTGAAATGAAGATGAGTCCTTCTTTCTGCTCTTGAATAATATGAACAGCTAAAGCCCTCTTCTGGCTCCTGTGAAATCCATGAACCTCCCATAGAATTCAGTTGTTGAAGATCAAGTTGCCAGTGTCTGACAAGACTCTGAATTTCAAAAATTGCAATTTAACGAGTTATAACATGCAACTGATGATGACGGTGATGATGAAGAAGAACTGCATTTAGAGGGCCAGACCAGTACTTTAAGTTTGTCCTCTTGTACCTAGCACCTTATCCCGTTGCTTAAAAAGCTTCAACCCTCCAAGAAAAATGTTGTCCGCACATAGACGGAGGTAGTTTGCATTCATCACTATAAATATAGTTTGTGCTTTTCCTGTAAGAAAGCATTGAAGAAGTCTAAGAATGCACTGACAGTAATTGCTTTTGCCTACACTGGGCATCCAGTTCATGGTAATGGCATGCAAGACCATATTTCACTAATTTGTGTGTGCAATGTCATTGTTGTATGAGGCTGTTGAAAAGTTTATTAAGGAGCATCTTATTGTCTCTGTCCTCTTCCTTAGATGCTATACAAATGAACTAGTCAAAGGATATTTACTTGGGTGTGACATGCTAGCAGTAGAGCTCTAATAGCTATTTCTTACTACCTTGTATTGTAAGGTCATCTCAGTGTTCACAAATTGGCTGCACCGACACCTTTCTGAACCATGAAGTGCAGAAAAATCAACTAGGTTCTTCTTGTCCTGCTTCTAAAGTTCTGTGTTTGCTCTCCTCAGTTCCAAGCATCTACTACATCATTCTCCAGTTCTTAAGAGACTGCTTTGGATAGTCCTTTAAAACTTTGTTGTGTCTTTAATTTACTTTATTATATCTATAAAATTGCTTGTCCAAAATTATATAGCAAACATTGCAGAGAAGGATTTGGAAGAGAGGATGAGAGTGACTATGACAAGAACAGAACTCTATGGATTCCAGTCATCACCACCTTTAACAGACTTATTACTTGATTCTTTGATACTATACTTGTTTCCATACTTGATTATATTACTTGCTTCTATGATTCTTTTTATAATAACATTAAATAATAGGTCATTGCATAAACATAAAGCACTGCCCTTACATATGCTATTTTTGTAAAAACGCAAAATTTAAAAAAAGTGAAGTTAATTTTGGAAAAGTTAGAAGTTTCTTGAAAAAAATTAACTCCAGTGTTGATTCTCTTTAAAGAGTGTGGCTCATCATAACATTCTATTTTTTAATTGTTACTGTCACAATTATTAAACTGAGGAAGTTAGGTTGTGGGCTTGCATGAGCAGGAATACTGTGATGCAATAGAATGATGGAAGATAAGAAAGTCTGTGAGAGGAAATGAACATTTGGCTGATATTTAGGCTGATAGCAATATGCCCATGATATGATAATCACATTTACTACTTCACTGGCAGTTAGAAATTCCTGATCAAAGAAAAGTTCGTACCACAAAAATGTGATTGCTTGCATCCCAACTGAGATGATAGACACTTCATTTTGGTAAGGTGTTTATGCTCTTCATCCAACAACAAATTAAAATAGAATATGTTTTAATAATTATAGGTTACCACAGATCACTCATCTTGGTATGCTTGTATGTTCTTACTTGTGGTCAGGACAAATGCATCAAAGCTAAATTTGAAGATTTATGTGCTGATTACACTTGCAACCAAAGTAGTGAACTTACTATGACTTGTCTTTCTGTATAAAAAAGCAACCTTTGTCCATTCAAACTAAAGTAGACATGATCAAGTCTCAGTTGATATAAATTCTTTTTATATCACGAACTTCCCCTAAGTTTTGAGCACGAGTCAGAGTTTTTGTTGTTGATCTGAGTTTGCTGTTGAAGCCAGTTTATTTTATTATATCATTAGATAAAGGTCATTAACTCAGTTGCTCAGAGAAAGGTGTTAATAATGCCAGGGTCCCTGTATGGGCTATTCACTTAAGAGTTGGACTTGATGATCCCTGTGGGTCCCTTCCAACTGAGAACATTCTGTGATTAGTAACATCTGTGAATAGCTCAAGCCACATTAATTTTATGTGGTTTGTTATTTGTTTTTTTTTATCTCTGCCTATCTTGTAAAATTCTAAATCATAGTACCAACGAAAACTGAAAACCATACCCTTCCTGTGGTACCACTGCTTTTCTTCAGACACCTGCATACGTAACTAAATCATGCTTCTAAGACAAAGATAAATCAGTCTCCACATATTAAAAATAGGAATTCAGTTGAATTTTTCCTTTCCTTATTGTCTATGGTTCCATTTCCCTTGAACATGTATACCATTAAAAAGTTGAATATTTCCTCAATGACAGACTGCTCAAGCAGGATTCAGCTGTGCCATATCAGCATCAAATGCCATTTTAGACCACCAGAAGTGTTGTACCTAGAAATGAGCTCCACTGCAGAATGGCACAAGCCTCCCCTTTACCCCTGTATGTCATAGATCCTAGCTACATCTCCCTTACAGCAGTACTGGTGTCAAGAAACTTGAGATGGTTACAACATGCAGAGTTATAACACAACATCTAGTCTGCCTAACCTGAGAACCTAATTTATGTCTTAATCTAGACAGTAAATACCTATATTTTCTATTCAGGCAATAGACGTAGATAGACAGATAGATCTCTTGAGGGAGAGTACTGCTGCTGTATACTTCTGCACAAGCACCTAAGTTACAGAGGCTGCACTCTAACCCATTCATAAAATAAGACTATTTTCTCACTTCAGGACACTGGGAAGCAGAATGAGGAGGCAATATGTTTTTAACAAAATGTCAGAAATTCAAAACATCTATATGAAAAGCACAAGTTGTTGGCTTCTCTCACTTGGGGGACTATCTCCTCCAGTAGTGACCTCACGCTGTTACCGATCTTATAAAGGATAGAATGCATAAAAGGAAAGCTTCTGCTATAGGCATTTGAGGACTAGTTTCCCAAAAAAATAGTTTCACAAAGTGTGAGGGAGAAGAGCACGGTCCAATATTAATTCCATTCTCATTTTGACCACAAGTATCAAATGAAGTATTTAAAAAACACAGAGAACTAAAATGTCTTTCTGTTCATATATAATGCAGAATTTTATGGCTGCATGTGACCTTTAATTTTTACTATTTATTTTTTATCATTTATTTTGCAATTCAGTTATGGCACTCAGTGACATGATAGCACAGCCTAGAAAATTCCTATACCCTAATTTTTGTTACTCTGTAACAATGCTTTTTGATGTTAATTTGTTCTTTTTCCATTAACTGAGAGAGTAAGCACCCAAGGAAAAATAACATTGTCTGATTAATGTGTATTACTTTAACCAGAAAGTACTCAAAAATCAGACCTTAATTGAAGAAACAGTCACAGAAATTTTTTAAACAACCTTGAAAGAATTCCATAATGTGTGAAATTTGAATGTACTAGAACTTAAATACCTCTGAACCCAGACATCCAGGTTTAGCAAACTACTTGTTTCTCTTTGCTAGCCAAATCTCTAATGCCTCTTTAATGCAAACAATTTAAAAAATTTATTCTTCTACGATTTTAAGTGGGAAACCATAATATTTCTTTCCCTGCTCTAAAGCCATCCTATATCCAATAAACAGTTCTTTTTTGCTAAAATTTATCTTAAAAATAAAAAAAGTACAAATCTTAATTTTATAGTGGAAAAAAATAATCCTTGTATATAAAAATAGTCCTTCCCTTAACATTTCTAAGATGTCTGCTGTTGACTAAATGGTCATGAATTTTTTGCAATATGATAAATTTCTGCTAGAAAATATCAGTGATAGGAAAGTATTACATTGCTCCATGCATGTTGACTCTGATAAAAGGTGGGTATTTCAATCTTACAGCAAATAACTTAGAAAACTTCTTCATTCAGAGATACTTATGTATTTTAAAGACTCTATTTGGCATTGTATCACACTGTACCTCAAATTTTTATCTGATAAAACCCATAGGTGCCATCATCACCATTTAATCGATGGGTAGTTGAGGCAAAGAAAATTTCGGTGTGGTTACCCTTGGCAGAGCACAGGTCTGAATTGTGTTCTGACAATGATAATCTCTCAGGGATATTGCTGTCCTGCCCTTTGCCTGCACAAATGACAACAACATTTTCATTTTAGACATGTAGAAATCTTTTTTTACTTATTTTGTGAGGATGTGCTATGCTGCTTTAACTACTTTTCAGTGATCAGAGAGTCTCTTTAATAAGTCCAGGGAACAAATTCTCTACCTCACTTGTCATTCCTAGCACTAAGTTTTGAGGATGTTTGCTGAACTCATGCATACTAATAGAGTTTCAAAAATAAAATACTACCATAAGGGGTAAATAAATCACAAAAAAGACAGATTAAAAAAAATCCAGAAATGCTGAGATTATACAGAGCTGGCTCATATCTCATATCCAGAAACTCTTGCAATTCCACCCTTATTATATCCTTAAAAAGATGATACAAAGAAATAAATTAATAAATATAGTAGCATTTCTGATAAAAAATGTCTAGGCAGATGTTATAATCTAGAGAGCTGACAGAGGTAGTATCTAAGAGACAGTAGCACTAACTTTACACCAATTAACTTCTGTCACACAACCAGTTTTGTGGACTTAACAACAAATGAACTCTATTGAATGGGATTTTTATGGGTGTTTCATTAAAGATATGTCAATTTATTTCGTTTTTTAAAAAATGCTGGATATAGATTGTGGTTGCATTTGGAAAAATAGCTCTTAGCTGTTCAAAATTCACTTTTCACAAAATACTTCACGACAACGGTCCATCAGAAAAACCTGGTGCTATCATGTGTTCTTTTCTCCAGAGATGCTTAATTTTTGTTGTTGTAATTATTCAAATCCTTAGTTAGCTTAATTTCTAAGGATGGACTCTTGACAATGCTGTTTTTCACTATAGGACTTCATTTTTGTGGTGGTTGTAATAGGTACAGCAACTTGACATCTTTTCGGATCAAAGTGAAGTAGACATCTTTTTTGGCAATAAATCTTCTTCACCTGGAACCACCGAATTCCCAGTGACTGTATCAGTGACTGTATCAGACTACTATGGGTGCTCCAAGACTGCTGTCATCATTAAATTAATCCATCTCCCTCACTCCATCTGAGCTGCAGAGATCCCTCTAAGGCATGCCCAGGTATGTGAAGCCTGGCAGTCATGAGTCAGAAGACAGAGATTTATTGATATGAGGCATACTGATGTCTTGCTCTGGCACAGACATTGCCAAAGCTGTAAGAGCCCTTCCCTATCTAGATGCTGTTTACACATTTTCTGGGATTTTTTAATGCATTTTGGCAAGACTCTCAACTGGGCAATTCTGAGTTCTTCAATTTGAAGACAGAAAAGTCTGGAAGGGATCAAAAGAGTGGACTCTACAAATTATTCCCTGCCTGATTCGCAGTGGAGTGTAAGAAGTGAGAGCTGAAATGCAGTGTCAAGATTGGAAACGGTCAACCTAGGAAGTGGCCAAGTTGGTAGCCTAAGAGAGAGAGATCCAGGAAATTCCTAACAAAGGAATAATTCAATCTCTCTCTTATTTTTCACATATGTAGAAATCTTCAAAAGTGGGGATAACTACTACTCTGAATAGAGTGGCTTCTGCAGGGAAGCAAAATACACTACTCACTAATAAGCATGAAACCATGAAATGTTTGATTTGCTGGTGAAAAGGCAAAGATGAGTCAATACTGATATAGTTAACATTGATATTTGAGTGCAATAAATGAATTGCTACTGGAAGCCCGATAGTAATATTTACCAGTCTGTGCCAGGAAAGTTAAATATCTTTTATCCTTAAATATCCCTGTACATTTTCAATGTAAATGGCACAGAGTCCCCACCTCGGTGTTTCCCCAACCACTTTATGCACATCATGTCCCCACTTTTTTTTTGTCTGCCTCTCTATGCCCGACTCCATTGAAAGACAAAGCAGGATCTCGGTCCTTTAGGTGCTCCAGCCTGGCAGATCTGGGAATTGTCCTACCAGCTACACTTGCACTATTCCCACCAACAATCCTCTTCTGTAAGTAGACATAATCATTGCTCATAGGGTTCCAGTCCCCTCCACAACTGCTCAGTCACTTTGACTCATTGACCTTCCCTGGTATGTTTGGCACTGCACGTCTGCAGAAACAATGACCAGGGCCTCTGGATTGCTCACTATGACCTGCATAGTGAGCTATACTACTGCATATTCATAATCTTCTTATCTTCTAAGTGTCTCTCCCTAGAAATAAAAGCAATGATGTCTGCTCTATAGTTATTTGGGGGTTTTCCTGCTTTTCTCTTCTTGAAGAAATGCATCACAAGATGTTTTCTGCAGTCTTGTATAACTTCTTTCCACAGCTTATCAGAGGAAATAATTAATGCCTCCACAGTCATGGGTCTCACCTGGTGAAAGAATGCAAATATGGAAACTTCTAAGGAGATAAGAAACATTCAGCATAGATTTATCATAAACAATGTCATTATAAATAATTCCTTAGAGTAAGCACACCATCTGCTTTTCTATGGCCCGCCAACTTTCATAGCTCTGATGGGAAAGGCTGCCAAGACATATCTTGGCAGATCTCACTGATACCTGGTAGGGTGCTAGCCAACCAAGTTTTTCAGCTCAATTGAATTTCTTTCTTTGACAGCATAAGTGGCTTACAGGATAGACAGGAAGCAGTAGATATGATATGTCTGGCTTTAAAAAGCTTGTGATAGTGCCTCACATGACATCCTCATAAATAAACAATGGAAATACAGTCTAGAGTGTTTGTTCATGAACTAGAGTCACACCACCACTTAGGGTCATGACTGTCATTACACTATAAGCTCAAGTAGAATGCAGTTGTTTATGCAGGTATTTGAGTTGTATAAAGTTATCCATCTGTAGGTAGCCTCCCACAAGCAGAATAAGTTTGCACATCACTAGACAAAACATAATCCCTATAGATTAGGGGAATAAGTAATTGAAAAGTAATTGAATAAGTAATTGAAAGGGTAGTTACCAAGGGCTCACTATCAAACCAAAAGCAAGTGTAGTTCAAAAAAAGTTTTACCTATCTAGGTCAAATCTTATCATTCTACAAAACACTACCATTTATTATATAAATATAATTAAAATTTAGTGTGTGCTATTATTCATTATATGTTCTTTATTATATATTATTAAAAATAATATTCAGTATTTACAAGACAGATAATTCATTTATTAATTAGGTAGTTGCAAACAAAGTACATAAGGATCATTGGTAAGTGTCATACATAAAAAAGATGAGGTAAATATATGTCTCTAGGCTTTGAATTTTTGCATTCAAAATTTTCATTCAATTATTTATTGGATGCACCGTAGTAATCTTCCAAAAAGTCACACACACTAAACCTAGTTTGAATCAACAGCCCCTTAGTCAAATCTATTTATATCTTAAAATCTAAATAAAGTTATGAAAAGATAATGAAATGTAATTTAAAAACAAAGTAGAAGAGGGACTGAATTGCCTTAACATTTTCTGTCATTGTTTTCTCTTGAGAGGAGGAAATGACACGTTGACAAAAAGCCACCGTGCAAGATGTCTCTAAATTGTAATGTGCATATTTATTCCTTATTCATGTGTACATTTCACTAAATTACCTTAATGTCTTTGACTTTCTAAGTGTAGGAAATAAGTACTCAAACAAAAAGACAGATAGAGATTAGCTTTAATTATTAAAAAAAATCAACTTTACCTTCCTGGAGATTATCAGTCTTTCCTGTGGTATTCATAACTCAACTAAGGCATTGTTCACCTGGCGGATGTTTACAAATCTTATTTCCTCAGGTCCTTCTTTCAGTAGTCTTTGGATATCTGCCTAAATACTCTTTCATGGGAGCATGATCTGGCACTGCCTTCTCATCTTCATATCAATTCTCTTCAAGCACAGGTGCTTCCCCAAGTCTCATTCAAGTCATCATTCTGCCTGTAAGCCATCAGCAAACAATGAGGCAATTCAGAAAGAGAACAGGATTTGGACACCTGACTGTGTTAAACGTTTCCACTTAAGCAAGCAAGTCACAACAATTCATTGACAAATATACAGCTTCGGTTTTATTCAGTGATAAATGATGGCTACATTACTGGTGTTCTTACATTTCATATTTCAGTAACATCAGAAGGTGAACAGTTACACTCAGAACACTGAGCAAATGAAAGTGATAGTGGTAGAAATTAGGCCTCAGTTTTGAGTGCCCTGTAGAAAAAAATACTCCATTTGTCTGTCCTGTGATGTCCTTTTAATGGTTCCAGAAAAAGTTTGCTGAAAAACACACCTTATCAGGAGGGACTTATCAGGAAAGGATTGTGTTCATCCAGTACCAACCAGAGAAATCAATGTACTGGAAAAGACAAAGAATAGATAATCTACTAGGTCGTTGTACTTTCTGCTTTCAACCATACATTTCTACACTATGTTATTTGACAGTCCGTTTGTATTACGAGACAAGGCCATAAATTATCCCCAATGTCTCATAGAAATGCTGTTATTTTCTGGAAATAAAACACCATCCACAAATTTTTAATGATAATGAACAAATAGGAGCATGCTTTGTATGAGCTCAGGCATCTTGCTTTGAAAAGTATATCCAGGGATGTAAATTTTAAAGCTGCCCTATTTTATGAATATAGCCCTATAAACCATTGACATGGTTGGCATACCAGGAAAAGGTCAAGAGTTACAAGTCTAAGAACTAAAAAGAGAGTCTACAGAGTTCATTAAAAGTCAATCCTATCCTTGTACACAGGATCAGATATTTGCTTACCTTTTGTTTTATTGAATGAGTAAATGCATTTCTTATAACAATAACAATTATTTTTAACATGCTTCAAAGTACCAAGCATTTCCACATATGAGTTCATGCTAAATAAAGATGAGGTACAAAATAAAGCTGTGTCTGTTTTTCCTTCATATGTTTCCTCTATTTCCCCAGGCCTGTCCCTCCTGTTTTAGCAGTGCTGATGCTACCAGGCCCCGGGCAGAGTAAAGTGATCCTTGGCAGACAGTATCTAGATCAGATTCTTCCCTTGATTTCATATTCTGGGGCTGTCAGCTCAAGAGTCTGGACAGGTTTCTTACAGGAAAACAAGGTCTCTTGGAACCCTCTTTAGCATGTATTCTAATGTCAAAGAGGTTACTCTTTGACAGAGGTTATTCTGTCTAGAAATAATGCATCCAGGCCACAGCATTCATTTTACCCTTTTTGTTTGGCTGTGGTACAAATGACAAAAGAGCATGAAAAAGTCAATTTAAGCAAAACCAATGATCCCTGATATACACTGAGTGTGAGCTCTGACAAACAGTATAAACAGAACATCATTAAAGAGAGCTTCTGGGGGAAGGAAAAAAAAAAAGGTAGAAAAACAATCAAAGTCAGAATATTGAAAGAGCAAAGCAAACATTAAAGGCTTAGCATGGTAAGAACACCTCATGATGAAGAAAGGACCATGGTGTAGAACATAAAAGAACAGGTAGATTTCTCTGATAGATTTGTTGGTTGTTTTTATTGAAAAATGATCAGTGACCTTATCTGTGGAGGAGAACACACCTTTACACTATTCTAAATATTTTCCCAGAAATACTTCCATCATTTTAACTGATCATTCAGCACACACACACAGATAACACCTGACATATCCCATCAACATGCCTTGGAATTGATAGACCGCTTGCTGGTTTAGGCAGAGCTACATAACTTGAACGGACTGCAGAGTAAGATTAAGGGCAGTGCAGTTATACTGCTGCTGTTTCTTCTTGCCCAGACAAAATTTTAGACTGCTCTGAAAGTTCTGAAACACTTGCTAAGTGTTGCCAACCTCAGTTGTTATTTACTGGATGCTCTGCATCCAGGTAGGATTTACTAAAAATGACAGAGCTGGTGATTGACGATGTCCCTGCTCATTGTTCAGGGGTACATTAGATAAACTTTAAAGGTCCCTTCCAACCCAGACTATTCTATGTTCATCCAGGTTTACACCAGTATTCGTACAAGTAAGAGGAGACAACCAGAGTGGAAAATTACAGTCCAGAGAGTGAAAGCTTTCAGAGCAACCAAACATATTTTAAGAAGAAACCATTTTGAACACTGATTACACTGTTCTTCCTGCCTTCCCAATATCACAGTATTGTTTATCTCAATATGAGATGTAGTAGACAGAAAGAGATATTTTTGGTTTACTTTTCTATGTGGACATGCACATACCTTTCCTTCTACTAAGTGAATTCCTCATCGAATCGTAGAATGGCCTGGGTTGGAAAGGACCTTAAAGAACATCTAATTACAGCCCCAGTGCCATTGGCAGTGACACTTTCCACTACACCAGGTTGGTCAGGGTTCCATCCAAACTGGTCTTGAACATTTCCAGGGATGGGGCATCCACATGCCTTCTCTGGGAAACCTGTTCCAGTGCCTCACTGCTCTCACAGTAAGGAATTTTTTCCTAATATCTAATCTAAACTTACTCTCCTTCAGTTTGAAGCCATTGCCCCTTGTCCTATCCCTTCGTGCTCTTGTAAAAAGTCCCTTTGCAGCTTTCTTGTAGGCTATCTTCATGTACTGGAGAGTTGCAATTAGGTCACCCAGAAGCCTTTTTTTTCCAAGCTGAACAAACCCAACTCTCTCAGCCTTTCCTCATAGGAGAAATACTATATCCCTCTAAGCAACTTGGTGGCCCTTCTTTGGACTCACTCAAGCAGGTCCACGTCCTTCCTGTGTTGGGGACCCCAGAGCTGGAGGTAGTACTCTAGGCGAGGTCTCACCAGAGCACAGTAAAGGGGCAGAATCACCTCCCTCGACCTGCTGGCCACTCTGCTTTTGATGCAGCCTAGGACACAATCAGCTTTCTGGGCTGTAAGTGTGCATTGCCAGCTCATGTCCAGCCTTTCATCCACCAGCACCTCCAAGTCCTTCTTGGCAGGGCTGCTCTTGATCTGTTCATCCCCCAGCCAATATTGATGCCAGGGGTTGCCCCGACCCAGGGACACTTGGTCTTGTTAAACCGCATGAGATTCCCATGAGCTTGTCCAGATGACACCTTGTCCTTCAGGTGTGTCAACCTCATTACTCAGCTTGGTGTCAACTGCAAACTTACTGAGGGTGCACTCGATCCTTTCGTGTATGTCACTAATTAGGATATTAAATAGCACTGGTCAAACATGGACCCCTGAGGGACACCTCTTGTCACTGACATCCATCAAGAGTCTGAGCAATTGACCACTACCCTCTGGATGCGACCATCCAAACACTTTCTAATTCATCTAACAGTCCACTCATCAAATCTGTCTCCAGTTTAGAGAGAAGGATGTTGTGGGGGACTGTGCCAAAGGCTTTAGAGAAGTCCAGATAAATGACATCTGTAATCCTTCCCTTGTCCGCTGATGTAATCACTCCATCACAGAAGGACACTAGGATGGTCAGGCAGGACTTGTCCTTGCTGAAGCTGTGCTGGCTGCCTCAAATCACCTCCCTCTCCTCCATGTGCCTTAGCATAGCTTCTAGGAGCATCTGTTCCATGGTCTTCCCAGGCACAGAGGTGAGGCTGACACCTTCCCAGGGTCCCCCTTTCTAGCTTTTTTAAAGATGGGTAAAATGTTTCTCTTTTTCAAGTCACCTGACTACATGACTTTTGAAATACCATGAAGAGTGGCTTAGCAATTACACCAGTCAATTCCTTCAGGACTCTGGGATGCATCTCATAGGGTTCCATAGACTTACGGACAATTAGAAACCTCAGGTGGTTACAAGCCTGGACTTTACTTACAGCGGGAGGGACTTTGCTCTCCCAGTCTCCATACTGATGTCCATCCACTAGAGAGTTGTGCTGCTGGTGACAGAAATCATAACTACTCCTTGTTTGGCTGGGGTTGCTTTTTTGAGAAGAAGGAAAGGGGAATTTGGCAACTGTTTGAACAAGAAATAACTCAGGATGCAGCATGGAGACCTGGGGGGAAAAATGACAAATGATTCAAAGTAACTATTTGCTGCTAGCAATAAAATAAAAAATTATCTTCCAAATATATTTCCAGAACAGTAAGCATGAGTTGGCAATATGACTCATATTCATAGAAATTGGGTATTATTTCCTGCTTTTCAGTCTAAATGTATCCCCCTCCAAGTTTTCAAAAAGCAACGTGAGGGGATCCACAAATTCCATGAGCTGGTGCTGCCAGTCCCAGCCCCTTCAGTGGCCATGCACATGAAAACTAACCTGCCTAGAGATTGGGTACAAAATGTTCTTTCAGAAAAAGCTGTGCATAGCCAAAGGCAAAGACAAGAAAATTACGTGGAAAAAAGTCAAGTGAAAACAAGAAGTTAGAAAAAGAAATAAATGTATAAATACAAGCACAGCTCTAGAGCAGAAGAGTGTGCCTCAGACTGAAAACATTGAAGTACATTCGATCTGTGTTGTAGACAAAGGAAGGTTTTAAGACACATATGAAGGTTTTCAGACGTGTATTAATCCAAGATTTCCTACACACACTGTGAATATTTACGCTCCTTTTTTTTTTTCCTTTCTGGTGAGTATTTCAGTTTTTTGGACCGTCATGCTACAGAAGCACGGATAGTAGTGAAAAACTCATAAAAGACATTTCTAACCTATTAGTCAGATATCTGTTACGGGAATAAGTATTGATTCTGTGCCTGTCTAAATGAAAGATGTGTCTGATGGCTCATGAGGGAAGGTATGTGATATTCAAGGATCGTGGTTTTCTCCAGTAAATGTACGTGTCTTTCTAGACAGAGGTTCCCAGACTATGCTGTATGTACTTTTAGTAGTGTTGGAAGGGTTTCAGACCAGTTCTGCACATGTTGATCACCAAATCAATTAAATATAGGAATCCTGCTTTAGGTGGAATCACTACAGCTTGCTGGTGGCAGCCAGGGGAGCAAGTCTAGCTCTGTCTGTACTGAACCTGTCTGCCCATGGGAACATGTTAACACCAGAATTTAACAACTCATCATCGGTGATTTCCTATGTGGAGACAGGTATGAGAGTTACTGAGCAATTGGCCCTCTAGGTCACTGATGGGTGGCATCTGCCTGTGTGGAGATACTCCTATGATAATATAGGGATGAGGTGAGAGGAGAATGATGACAGTTGTGTTTTAGGGAAGTGGACTGTGAAATACAGCAGTGAAGTCAGGCATATTAAGAACCAGGAGGAGAAGATCCCAAAAGAATGAAAGAGGCTGAAAACACCCCACTACTGTGTGTGTACTAACCTGGAAGAGAATCATGATCTCTGTGTGGGAGGTACTTGAGTGAATAAACGGACAACGCCCATTTTGAGGCTCTGACCCCCATTAACTCTTTTCCATTTACTTCAAAGGGACTAGGCACATGCTTGAAATTATGCAAAGACTGAATTTTTTCCCTGGATCAGGACCCAGAGTGATAAATGGTTAGTTTGTGTATGGAAATCAAGTCACTCTAGATACTTTGAGTTGGGTAAGTCTGTATTCTTTCTTTAGAAAAAAGTTGCTCCTCTATTTGCACTTATAGCATAATATGCTTAATAAGCATATATTAAGAATGAAATATATGCTTGTTAAGGTAGAAAATCAACAGCAATATCTAAGCATGAGTTTACACAATTACCATCTTTGTCTGCTTCCTTTTCGTACTTAAGAAAGAAATGACAGATGGAGGCTATAACTCTGGAAGGTAAATCTAGGGCCACAGTAAAGCTTAAAAAA
The DNA here is from genome assembly GCF_036250125.1 of Pseudopipra pipra. Lineage (NCBI taxonomy): Eukaryota > Metazoa > Chordata > Aves > Passeriformes > Pipridae > Pseudopipra > Pseudopipra pipra. The sequence continues at coordinate 85,011,325 of NC_087551.1, read as the reverse complement.
AAAGTATTTTCTGTCACTGATTTGAAGTTTTCACTTGTTTCAGCATTTGTCTCTCCTGGGTACCTTTGATGTGGCATTGTTTCTGGCTCCATCTGCTTACAGGATCCTCTGCACATATAATTAAGGAAACTGTGTTCTGATGTGTCATGTAACTTCTATTGCAGGGAACATGAACACTAACACCCCATCAGTCTCAAGAGACAGACAACTATTTAGCACAAACAAGACTTTCATGATGGTTTGAAAGCCATCTCTAAGCACACTGTACACAGCAAGCAAGGCCAGACTTTGCATCCCCCAGTGAATTCACACGGGTCAATTATCTCATGAACAGCAGTTATTCACAGTGCTAAACGAAGTGAGAAAGCAGCCTGTAGTTGAGCCAGGGGATGAAATCTTGTACTCTTCTTTCCTTGGAAGCAAAAGAGCAGAGCAAACTCTGAGGAAGGAAAAAAAGACTAGAAGAGATTGCATGAATCATTGAGTCCACAACAGGTAACATGCTGCTGGATCAAAGAACCCCACTCTTTCCCACACTGCAAACCCCTCAGAGTATTTTGCAACATCTTATAATAATTTCCACACTTTTACTACAAAAAGAGCTGTAGAAAATATTCTTGGCATCTTCCCACATCAGAAATGTTGTACTTTCCATAAAAATGCAAAGATCCTTCCTAATCAGAGCTAGAAAATATTATTTCTTGAGCCCATAATAATGATGAATCTAACTTTGGTTACAAGAGTAAGAGGCAGCAGACAGGCATGAGAGAAGTGTCTTCAGCCCCAGTTGTCCCAGATCAATGTGAAGGGATGAGGTGAGAGAGAGAAAAGAAATCTGTCCTTCTACCCACCAAGTGTTGGTGGGAGGTGAGAGAGAAGTGCTTTTTGACTCTTTACTCTTCATTTTGAAGGGTAAAAAACCTTACATGCCCTATTAAGGCCATTTCCTATATTTCCCAGGAGTATTTCTCCCTGCTGTTTTTCAGTCTCATGCAGTTCTTGGTAAATTCTGATCTTCCTGACATTTTGTGTGTTGCCCTATATTTATCTCTGCAGCAATGCTTCACAGTGCCAACGAGAAAATCAATGTACCAGACCTTTCAGCTAGAGAGCCATCACTGGCAGGTTCAGGCAGCTGACCTCAGAGCTGCTCCGGGAGCCCAAAAAGCGGCTGAAAGCTGTCCCGACCCACTAGATGGCACTGTGTATGGCTGCACCAGCCCTTAAGAACCCAGGCAGAGTTTAGCTTGAGCCCGGCAGCTTCAATCTCAGCTGCGTGGCTCTGATTCCCAGCATAAGTCAATCTACCTGGAACCTCACCCGGCTGTTCTGCCCGCTCAGCAACGTCCGGGTTCCCTCAATCACACTAAATAAGGCTCTTTCCAATAATTACCACTGTGTTGTTTTTCGGGTTTTGGTGGTTCTTTTTTTCCCTCAAGAAGCTCCATGATTATATTTTTCCAGTTCCTGGATCTTCCCCAAAACATTCCAGAGGTTTCAGGAAATATTTAGAAAGTCAGTAAGTCTGAGTGTCCCGTCTGGCTGGTGTGTAATGTGTATGTGAGTGGAAGGGAACAAACTTCAAGCAAGCCTTCCAAAAAAGCTGCAAATTACAGGAATTTTGATGTGACCCTAACTTTCCATCTTGGTTGCACCAGGCTGAGTCTGGATCCCAAAAAAATCAGTAGGGGGAAGGAGGATTTCCACTGGGATCATGTAGAGTTGGATAGGGGCCTCTGTCAGGTTTCCAACCACTGAAAATAAGCATGCTGATATTTGGTAAATCTTTCCTCCTTTTCTGATCAAGGTTTCTATCCTGACTATGAGCAGTGTTTAATGGGTTTTCTTCACAGTGAAAATTGATGGGACCATTGGGAAAACCGATGGGACTGCCATTTTCACTTTGGAGAGCAACACTTTTGCCAAGTGCAGTTTTCTAACTGAAATGTGAGTTAAAATCTCCTTTTCTTTCTGTCTCTGCTTCTGTACACTGTTTTCTATAACCTTTTAAAAGTTTCTCTTGTGTTGCAGCTTCAGCAGCGTCCTGAGTAGGGCTTTAAGACTGTTTTTTCAGTCTTTGGAACTCTCTTTTGTGCCTCCCTAAGTAAAAGTGCTATTTGAAACAACTCCTCTTCATTCTCTCACATCACTATTTACTCTAATATACTGGATTAGGCATTTCCCAATCATGCCATTTAAGATTCTACTGCAAACTAATCTATCAACCATACACAAATTGTGCAAGTTGAACAAACATCAACAGTTCCTGGGTCTTGTGCATTATCATAGAATCATAAAATAGTTTGGGTTAGAGGGGACCCTTAAAAGTCATCTAGTCCAATCTCACTGCAATGAACAGAGACAACTTCAATGAGATCAAGTTGCTCAGAGAACCGTTCAACCTTACCTTGAATGTTTCCAGGGATAGGGCATCTCTCTGGGCAACCTGTTCCAGTGTTTCACCACCTTCATAATAAAAACCTTCTTCCTTGTATCTAGTCTAAATTTTCCTTCTTTAAGCTTAAAACCATCACCCCCATCCTGTTACAACAGGCCCTGCTAAAAAGCCTGTCACTCTACCTCTTATAAACCCCCTTTAGGTACTGAAAGGCCTCACTAAGATGTCCCTGGAACCTTCTCTTCTGCAGGCCAAACAGCTCCAACTCTCTCACTATTTGAAGCAGTATTTCAGAGAAAACATCCATGACTAGGTAGTGCAGGTCAGCAAAGCCCTGTGAGGAAGGGCAAGTATGCCCATCAAACCTTAAGTTTTTAGTTACTGACTCTCATCTGAAGGGTACAGTCTCCAGACATGGCAGGAACAGTAAGTGACTGTATGAGCTTTTTTAGACTTCTTTCATGTGGATGCCATGGCCCACAGGAGCAGGAGATGAGCCAGATATCCCTCCAGAGGTATCCCTCTGCTTATGAAGGACTTATCTGGAGATATCCCTACAGATAAAACCTGGATATAAGATACAAGTAGCAGAACAAGAAGTGAGAAACAACTGCGCGAGACTGGGATCAAAGTGGCCAAGTCAAAGAGTGAATGTCAGTAAAAACCCTAAAAGGGATCAAAAAAAAGAAAAGCTAAACATTCTAAACCCCCCTTTTTATTCTTTATGGTTTTCTTTGTTTTATAGCTGACTGTCCCCAGGTTTGTCTGGAGCCTGCACGAAATCCAAGTGCCATGAGAAACTCCAGAAATTGAGAGTTGTATCTAGACACAGATTTTAGTGTTATGACTGGTTCAGCACAATACTACATCACAGTTTTACAGATTATTAAAACTGGCATTTATAATTGCAGGATGAAGCAAATAAATTAAAAATTAAAAATAAATCCACAACACACCAAAAAGCAGCATATACAGACAAGCTTCTGAATGAAGAATGGTTTGCTGTAGGTGGTTTTTTCAAGTAGACTTAGACTTGGGGATGATGAAGTTTTGTACTGTACTCATTCATCACTCACGATGAGGTTTTGAGCTGTATTCACTGTAGAACCCTGAGAAACAATCCTTGAGACAGTTTGATCTCATAATGCAGCTTAAAGTAGCTTTAACTTGTACAAACTTGTCATAAAGTCCAGTGAGCAGTAAACAATAATATATTCTGGATTTTACCTGTCCCATAAGGTGGGATTTACTGTACTGGTGCAGAAGCCAAAACTTGATCCCCATATCTTCCACTACATCCATGTAAAAATTTTTTCCTAATTTTAAGCCTATTGACATCAAAGATAATGGGCACATCTTCCTTCTGTATTTTTCTCTACACTAGAAGCAAATAATTTTTATGGCAAATATTTTATTGTCTTTTGCAACTGACAGATAATTCCTGGCATCTCTGAGCATACTTTTTGAGAACTCTGGGTCAGAAAAAGGGCCAAAAGACTTTGCCTCAGCATTCCTTTAGATCATGAACTTATGTCTTCCTTCAGAGTTGTATGATCTGGTTCATAAACTTGCTTCATAAGCTTGTTTGCTTCTTAAAAGAAGCAAACTTCTTTTAAGAAGCAAACTTCTTCTTTCCTTTTTTCTTGAAAAAGAAAAAAAAAATAAAAATATAAAAAATATTGCATAGTAGTCACCAGATCTTTAAAGATAACTTTTTACAGATGCTGACAGCTATGTAAGAATAGTTTGTCCTCAAAGACAGAAAAGCTAAACAAATATTGTGAAAATAGAAGCTGTGAAACATCAGTGGTGGTTTTCCATAAGATAGCTAATTGCATGCCTGTGTGTTCACGTTTTGTTCTGTGTCTTTTGCCACTAACAATGACTCATATTTAAACAGCAGAGAGAAAAATATGTATCCACTTCTCTTGTAAGTTCTTGTTTGGTACTCTAATGAAGTAATTAATGTGAACATGTGATATTACCCGGAAAGTTGGCAAATACAAATCAAACAGGTTTTTGATGATGAGCCTGCAGGAATCCTCCCTGAGCTCAACATGTGCATGGAGGTTTTATAAGCAATTAAATTCTATCCCTGAAAATCCTACCTTCAAAGCCTTTTGGATCACCTGTAGAGTTTTATTGTTGGCTGCCAATAAAGAGAACATAGAACCTTCTAGAGAAAGCTCAAACAAGGAAAAGAAACATGAAACAAGTAAGTCCAGCTAAATGTAACCTCTTCCCTGATGGTGTTGCTTTTTATCCTATATTGATGTTGCTTTAAATGGATGCTGCATTTGAAACTTACTGGCAGGATTATGAGGCAACACAGAAGGTGCTTTATCACTTCCCATTCTGCAGCAGAAAATCTATACTTTAAGGAATATGACAAAATATTCTACAATGGAACAAGATCTCCATTGATTTGTTTTTTTTTAACATTACAATATTTAGGCATTGGCTTTAAGCAGTATAAGACATCAACCATGCTTCTATGTTTTCTACAACCTAACACATGATATCCATCACTGTCCTCTTCCAGCTTTGGCTCACGGCAGTACAGACATCCCCAAGATTTCTCTGCTCTTTCTTATGTGACTCTTCAGCAGCAGATTATTGCCCTCTGTGCTCTCCCCCCTAGAAAGGTTCAGTGACTTCATTTGCTGTCAGTAGAGAACTAATGAGCTGCAGCCTCCTGTTGCCATTGCCTGGTACAGTGCATGTTTTGTAAAGTATGACAGTGAGTGTCTGTTCCACATTAAACTCGTGGCTGTATTCAGTCCTGCTGGCCTTTGAACTGGTTGAGACAGGACACTGGGAAGTTGCTTTTGCCCATTTGCCATTGTATGCCTGGACACAAGGTCACAAAGAAAGCATGTGGAAAGGCCACAGTGTGTAGGGAAGGACCGTTTTGCATCCTCATTTGCCCCTGTACAGGCACAGAGCCCAAAGCATGCGCTGATCTGTTGCCCTTTGAATACAGACTGTCCTCAATTAAACCCATCAAGACACCACAGGTTTAGCTATTCTTTCCTTTACAGTAGCATAACACTGCTAATTCAACAGATCAAGTGAGAAAAATCAGATCCAGCTTGTCTACACTATTATTTGTCCGTGGCTATAAACCACAAGTGGCTGCAGGTTGCATCTGTCAGCATGTAAACATTCCTTCAGCTGGTGTTTGTCACGGCAATGGGTCTTGTTTAAAGAGTTGTGTATATCACGATTACTATTGAACATTCATCACTGCAAAGATGCTGCTACCAATACAGGCTTGACAGCAGCAATTGTGTATCTTGCCTCTGGAGAGACCGTCAGTCTTTTCTGAACTGCTGCTCGCTGCTGTTTCTCTTCAGGTGTACCTGGAGAAGGTGCTTGCAGAGGAGATTTTTGGAGCCATGCTTTGTGTGTCCTGTCCTGACCACAAGCGAAGCAAGTACATGTTTTTCTTAGCACCACTAGCCTGCTACTCCTTTCATTCCTGTGGAGCACAGCACTCCAAGAGCGCTGAAAGCAACTGTAGCTTAACCAGTTGGAGAATACATCACTGCTGAGCCAGCTGCCTGGAAATGTTAATGCTGCTCTGTGGTTTCTTCAGTACTCTGGGCCAGCATTTACCTCATCAGATGTATCTTTCCTTTACTGCCTTATCCCAGTCTGTGCTTTATTCTCAGTGCAATCTATTTTCCATGACTGACAAGCCTGGGGGGTCCCCAAAGGTCTTAAACAAAAGCAGGATGTAAAAAGAAATTTCCACAGCCAACGGGAAGAAAGGAGGAAAAGAAAGGAAAAATATACCCACTGCTGCCATGAGAAATCCTGACCTCAGGGATAGAGAGCAGGCACAGTCCTGGGAGAGGAGCACAGCAGGACCAAGGAAGAGGATTGGGCAGGGTTGAAGAGGCAAAGATTGTGATTCCAGCTAAAGCTAATGAGGAACAGAAGATGAATAAATTTACAGAATCTACAGAAGCAAAAATAGAGTCATATAGATATTTTTTTCCAAAAAGACAGTATTATCCCTGTTTCATGAGCGGAGAAACAAAATATTTAAGTGATTTGCTTTTGGCAGGCTTGGAGCTCAGGTTCCTCCAGCCCTCAGACAAGAGGCTTCTGTTATGTTTATTACCTTCAGGTGACTTGGAGGACATTGATTAAAGTGACTTTAACTGGGCAGGACTCAAAATTCAGATACCAGATTGGGGCAGGGAGGAAGTCTCTTTGGATCAGACTTGGGCTCTGATCTTCACCTTGCTTTTTTGCTTTCTTTAGGGAAAAAAAAAATAAAATAAAAAGAGCAGTGTTAAAAATGTATGAAAGGAAGCAGGAGAGGACTAGTCCTAACTATCTCCCTTTATGTATGTAGTTTTTGGCCTGGTGTTATTAGGCTCATCCTGTGAATCAGTTGAAGGGTCAATAAATCTAGAGTTCACTGGGATTACATGCACATTACCTCCACTCTGTGATTTCTGATTGATGCACTCACTACTTACCATGGTTGGCAGAGTGCACTTTGCCTTCAGCAATGAAAAATACTGAGGCTGGCTCTCAACCTGTCAGCCTGATTCTCCTATTTGGTCAGATGGTCCACAATGCTTGCACATGACAGTTTACTCCTCCATGGGGCACAACCCACTTCCTGTTCCCTTGTGATAATACATGTGTTGGTAATAAACTGCCCATTCATAATCCAACATGATCAGTTGATGTGGATAATTAGCTGACTAACCTTTCCCATTTCTAATTTTCCAGTGTCTGTAATGGACACTGCACAGGCTCCTTTTTCACTTTCCCTCACGTCACAAGCAGCAGAGAATAATCTGGTGTAAATAGATGGGTAGCATCAGAAATGCGACAAAGAAGAAAAGAGAGATGCTGCACAGAGTCTGAAGTAAATGACATTTCACTGCCTTTTCAGTATAATGCTCATGCCTTTGTGCTACTGTAATGGTACCTTGAAAATGGACCTTAATTTCGTAATGATATATGGCAATAGTCCTTTCCTGACAAGAAACCATGACCGTGCTTAGTAAACATCTATTTGAAAACGGAAAAGATAAATAGTCCTTACAGTAATTAAATCTCAAAGGGTTTTCTGTTCCTACTGCGGCTCTAAAAGAGATTCAGTTTCAAAATATATCTTAAGTATTTCAATTGTGTAAGGGTGTTTCTCAGTGAGGGCTGAGGATTCGGAATATGGGGATATCAATTACATCCTCCTTTAGCTTTCCACAGTAGGCTTCCAAGGAGGTATCTAACTAGAACTGAATAGACAACCACAATTTTGCTGAATAGCTAGAAAGTAAAGGAAACGTATTATGTGGTTTTTAAGGTTTTGTGAATATTGGAAAAGAGATGTAATGTTTCTGCTGAAAAATGCCATCATAATTATCTATATGTTTTTTATTTCACTCCAAGAACTTTCAACAATAAATTACTTTCTTGGGACCTCCATAAATAACTAAATAATGGACAGCATCACTAGCATGAAATGCATTTATAAATGAGTTTACTACTACACAGCTGCTCTGAACACTGTAGATATTACATGTAAATTATTAATTTTCCACTTCTGACATATGGAATTATTAATTTTCCACTTCTGACATCAAAATTATTAAAATAAATAATGTTGGTTTGAAGGTCTTTTTGGTTTTTGTCTTTTTTTTTTTGGAGGCAATCATGCTAAATCATTACACAGACACTTTTGGGCTTGTACAACATAAGGCATCATACGCATGCACTTTTCAGAATTACCTTCAGACACAGAAAGGAACAGATGTGGAGTGGCCATTGCCATGGGAGTTTGATCTGCAGCATAGGCACCTCACTTTTATTATCCTTCACTTTACACTGATCATACATTGGTTTCCTTTACATCTTCTCTTTTCTCACACTTCTCTACTCACATCAGAACTGATTCTCTTTGGTAATTACAGTCATCTTCAGAAGATCAGAAAAACATTTGCTTTACTTCTGCCTTTCAGTTCACTGCCTGCTTTGGATAAAGCTGAGTATAAAAGTATTAACATACCAGAGGAAAGCCTGCTGTCACGATGAGTTTGATCCAAAGTGCTTTGAAGTAATTCATCAAGAGTGGTTCCCAATTATTGCTTTTGGCTTTGGATCCGCCCATGGCTTTCTACTCCAGCAAGAAGCATAAGTATTAAAATGTTTCAGAAGATTTACCTGATGGGATTATCAGTTTGGTTTTCTGAATAATGCCCTCTGAAGATTCAGATAAGCATGTCACCACTTGAAAGCTCTCCCTAACACCTTAGGCTGAGATTAAAGGTCCTCTACAGTCATGGTGCTCAAAGCTTCACAAACAGTGGATAATTTCAGCCTTACAACTGAGCTGCTCTTTGGTCTCTCACAGCTGAGAAAGAATACACTTTCTTGATTCTAATATCAGAATCATCTGCTGCTTTTGAAAACATAGTCTTCACTATTGAAATGGTTTGATTTCTGGTACAACATTACTAGAAAACCTTATCATCATTTTGTGATGCAATGAGGGTTCTAGGATAATTGCTTATTTGTTGTTGCCATCTACTCTTTCTAAAACAGTGTGTTTCTTCCCAGTAGTGACATTATTTATACCTGAAAGATATCATCCTAAGGGAGGTTCTAAATTCTGTATCCACAGTCATGGACGGCAGTGACAGTTCATCTCGTAGAAAGACCACTTACAGCAGGTAGACACAGACATGTATAACACGTGAAACTAATTGCACACACAGTTTCTTTCCCCATAAATTTTAGGTCCCCTAAGATATTTGGCTCTGAAAACTTGAATTGTTTTTGTAGTCTTTTTTGGAGGACTAGAGGATTCTGTAGATGATCCTTTAATATTTGGTTCTGAATCTCAAATGCTACTACCATCTGAAGAATGTTTTGGTTTTCTTGGTGAAAATCTACACTTCTTAACTCATGCCTCAGTCTGCTAAATTCAGATATGGTGCCCCACAATGATACATTCTGTGTCAGATTGCCTTTTAAAACTAAACCTTAGGAAATACTGCATTGAGTCTGCAGGCCATAAAGGAATAACAATGCAAGGAAAAGAGTAGAATTAACTAGTAATGGCATAGAATTTTCAAATTTTAACCCACGTGCTTTGCTGAGCCACTGCATTCGAGGGGTAACTACCAATCTTGTCACTCTCGTGACCGGTGACAGGACTCAAGGATATGGCATGAAGCTGAGCCAGAGGAGGTTTAGGTTGTATATTGGGAAAAAGTTTTTTCACCCAGAGGGTGGTTGGGCACTGGAACAGGTTCCCCAGGGAAGTGGTCACAGCACCAAGCCTGTCTGAGTTCAAGAAGCATTTGGACAATGCTTTCAGGCACAGGATGTGACTCTTGGGGTGTCCTTCATAGGGTCAAGAGCTGGACTCCACAATCCTATAGGTCGCTTCCAACTCAACATGTTCTATAATCCTATGATAAGGAAATCATTCTTCCAGCTCTAGAATAGTGTGCTTGGGCTTTGTGGGTTATCTTCCTTCTTTGGGAAGTATTTTTCTCTGAGAACAAACAGAGTAAACAGAGCCATTTACAGGCAAAGCAAGAAGGTGGGAACCCTTGGTAGTCCTCTGAGCAATACCAAATTTGTATATATTGTAGATTCCCCCAGTAGATTCTTCAGCCAGTTGCTGCTATCACCTGGGACTTTGAATAAGTCAGAATGTAAAATAAAACTATAGTTTGATTAGGCTTTCTGTATTTCCTAATTCTGTCAGGAAAGAAATGTGACAGATGTCCAAAAGAATTTGACAGCCTGAGAAAGACTTCTAGCTCTGCTTTTGCACTTGGGACATTGGCCTTGATGCGTGCATGTATATACGGACTGAGGCAAGCCTCCTGTGTCTGCACAGACATAAATAACCACAGGTACACAAGGGCTACTCAGTTCTCCAAGGAGGTCTGCTCTTCAAATAGTTCCCATCCTCTCCAAAAGAAAGGTGGGAATAGGATGGGAGCACCCTACGGTCTGAAACCAACCAAGGGCTACTAGGTGGAATACCATCTAGTGGTTATCATCTAGTCTTAAAAATTTTGCTTTAGTGTCAGTGATTAAAAATTATGCCTATAAATATTGTATGATACTCTAACATAGCACATATTATTAGACATCATAGATCCACATAAAAAGTAGATTTTTTTATGCTCCTGGGAGATTTATCAGGTTGTAAAAATGAGCATGAAAGAGTTTGCAAAATATTTTAAGGGTAGGATGCTTTGATCAGTCTACTGTTTTAATTAACAACTGAAGATTTATACAAAAGAAAAAAAATTCTCTAAACAAGTTACACTGCAGTCTTGTCCTTTCATAAGGCAGGAAAAAATTGTTTAGTTACATAGTTAGCAACTGTATCTTAGAAATTAATAGCCACAGAGGAACAACTAATTTGTGTTTGGCTGGAGGCATCTTTGCCACCTTCCTGTAACCATTCATATATCCCCATCACCCAGTGAATGTAATGAGAAAAGAATGTATTTTAATGTCTCCAAGAAATCATGGGTCCCTTGGTAAGGCACAGGTTAAGTTTAGCATCACAGGCATTACATTAATTTTTCCCAACAATAGAAACATTTTTTCCTATGAAATACTATTCTTAGCATTCTCAGTATTTTTCCTTTGGATACAATAAAAGAAACCATATAATCAGCAGCGCTAATCAAGACACCGTATAATCAAATAAGGTTTCTTCCCCTCAGTGGCATTGCAAATTTGCTTGTTGAGTCATTCCTTTCCTTGAAATTACTTTAGAAAATCTTTACTTCTCCTTTTTACCAATACCACAGAAAATAAATGTCATCCAACCCAATCAGTTGCCTCAACAAAACAGAGCAAACAAATTGTTGTTAGCTAATAACACTGGTGAGTGATGCATCAAAGAAGCAGAATTTACACCTCTGCCTTAGCTTGATTAGAGTGTTCAAGTTTAATTCAGCATGCCACTATTTCCTGCTGGCTGTTCCTCTTCACTGGTAACAAACTCTACTTAGGAGCTGTTGATACTGAACACATGGACCCAATTAAATCTGTCATGACATTTATTTATTTGAAGTTTCAGCCTTGATGTGGTCCCCAATTCATTCACCAAAAGGTTTCCATTTACTGAAGGACTTTTTTGTTTGCAGTGGAATACTGAAGTGCAGAACTGAATGAGCATAAAGTGAACAAATTAGGAAGTGAACTCTCCTTTGATGGAGAGCCCTATTTTGCATGTCAGGAACTTAAACAACTACGATCACACTAGTTATGAAATTGTGACTTGTTCTGTTCAGTCTTGAACATTCGTTAAATACTATTTGTATAATATTTTATATTAAATATGCATCTACAGAGAGAATGTGTAATAAATATAGTATTGACCAAAGTTACACCAACTAAAGCACCTGAGAAGATAAACTAACAAAATAGATCAGCTAAAAATTCTGATTTTTATTACTATCACATTTCATTTGGTTATCTTTTTACCTTTGAAGCATACCGTAGTTCCAATGTACTTTTCTGAGACAGTTGATTTTCATCATAGTAGCTTTTGTGCAGCTGGTCTGGATTTGTGATGAAAACAGTGTTAATAACACAGGGATGTTTTAGTTACTGCTGAGCAGGGCTTGCACAATGTCAAGGCCTTTCTGCCCATCACACCACCTCACCAACGAGTAGCTGAGAGGTGACGCAGCTGGGACAAATGACCCCAGCTGACCAAAGGGATATTCTATACCACATGGCATTGTGTTCAGCAATAAAAACTGGATGAAAAGTTTGCCAGGGCTGCCATTGCTTGGCTGACTGGGCATCAGTCAGCTGGTGGTAAGCAAATGTGATTTGAGTTTTGAGGTTTTTTTCTTATTTATTAAAGTATCTTTAACTCAACCCTTAAGTTTCCTCACTTTTGTCCTTCCAATTCTGCCCCAGATCCAGTTGCAGGGGTTGCCCGGTGCTGATCTGTCAGCTGGGATTAAACCACAGCAACTACTAACAAGCAAATAGCGAGTTTTTGTTGCCGTGGTTGCCGTAGCATCTTGTCATAAACCAAAACTTTATTAAAAACACTCATAAACACCTTAAAACCAACAAACCAGCATTCATATTGTTCCTTAAGGAGAGGAGTAGCAGTGGATATAGATACAAGTGGGATCCAGCAGAGATAAAACTGGTTGATGTTAATTTTATTGAAAGTGGTACTGCCAAACACAGTATGCTTGTGGACAGAAACACTTCACTGAGGCAGCAGAAACCCTGGAGCTAGAAAGTGCAGGGCTGATGCAAACAGTAGTAGTCTTTCTGACATGTCCTGGACTTAACAGGCCACACAGTGTTCAGATGAGGAGCTGTGTTCTGCAAGCCCAGCTACAGACTGTTAACACCCTGCTCCCTCTCAGAAATCACCAGCTCTGACCAAAAATAAAACAAAAACAAACCCAAACAAAACAAAACAAAAAACCAAAACACCAAAACCAAAACAAACAAAAAAGACACAAAACATAAACAAACAAACAAACAACAAACAACAAAGAAAAACCTCCCCAAAAGCCCACAAAGCACACAAAGAAGCTCAGAGAAAGCCTAAAAACCAATCGTTGAGGCTCTGATTAAAAGACAACTGTAAATAGTTACAGGAGATAAATGGTACTTACAGATTTTTCACTAGTTTGACTTCAAGTTTTAGAAGAAAAAAAAGAAATAGCTAGATTCTAGTTATTCTAAAGCCTTGAGGAAAGGACATTATGGATTAGGGCAAAAGTCATAAATATTTCTCTTCAGGGAAGCCTTTATCAAAATGAAATCTGAATAGGAGCAAAACCACATTACAGGAATAATTAACCATGACAATGTATTTTAGGTTACATAGACCCTTCTTTCCTCCTGAAAGAGGCAGGCCTCATGTTGTATCAAATTCTGGTGGGTGAGACATCTACACTGGAGCAGAAAAGGAAGGCAGCAAAATGAGCTGCATCAGAAGACTGCATGTGAGGAGGTGGTGAGAAATCAAAGTGCCATCAGCAAACTCCAGCAGGGCACTTGCAAAAAGTTGATTCCACTGGGTTTTTGAGGTGCAGCTGAGATATAAGTGGCCTGCATTGTATATCATTGCAAAGGGAAAGCTCTACTGCACAGTTTATGATTATTTGAATCCAAGACGGTGCATACCAGATGGTGATAATTACCTGTAACCCTGAGGATATGAAAGAGCTTTAAAAGGTTTGATTTAGAAGGAAGTTGCTTAATGAACAAGGAGAGGAAGACTGGAAGATAATTTAATTATTTCTTTTTTACCCTTTAGTTGTTCCATGCTGCAGAGTGCTACTACAGTGCAAAAGATTATATGGCTCACTCTGCCTTGAGAACAAGTCATTATCTTTAACTTGCAGCTGAAAATAAGAACATCTATCCACTTATATATTAATTGAGCAATATTAATATTAGCTGAGAACACAGCTGCGTTGGGCAGGGCACGTCTCAAGGATGAAGGACCACCGCCTCCCTAAGATCTTGCTGTATGGTGAACTTGCCACCGGCTGCCGCGAGAGAGGAGCCCCAAAGAGGAGATACAAGGACTCCCTAAAACAACATCTCAGCCTTGGCCACATTGATCTCCATTGCTGGTCTACTCTGGCCTCCAATTGGGAGGTCTGGAGACACACTACCCATAATGCTGCTGCTTCCTTTGAGAACGCACGCAGGATCACCATCGAAGAGAAAAGACAACGCAGAAAGAATCGTGCCTTGCTGATACCATCCGAGGAGTCTTTCTGCTGTGCCTTTTGCAACCCATCTTGTCTATCTTGCATTGGCCTCTTTAGCCAGCAGCGTGCTTGTAGCAAATGTGAGTAGAGTCCTTCCCCAATCGTCGTTCGTGAAGCCTAGCCATGATAATATTAATTGAGCAATAACAAAACACCACTCAATGCAAGAAATCTAATGGAATGACCTCTTCCTTCGGATTTTTCATTCTGCTCCATCACATATTCATGTATTTTTTGTCTCTCAACTCCTGAGAGCAAGTTCCTTTCTTTTAGTGCTTCTGTGTTTTGTAGAACATCTGACTGTGAGTAAACACAAATAAGAAGAGATCCTTCCAATTCAGTTTGAAAGCTGCTATGAGAGAATTGGTGGATTTAATTATTTCTGTACTGTTTATGTAGCCTCTCAACCTCTGAAGAAGCATCCTGTACCAACAGCCTTTACAAAGTGTAAAGTAGTTATAAGTTGTTTTTCCCATTACCATTACTTTCTTCTTTGCTTTCCTGAACAGAGTGTTGCATTCTGGGTCAAGAGTGGGTTTCTTTCAACTATTTTTAGTCTGGGTAGAAAAAATATACGTGTTTGACTTCTTGCTTTTGTTGCTGCTATTTTATATGGTACTGAATGCTCTTGCAAATGATTTGGGTTTGTAGTCTTCAGGGTGTCAGTAATGGATAGTCCTCACTGCTCAGTGCCCTCTTGATCTTTCATTTGCATGATGCCAAGTACAAAACACAAGACGAGTAAGCTGGAAATCCTGTTGGTCTCCAGCACAGAAATGTCCATCATTGCTGCATGAAGCTTGAAAAACCACATTTGTTTATTTATTTTTACTTTCTTTGTTCCTTTTCTTTGTTCCATATTTCTCCAAAAAAAGGAAGCTACAGCAGCCATCCAACCCACGCGTGCTCCTTGGTCAAGCCTCTCAGTTTGCATGTCTTCTACCCCTGCCACCAGAGATAGGATTACAGCAGTTCCTACTGGCATTGTAGATGCCTTAGAGATCCCTTGTTATGTGACATACCCCAGAACAGCATCAGGAAACATCTGTCTTCACCTCTTGTGCTGTATGTGCCAATCCCTTGCAGATGTGCCTCAGACTCTGCAGAGCACCTAAAACGGTTCTGTTTAAGACACTAAATCTCTTTCCAAAAATAAAACTTGCTAATATGACACCAGAAGGGAAAAAGGAAAAAAAAATAAAAGAGAGTGAAGGAAAGAAGAGTATGGAAATAAGAGTGTTTAAAAGTGTTGAAATCCAAAGTAAATTGAGCTGACTCATCTTCTTTGGAAATACAGTGCGTCCTGAATAGGAGGTTTTAAACCCAAGTTACTTCAAATATCTTTCATAAAATCCTGCTATGAGGTCCTAGAAAATTATCTCTAAAGCAGAAATAGGTGTCTTGTCTTCACAGACAAAATTTGGGGATCTCTCAGAAGTAGAAGATACTTAAAGAAGTTAATTTTGCAAAGAGATGCCACCAAGCAATTTTTTTCAGCCAAGAAAACAGAGCCAAGGGGCTGGAGGTTGCAGCACCTCAAAGTGATGGCAACCTGCCAGCTTCTCTTTGCAGGCATATCCATGCCAGAAATGCTTAAGTGCAAATAGCATGCAAACCAGAAACACCTGTCATTATTTTGCTGTGTGTGTGTGTGGATAATCATGTGAAACTTCATGGAAAAAGTGTGCTTTCCTGTCTTGAGAATGTAATGAAAGTTTTACTGTGTTGAGCATTATGACTGGAGCAGTTGTGCTGGTTTTATCAACAGTTGGCCTCAAAGGCATGCAGCAGGGCATTACTCAGCCCTCCCTGGAAGGCACCAGCCCACCTGGACCTCCCTGCCTTCTCCTAGATGCCTTTTCACACTTGACTCACCCCTGTTCACCCTTGTGCATCAGTCATAGTAGTCGGCTACACTGCAGTGAGGCTCACCCAAGAACTTTTCCTTTCAATTCAACAGTATAAATCTGTCATTTAGATTGTATATACAGATTTTTCAGCAGTAACTTGCCACCTTATCTTCTGTCTTCATCAGCAAGCAGTAAAGCTCTGATGAGACCCTGACAGCAGTTTTGCAAATGGCACTCACGCTCTGATTTTGTGGCAGCATGGTATGAAGCCAGCCCAGCAGATACATGCTGCTCTGCAAGCAAGCAACAACTCGGGTTCTACAGCTCTTTGGTTCACATTATATTACAGGACCTCAGTATATGTGTCAAGGAACTGCTCTTATGATTTGGGGACACATGCCTCTAGATGAGGCAGTCTTTGAGTGCAGCAAGAAGACATTTTCTTATGAATTTCCTCATGGCTATGAGTATGGAGTGATCCACTGTGGCACAGGAGAAACCCTCATTTCCCCTGCCTCTCTCCCCAGTCAGTTGTGATGACACCATGTTCTTTTCACTGCCAGCTGGTACAGGAACAGTGACTGGCGTCAACCGCTGAGATAATTCAGATAAACTTCTGTTCCATAATCCTGAATGTAGCTGGTAACCTGGAGTGAAAAATATCCATCTACAGAACTTTGAAGTAAAAGTTCTGGTCAGGGCACTTAAAACACAGAGAACACAGTATGTCAGAAGGCAAACAAAGGCAATGGAAAAGAAGGAGAGGAACACATCTTTATACTAGAGAAAAGCTGTTTAGCTGTGGCACCTCTCAAGTCAGATCTAGTTTTTTATTGTAAAGGAGGATCATGATTCATAAGAAAGTGCATGAACTGAACAGGAAAGGTACTGTATAGCACTAAAGATGCTGATTTGTGACCCAAGAATACCTTACAATAATTTGACCTATAGATGTTGTATACTCTACTCATGATGTGTCTCTGCAGAAGGAACCAGTGAGACCAGGCTCCCATCTGGCTGGTCACCTTCATGCCAGACTGCCAAGCAGCACCTGCAGCTGCAGTAGCTGTGACTATCCTTCCCACTTGCTCTCCGACCACATTTTGTGCAGTGAGAAAAGGATGGACACTTCCCCATGCTGAAGTCCCCACCATCCCATTGGGTCCATGCTGCCCAGCCTTCAGGCTGCACTTAGAGGCCCACAAGTGGCAGGGCTGAGAAGAGAGGTCCTGAAGAGGGATTTCAGGGCCGTGCTTACAAGACCACATAGATGTCTGAAAACTACTTCAGAATTCCCAAGTAGAGTGCCCACTACTCACTGCAGTGCAGTTTGGGTTGGGACTCAGATTCTTAACAACCTGGGAACCAGCTGAACTTTCCATATATGAAAAGTAAACTAGGAGTTCGGATGACAAAGCAGGGACTGCCACTTGGAGTCGACTATTGGGAAATAACAGAATTTTTTCCAGAGATTGGTCTCTGGTAAATTTTGAATTTTGAAATTTAAATAGTTTCACATGCTCTGTTAAATTTTCATTAATTAGGATGTTTATTGCAATCTTCTCATACTTTTTTAGAGTAAACCAAAATATGCCGCAGCAGGGGTTCATTTGTTGCGCTGATTGATTTTAAAGTTGGTCAAACACCCCCTGGTTAAAGCAAATTTTTCATGTCCCTGCAGTAAAGAATAAGTTGTTCTTGTCTATAATGAATTTAATACAATAGTGGGATTTTTTTCTTGTTAGTCTTAAAAATATTTTGTTAGTCTTAAAATTCTGCCTAGCCTTCTAGTTCCCAGGTTAAATAAATCTGGTCTGCCATAGCTCATGCCAGCCCATAAAGTATCCCTGAGTCCTGGTCCAGAAAAAATGCCAATAAAAAGGATTGTTAACTCTCTATAAATGCCCCATCCACACTTTTAATTCACAGACTAGCTCTCAGCTCCATGAATTAAGATAGCAGTACAGGATTATATGCACTTTTATACACACTTTATATATAAAACCAATCTCTCTGTTATTTTTCCAGAATTTCAGAATTATCCAGACTATGAACCAATTTGTGATGCTGATGTTTTTGTTTTCATTCTTGTTGCTGCAGAATGCTTTTGCAAGTGATTAGAAATTGAATCATACTTTAGAAATATCCTGGAAGTTGTTTAATCTTCCATAGTAGCTTCTTAGTTTTGATCAGAGTTCCAAGTAGAAGTATCTCATCCTGAAACATCTTGGGGCTGCATCTCAGTCTTCATCTCGAGACTGGGTCATGTACTAATCCAGCTGTTCATACATAGGTCAGTTCTGCAGGCTTTCTGTCAAATCCATTTTCACTTAAATTGGCATATTGAGGTCTGAATCAGATCCATTTCTCTCAACAAGTTCATATAAATTGCAACCGACTTCAGGTCCTACCAAATTAAGGGCTCAGATATTTAAAAGTTGCTCAGTATCAGTATGAGTTTTACCCTGACAAGTTTTTGCCCAAATAAACTGGGCAGTTAAAAAATACATAGAGTAAAACTGGCATTTTGGTAATCGGTTTTCTAAGAGGAAACATATACAAATACGTATCCAAGAATCATACCTAGGCAATGATGTAGGGCCTGGAGAAGGTGACAAACAAAATCTATTAATGGGAAAACTAATTAGCACCCAATGCCAGTGTAAACCAAACAAATGAATGCAGATTTCTGCTGAACAGTAAAACTTACTACTAAAGAACATTTAGAGGGCCACAGTTATAAGTGGGTTTCAGGAATGGCTGAGACAAATGCCCAGCTGTGTTGTCAGCTGTCAAACATGATGGGCAGCACACCATCAGTCTCCTGCTGTAGCAGCCTCCCAGGCCTCTCTGAGTTCCAGGGGGCAGAAAGAGACAATACTGACAAGGCACCTTGCTCTTAAATGCTTTTTTCATCATCCAGCAGTGGCTACAGCCAGAGGTGGGAAGAGCTAGACAGAGGTTTATTCTGACCCACTTCAACTACTGTTCAATGGATGGTAGGAGGAATGGGGGAAGTAGGCCAGGACCTCTAATTAAAAAGCTGGGGCTTGGTCCCCTTGTCCAGGGTCATACTGGGGTCATCCCATGTCCTATCGCGTGTCTCCCTTTACTAGCAACAGAATAGGGATAATACTTCCTCACCTCACTCAGGTAGTAAATCCTGTTAGTAACTGTGGCATGCTCAGGTACAGGGGCAATGAGGACTATATAGCCAACTACAGTGCACAGCAACAGCAAAATACAACCTCTTTGTGGGTATCTAAGTAGCCAAATCCCAAGAAACCAATGGAAAAGAGCAAAGAGTCTATGCACTGAACTAGAAAAATCTTAGAAAATGTTTAGGGGTCCACAAATCGAAGGTGACTGAGAAAGAAACGGAATAATGCTTTCCTTGTTCAACACCATCTCTGCACTACCTAATAAAATCAAGAGGCAAATAAACCCACTAATATTTGCTATTGTCTAAAAGTTTTCGAAAGTTATCTCCTTCTTTCCATAAATGCATATCATAATCACTATAATTACATAAATCTACTTGATCAGTCAGAGTGAAAAGCGTGGTGACTTCTCATGAGTCAGCATCTTGAAATTATCATAACATAAAAAGATTTATTTTCATTTATTTTACTCAAAACAACTACATGACTTGAGTTACATAATTGAAAAAATTACAAATATCCAGGGACAATTAAGCAAATAACTTAGACTTTAGGTGAGTCTTATCTTTCTGGTTCATGAAAGTAGAATTAATAGCATAGTAATTTTACATTTGAAAATACTCAGTTACCATCAGTACAAGGGTCCAAAAACTACATGATCCCAGATATGGGGGAAGAAACTGGAATCCTTTATTGAACACGTGAAACGTTATTTAAGGGTCTTGGGGGCAGAACATGCTAATGAGGAGGCTGGTTTATACCAACTAGGGGATTCCACAATTGATTAGCATTTCCGGTAACAAGGATGACATATGGGGGAAAAATGGTTTAACATTTCCCATAACAAGGATTACAAGGGAGGGGGGAAAACGAAGGGGTTTCTGCATGGACTGATAGCATTATCACAAAGTCTTTCCATATCCTGCCACAGGAGACAGGACATTCAACACGGATGAATATCAATGGATCTTGTCTGGTCCTTAGATGATGGAATGTTTCAACATTTTTTCTTCATAAGCACACAGTAATAAGAATAGAAAAAAGGAAAGATAACCTAAAAATATCTTTTGCAGTGAGTAAAGTGTTCATTTTCCAAGTTCCAGGATCATATAGGAAAAGAACCTAAATGTAAATTTGCCAGGCTGATGCTTCAACCACTTGATTCTTGCTTAGTAACTGTGGACTGTAATTTTCTCTGATCAAAAATTCCATTCTGGAGCCAAGCAGATTCCTCAACACAGCCCTTGTCAAGACCTACAAGAAATACTTTTTTCATTTGGGAAAACTGGGGAGAAACTGTCTAGCTACACATTCTGCTTTGACAACAACAGCTTGACATCAGTTCTAAACATTGAGCAGGATGAAACACAGTTATTTCTTATGATTAAGAATTCAGTAAATCAAGATTTATAGTTTTTTACAATCATAGAATAATTCAGACTGAAAGGAACATCTGGACATGAGCTAGTTCAGCTTTCCAGTAGAAAGCAAGGTCAATTTCATAGCTGGATCAGCTGGATCAGGTCTAGTAAAGTCTCGAACATCCCTAAGGATGTAGTTTTGGTAGTATCTTTGGGGAAGTTGTTGTACTTCTTACCCGCCCTCATGTCAGAATTTTCCTTGTTGCAAACTGTAATCATTGCCTCTTGTACTTTCACTATGCATCTCCAGGAAAAGTCTGGCTTCCTCTTAACCCACCCACTGAGCAAATAGGGACAACAATAAGATCCCTCCTCAGCCTGCACTTCTCCAGGTTAAATGAACCGGACCCCTTGGCCTCTCTTCATTCCTTGTATGCTCCAGCTCCCTAACCATCTTGGTGGCTCTGCACTCCATATGTCATCTGTAATATATCTCTTACTGGGGAGCTGAAAACTGGATGCAGTACTGCAGATATGGACTCAGGGCTGAGTGGAGTGGACTAATCACTCTTCTGGACCAATCAGCTACCGCTTGCTACTGCAGTCCAGGATGTGATGAGCCTTTGTCACTGCAAGGGCATCCTATGGACTCCTGCTCAGCTTCTTGTCTACCAGGACCACCAGACATTTTACAAACTTCCTCCCTAGCAGTCAAGTCGCAGTCTGGGGTCATTCCCTCCCAGGTGTAGGACTTTGCATTTTTCTTTGCTAAATTTCTTGAGATACTTGTCAGCCTGCATATCAAGGTCCCCCAATGGCAGTCCTACCCTTCAGTAAGTCAACAACTTCAGATAAGAACTCATTGATATTACTGTGTGAAATTCACCTTAATAATTACCACTCACTCATAAAAATAACTCACACAATTTATTATTTTTATCTTGTAAAATAATTCAGTATTCTGTGATGTGTAGGTCTCCAGAGTTAAAAAGTTCACTTTTCTAGAAAATTCACAATTTCTTATTGTTCCCTGATTGTTCAAACAAATTATTAAAAAGCAGTAACTTTCTTCTGCTCTGGTCTGCTAGCTTGTGAATGACAATAGGGTCAAATCTTTCCACTCATCAGGTTTCCATTGTCAGACATTTCCAAGTGTTCAGCCACAGTTTCTTGGCTCCATTTATAGCACCAGAGACTTCCAGGTGGTCTCTCTATCCAATTACCCACTGGTCTGGTATTAGTTTCTGTAATAAGCTGGAGGTGTCACACTTCAGTCTGTCAAAGCCAGAGGCAAAATGCACTAATATGAAACATTCTATTTCAACACTTTGTTAAGCAATACATGTTTCCCAACTTCCTTTTTTTTTTGGACTGCCAAATAATTTTTGAAATGGGAAATTTTTTAGAACTTGATTTTAGTTTAGTCAGGATCTGCAAAGTTTTATCTCCACCAGACACTGCATAGGTGATCTTCATTGGAATAAGAACTGTTTGTAGTCTCAAAAAAAATCCTATAAAAAAAAAAGAACAAAAATTAAAATTGCTCTTGGTTTCCACCACGACTCTACTATCATTTTTAGCAACATTCTACAGCTTCTTTTCCTTTCTGTGCCACTCACAGCAGAGTTTTCCAAATTTCTTTCAAAATGCACTAGCAGGAGAGAGAAAAGTGGTAGAAAATTTAGCCAAGTGAGTTTAGGGAGGAGATAATATGTGACAGAAGGATGAAGGAGCAAGAGTCAAGGTGTAAGTCTTTCCTCACGTGCATATGGGCCACAACAGAAACAAGAGTTACTGCTGCTGTTAATACTTACCATCTGCACAATGGCAGGACCCAAATGAGAAAATATGGGAAGCTCTGACCTAGAGAACAAAGACACCAGAAAGCATGTCTGAGCCACAGTGTGGTCATAATAAGCCAACATAAAGGTGATCAGAAGTAGGACACCAAATAAAGTACTGTTACAATCTGCTTAAATGTTGCAGAAAGAACTTCAGATTTGGATATTCCCCCCAGCAAAATTAAAACTCGCACAGAGTTATCTGTTGATACCAGATGCTAAGAGACGCAAAGAGAAAGAGGAAAAACTAAGGAAAAGTTGGAAGAAGCTAAGATTAGTTTTAGAAGCATAGGAGAGTTACCACAAAACTACCTTTGTGCTGAGCCAGGTTGGGGGGGGTGTGTCTTAGCAGCTTAGTTCTCAGGAATGCAGCCAGGACGTGCGGCTTTGCCGCTTACATTTGAGCCATGTCCCAGGACAGAGAGGGTCCTGATCCTCAGCAGCAGCACTTTTCAGCCCTCGGTAAGGGTAGAAGGATAAGGTATAACTCATGCATGTGGCACGGTGGGTGTCAGTTCTTCTCCAGGCCAGCAGAGTTTCAGTCTCAGATGGCAGGCAGGCAGCATGTGGTGGCAGAGAAAAGCTGAGGGCAATGTGGGGAGGGATTCTCAGCTAGGGTAACTGGTTCTCTCTTCCTTTCCTCCCCCTGATTTTCCAAAATTTTTCCTCGAGTTTTATAGTGTTCAAAGGAGGTTGTACACGGTTTCTTGGCATGTAGCCCTATTCAGATGTGTGAAGAGATATGACAACCATAAACATTAGCAGGAACTTTTGGCTGGAAAACTCTAGCAAGAAACTCTGGTAAGGGCTTCTGTCAGGAAAGCTGACAGAGAATTTTTGGTAGGAAGTTTTGACATGCAGAAACAATGGTAAAACATTGTTTTTGGCATTTCTATATTATCTGTTTGTTACAAGTACACATTACCATTATATGAGATTCACTCTCTGCAGCAGAGTCTCTTATTTGTCAGGCAACCATAGCAAATTGAATGAGAAATTCTAAACCAGGGCTATTTTATAGTAAGTCAACTCAAAGAAATAATATTCTTTCACAAAAAAATAGTGATGAACTGCTTGCATAGTGCAGATTTTTCCCAGTCTGCCAAGAAATCAGCAGTATTGGAATTCCTAATTTTAAATCATTTTACTAGTAGAATTTTAGGAACCTGTAAGGGTCTGTAAGGAGGAGACTTCACCCTGAAATCGTGCTGAAGCACTCACAGCTGCCAGCAGTCAGATTTATTAGGATGGCGTCTTTGGAGGCTGCTGTTGGTTCATCACAACCAATCACTGCAGGTCCAATATTATTCTGTGTGCTGGTGTTATAAATCCTGTGGGCAAGGAACTGGGATGGAGGCTGTTTTCTATTCCTCACTTTTCTTAAGAAAAATTCAACAAGGGATTATTACTTCTAGTTTACCATTGACGTAGAGGAAGTTCAGCTTCCTCTTATTTCCTTGATTTGGCTGTTAGATGACACAAAGAAGTCATAATCTACTAATTTTATTCACATTTGAACTGAGATTTTTTTAAAAAAATATATAATAATTATAGGTATTTTTTAAAAAATACCTATAAATACGAGTGACCTGGAATGCCAAGATTCCTTTCCTTGTTTTTGTATCCTTGATAAAACTTAGTACTTCCTAATGGTGTGTTGGCAAAGCTACATCTTTGTTCACAATCCTTTTTTTTTTTTCCCAAAACAAAATAGGATGGTATTTTGTAAGCAAAAAAGCTAAAAACTGCACCTACATATTTTTGGCCCTTTAGGTATTTTTTGCATTCTATTCCACCAGACTTCAAGCTTAGTAGAGTGTGCCAGAAGCACTAGTGTGTGTTAGTTAAGCCAATAAAATGAGCAGTGGGTTTAGGTATTCAGAATAATATAGCAACAGAAAGAAAGGTAAAAAACATGTAATGGCTTTTTGTTCACAAAAATGGCAGGCTTTCTTATTAGAAAGTTTAGTAGCATTGTAATTTAGAGGAGAAAATAATGTGATTAGTACCACATGTACTGTCACTGATTTTCTTACTAGACCTCAACATAACAAGGTTAACAGGTTAACAAGACTTAACCAGGAACAGAATAAAAGCCTGTCTTAGTGGATTTGCCTAACATCTTCTGTTTCCTTTGGAATGATGGGAATTCACAATCAGAAGGCACAGTCTTTCTCAAGCTGAATGGTATGGTTGACACATCTGAGTAACGGGATGCCGTTCAGAGGGACCTGGACAGGCTCAAGAATTGGGCTCATGTTAACTTCACAAGTTCAACAGGACCAAGTGCTCTTGGGTTGGAGCAAACACTGGTATCAATACAGGCTGAGGGATGTACAGATTGAGAACAGCTCTGCTGAGAAAGTGGGGATTCTGGTGAATGACCCAGCCATGCATACCTGAAGCCCAGAAAGCCAACCATATCCTGTGCTGCATCAAAAGAAGAGTGGACAGCAGGTCAAGAGAGGTGATTATCCCCATCTACTTGGCCCCCATGAGATCCCACACGGAGAGCTGTGTCCCGGACTGGGGTCCTCACCACAGGAAAGACATGGACTTATTGAAGGAGATGCAGAGGAGGGCCACAAAAACAACCAGAGGGATGGTACATCTCTCCAGTGAGGAAAGGCTGAAACAGCTGGGATTGTTCATCCTGGAGAAGAGAAGACTCTAGAGACACCTTACTCTGGCCTTTGAGTACTTTAAGGGGGCTTATAAGAAAAACGGGGACAGATTTTTAGCAGGGCATGCTGCCATAGGACAAGGGGTAAAGGTTTTAAACTAAAAGAGGGTCTATTTAGGCTAGATACAAGGAAGAAACTTTTTACGATGAACGTGGTGAAACAATAGAACAGGTTGCCCAGAGAGGTGGTGGATGCCCCATCCCTGGAGACATTCAAGGTCAGGTTGGATGGGGCTCTGAGCAACTTGATCTGGTGGAAGATGTCCCTGCTTACTGCAGGGAGGTTAGACTAGATGACCTTTAAAGGTCACTTCCAATCCAAACTGTTTTATGACTCTATACGGGTTTTTCCCATCTGGGAATTAAAAATTGAGCTGGTCTTTTGTGAGTTATTTGACAAGAGACAATTTAATATGGTGCAAAAAATTTCCAAAGGGCTTAAGTCAAGCTGTACGCACAACAATGGAAGAGGAAAGTCTAGAGCAGGGAGAGTTAGCAGAAAGCTAGGAGATGGGGCTTTATGACACGACAGGAACATGGTATATCCAGATACGTAGGAATAAGAAGGATAAAGTTCTGTTGCAGAAATACAGTTGTTTCTTTTTCTCACCTGCTTCAAAACATTCTTCAAATTTATTGAAAACACTTCTCAAAATCTCTAGTGAACATACTCTGTCTATCTAAAAAGCAATTTCTCATTGGTACCTTCCTAACTTGCAAAATAAAACAAAAGAGAACTTTGATAACTGCACTAGTACTGCTTATTCCATAAAGGGACGAAGAGTTTTACCACAAATAAGGAGGCTCTGCAGATCTTGGGTCAAAAATTGCAATCAGAACCCTAATGTATTTGTCACAGTTCCTTAACTGAGACGGAGGTCACAGTCTATGCTCTGCACCATTCATCTTTATTAGATGTTCTGCAGAAGTCAGGTCATCAGACATTTCTGTATTATTTTCTGCATACCTTGGATGTTGTAGACATCTATCCAGGTAGTTATGGTTTAAAAGGACCATTATGGCCCACTTCCCAGTTTGAACTCCCTCCAAACAGCTTCTTTCTTTCTTAACCTCTAGGTAAGGGACATTTTTTCCAAGAGACTTATAAGAGCCTGTATTTGACTTCATCTCAATCCTTGAAACAGGACTATTTTCTGAACTAGATTTCCTTGAAAAACATCTAATGGTTTTCCCATGGCAGGGCTCTAACATAAATACAGATGAAAGAAAACAAACACACTGCTCAGGCCTTTATCTCCCACTTATGTGCATACTTAATTGCACATGCAAAAATATTTCCATTGATTTGGGACTTTTCACAAGCAGAATATGCAGTTCATGTGTATTTGTAGAACTGGAAGTTCATACACTGTTATACATAACCTAACATTTGGTATTATTATTGGAGATATATTGAAGTAAAGACTTGCAGATTTGAGTATAAAAAGAAATTTTTATGACTTATAGTATAGAAGTAATGGTTTTCTGGCAATTGACACACAGGCTTTGTGCTTTGCCAGGTCACCTCTTCAACAATATTGACTACTGCAAAACATTTTGAAATTTCCCATTCCTTGAATTACTCCAATCTAAACAGATCAGTGCTTAACTTTATATCTGCATTCCAAATGGCATAGTCCTCCAGCTTTTTAGTTAAGCTTTCTCTTTGCAAAGGAATATTTGTTTTATTGCAATGTGACATTACTTTTGGTCTAGAACTGAATGCTATTTAAGCATTTAAAAATTAACTCACTGTTTAGAACAAGAGAACTAACTCTTGTTGTCTGACTCCAGTAAACATCATAGACCATAATATTTCAAAAAATTCCAACCACTTGATCAGCTTGGAACAGCTGTTCGTATCCTGCCAAAAACTTCATTGAAATCGGTTTGTGGGGAATTCTCCAAAATACACCAGCAGAAGAACTACTCTCAGGGTGCAATTTCCCAATATGAAGAACGAAGAGAAAAAAACTCTCCAGGCAATATTAGATAAGATAGAGAGCAGCTCTTTTAATGAAGGCCTCCTGGCCATGGAGTACAAAGATGCACGCCCCACATACAGAATTCTTACACTTTTATGTCTTTTACTAATAATCATATCTAATGGGGACATCCAATCCTGAGACCCCTCATGCCCTGATACCACTCTCAGAACTACCCCACTGGAGCTCCTCCAAGGACCTTGAGCCTTCTATCTTGTTTTGTCTACAACATCTCTTGCTATTCCAGTCCAGGTGCAGGTCCCAACGGAATGTTCTTGCTGAATATCTATTGCCTTGAAAAGACAGTTAAAAGATGGTTGAACCGAAGCTTCAGGAATGTGACACACAAACTGTGAGAAAGTAATGGTCTGAAGTGAAGGAAAACTCCAGCTACGTTAAAATCTACAAAAAGCTAAAAATCTTAAAAATTCAAAGGCATCAGTACCCATTTAAGAAAACTTTCATAATGAGAATAATTAAAATTCTGCTATTATGTCAGAGTTCTGTGCAGGCCTTATTTTCTGCCTCTGTGGGAATAACAAAATTCATGAGTTCAATGCCCATTTTTCACTGCAGAGAGCAAGCTGTTTAACACTGCCAACAACACCAGCTTCCCCTCCTTCATCTGCATTATTGGATGACACATATAGAAAATGCAGTTCATGTCATGCTTCCTGCTCATTCAAAATAAGGAATACCAGGCATGAACTCTTCTGCCCTACTTGTACTGATTGTCAGAACATAAAAAAAGAGTCCTCTTTTTACAACTTATACGTTTCTTGCAAATTAACTAATGCCAGGATAATGGATTCATATATAAATGTGACACACAAAGAAGTATGCCCTTGATCACATTTGAGGTGAACAAGTATGAATCTACTGAACATAGGTTAGTACAAGTATTATGACAACATTACTAAGCTAATATAAACTAACATATAAGCTTCTTTCTCTAATGATACTTTCATCTGTACTAGCAACTGTATGAAGAATAAATTAACAAATTTTAGTGCATTGTTAAAAATGTCTGGATTCTTTCACAGTCAGTTTTTGCACATGTCTAAATTATCAGTGAAGTTCATTGGGAAATTTGTTTTCCTGCCACTGCTTCAGCATCCACTAGAAGAGAGATCAAAACACCAAGAATCTCAGTCCTTATAGTAGTTGCCACTACACCAATAGTCCTTACTATCAGTTTCTCGTTATTAACTATAACTTCCAAGCAAATATGCCCTCCTCACCATCTTTCATTTTAGAACACTAACCTCTGTGAAATGCAATGACAGATAAGTGAAGAAATAGTAACAGTAGACTTTCAGCCTTCTTTAAGCAGAATAGTCATTAATCCTGTATTATTTTTAGCTACCCTAATGTAAGTGGTTTTGTTTCTAGCTAAGGAGAACTACAGAGATTAAACAGAAAGGTCAAAATCACCGTGTGAATGATTAAAGACAAGTTCAAATTAAAAAGAAAAAAAGGATTCCATTCTTCTTGGTGCTTATCAGTGGAAAAGGTTGTTCTTTCCAGCTGCACCACCTTGAGTATTGAAAAGTATTGGTGTTTGGTTAGCAGCACAGTTTATTCATCTGAGGGCTTCCTGCCTAACAGCATTGGATTATAGAAACAGAAATGTTTCTGAAATTAATCCCTGCAGATCTCAAAATCCCACTCAGAGAGGAACAATTGCCAGTTCTACATCAGGTCTACCATAGCTTTTTCTAGCCAAGGCTTGAAAATCCCCAAGTTTACCCAAGCTCTCTGGGTGAACTATTCCTCTGCTTCTCTACTGTCCAGTGAAAGTTTTTCCCAATGTCCAATGCCTCAAACTGAAACTCTGCTGTTGTCTCATGTCATCTGCCACTACTGCAAAGATTTAAGTTCCATAGCCTTTGCAACTACCACTCAAAAATTTGTAGGCTGCTGCCAGACTATCCCTTAGCTTCCCCTTTTCCGTGCTGAATGAGCCCAGCTGTTGCAACCCCTCTACAAAGGCCATCTGTTCAAAATCCCTGACCATTGAAAAAGGTCTCCTTTAGACTCTTACCATTCCCAACAACCACTGGAAAAGGGGACTTAAAACAGGTTGCAGCATTCCAGATGCAGTCTTACCAGAGCCATGTGGAGGGTTATAATAAATTCCTCCAATCTTTTGGCCACACCTTCCCGATGTGTGCAGTAGCCCATTATCCACTTCTCCTTGCTCATAATAGCAGTACACTCTTGGCTCCTATTCAAGCAGCTTTTCAGAAAAGCCTCTGGTGTCCCTGTGGAAAAGAAACTGACAATGAGTCAGTAGTGTGCACATGCAGCAAAGGAAGACAGCCAGCTTTTGGGCTGTATTTAGAGTTTAGCCAACAGTCAAAGGAAGTGACTATTCCCTCTTTCCAGCTTTGTGAGACCACATGTTCTGTATCCCACTTTGGGCTCACTCCAGTAGAAGAAAGATATTGGCCTCTGGGATCACTCCAGCATGAGAGCCACCAAGGTAGTCAGGAGGCTGAAGCACAAGATACTCAAAAAGAAACTGAGGGAGTTGAGTTTGGTCAGTAGAGAGAAAGAAGGCAGTGGGATATATTATTGCTATCTACAGCAATACACTGAGAGAGTATAGAGCGAACAGAGCTACTCTTCTCTGAGGGACAGAAAGGACAATAGGTAAAAATCACATGCTGGAACACAGCAAATTCCAACTCAGCATAAGGGAAAATTCTCAACATGAGGGTAGATAAGCACTGTATCAAGTTATAGTGTGGAGATATTCAAACACAACAGGACAAGGCTCTGAGTAACCTCATCTAATGGTAGAAGGATCAACAAGTCAGCCTCCAAAAACCTTTTCAACCTACTCAAGCCAGTAACTCTGTTTGCCCTCCACTGTATTCTCAAGGTCTCCTGCAATAAGGCTGCTTCTCACCTAACCTGTTCCCAGTTTTCTAGGTGCAGATAGTTATTCTTCTTGTTGAAATTCATGCTGGCACAATTCTCAAGTTGCTTAAGGCTACTCTGGATAGAAATTGTGTCCTTTGTTGTATCAACAGCTCCTCCCTGTCTTAGTGATGCCTGCAAATTTGCTGAACAGTGCTTTCTGCTTTATTATACAGGTCACTGATAAAAACAATGAGGAACATCAGCTCCGTTATCAACTCTGGAATACTTTGAACATAGAGTCATTTGAATTCACCCAATGGTCTGATCATCCAGCCCATACATTCTCAGCTTCCAGATTATAGATCTGGGATCAGAAACCTTGCTAAAGGCATATTCATTTCTCTCTCCTCATTCTTATAACCAGTCATTTCACTACAGAAAGCAATCAGGATGTCTGTTTCTGATTACCTCCTTGTCCTGTTTGAGTTTAAAAAAGGGTTCCAGGAGAAGATCATGCACCATGATCTTCTCAGAGACTGAGGTGGGCCAGCAGCTGACAGTGTTTCAGATCCTCTTTTTTGCCATTCTTGAACATGACTGTACTGTTCACTTTTTCCATTCATCACAATTTTTCACAGACAACACACAGGAGCCTTGCAATCACCGCAGCCAGGAAGGCAACTACAGCAGCCAACTTTTTCAGCACCTTTAGGCTACTCCCAGGAATATGAACATGTCCATATGAAGTGGGCTCTAACCTGTTCACACTGTTCTGGCTCCTTCCCAAACTGTTCCAGTATTTGTGGGGATCAGGGAGAAGGTTTTACCTGCAATAAGAATGGTAAAAAAGGCCCTGAGGACTTCAGCCTTTTCCATATAACCCACACTATGTTTTCTCTTATACACCACCAGCCCCAAATCTTTCCTTTACAACTTGTCCTTCTTATTCAATTTAATTAAGCTATTTTTAGCTTTATCCGGGCTTTTACTTTCCTGATTTTGTTCCTAAGTACCTTAATGATCCTTTTATATTCATCCTTAGTTGTACTTGTTTCTGTCTCAAACGTGTTCACCATTTGTATTTTAGTTCATCAAAATTCACCCTTTCAGTCAAGTTGGCCTTTTGCTGAAACTTCTAGTTTTGCCACACAAAAGGATGGCTTGTTCCTGATCCCTCAAATGAGTTCACTTTGAAGGAGTCATCCAGCTGTGTTGGGCACTCTGCTGCATGGCTGCATCACAGAGGACTCTGCTCAGCAATTTCTTCAATAACCAAGTCTATTCTCTGAAAGTCTAGATCCCTAACCCTAGAGTTTTGTTTCCAGCCTTTCTCCAAATCCTGAACTCCCTTGCCTTATGCTTTCTGCAGCTTAAGATGACACCAGTGACTGCATTTTTCATCACTCCTCCTCAGTCTGTGGGCAGTAAGTCCTCCAGACTAACACCCCTGTGCAGCCTCTCCAACATTTGCATTGGAAATGTGTTGCCCCCACAGTCCAGCCTTGGGTTGTCTGCATGAAGTCCCATTATCCACATAGGAGTTGTCTGGACTGCTGAGGCCACCCATAACATTAGGTGCCTGCAGGTATAAAGTTTCCACTAGTTGTTTGGAAAAGGCCTCTTCCTCTGTTTCCTACCAATCAGACTTCTAAGATGTCCTCAATATAACTTTCTCCTCTGAAGCTGATGCAGAAGCTCCCAATAGGCATGTCTCTAATTTTGCCCTATATAGCTTGGTGAAGTCAAGGAGATCCTGAATATAAAAGCTAATCTGCTCCTTATCATCCCTGCTCCTTATCTTCACTTCTCAATGGCCTGTTTGCTCCACAGATGCCCTTCCCAACATATTCTCTGTCCCATGAAACAGACCCTGATTGAGACTGGCCCCACATTTTGCCTTCACAAACCTTGATCTCCTTGATCAGAAAGGTTCACTAAAGGCACTAATTAATCAAGGGCAGTGAATCATTCTAGATATTTCAATGAAGGCATATAAAAGTAGTAATCAATGGATATCTTATGCACAATTATTCTCTGGAGAAAATGGGATTTTTAAAGTGTACTAAAACATCTGATATTTGCATATAGGTGCAAAATGACATAAGCTGCAGAGCTATATTAAGGCATTCAACTTGGAATCTCAAGGATAAATTTGTGCTCGTCACCCTTGAAAACATAATATGACTCCAGAGCTTGTGTTCTTTGTCCCACAGTTTTTAGATTCATGCAAGCAATAGCCTAAGTGTCATGCCAAGATCTTAAACTATTGTTATATTAAATTCTACTGCTTTAGGCTGGAGTAAGATCCACTTTATTTACATCTTTTCTTTGTTTTATCTGTTGTGGTTCTTTCAACTGCCAGATTCCTTGCATTTCCATTCAACATTTTTCACAATAATACTAGGCATTTGTATGGGCATCCATGCATGGAGTATCTTACAACCAGTAACTAGTTTTTATTAGCAGCAGCAAATGTAATTTTACTTTCAGTTTGGTTTAAAATATTTTTGTTTTCATCTAGCCATTATATTGTCCATTACAACAAGCTGTACAGTTAAAAATTGTAGGTTGTATTAAAACGCACTCGTTTCCTAAATGTAATGTGAAACATTTGGGCTTCATTTTCTTCCAGACACATTAAGTTTTTATGACTTCATTTTTGAAAGATTGCCCTGTGCTCCATCATTCATATTTGTTTCTGCTCTGACACATTATACATTTACCAATAAATTTATTATAAGAAGGATTTTGGAATTCTTGTATTTTAGGATTTTTTAAAATTCTTTTCTGAGTTCACCTAGAAATTCAAATTAATGCCTCAGACACATATAAGAAATTATCTGGTAGTCAGCCCAAAGATATATGCTCATGTGTAAGCAGAGTGTACTATTTCACTCCTCTATGGTGTTCAAAAATAGCAGAGCTGTATTGAGATGTCCATTTTCATTTTATTTCATTCCATGTTAGAAAAAAATTAATTATGACTTCAACAAAAAAATTTAGTTTTTTCAGTAGACATCCTTTTTAATAACAAAAATTAGGTGCCATTCAATCCTATACAAAATATATTTAGATTTACATATAGTCACTATTTTACACACAAAAAAAAATTGAGGGAAACTAAATTAGAGATCTGATTCCATCAGATGATAAAACCACCTTTTAGTTTCTCATAAAATCTAAGGCATTCTGCTTTTTAAGAGGTGGTTGAAGGCAACTTCTATTAGCGGTGTTGGAACTTACAACCACCATGAACCTTATCACACAGCTGTAATCCTCGGTCTGCTTTGAAACTCTTGACCACATGTGGTTTACAATTAGCCTCCAGTTTCTGGAGTTCAGGTTGTCGTTAGAACAAATAGTGTTAAAAAGCTTTGTTCTTAAAGGCCAAAAATTATTTCTGTGTGAGCTGTTTCTAAACAGAATCCTGCACCTGCATCTGCTATCAACACTCCCTGCAACTGGGTAAGTCACACTCCCTCTTGTATTTTCTGGACAATAAATATCTTTTGTCGGGCTACTTCCAGTGCATTCTTTTTATGACAGAGATCATCACTTCCATGGTGTAAGAACTGCATCCAGCACATAAAACAGAGCTTGCTGATAGCCAGTCAGGCAGAAATTTGACAGGATAAATACCATTCTTCTTTCTTGTTGAATACAAGGTCCAAATTGTAAAACTTAAAAAAACCTGTATCAATGGGTAAATTAAAGCCATATCAAATTAGATATTTTCCAGCTCCTGACCCTGAACATTTTCTTAAAACTTGAACTCTGCAAACCAAATTATTTTTAGCTTCAAAACCCTTGGCTAATTTATTTTCATTTTACTTCAGTTTTGTATGCCTTTGTGCTTCCAGTTTCTGGCAATGTTTATAAGTAAGAGTGCCAAAGTCCTCTATTCAAATTCTATCCTTTGCCAAATGAAAAGGGGAAAACACTCAAAATCATGCAAGACAGTCTTTTCTCATGAGTTTTCTGTTCTCATGAACTTTGCAGGCCAATTTTGGAAATACAAAAGTTCATAATGTAAGAGACATCAGATAAGGAACCAAACTTCTGGGATTCACCCATTTGTCACTAATTCCTCTTCCTTCTGGCAAAAAAAAAAGCAAGACTGCTAAAGAGAAGTAAAAACAGCACAAAAGGGAGAAGAGTCCAGAAATTTAAAAACAAGAAAAGTAAAGATCCATGAACAGACTCAAAAGAAAGTCCTGGAGAAAAAAGAAAAGAAAAAAAATGGGGATGATAGAGTGGAGGGAGCTGCCTTCAGAAGATGAACTATGGAGAGGAAAAATGGGATGAGTAAGATGGGTATCTAAGTGGATATAGACATATGGGCTTTGCCTTAGAAGCTGAAACAACTACCTTAGACTGAAACCTCAGTTCAGACAGCTAAAGTTGAGGTGAATATTACCTAAAACCTTTACTTTCTTACCACCTTTTTTATTCTTTTGTTAACATCAGTAATTATTTTTATCTGCAATATTGGTAGTATTTTAGGATTCTAATTTTTATACATAAGTCTGCTGGTTTTAGCTGGGCTAGAGTTCATTGTCTTCACAGTGGCTAGTATGGAGCTATATTTTGGATTTGCGCTGAACACAGGGTTGATAATATAGAGATGTTTTTGTTATTGCTGAGCAGGACTTACACAGAGCCAAGGCCTCTTCTGCTCTTTGTGCTGCCACGCTGGCAAGGAATTGGTAGTGCATGGAAGGTTGGGAGGAGACACAGCCAGGACAGGTGACACAGCCAGGAGAGGTGACCCAAAGTGACCAAAGGGATATTCCATACCATATGACATCATACTCTGTGTATAAAGTGGGTGGAAGAAGGAGGAAGGGAGGGGCATTTGGAGTGATGGTGTTTGTCTTCCCAAGTCACCATTACAGGTGATGGGGCCATGCTCTCCTGGAGATGGCTGTAACACCTGCTTTCCCTCTCACAAACGGTGAATTAAGTCCTTGTTTTGCTTTGCATGGCTTTTGCTTTCTCTGTTAAACTGTCTTTATCTCAACCCACAAGTTTTCTGGCTTTTACCCTTCCAATTCTCTCCCCAGTCCCGCTGGTGGGGGAGTGAGCGAGCGGCTGCGCAGGGCTTGGCTGCTGGATGGGGTGAAACTATGACAGCAGGTATTTGATGCAGTATTTATATTAGGCCTATATAATTGTGATACGCACCCGTCAAAACTCTTAATTGTAATAGAATCCATTATTACAACTTGTAGATAAACACTGTGTATTTGAGTACAACATATGGGAACATAATGCACGTGCAAAAGAGGCCTGTGTGGGAAAAAGGACAAAATCTATTCCCATTGTCTTAATTCATTTACATTCACACACCTGTAGATGCATCTACCCACGCACTGCAGTGTTCTGTGAACTCACTCTCTGCACTCTAGCTGTTTACAATATCTTGACATAAAGAGCCTTATAAATTTCCATTATCCTGAAACTTGGAATTACAGATGCTTTGATCTTACAGTTCTCATGTCATCTAATCAAATGATCTTAATCTTCTGAATTTTCACAGCATTGTATGACCTTTAGCCACATGATTTTCATCACATTTTTCAAGAGTTAAAGCCTCACACATAATTTGAAAATATACACCTTTAAAGTGCTATTGTTAATCATGTTCATGGATGCCTGCTGGGATTCCCTGCAGTGCTTTCCTAGGCTCTGAACTAGTTTTGATTTCTGTGGATGATGTAAAACTCTTTTCTTCTTACTCACCAGACACTAACCTAACCTGCTTTGATGAAGTCACAATTCTGCAAAATCTGTATTTTTTTCATGAAAGAAACACTTTTTTGACTAAACTGATAGTATATTAATTAATATTTGGCAGAAGTCCATTTCAATTTTATTCTTCAGTTCTGAAAACAACAGAGCAATAGTGACTAATGGAAGAAACCTTTTAATAGAAATCCAATATATATTCTAAATACACATCTGTCTATGATAAATATATACATGTCTATGTAGACACATACTTAACAAATGCTGTATATGGAAATAAGTATAAGTAGGCAGGGGTATAAGTCTTTTTCTTAAAAGACCAACCTCTCTTCCAAAAAATAAGACAAGCTGCAGTCTACTATTGCACTGTGGCCACGATGTAGCTCTTAACATTAGCTAGCAAGTTCTCCTGCCAGCATTGTCATAGTTGCTATTTGTTAAAGCAAGCATTTTTCCAAGAGACTCATTTATGGTGTTCTCTGATACCACTTCATCTTTCTTTCCTTTAAGAAGTATTTATATAGGAAACTCAGCTTCCCAAAAGGGATGAGAGGAGCCCAGGAGTCCTGTCCTCACACACAGAGCTCCATACTTCAGCTCTTTTCTCCTGTTCCTTAGCAATATCTTTCAAATGAAGGAATAGGAGACATTACAATCAGTTAATATCTGAAATGTTTCTCCTCTCTTGTAAATAGACTTCTGTCTGTTGTAAAAGAGAATATTGCACTGTTTGCTGGCATTCATAGAAGTGACCTTTATTAGAGATATCTGATCTATATTGCAGAAGTACAGAACTCTGGATGAGAGCCAGCGTTCTGGATCTAGTATTCCTAACAGTGAGTTTAACTCGCTGCACCAATATAATACAATTCACAATAAGAAAAATCTTGTCATCAACCTCCTTCTTTATCAGAAACTTCTGCAGTTTAAGAAAGGCATTTTAATTTCTGCCCTCTTGGACATGGATTGACCTGCTCAGACGCCAGAAATTGAACTATGGCACGAGATGCTGAGGTGATCAGCAGGAGCAACAGGTCTGCTTTGCACTGGCCCTCCAGCCAACTACTCATGTGCCTGGGAAGGCATTCCTAGGGAAAATGTTTCCACTAAAACGTACATTTTTTTAGTGCATTGCAGTTAGGAAAGGTTATTCCTTTCCTTAATTACTTCAGCTTTATGCTGAATACTTGATGGGACGTATCCAGGCCTTGCTGACTCTGAAAGGCTCACAAGCCAGCCACTACTTTGAGATGCATCTGTCTGCATTAACAGGGAGGGTGCCAAAAATAGCAAAGGCTTAGATCTCTGCAGCCAATATTTCTGAAAACACAGACCAAAAAGCAGTAATTTTTGACATTAGAATGAGTCAAATCCAACAGATGAGACAGATTAAAATAAAAGGTTATAAAACAAAGCTGCCCTCTGGCATGCAGACCCTTTTCACCAGTCTTCCCCTGGACCAACAGCTTTCTACTGATACCCTGGGTTGCAACAAACACTGGGCAACCTGCTTGGGGTCCACTGGGAAGGTCTTCTTCCCATCACCTCTCAGATATGTGGGTTTGTTCCCTAAGCCTCTCAGAAAACGTCCAGCATCTAAACAGTGCAGGCTTCTGCATGCTGGCTCCCTCGTGCTCTCATACTAACTGTCCCATCTTCTATTCCAGATGTGCACGCCTCGGTAGTCCAAGAGAAATCTCCTGCTCCCGGGAGCTACATCTGACCCAGAGAATAGTATTCAGGACAAAGCAAGGAGGGGTCTCTTCCTGCTGCCCAGCCACTCTGTCTATCAGACGACAACAGATAGTAGTAAGCACATCAAGTGAATGTTCTTTTGTTTCCTCCTTCAGTTTCCCTTATTTTATATTCTGAGATTACAACTCTGTTGACTGAAAGGAAAAAAAAAATAAAAAGCTTTTCCCTCTCCCAGACTTCTAACTGGGAAGTGTTTTCTGATTACTTGCCTTTGTGATGTATATTCACAGATACACCTCTGACTTCTCTAAACTTGGCTGAGATGCTCAAACTCTTTTTTTGCCAGTCATACATTTCTTCTATGATCTGTCACTTGGATGTAATAATTCTTTTTGTTTCATCATCTCTTGACGTATATCGAAGTTTTTATCTTTATTATTTCTGATAACCAGCTGTTGTTTTCCTTACAATTATCTATTTCAATTTACTCTACATTTGTTATATGCTGTATCTGGTCATAAATCTAAAGTCAGTGTGGGCTTACAAAATTGACCTGTTCATACTTAAGGATTCAGAAGATTATTTATTTAAAATGTCATGACCAATTCAAAACACTAAAATAAACTTGGATACAGAACTGGACATCTCTTCAGTCTTATTTTCACCATCCCTCTCCAAATTCTGCAGCATACTGCAGTTATTGTTGGTCAGTACTATCTTTCTCCATTCTGTTCTGTTTCTTAAGGTGGAACTCACTTCTATGCTTAATTTTCCTTTTATAGTTATTAAATGTAAGTAGAAAGTTTTCTGTCTTTTTTCTATTCAACTGACCCCTATAATCAAATGTAAATATTATTCCTTATATAAATTTATTCTAATTTCTATTTCTTCCATACTTTAAATAATATATTATTACATAACGTTAAGATTCTATATTAAAATATACAAATCTGATTCTTTTTGTTGTATGTTAAAAAAAAACCAAAACAATCAGATCTCACTTTCGTTTAGACTGCCTTCCTGGTCAATGTGAAGTCTTTTTCTATCACCTGGCTATACAGCAAGTTCCAACAAGTCTAGACCCATGTAGAGTTTGATTCAATGGCTCACAACTCAGCATCAAGTGACTTGTGAATGACCAGTACACACGACATCCAACGGGGACAGGTAGATGTGTCACAAGTCCTGTGGAAGACTGCTCCCTCAGCAGCATCCAGAAGACAGGAAAGATTGCCTAAAGACACCTCAAAATGTATTGCCTAAAAACTTCCCAGATTGCCTACATGTAGATGTTGTAATCATAAACTGAATTCCACACCTTTGTTTCTGTTCAGTTGTTCAAGTTTTACTGAATACTGCTGTTTCTGGCATTGTCTGGCCTTTGACTGTCACATCCAAAGAATGCCTTACCTAGCATATTTGCTTTATTTACTTATGTTGCAAAGAAGTAGATACCCAGTGTTGTTTGCATAACTCTAGGGTATTTAAGACTTCTTCACAAGGCTAAATGTATAGCACAGCCCCCATGGGATGCTTCATTACCAAAATTTCATCATCTTCACAATCCTTTCACCCACACAGGATTTTTTTTTAATCTTTACAGCTTAAAAAAATTTTCCAGTGGAAGCACCAGCAGAACAAAGTAAGCTAGTGTAAAAGCTAGAAAGTTTTCTTCTACTTCTCTACTAGACATCACAGAATTCATTCTCAAAAATGAAGAGAAAGAATCTTTTCACAGTTGGATTAATGAACTCCCTCATTTGTGGTGATTCAGCTGATTTCTCTTTTATCAACTTAATACTGCTCTGTGTTCCCTGCTCCCACTGAAAGTGACCCAACACCAAATTAAAACAAATTCATAATTTTTTTAGTAACATGAGATGTCATTGCTTCAAGGTTACCAGAGAGAGTGGATTTCCTCTTCTCAGATATCATCAACAGTTTTTCCCACTGATTAGCTAATCCTTGCAAAGAATTGACAGAAAATACATACAACAGTACCCAACCTTTGGGTGAAATAAATACTTATCAGATATGTCTCTATATCTTCATTGCTAATTTCCATAATTAGTCATAATGAGGGGGTTAGCAAGTAACAGTTTCACACACTCTTTCCACCTCTCCCCGGGAGAGTGTGCCTATCTAGTTTTTTTGCCATGCAGCTCTTCCTGTCCTATTCCTATCTTCTTTGACACAGGCATGAACCTTCCCTTGACCTGATTTAAGAAGCCAGGTTAGCAGACATGTGACAAGAGTAATGTAGTATAAAAGTCTTGCTGTAGTTGAAATGAAAATCTGTGCCTTCACTCACACTTATGCTTCTTGGCTGCCTATCTGTCACTGTTTCAGAGAGTTGTCTGGCGGGTTACATACAATCAAATAACATTTCAGTGTCTCTGAGGTGTCCTTCTCAGGAGACATCTTTCCTCTTCTGTGTCTCAGCTCTGTGCTCAGGAGCTATGTGGGCCATGGCACTGTGCACTAACAAGTTCTCAAAAATTTTTTATAATTCACTGCAAAGCTTGCACTCATGCACAGTTTATCACAACAACAAAACTGTATCTAGACCTGACCGATTACACACTCTATTCTGAATCCTTTTAGTCCCCAGGAGTGATGATCATCCCTGATACTAAAAGTTGTATGACTAATATGTCAATGGAAGTTAAGCACTCTTCAATTCATACTGTGATAGTCTGATTCATCTTTAATGTCTTGGGGGTCACTAATCATTTGCACAGAACTCATATTTCATCTCTATGAGACCTTGAGCATGTCCCTTGTTTTTCTGGCAAAGGATTTGTCAACCCAGGATATACAGGTAAAATGTATACAGGTAAAATATACAGGATATACAATGTAAAATGTATCTATCTGTAATTAAAGGAATGATCCACATTGCCCAGTCTCTGGCAACTCCTAAGTACTTCTGACACTTTTCTGGTTGTCCTGACTGTCCTGTAAGAAGCTGAAGCACATACTTGAGAAACGTTGGATTCAGCAGTAGCTCTTCAGGAAGGAGATGGAAGTTTTGGTGTCCCTAAACTGAAAGGATCATCTATGCTCTCTTGTTTAAGAAAATAAAACAATCCCACTCAGATGGAGAACAGGAACCTCAACTGCAAAGGAGAAAAAGAAAAAATCCTTTTCGTATGGTTCAGATGACAGGAGTTAGCTGGAGTATTTTGTTCAGTTTAAGGTGCTGCAATGTGATAAAACTATGGATCAATTAGAGACAGTCCAGATGAGAACAATGAGAAAGTCCAGAAAAGGATAACCTATGTGAAAATAAGTTGAAAAACACTGGTAAAATTATTACAGTGCAGAAGAGAAATAAGGCCTTTCTTTGGGATAAATTCTGTTCATCTGCTCTGTCTTATCTATAAAATCCTAAGGTCACTCATTGCAGACTGCCTATTTTAAAGTGTTTCCACAATGGACTGAACTCCTAAATACCTCAGAACAAACTGAATATGAGTTAGCAGTGCCCTGGCAGCCAGGAGGGCCAACTGTGTCCTGGGGGGCATCAGGCAAAGCATCACCAGCCTGGTGAGGGAGGTGATTGTCCCTCTCTGCCCTGCACTGGTGCAGCCTCACCTTGAATATTGTGTGCAGTTTTGGGTACTACAATATAAGAAAGATATTAAGCTACTAGAGAGTGTCCAAAGGAGGGCAATGATGGTGAAGGGCCTTGAGGGGAAGCCATACGAGGAGCAGGTGAGGTCACTTGGTGTGTTCAGCCTGGAGGAGGCTGAGGGAAAACCTCATTGCAGTCTACAACTTCCTTGTGAGGGAAAGAGGAGGGGCAGGCACTGATCTCTTCTCTGAGGTGACCAGTGACAGGACCCAAGGGAATGGCCTGAAGTTGTGTCGCAGAAGTTTAGGTTGGATATTAGAAAGAGGTTCTTCACCCAGAGAGTGATTGGGCACTGGAACAGGCTCCCCAGGGAAGTGGTCAAGCACCAAACCTGCCAGAGCTGAAGAAGCATTTGGATGATACTCTCAGGCACATGGTGTGACTCTTGGGGACAGTCCTGTGCACTGCACAACATATTCTGTGATTCTGTGACAGGGTGTAGGAATCTAGCTTACTTCCTTACTTTATGTTATCCCTAGTAAGGGATCTAGTACTAGCTAGTAATCCCTAATAACAGTTGACTTCAAAAAGGACACTATTCTTCAGCTTCTGCTCTGGATTAAAGGATGATGACTTCAACAATTAATCTTCCACTGCTGTTCTCTTTCTTTGCAAATAAAAAAATCTGGCTAGTGCTATATTTGCACTCCTTGACAAGTGACGATGTCACTCTTCAAATATTTTGTTGAGTACTGCTTGGTTTTTTACGGCTTTATCTCTAGCCAGTTATTATGGGAGATTTTTCCAATTATGCTGTTTGCATCCAACCAGTAAGAAATAGCCATGCTGCCAGAATGCTGAGCTTATGGAAACATCAATAATGTAATTTTAACCCATGGAATCTTATTTATGGAGGATTTCTGGATACTTTTCGGTAGATCTGGGTCAATGAATGTCATTGATATCCAAAGGGAAGAAAGAGTAATTTCTAAATGTGTTGTTTTCCAAAAATGCCTTAGAGCTAGTAGGTGATCCAAGATTTCCAGACTCTAACAAACATGGAAGCTTTTAGTCTAGTCTTTAAACACATTCGGTCATCTTGACCCCACACAATGTACGGACACTAAATAGATTTCAAATCAGGTGATTAATTTGGTCACAGGCATTTCTAAGATAGATAGACTTTTCCCATGACTGAGACTCTGTGTACACTGTTTCACATTGAGTTCTCTCTGGAGCAGGCACCGTGTAGAACAGGCCCCACCTTACTGAGTCTTTGAGAGGTTATTATCCTGATTATTGCCATACATTAACTACCTCTCTTATACTCACCTCCAGTACTGTTCCCATGTTCATAGAATCAAGGAATCAACTGGGTTGGAAAAGACCTCCGAGATCATCAAGTCCAACCCTTGATTCAACATCACCGTGGTTACTGGACCATGGCACTCAATGCCACATCCAGCCTCATCTGAAAAACCTCCAGGGATGGTGAATCCACCACTTCCCTGGGCAGCCCATTCCAAAGTCTGATCACTCTCTCTGTAAAAAATTCTTTCCTAATATTCAACCTAAACCTGCCCTGGCAGAGCTTAAGACTGTGCCCTCTTCTCCTACTGCTGGTTGCCTGGGAGAAGAGACCAACCCCCACCTGGCTACAACCTCCTTTCAGGAAGTTGTAGAGAGTGAGGAGGTCTCCCCTGAGCCTCCTCTTCTCCAGGCTGAATAACCCCAGCTCCCTCAGCCTCTCCTCATAGGACTTGTGCTCGAGTCCATTCACCAGCCTTGTTGCTCTTCTCTGGACCTGCTCCAGCACCTCAATGTCCTTCCTGAACTGAGGGGCCCAGAACTGGACACAGGACTCCAGGTGTGGCCTCACCAGCACTGAGTACAGGGGAAGAACCACTTCCCTGGACCTGCTGGCTACACTGTTCCTGACACAGGCCAGGATGCCATTGGTCTTCTGGGCACCTGGGCACACTGCTGGCTCACGTTCAGCTTCCTGTCAATCAAAAATCCCAGGTCCCTTTCTGCCTGGCTGCTCTCCAGACACTCTTTGCCCAGCCTGTAGGGCTGCATGGGGCCATTCTGGCCAAAGTGGAGGACCCAGCACTTGGCATTGTTGAACCTCATCCCACTGGAATCAGCCCAACTCTCCAGCTTGTCCAGGTCCCTCTGAAGAGCCCTCCTGTCTTCCAGCAGATCAGCATTCCCCCCCAGCTTGATGTCATCTTCAAATTTGCTAATGGTACACTCAATCCCCTCATCCAGATCATCAGTAAAGATATCAAACAGAACTGGGCCCAACACTGATCCCTGGGGGACACCAGTAGTGACCAGCCACCAACTGGATGCAGCACTGTTCACCACCACTCTCTGGGCCCGGCCTTCCAGCAAGATCTTAACCCAGCAGAGAGTTCCCCTGTCCAAGCCATGGGCTGCAGCTTTTTCAGGAGTATGCTGTGGGAGACGGTGTCAAAG
Source organism: Pseudopipra pipra (assembly GCF_036250125.1). Classification (NCBI taxonomy): domain Eukaryota; kingdom Metazoa; phylum Chordata; class Aves; order Passeriformes; family Pipridae; genus Pseudopipra; species Pseudopipra pipra. The sequence continues at coordinate 84,967,912 of NC_087551.1, read as the reverse complement.
GCTTTGCTGAAGTCCAGACAGACCACATCCACAGCCTTCCCCTCATCCACCAGGCGGGTCACCTGATCATAGAAGGAGATCAGGTTGGTCAGACAGGACCTGCCCTTTCTAAACCTGTGCTGGCTGAGTCTAATCCCTTGTCCATCCTGTAGATGCTGTGTGATTGCACTTAGGATGATCTGATCCATAACCTTGCCAGGCACTGAGGTCAGGCTGATGGGCCTGTAGTTTCCCGGGTCCTCTTTGCAGCCCTTTTTGTGGATTGGCATGACATTCGCCAACTTCCAATCATCCGGGACCTCCCCAGTGAGCCAGGACTGTTGGTAAATTATGGAGAGCGGCTTGGGGAGCTCTTCCATCAGCTCCTTCATTACCCTGGGATGGATTCCATCTGGTCCCATAGACTTGTGAGGATCCAAGTGGCTCAGCAGGTCACTGTTTCCTCCCGGATTACAGGGGGGCTATTTGGCTTCCTGTCTCTGTCTAGCAGTTCTGGAAGCCAGTTGTCCTGAGGATAACCTGTTTTACTGTTGAACACTGAGGCAAAGAAGGTGTTAAGTACCTCAGCCTTTTCTGCATTTTTGGTGACTGTGCTCACCCCCACATCCAACAAAGAATGGAGGTTTTCCTTGCCCCTCCTTTCGCTATTAATGTATTTGTAGAAGCACTTCTTGTTATCCCTAACAGAAATGGCTAGATTGAGTTCAAAGTGTGCCTTTGTCTCTCTAATTTTCTTTCTACATGACCTAACTATATTCCTAGACTCTTCATGAGTAGCCAGCCCTTTTTTCCATAGTTGGTAAGCTCTCTTTTTTCCCCTAATTTCCTTCAAAATCTCCCTGTTTGGCCCAAGCTGGATGTCTTCCCTGCCAGCTCACCTTTCGGCACACTGGGACAGCCTGCTCCTGTGCATTCAAGACTTCCTTCTTGAAGTGTGTCCAGCCCTCTTGGACTCCTTTGTTTTCAAGGGCTGTTTCCCAAGGTACCCTCTGAACCAGTTTTCTGAGTAGGCTGAAATCTGCCATCCGGAAGCCCAGGGTAGAAGTTTTATGGATGGCCTTCTTTGCATCCCTGAGTATTGAAAACTCTTATTTCATGGTCACTGTGCCCCAGACAGTCTATGACTACCATATCTCCTACCAGGCCCTCTCTGTTTGTGAACAGCAGGTGTAGCAGGGCCTCACTCCTGGTAGGCTCATTTACCAGCTGAAGCAGGAGATTATCCTCTATACACTCTAGGAATCTCCCAGACTGCCTCTTCTCTGCTGTGTTGAGTTTCCAGCAGACATCCGGCAGGTTAAAGTCACCCACAAGGACAAGGGCTGGTGATTTTGAGACATCCACCAGTTGCTTGTAGAATAATTCATCACCCTCATCATCCTGGTTGGGTGGTCTATAGCAGATTCCCACCAGGATGTCAGCCTTGTCGGCCTTCCCCCAATTCTGATCCACAGACACTCAACCTTATTGTTACTCACTTCAAGTTCTACAGTGTCAAGAGACTCTCTGACATATAGAGCCACTCCTCCATCTCTCCTACCTTGCCTATCCCTTCTGAAGAGCTCGTAGCCATCCAGGGTAGCACTCCAGTCATGGGAGTCATCCCACCACATTTCTGTGATGGTGACTACATCACAGCTTTCCTGCTGCACAATGGCTTCCAGCTCCTCTTGTTTGTTACCCATACTGTGTGCATTGGTGTACATGCACTTCAGCTGGGCTAATAATTTCACTTCTAACTGTGGCTTTCCACCCATAGGCTCATCTCTGGAGACCCTGGTTTCAGCCCCTTCCCCCTTCAAACCTAGTTTAAAGCCCTCCTGATCAGCCCTGACAACTTATGGGCTAGAGTCCTTTTGCCCTTGCTAGATAGATGAAGCCCATCAGACTCTAGCAGGCTAGGTACCATAGAATTTGCCCCATGGTCGAAAAAAACAAAACAAATGTTGACCCATCCTACAGCCTTTCTCCCATTTCTTAAGTTTTAATGCTCCCTGTGTAAGAGTTATAAATATCATCCACATAAAGGGTTTCTATTAGGGCCTGAAGAATTATGAAGAAAAATCTTTCCTTGAGAGCAGTGACTACTCAGAACATAGAGCAAATTTGAATATAAGCCTAAAGGTGTGTTAATGCTAGTTATTTGACTGAAATGTGTACAAAAATTTAGGGGGCTATTAAAAGAATGGAAAAGCTCCATGCTACAAAATATCACAAGCTAACCACAATTAAAAAGAAAAAACCCACGACACATCTTCCTTCTAAGATATTTCCATTTCTCTTGTCATCTAAGTCAATAACAAAGAAGTGTCTAAAGACAATGTCTTTTAACAATTCAGTTCCTAGAAAAGGTACAGTAACTTACATGTCCATAATCCAAAAAATTCAGAGTAGGTTTTACCCTAACCAAAGTGTTAATGTAGCTCTGGCTTTGTAGAATGTTTGTTTATATGTAGGAAGTAATACTGTAGTGGAGAGTAGTAGTTTTGGCAGTGTAAATGGCCACTAGGGAAATGATAAAAATTATTCCAAAAGCTAAACATTTTTAAATATGCTTCAGTTGCCATGCTGTTTTGATTACCTTTTTTTTCCCCTTGAAATTTTTATTCAGCTTTTCCAGTCTCTGCCAAATCACTCAGCAATCTTTTTTGTTTTACACTCAGACAAGGATACCACACAATATCTCATGCTAAGACTATGTCTCTGAAAGAAAAAAAACAAAAGACACACAAAACCCCACAAACAAACAAAAAAACCCAAACCACCAAAATCCCCAAGAAAACCCAAACAAACAAACCCAAAACAAAACACCTTTTGTTTATCATCTTCCCTTGTGTTCGAGTACAGATGTACATGGAATGGTCTGTGACAAGAAAGAGCAGATATGTATTATTACCTTGAATGGCACTGAACAGGGTCAGGAACTTAATTCAGGTTGCCACACATAACTATCTATAATGCCCTTTCAGGTGCTCTAGAGTACTCTATACAGCCTCTAGCAGCAGGTCTCAAAAGTCATGGTTCATATCTGTATCATACCTTCTGGCCCACTGAGGATGTCTCAGATTCATGAGCATAAATATCTAGGATAATTTTAGACAGCCAAAGTAACTGAAACACTGCCAACAGCATGTTTACATTAGGGTGAAGTTGTTCTCTCTACCCAGAGCAATGACGAGACTCAGTTAGTTGGGTACACCTGAGACATCCTGAAAAAGGTAAGAGAAAAATACATAGCATATGCAATAAAGAAAAAAGTTAGGATGTTATATTGAGCAACAGATCAAAAGCACAGCATGAAAGTGTTTCTACTCCAGTGATGGCTACCTAAAAATTAGGGCAGAGGAAGCAGGCAGGAAGCAACTGGGCAGGCACTGAGTGGTTGTCCTGATACAGCAGCATATCAGAGGCCTCCTGAAGGCCTTTAAAAAGCTCCAAAGTAAAGTTATTAGTCAGAAAGCAGCAGGAGCAGAGCTGTTCCATGAGGAGCTAAGCCAAGGGCCAAGTGTATGCTCAGCACAAGCAGTGCCCTCACACTTGGGCTCTGTACCCCAGTGCTTCAGCAACACCAGGTGGGTGACCAAAAGGAGTGGCTTACATCACCCAGTGACCCCCAGGCAGGGTAAAGTCAGGTGCTGAGTCACGTCCAGAGTCAATTCGGGGTCAAACCACGATGCTCTGCCGGGAGAAACAAGAGATAAGAGTAGGAGTTTACCTACAGCATAGTCCAATCATGAGACAGGTCTAGAGATAAGGCTATAACACAACAAAATCTCAGCCAGTAAGTCAGGGCAGCAAGGACAAAAGGCCAAGAACAAGATTACCTGCAGTATAGCTCAGGGCCAGGCTGAAATGGAGCCCCTGGGCTCTCAGTTAGAGGTGTGGATGTGGCCCCAGGTGAAGCTGGTCAGGGCAATTAAGGCTTATTGCTGCCCTCAGGCCCTGAAAATTACAGAAATTAGGTCACCACAGAACTGGAGTAAAGGTCCTATTCCGTAGGGATTGGGTTTTAGGAAGGATGCTGGATGAAGCATCCTGGGAAATGAAGTCCTGAAGTAATCTATGACATGAGCAGTGAGATACCCACGGTGATTGGTTGATAAGTCACATGGTGTGACATGTCACTATTGAACCCATATGTAAGCTGTTGTCTCATTTGAATAAAGAGAACTTGGCAGTGAACCCTCAAGCTAGCTGTGTCTGTATGATTTATTTACTTATTATATTAATAAGCTATACTATTCTGTAATTAAAATTGGTTAGAAGAGAGGAAGCATCATTTCAGTAGTGGTGCACCTTGGCAGGTGCTCTTGGGACTGGTTTTAATTGACATCTTTATCAGAGATCTGCTGAGAGGAACATGATTATAGCACAACATGGTGAAATATCCAAGTCTGGCAATTATACTAAAACCTTTCAGCTAATAAAATGCTGAGTGAATGGGCAAAAAGACAGCGAGTTTCACCAGTACAAAAACAAAAGAGGACACATAGAAGTACAGGGCCACAAAGATGATTTGGGGGCTGTAGCATCTCATTTATGAGAAAAGCTGAGGTAGCTGGGCCAGTTTAGCCTGGAGAAAACTGAGAGGGGGTCTTATCAATGCATATAACTGTCTGAAGGGAGGGTGTTCAAGAGGATGAAGCCAGGCTCTTCTCGATGGTACCAAGCAATAGACAAGAGGCAATGGGCAAACACAGGAAGTTCCACCCAAATATTAGGAAGAAATTCCTTACTGTGCAGGTGACTGAGCTCTGACACAGGTTGCCCAGAGAGGTTATGGAGTCTCCTTCTCTGGGGATATTCAAAAGTCATCTGGACAGAATTCTGAGTAATGTTCTCTAAGGGATGTTACTTGAGCAGGGATGTTGCACTACGGTGACCTCCAGTCTCTTCCAGCCTTATCCATTCTGTGATTCTGTAATTCTGTGAAGTAGAAATTATGTATATCATGTGTAAAGTTGCAGTTGTCAGGTCTACATTCAGCAGCTCAATGTGCACTCAAGCGTTTGGAGTAATCTCAGCTCTCTGAAATTGGCTTAGTGTGCAGCAGCAACCTAAAGAGAAGCAGTGGAGTGCTCTATGTCCCCAGAAAGCATATGGAGAACAACATCATGGGAATTATTTTGCCAGTGCTGAAGACTTTGTTGCACCTGCATTTGGCATACTGTGTGTAGTCCTAGTCTTCACATCTACAGGGTGCAGGAAATAAATAAAGTGCAGAGGAAGGCTCTTAAAACAATCAGGATGATGGAGCAGCTGGCATAAAATAAAAAAAAAATAAAAACCCTGGGACATTTAAATTTGGAAAGAAGGAGGTTGAATGGAATATTCATGAGGTTTGCAAAGTGGTTAAAAAGAACATGAAACTATTTTTCATCATAATCCACAAGACTGTAAATGCAGGCACTCACTGAATTTGCAGTAGACTAGTATGGAACAGCTAAAATTAAGAACCTTGTTTACACAAAGGTTGGTGAACTTCTGGAACTTGTTGTCACAGGAGTTTGTGGAGGCAGACAATATCAGCAGACTTAAAAGGGGATTCTGGCTTTTGTGAAGGAATTACACAAACTTCAGAGGGACTCCTGAGGCCCTGTGTGACATCTCTCTCTCTAACACAGGAATTCGAACTTTTTTCCCACTCACATGGTGCTCTCAATTCCACTATTCTTCTACAGATGTTTTTCAATACCTCCAGAATAATTTTCTCCATAACTTTACAAGGCACTGAGCTGAGACTGACAGGCCTGTAGTTTCTGGGGTTCTCCTTCTTGCCCTTCTTGAAAATTTGAATAACATTCACCCGCTTACAGTCACCTGGGACCTCTCCGGACTCCCAAGATAGCTCAAAAAGCAATGACCTTGCATGGTTGCCGTCTAGGCTTTCCCTTGCTTGTGTTGTAAAAGGATATCAGCCTAGACAGGCCCTTGGTCTGAGACAGCATGGCTGTTTCTAATTTGACCAGTGATCCTGATGTATATTGACTACATCAACAGAACATGCTAATATTAACTTTGTAATGAAATTTGTTGAAGCCAGACAATGGCTGGTTTAATTCTTTTGCACCAGTCAACTCAACCATTTGTGGACGTGAAGAGTTTAACATTTGGAAGCAACATGTGGAAGAGGATGTTCATGTACAAACCTCATTGACAGTACATCATCAGATAAAATTTGGTCACTTTTTGGAAGTAATGTGAGATAATTTTAAACATTCGATGGTTATTCTGTTCCTTACTATTTTGATCCTCGAAGGATTACATTCCATGACTTGCTCATACATTGTTAATTTTAATATATTTTGAATTGGCCATTCTTCATCTGAATGTCTTCATGCTTATATAACATGCTGAATATAACATTTTGTAGCTGATTAAAACGCATTCAAATAACATTTTCTTTTAAATCGCACAGTTAAATATCTTGCAGACATCTCTATAATTCTGTGAGTTTACTTCAATCTTACATAAAGACCCATTACTTCAGGCACCAGGTCTTGACAAAGTTTAAGACAGGAGAAGTGCTAAGTCAACATACAGTTGGAAAGCCAAAGCCTGGAGATGCTACAAGACTTCTGTGAAGTAAGTCAGGGAGTAGCAGAGGAGCTAAATCAGTGTTACATCTCTTGGGTCCTGAATCACAACCACAACATTTCTTTCCCTCTTCTCACCACTTCTATTTAAGTCACAGCTTCCTATACTGATCTTCTGCAACTGCATTCCTAGGGAAACCCAAGGGAATCTAACTTTTTGGGCCTTCCTTCTGTAAGTATGCTGCAGATGGGTGGGCGAGTTGCAGATGCCAAACCTCTGACTGGGTAAGGCTGTGTGGTAGCCAGAGAGCAAGGATGCCAAGCCACTCTCTACAGACAGGAATCAGAGCCTGCACATAGCCAAGAGTGTCCAGATGAAGATGTTAACAGACAAACGTCTGTAGCAAGAGGCATGCATTTTGGCTCCTCCTCTGCCTTAAGACACCATGATGACCCATCATGGTAAACCAAACTTGGAACAAGGAAGAAACACTGGACACATATAAAAATGCAGTTTTGTCCAAAAGACTATTTTCCAAACTTCCTCTGAGGTCAATGTGATGTTCTCTTACTCTGAGTAATATTGCTCCCAATAATGTTGTTTGAAAAATACAGATGCAGACTGAACAATTGCTCTTAACAATACAAGCCCTTAAACTCTTCAGACAGAGAGGCTAGCAGAGTTAATGAAACTGCAAAACTCTGCCATCTCAGACTATTTGCTTAGAAGTGAAATGAGGTGCCAAAAGAAACATTCCCAAGAGCCAAATTTCATACATAGCCCCAGAACCCTTCTGTACAGAAGAGAAGGGGCTGAAAGCAATAACCTGAGATGCAACTAATAGGTTGGAGGAGAATGAGTCCCTTTCTTGCTTATAGAGGTGGAGAAAGTAGCTTCCTATGTGTAACACAGGCCTTTGTACATAATCCCACGGATTCTGGCTTTTGTGAAGGAATTACACAGACTTCAGAGGGACCCCTGAGGCCCTGTGTGACATCTCTCTCCCTGACATGGGGATTTGAACTTTTTTCCCACTCACATGGTGCTCTGAATTCCACTATTCTTCTACATCAGGGCACTTTACACAGGATACATTAGATATTAAACTAATATTAGATATTAACTAACCATATGTCACATATTCTTCTCGGTGCCCAATCTCTAGATTACAAGTGATTGCAAGTCCAGATAATATGTCATTAAGGACAAAACCAATACTCATAGCAACTGTTTTGCCAAGAAACACGGAAAACCTGAACCAGGATAGAAAGAACTGTTCACCCCTTCTTGTCTTGTGACTGTCTATCTATTCTGCTCATGGATCTTCACTGGGTGATTCTCAGAACTAGATCATACATTTCCAAAGGGTACATAGCTTTTACTTAATTATTTAAATTATTTCAAATTACAGATCCTTAGTTACAGCATTTTAATGGTTACCTTCATAGTCAATAGTGTCACCTGGTTTTACTTGGGTTTGATTTCCAACTGCTGGACCTTTTGTTTTCTATTTTAAGATGCTTTATTTTTTAAACAAACAAAATTGATTTGTCCATGGAGAAGTCTAGGGAAGTATTTCAACAAATGATGGGACATGAACGTATGTTAGTTACAAGGTAATGTCCTTTAGCTTCTAGGATCTGAGCAGTAATACTGTGAGTTGCTCCTAGGTTTCAAGCTACATAATTATACAAAACAGCAGTGCTAGGCAGTGATAACATGACAGTTTATGTAGTTTTGTGTTGCTTTTGAGGTAAATGTTAGATCAGAAAATCAGGGAGACAAGATTTCTTTTTAAAAATAGAATGTAAAATACCATGCAGACAGTAAGCCATTACTCAGTATAGTCAAACCTTACCCCCGACGCTCTTGCAAAAACCACATCCTGTCACAGTTTTGTGTTTGAACAATAACAATGCTTTTACAAATATTCCTTAGCTCAGCAACTCAAAGTTTGAGTTGATTGTTGTTAGTCATAAAATAGAATTTACACATTTCAGTGAGTATGTATATGCACATGTAGATTTGTATAAAAAATATGGTGTGCACGTCTCTATGTGTTTACTTCTGTGTGGAAAGAGAACACGGTTTTTGTAAGATGAATTTTGTCTTTTGTAAGACAGAGGAATGGAGGTTTAGTTTAAAAGATGACTATCCAATTCTATAAACTCCTCAGACATCTCAGGGGACCTGTTTGATATCCGTTTGCAGTAAATAGAAATGCATTTCATCTGCTGGATTTGCACATCACTTCTGTCTCGCCTTTTCTAAAGAACTTGTGCCCTATCCGCCACAGCCTGATTAAATCCATGTTAAAAGTAGAGGTTGAATGCATCTCCCTTTTCTTCAGAACTGATAATTTTTCATTTGTCTCCTGCACAGGGCCCAGGATGGATTACACACTTCATCCTCTGGCACTGGAGGACTGTCATGTCAATATCATTACTACTGATCTTTACTGGTTGTTTGCTCTTCAGTGATGCCTGTTTGTGTCAGTCATGATCCGGAACCCTTGTGCACAGAAAATTTGTATAGAAGAGACAGTAGTTAGATCTACATAGATGGACAGTACTTAGTCTGATAGACAACTGTCTCAACAAATCACCAATTGTTCTGAGTCTCTCACGTACTATAAAAAAGGCATATGCTAAAACATCCATGGTTATTGAATTAATACATATGAAGAGGTTCCTCTTTTATCAGAAGAGCAACTTGGGAAAATGCACAAAGATGCTTTCCATAAATATGTGATAGGAGGATGGTAATGACTTGTACTGTATTGTTTAGACCTGGCAACTGGCAATAAATAGATGATACAATTGCTTCTTAGTGCAGTTGGAGAGGACAAGGAAAATAATACTTGCAGAAGCATTCAAAATTAGGAGCCAGAATATCTGGCATGCCAATTTTAGGTCAGGTGCTAAAATACTGTACTATGATAATGTGAAGACAAACTAAAATCACAAAGGAGGAAATCTAACCCTTTTATTTATCCCACCAGACATCCTGAATAATTGCTCCATATGGCTTAAATTCTATTAGGAAAAAGATTTAGTCAATGGATCCCTTATTCCAACTTACACAACTTCCCAGCTACACATTCACCCCTCCAGGAGCTGACAGACTCTGCTGGTGGGCAGATTGAAGACAAGGGGCAGCAGGAACTGAAAAGGGGGTGTCTGTTGTGTCTTTCTGCTTCCAAGGACACCACTGCATCACTTAGTTGTACCTGAGGCAGCAATTCCTCAAAAACATTTCCCCAGCTGGAGAATTGGATGACTTCTGCAGCAGACTGGACTGACAAAGATTGCAGTGGAGAAAACAAAGTGAGCAGAGCTCAGGGTGAGGGCTGAGCCCTGACTCATCTCCCTGCAGAGGCAGCCTTTTTGTGAGCTAAGAAGGAACATCTGATGAGATCCTACAAACCAGTGCAACAAGCTTCAAAGTAGAAATTATATCCTGCAGCTGTCAACAGAATTAACCATTATTTAAAAAGCACTAATGTACTAACCAAATCAGAGTTTTGAATACATAAAACTAAGATTCAGGGTCATTGCCTACTGGCTCTGATTTCAGGCTTATATTAAAAATGGGGAGTAAAAAACCTAGAACACCTTCACAATGCTTTGTCTTCAGTCTTACAAGATAAATGTAACTGTGAGGTTGTGTTTGATATGACCCAGATTTGCCAAGAATAGCAGACCTATTTAATCCTTTGGGTTTAGGTACCAAAGAAGTGCAGGAAACTATCAAATAGCAAGCACCTGCTCAGCACACATTAGTGTTCACATGCACCACAAAAAAACCCCAATGTAAAACCAGAGACATGCTAACCTTAGTATAGCTGAGTTTGGTACACGCATCCTAAGGCTCTTTATTAGTGTGGTCCTGCCTATTCTTCTAGTTGCGGGTGGGAGAAAAGGACAATGGAAATCTTCAAATTGCCTACATGACAGATTAAATAGTCTGGTTTCACAGTAGCACTAAGAAACTTGTTTACAGACCTTGAGATCACAAGCCTAAGTGGAAAAACAGGACTTTGCTTGCATCATATCATCATTAATATCTATAGTGTTATAGACAAAAGCCAGACATCCAAAGATTGCCTACATTTCCTTCAGGCAATCCACTTCAGATGCTGTCAAGTGACTTCTAGTGGTGCTCCGCCTGAAAAGAGGGATTAGCTGGACGATCCCTGCAAGGGCACTAAGTCACTCCAACATAAAAAATGTCACAAAGACAATATACAGTGATTATTTCCATTTCTAACATATCCTAAACTACATGGTTTCAGACATTGAGAAATATAGCTGGGAAAATGCAGCTGATGTGATTTGATCAGAACACTAATATATTTTACAGCAGGAAGGAATTACTGAAAATGCTGCCATGCATACAAATCTTTGCTTCTACTGACTAATAGCCTTTTTCTTGTTGGTGTATCTCCAGAGAGCTTCCAAAAATAAATTCATTCAGCTTTAAAAAAATATACATTTTGGTTTCTACTTCTGTAACTAAAAGATCGTGGAAGTGATATGTCTAGAACAGGCAATTCAAAATCTGTCTATTAAACAGGACAGTTTTTTCTAGGAACTTATAGTCCAAATTGACTTAGATATAGATTTATGAGCCAAATAGCACAATTTCAAAGTATCATTGTGCTTTTTGGCAATTCCAATTGTAAAAAGATGTACAATTGCATGCCTGGTCATAGTGAGAGAAAAACTCCCACAAGATTTGGAAGTGGTTGAAGATAATGTTTCATATCTCCTTGTCTTCCTTCTGTTTTGATTTTCCCAGAGTTAGTGCGAAATTAGTGGCCTCAGGGTCATGGATATTTCAAAGACAGGATAATGCTGTGTATAATAAGGAAAAATATAATTGTTTTTCCCCAAATGGACATTTATTTGTCTGCTGTTCCTGTTCATGAGGAAGTGAAAATACATGTTATATGGCAAGAGGAGATGCTGATACTTGGAGGTATCTCCAAAGAGAAGGAGGTAACCACTGGAAGGAATTAATCAGTATATGACTTTTCTCTGTCCCACTAAGACACTAAGCCAGTGTCTATGCATCAGCTGCGTTGTTCTCCTCTACTTTGTCACCACATTCAACTCTGACTATACCAAACTCTTCTTTCACAACAGCTACACAACGGGAGTGCTGGGATCACATAAATTAGAGACTTCCTCATGTCCCTAAAGCTGTGGACAAATTCAGATTTGATCCATAGAGAAAAAGGAAATTTGGGGAGGAGGGAAGAGGGAAGGGGGAAAGGAAGAGTGGGGAGGGTGGTGGGCGAGGTGGGGACAGAAAAGAGGAGAAATAGCCCAAAGAAAACCTGTGGTGGGGAATAGAATCAAGTCAGGAGGTGTCCCAAGAGATGTTCAAGAAAGGTAAAAAAATACAGTCTTATTATGGGGCAGACATTTTCTATAGATCCAGTGGCAGCACACGCAGAGCACAGGATGGGAAAAGCAAGGAAAGCCAACATTTACCAGGCCAACTGTACCATCTGCTCAACCAAGGTCACAAATACAAGGCTACAGCCTGAGCACCCATGTCACAAGGCTACTCTGTTTCTAAAGGTTTGACTGGTGCCTTCAGCTGTACCAAACGAGGCAGCACCACCCAGAAATCACCATAGTGCCCAAGCCATGTTGCACCTGGAAGCAAAGCCCACACACTTGCTGTGCTGCTCCCCCACTGCCTTCTGCACATTGAGAGGCTTCCTGTCTGGCCACCACATCACAAGGTCTCAGTAATTATCCAGAAAGGAACATATAATAAACACGCATTAAACTGTACTTTTTTAGTTGGTTGTATAGTTGATAGAGATGTGGAGGAGCAACATCAACAACAACGTCCTGATCTACGTAGCAAAAAGGTTTCATGATAGCTGTGCTGAAGAATATAGGATATTATAATCTGATGATTCTGTATCTAGGTAGTCACCCTCCAGCAGGAAAAAAGCTCTTAGTAAAAATGTAAAAGGCCTTGCCCAGGGACTGTAGCATGCACCTGAGGAAGACCATGTTGGACTACAGAATGAAAAATGCCACCTAACTGAACTCTGCATAGCTGCTTTGGCCATCTTGACTCCCAGGAAAATCTCTAAGTTTGCACATACAGTTCAAATCAGTCAGTGTCCAGTGACACTCTTCTAACTCTGTATGACACATGGAAAGAAAATTCTCTCCCTAGGGGACTACCTTGACTGGAAGTCAAGGTTCAAAGCTAAGAACACAAGATTGGATTTGACTCCACATCATTGAAAACTATACCACTCATGCAACAGTACTCAAAAGTACTCCCATTTTTCCAGACGTTATGTTCTACAGAGCCCATTTGCCTGGATTGTGCAATTGTGCCTGTTGGGCTGGAGTATATGGGCACAACCTGACCGTGGGTAACAGCCTTTCTGATTAGGGAGAGGCAGCTGTTACTCTGCTTCCAATCTCCGAAGACTTTATTGTCCTAAACAAACTCTGGAAAGGGCACAGACTCCTGGTTTCTGCTCTTTTTACACACTAAAAAGTACTCCCACAGCTCATCCCAGTGTGACTGGGCTTGTTTTGAACTATGGCTTCATGACTCCTTTAAGATTCATGTGGTTAGGGTTTATATGTGGGAAAAAAGCTGTTCCTCACCCCCACATTCATTCTATGCTCACATATACTCAAAACCATCCATAAAAGGTCTGATACATAGTCATTACACTGGTCAAATATGAAAGGCAGTCTTGCAAAATTTTACTCATTCACGTTGCCTGTGTGAGTCATCTTTCATTTTAACCAGTAAGTTGTTGTCTGTTGTTACCACTGAAGAAAGCAGAGAGGAATAGATCTTCTGTGACTGTAAGGCATATTCTCCCTCAGTGCTTCTTTCCTTGTGGCATTTTTGCAAGTCTGAAGTCAAAATGTTTCATTCTGATCCTATTTTATTGGGATTTCTCAATATCTGTGTGCTTCCAAGACATGAAGACCACCCAGTGTAAATACAAAACCTCATATTTTTAGTTTATCTTCAATTTAACTTTTCAGGATTTAATCAAATTATAATGATAGCCAGCTACACTTCTGGAGAATTCTCCATTACTTCCCTGAACAATGAATAATTGTCAAATCAGATGTTGCTCTCTGTTATGTGTTCAATTGTTGATGTCTGTCCCTCCTCTCAGCAGCAATGGACACACTGGTAATGACCCAAGCTTAAATATTTTTTGTCATATTTGGAAAGGTGCAGCAAAGCTGGAGATTGTTTCTATAGTCCTGAAACTACCAGGTCAGATTATAGGACTCCCTTGAAGAAAGTAGTCATTAACCTTTTTTGAGTCACTTATAAGCAAGGAGCGACAGCTTTCCAATCTTCTCATGATGTTCATTATACACACTAGACCTCTTGGGAATATCTGAAGCATTGCCAGAAGTGGTTTTTATTTTCTTAGCTGACATGAGTAAAAGCTTACAGATGCTGGATACAGTTTACGTTCTACTTAACTGTGCTATTATGCTCACTGGAGTTGCAAACGAGTCCTCTTCAGGACTACTCACGGGGAACTAGTTTCAAGTACAACAAACTGCTGTCTTTTGGAACACCATTTCTCAAGAAAATATCAACAAATTCTTAATTCTTTTAGTTATTGTTTAAGCAATTATTTCTGCAGTCTGTCCCATCTTTGCATGTAAAAATTCCCTGCAAATAATTTACCAGTAGTCTAGTTTGCTTCAGTGAACAGAATTCTTCAGGTCATTAGTTTTTGGTATTTTTTTAATGGTAAGATGAGAAATTTAAGTTCAAAGCACTCATAATCTTTTAGATATTGTACTTAAAATCAATATGAGACATAACTCTTAAACTGAGACCCATGACAGTGCTTCAGTACAGTATGACATTATGTTGCATTTGAATTGATTATTTAGGTAGCTGATGCACTTTCACAGCTCACTCAGTACCTGCATACTTTTGCAATCTTCAATGTATTTATCATAGTATTTATATTCAGTGAACCTAGTCCCTACAACGGCAGACACTGTACCATATAATTCCTTCCTAAAACACTCTTTGGTTACCAACTTTGCCAGGATCAGATTGTGCCCATAAAATTCCCCTCCCTGTACTTGCCAATCTTAATTTCAAAACTCAGTGCATTTGTGGCTTTACTTACATCAGAGGTCTGGTTCGGAAAGTCACTGTAGTCCTATTTTACAACCCAACTACACTTAGGACCACTTTCAGAATCACTATCCCTCTTTGCTGAAACCTACTAGTTCCTGCCCCATATGTGTATAGCCAGGAAAGTTTTTATTTGTTTAATAGCTGAGGACTTGGATGACAGGAAACTCAGCACTTGGACTGGAACAGGTTGGATAATGGCACTTTTTATCTGTGTGACTTGGATTTGAAAAAGCTGAAACTTTGAACTCTGCCCCGTTCCTTGCATTTCCTGGTAACTATAACAGACATGGACCATTTGTGAACAGCTCAGATCTTTGGGCACCACTTATATACACAAGACTTGATTCAACACCCAGTAGAGTTAATGGAAAGACTTTTGGTTGACTTCCATTCTCCCTGGACCAGGAATATTTCATAGGTCTAGAACATACACGTGTCTTTTGCTGCTTTTTCTCCACGTAGTAGCACATACATATTGCCTCTGCAAATATTTTCCAATTAATGGTCCAAAATAAAGCCCCAAGTGCTTTAGCACAAAGTTCCCTTCTTCACAGCAAATTTCCAAAGAGGCATAAACAGCAACTGTGAGTCACCACACCTAAAATGACAAACCAGTAAGTAGCAAATATTCAGTAAATATAATATACCACCTATAATGTGCAGAAAAACAAACAGAAAAGCTTTGAAATAAGATTCCCACTATAAAGATGTGAGTTTGTACAAATGCTGATCCCCTTATGAAAAACTGCAGCAATCAGAATTGCTGGGGAAAATAGGAGAATTATGTGAGACTTTACCCCAGAAGTCACAGGAACAGTATTTTTGTTCGTATATAAAAAATAAATTATTTCTGCTGATTTGTAGTGGAAGTCATTGATTTTTTTCACTGACAAAAATTATTGTTAGATTGCCAAAATTGTAAAAGAATCATGAGATGTTTCATTAAATGTAACAATTGAACTGAGCTCCTGTAAGAATGGGAAAACTTGCAGATTGCAAACTTTGCACAGCCTATGAACAAAAGGAAATTTTCCCTGCAAGCTGTTAAGAAAGGATCTCAATGTATTTGAGATAGAAGAGAACAGGAACTTCTGTGGGTGGGACAGCTGGACTAGCAACTTTCGGAGAGCGGCAGTCCTGGAGCCTCTGGCCACAGATGGGCTAATTGCATTAGTACAGTTACTTCTGTGAAAAGCAGCAGTGGCCCTGCTGAGCTTACATGCCGTGGAATCATAGCAGTCTTGTTGAGATGGCATGAGTATCATTATTTACATTCATAGCCACCTCACAGCACAAGGAAAAATTAGGTTTTTAATAGTAATAGAGTAGCTTGCCCAGATGCAATCTCCAATAAGCGCCTCAGGGCACCAGGACCAGAGCAAGTGAGCCTCCTGTCCTGCAAGCCTAGCCATGGGGACACTTGGTAATCCTGGGAGCAGGCACCTGACATGCAGCCATTTGTACCACCTTGCCCCATTTACTGCTCCCCACTGAGGAAGACTCGTCTCTCAGTGCCATGAGACAAAAATCAGGTTTTTTAATCACCCAAATTTGATTCGATGGTTGAAGTAATTGAAGTGTTCATCATAAATCGGAACACATCGGAAACCAAAGTTTCTGAGCTCTTTAAGGATGCAAAAATAAGAACAGGATAGGAAAATATAAGAATCAACCTGGTTTTCCATTTGCACTCAAACACTGAAAAATCCAGAGCAGTGACTGCGCTGGGACCCAATGAGATGAGATGGGAATGGATTGGATTGGGACGGGAACCCGGGTCTGCAGTGGGTGCAGACGAGGTGACTTCATCTCTCACCTACCCCAGAACAGACCCCAGTTAGGGAACACCAGCGTTTTTAAAAAGCCAAATGGATCTTTTGTTCCTCTTACAGGCTCCTCATGGAAGTGGTCACAGCACCAAGCCTGACAGTTCAAGGAGCATTTGGACAATGCTCTCAGGCACATGGTGTGATTCTTGGGGATTTTCCTATGCAGGGATAAGAGTTGGACTCGATGATCCTGATGGGTCCCTTCCAACTCAGAATATTTTGTGATTCTGTAATACTGGAATAGTTCCAAAGAGGACTAGGATAACACATCAGAAAAGTTGAGATGATAAATAAAAGATCGAAAGAGGAGATGCCTATAGATATAAAAGATAATGTTTGTTTTTCTTTCCAAAAGCATGTCTTGAAAACCCAACATGCTGCAAGAACAGACTGTACTGGCATGGGCAGACAAAAAGTAATGGCAAAACCCAGTAAGTCACCTTTCAACCACATAAACAAACTTGTCTCTAGGCATGACATCACAGCCTATAAAAGCCTTCAGTGCTAGGGTTTCATTCTGCTTTAAAGAGTGTCATGAACATTAATTTTAGACTTGACTTGTTAAATAAACCCAGAGGGAAAACAAGTAATCAAGACTTTCCTCTATTCATCAAAGATCTGAAGGCAATGTTTCCCACCAGTTGCCACAGCGTATTTCAGCCTTTTTCCTGAAGAGCAGCATAGCTAGAAAGAGCTATGGGGCATGGATAGTCCTCCTAGCAGGGATGTGAACTGCTGGTTTATCTTCTGAAAGATTAGAGCGTTTTTTTTTTATTGGCAGTACATTGACTGTAGCAAAATGAAGAGGGTCCTCTTAGACAAATATAGACATATAACCCATCCCCTCCTGAAGATGTTTATGTTTGTGATAATGCCTGGCAATAAACCAAGCTCCCACTGAAAATCCTGAATCTACTTCTCCAGAAAGAACAATTTAGAAATAATATCAAAACAGTGTGTTATATCCAAACAATAATGTGCCACAGAGTGACAAACCACTGAAAGACAGCTGTCAGTGATCTTCCCCAGATCACCACCAGCAAGAGAATACTCCCCTAACAAGCAACTCTTTTAATGGATAAGAAGGTTCTCTCTTGGATCAGTCACCGGTGTTCCAGTCACTGCTGGGGTCCATGCCCCTGCACTTTCACTGAGTGGCAGCTAATGATTAATTTAAAAGCAGAGAATTTGAGTGAGGGCGAAGGTATGTCCTCCATTGCTTTCTCCTTCATTGCTTTTAGACTCTCATGAGGAAAGAGAACAAAACGGTACAAAAATAGCCGAACTCATGATTGCCTCATGTGTTTAGTATAAAAGAAAGGTCTTGTAAAAATCTCACTTCTTGTGCTGATTACAATTATTTATTTTGCCAGGTGCTGGGGAAAGATTAAGAGCAGGAATTTGATGAGCACAGTCAGAAATCAACTATTTTATGACCTTCATCAGTCGCCCTTCATCAGTCTTTGGATGGCTCTTTTCCTAGAAGATTTTCCATAGAATTAATTACTTTAATTTTCAATTCTGTACATGAACCAAAGCAGCAGAACCATGATAGAAGTTGGTCTCTGAGACAAAGCACATAGTTCTACTACATGTGGCATCAGTGTTATGACACGCTGGATGACCTGGGGTGGGAAACTACGCAGTCACTGGAACACAACTAGGTCATGGAGCACCCAGAAGATATGCTCATAAGCCATCTCTACACACACTGGGATCCCTCCCTCTACCAAAACTGCAGCCATTATTTAGTGATTTGTCATTTGTTTACATAAAAATGTTGTCCTCTCTAAGGGTTCACTTCTGAAAATAAGCCTCTGTTTTAAATGCCTTGATAGTGACTGCATAAATTTACATGACTCATTTCACAATCCTTGGAAAATTGCTTTGCTTATCATGGGTACTCAACATTTCTTTGAGATAAGTTTGCAGTGGGAGCTGCGGGGGAAGGCTAAACTGGCAAGACCTCAAAATCTGAGGAAATCATAGAATGCTGCTAATAACATCTTTGTGTTTTGCCTCAACAACTATTTTTACAACACAAGAAATTGTGCCAGAAATTCAAATTACATTCATTTTATTACAGTTGTCCAAGTTTTTTGAATGCAGGTATAATCCAGTTTGCATTGAGGGAGGAGCCAATTACTGAATCACAGAATGAGAGAACTGTGGAGCCTGGAAGGGACCTCTGGAGGTCATCTTGTCCAATCTACCTAAAGACAGTGGCCCAAGACTATGTCCAGAGAGAGCTTTTGAATGTCTATCCAAGCATGGAGACTCCACAGCATCTCTGGACAACCTGTGCCAGTGCTCTGTCACTCTCAGAATGAAAAAGGTTTTCCTGATGCTCAGATGGAGCCTCCTGTGTTTCAGTTTGTGCCATTGCCTCTGGTCCTGTCACTGGACACCACTGGAAAGAGCCTGGCTCTGTTTTCTTTACTCCCTCCATCAGGTATTTATACACATGGACAAGATCCACCCTGAACCTTCTCTTACCCACAATGAACAGGTTCTTCCATCCTTTGCTATTACATTTTCTTGAGTATAAATGTTCAGCTGGTAAATCTGACCTGTTGCTCATTTACCCTTGCCCAGTGCTCTTTGAAAAGTGTTTAGGTGATTTCCTGTTTAAGGCACATCACAACATGGGGCTCTCCTACATCAACTTTTACCCAAGTTAAGAATAGCAGCCAACCAGCCTCCTTTAAAAAGCTGGTTCACATCTGAACCGAGACTATAACTAGTCCCTGTGCCAAACAGAAGCTGAACTTTCGGGGAGAAAAAAAAACTAACTTAACTCAGGGTACTGGCCATAATTCATGAAATTCCATACTGATCCATTTCCAAAGATTTTATTAAAGGCAAAACCCAATTGGTTTGGAAAGAACTAGTTCTTCCTCCAGTGGAATTTCCACCACACTGAATGTGGCTTTTCCCATAGTACAATGCACAATGCTACTAATGTTACAGGATAACCATAGGCCAATGTGATGTGCCAAAAGACGGCATACTAAGAACATGAGAAATGTTGGTTGTAAATTTTGGCTTCCAAGGCTGAATTGACTCATGCAGCTTTAGAAACACTATTGCAGCATTTTGCACAGGTGATGAATCTGGAGAAAGACTAGAAAAAATACAATCAGATACAGCATATAAAGCTAGGTGAACTTTAAACTGGAACAAAGTGTCATACAATATTGGTATCAAAGTAAGATCTTCCCAGCTGTTGCAGCTGGAGCCATTCTTAAAACTGCAAAAGTAAAATCCATCCATACCTTAATCTGAAATGAAACTGTTCTTGCATGTACCCATCCATGTTTTTTTCCTCTCTAGTATCTCTAACTTCAGTTTGAACACAAACACAATTTAGAAGTAGAACTATTTTTAAGAATGGATGGATAGTAGGGGTTTCTTTGAGACGTCATGAGCTCTTCAATTAGTGTAATATGCAAGATGGATCTATGCAGAAAATAGGAAAAACTGCTGTGATACCTAATCATATATGGCTCTAATATTACCCATGCACCTTTGAATAAGAGGCATAGAATGACTCAGAAATGTGAAAAAAGTTTTTTTTTTTTATTGTTTAAGACAGGAATTTTAAATTATAAGTTACACATCTGAGTAATGCAGTTTGAAGTTGAGACATATCACAGATGGACTGAATCAGAGTCACAACACTGAATGAATTCTCCAATACAGGATTGTTGAAGAAAACCTTTATTTCAGGAAATCTATAATATTACTTCTTACATAGACAGTGCTTGAGTGAAAGGTTATTATCCCTGTCTCATTTTAATGTCTTTCCATCTAGAGCTAAATTTCAAAGAGAATTGCCTAAAATATCTATCAATAAATAATTATATGTAGCTCTCATCCATTCTGCATTTCTAGTTAATATTTCTATATAAAGGTTATATAGAAAGCAGTATACAGCAAATATTATTCACATTTCTGAACATAATTCCTTTTTAAAAAAATATCAATCACATCCTACTTCAAATTACTGTATTTTTAGAATATGCAGAAATTGTATCTATGTATCTTCTGCCAGAGAGGGATGGAGAGTACATTTATTTTAAAATGTAGGCCTCTTACTTTTTGGATTTATATTTCTGTAGAGTGCTACAATCTTCATCTTTTTTTCCCAGTAAATCTCAATAAATCATAGCAAATAGAATTGCCTTAAATACAAACATGAAGATTTGTGAGCAAAACTGTGGGGTTTCCTAAATTTTACATCTGTTTCAGTGTCTGTAGTCCAAGTATTATATGTGTAATATCTCAGTTTTTAATTTATTCCACTTCTCTTTTCAGAAGAGACCTCATTGTCATCTTCATTCAGTGACAACAGTCACTCTCTTCCATCTCTCCAGCAAGACAGTGCTGCCTTGAGTCATGTTCCAGTGTCAACAGCCATTGTCCCTCGTAGCACACCTCCAGTCTCAGGAGGAATAGCCCTACATTTCACATAAGGGACATGTCCTGCACAATTTTACCATCTAGCCTGGTAGAGTAGTTCCAATGATGACCATTTAAGGATTTCTCAAACTAAATATTGTAAAATACTGTATGAGCAGAAAACAGTATTTTCAGAGCCCAAAGGGCAGTGCTAAGCCTGATTGTCCCTTCCAAACATGCACAGGGACCTCCTCACCCTCCTAGGCACAGGAAGCCATTTCAGCCCAGACTGGGGTCACCAGCCTCTGCCCCAGTGTTGCCACAGCAGGACCAGTCTCCAGCTATTGAGGCAATTAGTTAGGCCACGATGTCTTTCTGGACAAAACAGAGTTCTTGCCCTTTTCTTCCTGATGGGCAACATGAGACAAGTTTGATTACTCTTATAAGCTGATTTTTCCACTCCTAGACATCACATCTGTATGCAGATCTCCAAGTTTAAGTTCTCTGATTGCACCAACTGGATGCACTTCTAGAGGTTTCCTTAGAGGGAACACGGAGCTTTCTATGATTTTACAGGAAACTGATACTTCTTTTAGAGTGACTAAAAAACTAAGATTTAATTTCATAGGCTAAAAGATGAAGTGGTAAATAAAATGAGATTTTCTGTCTGTTACTGTATCAACTAAAGGGATGAGCAACAGCACAACTTGTGCTCTACATGTGGAACAAAAGAAGGAGCAGTCAGAAAACAGCCTCTCATAAAACATTCTTTTGGTCAAGAGTAAGGATTGTCCTTATGAAAATGATGAAAGTAGCTTCATTTCTGGGATTACTACAAGTTGATGGAGTTTAAATGAGGACACTTACCACCTACTATGCAAGAGCTCCTTACATCATTCTCTATCCCACCTCAGCTGAAGAAAGAGCTTGTGTTTTAAAGGAATTCATTAAAGACAACATACAGGTAAGAAGAATATGGCCCTTAGGGAGTCTCTTTTTCTTGAAATTTCTTATTGTCATGGCTCATTTATAAAGCACTCAGTGAACTGATGACAGCTCAGTGTTTAGGCCAATACTCATTAATCTACTGCATCAAGAACTCATTAGTGCTGCTTTCACTTCCTGTCTTTCTAATCACCTCTCCCAGATGCCAGAAGAAATCTGAACAACCTGTAACCCTGTGATAGTACAGGGGTCTTGTGCAAGATGGTCTCTCCACCTGGTTTCCTTGACCTACAGGTGGGAACTTATACTGTGCCAACACTGTTTTCAATCATGAAAACACTTTAATTTCATGCCACTCTTTAAAGTAAAGCTTCTAATCTTTACTATATATTTAAACATCTCTCCCTTCAAATTTCTGAAAGCTGCACCTATTTCACTAGCAATTTTCTTGCCTCATTTTGGGGAAGCAAGGGCTGTAGAAGGAAAACACATTTTTCAGGCATGCATTTGAGAAATGGGACAGATATATGAAATGTTTGGTGCTGTTTTGACTTCTGTTGCTACTGAAAAGAGATCTGCTAGGGAGATTGAGAAATATAACTGCAGGATACTACCTTAGAGGATGCACTGGCTTGGATTTTCAGGCTACAGACATTTTCTGTCAGATATACTGTACAAAAGGGCATTGCCAAATAACAACAGAGAGTATTCACGGTATTCTGAGGAACTGCCAAAGAAAACAAGTCTGCAGATTACACTTTATTTGATGTTAGGTTGACATTTCTCACATCAACAGAGTTTCTGGAACTTGAAATTTAAGGATTAACATTAAGTATGGATTCTGAGACAGGATTTCAGATTTCTAGTCAAACCTCTGTTATGGTTTTATATCTTTGGTTATTTACCCACAATGCAACATAAGGTTAAAATTCAAAGCCACTATAGTTAAAAGAGCATTGTTTTCACTGTCTTCCAGTGCACAAAAAAAGTACTTTTGTCCGTTGGAATTACATAGAAGAAACAGATTTGGCTTAAAATCATCTCACTTCATAGTTGACACAGTAGCTACATATAAGAAGAAAATAATAAAATCCACCCAGAAGACTTCCTGCTTGTTAATTTATTGCAACAGTAGTATAAAAGCAGGAAGAGGACTAACAGTTCAAAAAGATACAGGGAGACTTGAAAAGGGCAATACTGCTACAAGTATTGACAATAAGGAACCCTAAAACTCTGTGCCCAAAACTCTATTTTACAGTTTTGGATGCAAGACAGGTAAGAGCTAAATGCAAGTTACATGTACTGCATGATCCAGGAATCCTGGAAACTTTCTTAATCTTTCATCCGTATACTTCCAGAAAAATAAAAACAAAACAAGTGCTTGAAATAGCAGGAAGTCAAAGAGAGTAGAAGATAGAGGACGGATCCCTGCTTGTCAGACTTTTCTTTGCCAGGCTAAACAAGCCCAACTCTTACAATCACCAGGTGCTCCAGCCCCTGGACCACCTTGGAGTTCCTTAGCTGAACTTGCTCCAACATGTCCTTGTCTTTCTTATTTCCTGGGATCCCAGAGCTACACAAGCAGGAGGGCTGAATAGGGGGGGACAGCACATAAGCTTCAGGAAGGAAAGAGGGCATGGCAGAAGGGAAGAAACACTGTGCCAGGCATGACATGTTGATATAATTGATAAAGAGAAAACTGCTCCTGCACGGTGTACAGTAATTTTAGTCACTTTTTTCTGTTCATTGTCATGAACAGAACCCAAGGTGCAAACACTAAATAAAGTGTTGCAATTTTCCAGTGGTGGTTGCTATGAGGCATAAACATCAGGGCACTAAAACAGATCAACGTCTCACATTTGTTTCAGTTTGGCAGCTGCAAAACCACTATTACTCCAGGTATTTATCAGTTTTATATACTTCTGCTTATCCCAGACATGAACACTTTTTTTTTTTTTTGTTAACAATACTGGAGTTCTGTAACTTATAAATGACTTTATTTTGCTCAGAGACCAATAATTCTGGTGAAGTTCATGACAGTAGTCCCTGGATAGGTTCCCTCTCTAATGGAAAAAGATACAGCTTTTGTTTTCTTCTTTCTGGTATTTCCT
Source organism: Pseudopipra pipra (assembly GCF_036250125.1). NCBI lineage: Eukaryota > Metazoa > Chordata > Aves > Passeriformes > Pipridae > Pseudopipra > Pseudopipra pipra. Next base: position 84,943,911 of record NC_087551.1, on the reverse strand, counting down.
GTGCATCTGAAGCCTTTCTACTTTCATTACAGCTGAAGAAAGAAAATACATTTCCTTCAATATTTTTAACTCAAGAACTTTACAGGAATATCATGCGCTGAAAATGAGAGACAAAGTATTTTATTTCTTCTTTGTCTCATTTTCATTGATTTGTTCAATATTTAAAATTATACAAATAATCTTGGTAGTGACTTGAAAGATAATTCAAGGCTGGTTAAAAAGGTCGAGTTATTAGAGCCATATCGCATTTTCACACTAAGAGATCAATGGGTCTCTCAAAGCAACCACCCAGAAATGTCATGTTCTCAAAACTTTAGGAAACTCTTGAAAATCCAGTGAGTAGCTTGCATCGCTGCAGGAAGTAACAAATATGAGCTGCACAAAGAAAAGGTACAGTGGTAATGAATGAAACCTTCAAGACATCCCTGTCTGTAGAGGAATGAAAGATAGTGGGAGTCAAACTGGGCACAACACTATTCTGTAAGAATAGTTCAGAAACAAACAGTGGTTTTCAAGGATGAAGAAATTCAGAGCCACAAATCCGACATAGAAATTAAACTCAGGGCAGCGTTTGTGTGACAACTCTGAATGGTCTTGCTGCATTTCCTCATCAAAAAGGAAATATCTGATTACTAAGGGCTTTCTAAGTCTCCAAGCTTACAGAATGTTTTTGTGGAATCAAAGCAGGACTATAAATTCAACCTCACTAAATTTAGTGGAAAAACATAGCTGATCTTAAAAGGCAATTTCAGAATCACTCTTGAGGGGTAATTTGTCCCAATTAGCTCATAAACGACACAAAAGAGTAAAAACAATGAGATGGAAACATATTAAGCATAACTCAATGAAAATGGATTGAGCCTTTTTTTCCAGATGCCAATAGTGTATCAGCACTAAAATCAGTGTTAGACTCCATTCTTTTCAGCTGAATGTCATCTAAGAAATGTTCAGATGTGGAGAAGCATTTTCTTTAATTCCCACCTCCTTTTCCAGACCATGAAAGTTATGGCTATGCATCTTTTATCTAGCTGATTGAGACAAAACCTGGTGGTCTTCTGCAGGACACTGAAGGAAGTAAAGCCTTTATTAGAAGCTGTGTTTTCTTGACAGCTAAAAGCTGGTCTGATCTTTTTGACTTTGAAGACCAGAAGTACAACAACCTTCATAACAGTGTGTTCAATGGGACACCTAAAATAAAATTACACAAAAGGTATTAATTCTTATTTAAAAATCTGACATGAAAACAATTCTTGTTCTCACAGTGCAACATCTTCCCAAAATGTTTTCCCATTGGTAGCTTTGGTCTGAGCTGCAGTCAAAAAATGCCAACACATTATTTCACTTCATAACAACAGTGGACAACTTCAAGGACTACGTGACTCCTTTAATATGCTTTCCACAGAAGAATTTGTTTTGGAAACTTGCTAATAAGAATTATTGCCTTTAAGATCTGTAGAGATTGATCAAGTTATCACTAATATACTCTTTTTATTTATTTTTTTTTTAGTACAATGAGGGGCCTTCATGGGAACAAAGATCAACTGCTTATGTCGTTTTTTGAAACTCTTTACGTCTGGCCATATCAGTCACTGTCCCTTTATCTTCTTTAATAAGCCTCTCTGTGCAGTCAGCTCTATGGCATTCAAGAGACTACTGCAAAACCACAACAAAAATAAAAATTAAGGCCAGCACTCTTACATGTCTTCTTTCACTGTATTTTTGCCTACTATTGCACAAAGATCTCAGCAGTGCTGCATTACTACAATATTTAGTCTCCATAAATGAGTAACAGCATCTGGGTATTTTTGCAGTTTTGCTATCCATGCTATCAGAAATGCAAATAACTTGCTCTTTGATTGAACAGTTGTGGGACAAAGGCTCTCTTCATTAAGTTCCCCTCTGCAAACACAGAATCACAGAATGGGCAAGTTTGGAAGGGACCACAATGGGTCATGTGGTCCAAATTCCCTGCTCAAGCAGGGCCATCCTACAACACATTGCACAGGATTGTGTCCAATTCTTGAATATATCCAGTAAAGGAGACTCCACATCCTCTCTGGGTAATCTGCTCCAGTGCATGGTCACCCGCACAGTAAAGAAGTTCTTCCTAATATTCAGGTGGAATTTCCTGTGCATTAGTTTTTGCCTGTTGCCTCTTGTCCTATTGCTGGGCACCAGCAAAAAGAGCCTGGTTCCATCCTCTTTACATCCTCCTTTCAGATACTTATAGACATTGATGAGGTTCCCTCTCAGTTGTCTCTTCTCGAGGCTGAACAGGCCCAACTCTCTCAGCCTACCAAATGCTCCATACTAATTTCAAAGAAGCAGCAGCCCTTTCCCATCTGCTTGTTTCTACCCACAGTTTTTGCCAAAATGAGAAGAATTGTGTAGATAATTAAAATTTAGCTTTCAAACAATTCCCTTCTTTAAAATTTCCAGACTACGTAAATGGCTCGGTTGTGTATGAGATATTCAGGAATTGAAATTTGTATGTGCATTGAATCTGTATCACTCCAGGATTCCTTTGGCTCAGCTTTGCAACAACTTTCCCAGAAGTGCCATCAGTAGCCCCACCACCCCCTGAGAGTCATTCCCCCGAGAATTCCTGGAAGTAAGTTGTTCTTCCTTGTTGGCCTCAACTGGTAAACATTCATTTATAAGCTGTCCAAACATCTCCAGTATTTTCTCCATAATTTGGATGAGCCAGTGAAAGTCCTTTTTACTTCAAAATGCACTGTCAGAAGTCTGACTCTGTCAAACTTGGTGGCAGAGGTAAAAGAAGTGTTAACAGGTTTGGAGATTGTGAGGATTTCTAAATTAAATATAAATGCTTACCAGCACTTGTTTCAAGTTCAGAAATGGTCATGACTTGTACTTTGTAATTCTGTGCCTGTAGGAAGCACACAAGCTAGAACTTGTGTCCATCCTGCAGATATATGAGCAAAATTTTGTTATTAAAAATGTATTAACTACCAATAAGCTAAGGTTTTGTTAAATGTGTAAATATTTCAGGTCACCAGATAATAAAATAGTGGCATCTCTATTAAGATTGATATCAATACAGAACACAAAAAATACAAGGCATCCTTATCAGGCATTTGGTATATTTTGTGAAGAAATACAAAATAATTTAAAATATATGCTTTAAATTAGGTAAAAATTTCTGTTTGGAAGATACAAAGAAATCTTTTAGATGAAGATATAGGCATTTAGTTAATCTTATCCTAGAGACACACTTAATGCCAGAAAAAAGCAGATGGGAGATAATGTAAGATGTCATTATTTTCAAATATAAGAGAAACTTTTTAATCACTTCTCCAGATTTCTACCAGTATCTTTTTTTTTTCTTTCTGCAAGACTCATGCCTTTATTTATTGCACATGAAGCTGCAGGACATGTTTTTGATACTTAACTCCCCACAATTAGAAGGAAACACAAAGAATTAATGGCTTTGATTCTCCTTTAAACGTTCCTCAGTTCGAACCGGAATTATTCTCTTACAGTCTAAAAGGCATATGGCTATAATCAGGATCACTCTTTGAAATACCATTTGTTTGTATTTCCTTTCACTTATAATCAGTCAGGCAGTCTACGGAGGTATATAATTTCCATTAGTGGACACTAAAATTTGCCATACAGCTTCCAATGCAGACTAACATTCAGTGGTCAGGAAGCCAGCCTGCATGTTTAGCTTCACTTCTGTGACAGATGTCTTGCACAATCTTAAGAAACAGAATTCCAGCTTTCCCAATTAAGTCAAAAGGGTTTGCTCCAGGTCCTATGGCAAAAGCCATTTCTGTTTCTAAGACAAACCTTTATTAAGATAGCATGGATAGGAAGGATCACCACCAGTCCATTCTCCTCCTCAGTTACCAAGTAATTCTTCTGGCCCACTGTTGTTCTTTTCCAAATTGTTCTTGTCACCCTCTCTAGGTAAAGCCGTGATCAAAGTTGTGCCAACACAGATAAGCTCCCATGCAGGGAAGAGCCGGCACATGTACAGTCCAAGCAGAACAGAGCTCGGCAAACACCAGACACCCACTTCCTCAAGCAAGCTATTTGCTAATACTGGACTCAGTGCTGCTACAATGCTCACAGCTCATGAGGAATTAAAGGTTGTGTAGCTTTAGGTACTCTCTCCTGTTCAAATAGCTCCTCAGGTGGAAAGTGTCTCTCTGCAGCAGCCATCCACTAGAAATCCCAAAAAAGGCAGACTCTGAGTGTCAGTTGCTACCTCATTTTCTTCACCAAATGCCTTGCAGATTGAATTTTTTTAAAGTCTTATTCATACCTCAGACAGAGGAAGCCTCTTCTGCTTTCATCCACCCACCTCTAGATACCACAGCCCAAATACCTATTTTAAGACTATTCCCATTCTAACTGATTTTTGGTACCCAGCATTTCCAAAAGATTGAGTAACTAACCCTAATACAATACACACATATCAGTGCCACAATGCCTTTCAAAAAATGAATAGACACATAAATTTTCAGTAGTTTTATTGAAAAATGCCTCTTTCATTTCAGAAATAAATAATATAAGGCAGTGAAATTCACAATGTGCAGTTAAAATATAAAAGCAGCAATTCTATATCCATAGTCTTGCAAATGATTTCCAACTGCTTTTGATAACTAAGAAACACTGTATTCTGAAAAAAAAAAATCCATACTAAATATACAACATAAACATGCAATTCCATCTCTGCAGGATTGACTGCAATTTGGCATAAATGTAACTGTGTCTACAAACAAGGAGATTTCAGGCATTATTAAACTGTATCCAGTTGATACAATGATTTCAGCTACTTAATGTTTGTGGTGTTTAGAGGAGATGTATAAGAGCAGTATATGCTCTGCAGATTGTAATTCAGAATAGAAGAAAATGACAATGATATTGGAAGGAGAGGGAAATTATTGTTTCTTTTTTAACTAGATAATGCAAACCTGTGATCTGACTGAACTGAAAACATGCATTTGAAAAAGAAGAAAAATGCAGAGCTAAAGCAGACAGTCCTTAGAAAATTTGCAGCAGCTCTGTGGTTATTTTTGGTTTGGTTTTTTGGTTTTCATTTTTTTTTTATTTATTTGTTTTTACATTATTTTAATGAAAAGGCAGAACCGGTATAACTGAATGCACACATTAACCTGTATGCAGCCACTACAAGCAACAGTATTTTACAAGCATTTCCAGAGCAACATGAAGTCTCTAGGTACACACATTGCTATCACCACATAAGCAAGATACAAAACAAGGTTGCATCTGATATAAAAAGACCAGAAAGATATATTGCAAAAGGAATGATGCACTCTCCCTGCATGTATCTGCAAATGCAAGTACAGCAAAAAAAATCCAAAAAACCACCAACCAAAAAAAACCAAAACAAGACACAGATCTTTTATGGTTTTGTTTTCGTTTTTCCTGACAGTGATCTTTTCCAGCGCATGTGCTCAGGGTATTCTGGTGAATGCATTTCAACTCCATAGTCCTCATACTCGTCCTCTCTCCTTTCTGACTCCATAGGTACTATAAAGGGTTCACCTTCAGGTTGATAGGGTCCACTTTCAGGCACGTATGGTTCTGGTTGAAAATAGTTGTCCGATTGAACATAATAGTTATCGCATGTCTTTGAATCCACATATGCAATGAAAGTTAGTTTTTATACATAATGTTAGTTCAATCTTATTTTCATATAATAAATACATAAATTAGTAGTTCACTGGGGGTATTTTTCAGTTTTGCTGATGAATGCTTTTTTGGTAGTAAAATAATAAAAGGTTTAAAATTCAACTTGAAAGACTTCATATTTATAATACATAAAACATTGCAGAAAGAGTCTTAAATTACGCAAGGGACAAATTGTGGTAAAATTATTAAAAACAAAACAAAACCAAAGCAAATAAAATAAAATTATTATTTTACAGCTACTTTAGTAAATCCAAGCACTGGACTTCATTTTAAACTGCGTAATTAGTAGAAGACATGGAGCAAGTAAAATGAAGAGATGGGTTTGGCATATACTAATTTTCTCTGAGAATGGGAAAGTAATTGTAGACATAACTATCACCAGCGGCAATATACAGTACATGTCATTTTCTCGTGCTGTTCCTCGTAACATACCGAGTTACAGCTGGTGCTTCAGGAACACCAAAAACTACAGCAAAACAGAAGAAAAATAATTATAAAACTTTGATATTTATAACTGCAGTTACAGATCCAACAAGATTACACATGAGAAAAGGCACATGCCCCGATTCAGACATGTTGGTAACAAGCAACAGACAGGTAGGTTTCATAAGTTGTCAAAGATGTTATTCCGGCCTATAGCAAGCAGCAGCAGGCTTTTATGCAAAAGTATCATGTAGGGTTGTTAACAGATTTTAGTGGATACAGTCCCATACAAATCATTTACAAGCCACAATTAGTTTACTATTTACATAAGTTATTTTTCATTTTCCAGGTTAAATCCGTCTCTCTACTAATGGCATTACCTTTACTGGTTAGTAGTTTTACAAGCCTCCTTCGCCACTGAGGCTTTTGATGGTCTAGGTCTTTTTTAAAAAAGAAAGACTGTCTGTTTTATAGTTGAAATGCAATAGGCTTAATGAATTGACATCACTGTCCTTTATCTCATTCACAAGTTGTGTTAGTAAAAGTATCTCCCCGTTCTATGAGGTCAACATGGTTCAGAAACCATATCCATGGTGAAATATCCATACAGACTCATTTTCTAATAAGCACGTGCGCAAACATCTCAGAAACAGGACTTTCATGTATTCAAACTGTAAGCAGCACTGGCGACTTAGAAAATGTGTTAGCCGAAACCTGAAACAGGTCAAAGATGATGTTAGTCTTTTAAAAAGTCCATCTGATGTGCAAAAAAATACTTTCATCCAATTAAATACATAACAGTTAAGTCATAAGCATATATTTATATATGTATACATAGCTGCTTACTAGAAAGGAAAACACTGCTGAATCACAGGCAGAATTTTCTTTATTTTTCATTTAAATAAGAATTTTGTGTGATATCTGCAGAACCACTTGGCTCTTTAACCAGCAACACTGAGTCTGCAAGTGTGTACATATATATATATATCTCTTTTCTTTTTTTTTTACTTTTCATGGGTACATGCACAATATGCTAACAGCAAACCATATCAAATAGTAGTATCACATACATTAATTTTGAGGTCTGGCAAGGCATACATATTAATTTGTTAACAATACCGTGGTCCTGCAGGATCCCTATGTTAAACTATATTAGAATCTTTCCAGTCAGAAATTGCTGGCCGCTGTGACCCTTCATTTTGATTCCAGAAGCAGCCTACTGTTTTGAGCTACATCACAGAGTGGAAGGCTTATATGACCCAGGGCTAATCAGAGACTCCATGCTGTTTAATTTGGTAGATATTGTAGGACAGTGGTGCTTTTCAGTTGTCTGCATTGTTATCAGCAAATGGATTTCCTTTGCGGAAAATTTTTATTTCAGGAATCAATTTTGTATAAATAATCCTGACATTGCTCAAAAAGAGACACATGGAAATTGCCAAACACCGCATTCCTTTTATTTTTCAAGAGAAACATGGAGAATTCAACCTTGTTCTGAAGACGATTGGGAGGGGTGGTGATAGAGGGAGGGAAAAAAGAAGAGAAGAAAATCACTTAAAATCAGTTAAATTCTATGAGCAACATTATTAACTTTTTTTTTTTTAAAGACTAAAATATTTGCTCACCACTTCCTTTTTAAAGGAAACCATACATAAATAACATCAAGTAAACCTGTATCAAAGTCTAAATGGCTGTTCATATACCTGACATTACAACAAGGCAGGCCTGCTCACTGCAACCATCTCCTCCTGACTCAGTATGTTCAGGCTAGCAGGACTGTCTCATGTAAAGCAGCTCAATATGAACAGCCATGTCTTTGAAGGCTATCTAAGGCAAGGTTAAGGATAAGTTGTTCATAACTTACCTGGGAATCCTTGGCCATTGTAAGGAATGCTAGCACACTGGGATGAATCACAATATCCTGGTGGCCCTGGGGGACCTCGAATACCCGCATTTCCAGGACGACCTGGTGGCCCTGGTGGTCCTCGTGATCCTGTGGAGCCTGGTGGACCAGTTCTAGATTCTCCTTGTGGACCTAATTTTAGAATGGAGAGGTTGGGAGGTTGTTTTCTCTAAGAGCCAGCTGGATAAAACAGCTAACATTACTGGTGTCTAGACTACACAGCCTAGGCTATGTCTTTAGTGAGAAACACTTGCACTTTGTTGCTGTGTGGTGGTCAACAGAAAGAAAAACAAAAGAACACTAGAAATGTGACTCATCATTAGTTGCTTCCTTGTGTGTGGCTTATTTAAGGATTTATTCATAGAATCTGATTTAGCAAGGTTTGAGCCAAGAAAGAAACTTCAATGAATTCTCTGGTTTATTTCCTCTTTGTGTAAGATATGATGATCTCAAGGGAAACTACTAGATTAGACAAGCACACTGGATTTCAATTAAAATACAGGAGTATATTAATTCTGCTACCCCGTAGCCCCAGGATAGATGAGGTAATGTTTTTTTTGGAACCAGTCTTATTATGGTTAGCAGAAAAGTAAAGCGTCAAGTAACTGTGGCTACAATTTGCTGCAAGCATCTTATGGGTCCTGTAATGAAAAGTCATTTTAGCCTAGTAAACTACAAGCAGGAACAAATGATGCAGCTGATTTAAGGCAAGGCATCAGTGAACAAAATTTCATGATAAAATACCAAAACCAGTAGTCCAATCATCTGCTTCTATCATCTGGTAACTCTGAGTGTAGGCGTATTTTGTAGTTCAGCAACCAACAACCAAAAAATGGAATTAGACACTGCAAAAGTATTATTTGATAACACTTATGAAAAATATCTGTCAAATATTTGGAAATGTGTTTTCATGAAAAATATTTTCACATAAGCAAGCATGCCAAATGAGGAAATCGCAAGACAAAGACAAACATCTCTTAGTCACATCCAAAAATCTTCCTAAATTCCCAATATTTTAGGGGTTTCCAGTAAACTCTAATACTTGTCAAACACAAGAAGTGGACAGAGTATAGCATGTTCATTTACCATATGTAGTCTGGCTCCCTATGATGAAATGTTGCCCTTTTCTCCTAATTTTCTGTAATCTGATTAAACAAAAAATATTTACCAGGTGGTCCCGGCAAACCTCTTGGTCCTTGAGATCCAGTCCCTCTTTCACCTTTCTCTCCAGGCATTCCTACAGAATAATAAAAAGGCAGTAAAAACCAAAGAAAGGAAACCACATCAACAAATATTTCTTCATGCTCTCTTGTTGACATTAATATTTAGTTCCTATTATTTAATGTAACAAGACCAGTTAAACTCCATATTCTACAGATGTCCACATGTGCATCTGGGGAAAAAAATTGGATATAAATACATTAACCTAAAAATAAAGTAAGATGAAGAGGTAATTTAGTATGAATAAACTTTTTTAAACATAGAAAAGAATTTGAGATACTAAAAACACCACAGAACCTTATTATTTTAATCTACAAACAGGAAGGCACTTCAAGCTTGCATACTTCTGCTATAAAATATGCTTACACTTTCTTAGGAACAGTTATAATGAAATAAGTTTAAGAAATTCAGAAATTCATTCTTCCTTGATTTATTCCTAGTCTTTATTTTAAAATATACTAAAATATATGCTAGAAAACACAGCTCTGAATCTATGCTACAGTAGAGTAGCTGGAATAAGCAAAGGCCACAACATAGTACAGTACAGATACTCCATATGATTGCAGTGATCCAGGATAGCCATAAAATAGGTTTACCCACATGCTCAAATTCAGTTCAGAGTTGCTTCCCTCCCTCAGGGTACTGCAAAGAACCAAGGATGTAGACCTAATTCTTTCAACTCTGACATTTTATTCTTGGTAATGACTCAGTCTCTCTCTTAATCAATGTTATATTTTGCAGAGCTGTGTTACTCCAAACAGCCTTTCAAGATACAGCTGTTTAGTGCCAGAAGAGTTCTGAGAACTTTCATTTTCCTGGGATATTACATGGAAGCATCCGACAGCAGCCAAAATGTTAGACTAATTTGTGTTTCATGAAATCTAAGCAAGAGAGACAGAGGAAAAGCACTGATGTAATTAACCTTGCCCTCTAGAACACCAGTGTCCCTCAGGCAATCCAACAGGCCTAACAGGCTGCTGCTAGGTATGGGCTTCCTCGTCTGTCATGGTAAAGGAAGCAGACAGCTCTCCTGGCAGTCTCTGTGCTATGTCCACTGTACAGCTGCCTTGGAATTTACTCACCTCTTTCGCCGGGTGGACCTTGGACCCCAGGAGGTCCTGGGAATCCTGGTCTTCCTCCAGGTCCAGGCTCTCCTCTTGTCCCAGCAGCTCCTGGGGGACCAGGTGGACCTGGTGGCCCTGGCTGGTTACGGTTTGAATAATAATCATTCGGAATTTGATTCAGCATTTGATTGAACCGGCTCATTTGACCTTCAAAAGAAAAAAACATGCAAAATGAGTGAAAATCTTTTATCAGAGTGGGAAGTAATAAAAAATCATCTCTCTTCATTAAGTCCTATTCTTGCTCCCATTCAATAAATTAGTGATGAATTAGTTCAGATGAATTAGAAAGACTTAAGATGAATGTCTAATGAGAAGGCTGAACATAAACAGAGGAGGGATTGAGGGAGGAAAGGTAAAGGGGATTCTGGAAGCCAATAACAACAGAAATTTAACATAAAACTATTAAAATCACAAAATAAGCATTTTTTACAATACTCTTGTTCTCAGAGCTCTATTTAGAGTTGCTTTTACTCTGAAGAACAGAAAGGACTTGTTCCACTTTTAAAACTGGAGTATCACATTTCTACGTACTTTCAGAGCTCTGAAGCTACCACAAACCGTATAAATTATGCCTGTGTAGAGCTAGAAGCACACAGTCTGCAAAGTTGCTTTCTTAAGCCTGTAGGATGCAAAGGCTTGTACCTATATACCTTCTGCACATAGGCAAAAAAAAAGGTGTGTGAATAAAAGCAACAGCATTGTGAAACTATGCAGGAAGGAACCCTTTAATGGGGGGACACATCTAGTCCTACCTGATTAGTGTAATGTGCCAATCCTAGCATAACCCTGAAGAGATGAGCTGAACATGAAAAAAATAAGGCAGGGATGCTCAAAGAAGGGATGTTAAAAGATCTCTGATAAGATACCCGTATTCATAAGTCTAACACATTCGTGAATGTAATTTCCTTCTTCTGTGATGGCTAACTAACAGACATGTTTTAAACAGCAGCCATCACAGACATTTTAAAGGACATACTGTCCTCCTCCCTGTACACAAAGGTAGTGATCCCAAAGGTATATCTATTTACTTCAGTCAGCACTTACCCTTATAATAGATACAATATTAAGAACAATTTACGGGCACATTTGCCTCTGTCCTCCTCAGCAAGTCTACCGATAGCAAAAGCACCGCTTCAGAGACAGAGAGAAAGCCTTTGTCAATTTCCTGGGCTGCAGAGCTGCACTGTGTGGCAGTAGAGGACTGAAATTCAATTTGAAGTCCTTCTCCAAATAAATATTACTTTTACACTGCTGATTCTGTGCACAGTAGTTACCCAACACTCATCTGTCTTTCCCTGCTGGCAAAATACCTGCAACCAAAAAACCTGCAACAAACATTGTTTTTCTCACCGATTCCCTCCTCTTGAAGATGACATGCTTAAAGAGAAAATGTATACTGATTTTACTGCAAAGATGAAGTAATTTTGGACCAGAATGACAAAAGTAAAATCACACTCCTTGTACAGAGTGTTAGACCTGCGTGTGTATTTCCTAAGGTCACAGACTAGTTCATGATCAAGCTAGCCTCTGGATCTGGCAAAAATTTGCTGCTATGTTTTTTTCCACCAAATAATTGGCGTGTGACAGCTATAAGATCAGCCAAGCTCTTGCTGTGCTCTCTAGCCAGTATCTGTCACCTCAAATTTAAACCATTGTTTTCTCTTTTTGAAACACAAAGTGGTAAATTAGTAGTATGAGAAACAAAGCAAGCAACACAGTTTACCATTTATCAGTTGTTCACAGACTTGTCTTGCAACTGCTCGCATCATGTTCTGAGAAGCAATGTCACCCTAAATAATCAAATGCAAAACAAGTGTTTTATTAGCAAGTGCCTGTGCTTTTAAAGACATAGTGTTTAATTTTAAAATTATAACAAAATCTGACTTTCATTCAGACTTACTCTGTCGCCTTTTTCTCCCTTCATTCCAGGTGCACCCTAAAATAAATAAGGAAAAATAAAGTAACTGAAGAATTATGTTATTCCACCCCAACTACTGGTTTGAGACATGCAATTCTAGAAAAAAAATTGACTCTTTCAAGAAGACAGACCCAATCCTTCTTGAACTTTACATTTCAGAGATGCTAAAACAAGTGCCAGAAAAGACTGGAGAAACAATGATCTTTTGTCTGGGATCAAACACACTGACAGATGCATAAGAAAAAGACCAGGGGGAAAAAATTCAAACTAGGGCCAAAAAACTGATGTATTCTGACACTGGGACCTCACTGTCAATTTGAAAGTGGAATTTCTGGCATCACATTTCTGTAAATGGTCAATGGTCTTGTGTGAGTTATACAAGACTGTTTAAGTCTTAAGACAACTCATCATTAAAGAAGGTAATCTAGGAAAAATAACACAAGTCTAGGAAGCGTAGCTGTCTCCTTGAACACATATGAAAAGGATTCTCTGTTAAGACAAAAATATTTATGCAGAGATGACACATAAGATGGAGAGAGATGCCAGTAAGCACTTATTCTATTTAAAATGACAGCTTCTCTCCTAATTCTCAACCATTTCTATGTCTTACAAAAGTCTCATAGAAGTCTTAGCTTGAGCTGCTTTATAATTATTCACGTTTGCCAACTTTTTTCTAACAGCACTTTCCATTAGCCTTTGAATAGTTTAGTGGTTGTGGGTTTTTTGGTTTTCAAGAATACTATGTAAGAAGCAAACCAGAAGGCCTGATTCTAATTTTTATATATGTATGTGTATATGAAAAACATCAGGAATAATGATGGGTCTAGCATGAGTTCACATAGATTTTCACTTGTAGCCTAAATTACTATTTGAACATAAGGCATATTTCAAAGGTGAGAGATCAATTTGGTTATCTGATGCTCTACATGGCTCTCCACATACTTTCACACACATCCTAAGTATTACTGCTTTGTACATTGTAGTATTTCTTTAAGGAGCCTGTTTATCACCATTAACAAAGCAAAGGCTAAGTGTGGGCTGCAGCTGTTTCTCATAACATTCCTACAGTACCCGCAATTAATTTCAGCAACATGAGACACCAAATCATTCCACTGAGGTCACAGCAGACACCACTCGAACGCAGTGGTACTGTTTCATAGACTTCCATCAAGGTTTTGGGCAAACAAATGCCTATGGGGTATGTTGGAGTGTGAACTCAGTATGTTCTCTCAGCTTCTCCGCAGCAGAGTTGCACACACCTACCCCATGAGATGCCACAGAAAATATGAGACAGTTCATCCATCGAGTTAAGTAGTTGTCATATGGTACATTTGCATCATGAATGAGAAATTATTCAGGCAAAATTGATTGTACAGACTCAAATGACTGATTTAAAATGGTGACATCATAAATGTGCCACTGGAATAAATTATGCCACCAATGAGACAGTTACTAATAAGTACAAAATATACCCATCAAGCTGATTAATATTCTTTCCCTTCTGTCCTTTACTCTTTCATCTGTATCTTTCTTACTCTGTGAAGTCCACAGGGAAGCATCTGTCTTTCAGTTTTAGCTTATTACAGCCACATGCTGAAACAGCCTATGGACTTGTAAATGCCATAACAACATAAATAAATGGTAACAACTAAAATCATCAGGAAAACATGACCTTTCTGTCTGTCATTCTCTAATAATTAACATTGTGGCAAATGATAATGTACTGTAGAGATGTAATTTGACTCCCAAATCAACAGACATCGACATCTCGTTCATAAACTATTACATATAGCTGAAATATCCAATGAACAGAATTGCAGGTTTTTACTTGCACCAGTCTATAACATGAAAATCTAGGAGGGGGGGACTGTTAACAAACTATTTCATGCTTCTCTTTCTGTTTGAAACTTGCCAATTTTTTCTATTTTATGAAAGCATATTCCTTTGAAATCATATGCTGCATAAATATTTATAATACTTGCTCATTGTATTCTCATTCTTTCTACGGTTTTCATAGTACAACCTTGTGGTGTTTTGACCAGAAGCAAATCATACAGTACATAGTTGGTTTATTCACTAGGCAAGTGTAAGCATTAGAAATCAGATTTCTGATCTACTATCCTGACAATATTCTAATAATTACTTAAAACTCCATGTTCCAAGTAATTCACTTGCTAGAATATTCACACACTAGAACTATACAAAGAGAAAAAAATTATACAAACTTAAAATGTTCAAATCCTATACACTGTTTCTGGAAATATTTTTGCTGATTGGTCAAGAAAAGTTCTTCAGGCTGTCTTCAACCACAAGCCATGTTGGTAAGACAGGAAGGTGCTCTGTTAACAAAAGCACAACATTGCTCCAAAGTATTGCCAACAAAGGTGCCCCAGCTAGGAAAATGATTATGTTATTCCTTAATTCTAAGTGACACATAGTCAATTTTGCAATTCACTGAAATAAAATGAGCCTCATTCTTTAATTTGTGACCTTGCAAACAAACACTGATTCAGCCTTATGATTGAAAGTCTATAGCCTATTTGGAACCAATTTTAAAATTTGAAGATTACAGGCTGATGGCTATGTTAACAATAAAGTACATTTTTCACCTGGATATTTTAGAAACATATTTTCCAAAAAAATAATTACAACTGCAATTACTGAGTTGCTATTTGCATCTTCCTCCCACTTGGTTATATGCCTCCTGAATTTCAGTTTATTTTCTTTTAATAGACAAAAAAGTGAAGTTTAGCCAACTGCTTGACAGCATTTTGAGAAGCAGCAGCTATTGCTGGCATTCTGTTTTGTTGATATCCTGCAATGAGGGAGTCACTTGGGGTCAGTGCAAGGAAAAGCTGGTTTATGCTGCATGGGGGATTTTTTCTGAGCTGTGGGATGAAGGCTGGGCCTGTAGCATAGTTCTATGGCTGAAGGAGGACAAAACAAAGAAAGTTTTGCTATTTTTACTTCAAAAGATAATGTGCTCATTTGTTTTCCCCAGAAGAATGTTTGCTCCGCTCAAAAACCATCAGTTTGTTCCTCCCAAAGCAGTGTCTTCTTAAAACTTCATCTAGGACATCTGCATAGATGCATGCAAGATCAGTGAACACATGGCAGCAGGAAATGCAGAATTCTCAAAGCCTGCATATAACTCACAACAAACTTGGGACTACCCTCAAAACGTTTTCACAGTTTATTTGGTCCTGGAGGCATCAGTTTAATAGCACCTTATATATAAAACATAAAAGCCTTGCACTGTTTCCTGGGGACCTTCCTGATCAACCAAGTCAGACCTGTTGTCACAGAATCTGTAGCTCTACCTTAACACAACTGACTCTGCCTCCCCATCCGTTACTGTTTTTACTCACACACCTATAAAACAACAAGTACTGGAACTTTTCCTCTCTTATAGTCCAATATCTTCTATTTCCCATTACATTTATTCACAGAAAACATATCAGTTTATTCTTGAACCATTATCCTCTTCCAGTTTAATGAGTCCTTCTTACCCTTGATGGTTGTTACCTCATGATACGTGTACAAACTCTTACCAAATTCTCACTCTCTGACCAGACAGATGGAGGACAGACACTTTAGCCTCATCTAGGATAGTTTGTGCTCAATCTCAATAGATTACCAATTGATTTGTGTACTTATTTTTCCTTTTTTACTCATTTTGTTACTACACTGGAAAAAAACACTTAAGTTTCTTTTGGAGGTACTTATAAGCGGATTAAAAAGTCAAATTTCCTATTTCCATAAAAGGTCAGTTAGCATAAGTACACAATGAGGTAGAGGAATGTTTTACAGCGTGGTCTGTCTCAGCACATTAGTAGTATTGAATACACCTGGAAGGAGCTCCAGTTGACTACATTCACTGGGAATTTCCTCATAACACCAAGGCTGCTCATAATTTGCAAGTAAATGTGTATCTTTTACCTGGAATGTAATGTTCCTTGGTTTATAGGGGGTCTTTTTCCTTACTTGCATTGCATAGTACTAGCAATACAGACAGTTCAAGTAGAAGAAAAAATGACAGGATCTGGTCAAAAATTATTTGCTCCTTGCATTTACCAGAGGCAATGTGAAGCCTCATTATCTTTCCCTTCAGGCAGAACTATGATTCATGACACTGCAAGTTGCATTTGGCTGTCAGACTGCACCTTTGGCAATTGTAATACTGCACACAAAGGAAGGCCTTGAAATTCTGTCCACCAGGAATCTGATAAAACATCTGTGCAAGGTGCAAGCCAGAATTCCTGCTGGGATCTGTTCTAGAAACATTAAGAATTGTAAATATGATGCACAGTGTCCCACTACAAGAAAGTGCAATAACTGGGGGGAAAAATACATTTCTAACTGAAAGGACCTCATAAGATTAGAGTGTAGGAGAACTTAGACGTGGTTCTTGGACAGAACTTGACTGCTTTGCTTGCAAAAGCCCTGAAACTGGGTTAGTAGCCAGATTTCCTTCTAAGTACATTATTTACCTGCAGAAGGTTTTTGCTGCTGCACTGGCTCAGCTATCCAGTGTCCCAAGAGAAGGAGAAATCAGATACACCTGGCAATTTGAAGCTCCCTTGTGAACAAAGCACAGCATTTTGTACTCTATCAAGCATCTGACCCAGCAGGAATATGAAATTAGCAATGTATATCTAAAGGCAGGAAAGCTTCAGTACTTTCCCAAGATACTCAGTGTCCTCTACTACAAGGGGAAATGGAATTTATAGTCCAGCAAACACAGACTGAATTCAACATGTGTATGAAAAAACGACCCAGCTTCCTGGCGCACTTGGGAACTTCCACTCCATGACCATCAAGCTTCCCAACCTACTATATATTCTTCCAAATTATTCAGCTTTCATATATACAATTATACTGAAGCGGGATGGAAAATTCTAGATGACTGCCATACATTAAGCACAAGTAATGAATGACTTCTCATTTCACTTGCTGTCTCCACTCCTGATTCAAGCATAACTTCTCAGAGATCCTATAAATTAATGAAATCAAATTTTGCCTGAAACTGTAGGTGGGAGCCAGCACCTCCGGCTCCTTCTCCCTGTTTAGGAAGTGCTTTAAAAGCCAGACTAGAAGCCACAGAAACCACCCCCAAATAATTTTGAAATAACATTGTAAAAAGCACAAAACATTTACAAACCAGAACTGATTATGTAATATTATCAAAGATTGTCCACCTTCAGGAGTTTATCACATTTTTGCTACACACACACAAATGTAAAGACTTTCCAGTCATTTTGCTGACCTAGTTCTTCATGCTTATGCAGTGTAGGAATATATGTCTTGGCACATAATATCTTGCAATTTTTTTAGTGGAAACAAGAGACCACAATTTCCAGCCCCAACTATTAAACTCAGCAAAATGGCATACTGTAAAAATAAATTTATTTTTTTAAAAAAAGACTTGTGGATTTAGGTCAGCCCCACCATACTAACCACCATCATAAGTGCAAGACAACTATTTAAAGCAAGCAGAATCCTCATATTCATCAACAGACTGTAAATTTCAATTTGATACTCTAAAGTGTATCATTATCTTACTGGTGCCCCACGATCTCCTGGTTTCCCTGGTTTTCCACTCGGGCCAGCAACTCCTGGAACTCCTGGGGCACCCTGCAGCATAAGAGATGAAAAGTGAATTGTGGAAAACCACAACAACCTAAGTGCTAAGAAATGTGTTATTGTGTTGAGTCCAAAGCACTACTGAAAATGGTTCCTATCAGGGGTTTTTCTGTTAAGTACATATTAGGCTTGAAAACTTTCTTACAGAACAAATAGTTTGTTTCTTCATGGAAATGTGTCCTTTTATATAACAGCACAGTTTTACAGGCATTTCTGAACCTAAAAATGCAGAGTGTGTCTATATGTTTTTGGTATCAATCTTAATGACAGACTGCTAAAGAAGTACAAAACAGTTTGGCCTTCTAAATGCATCTAGCAGGTCCGTGATCCCTGTAAAAGTCCAGATCAAGAAAACCATAAAGTCATTCCAGTGATACTAGATAAATATGAAAAAACAAAAGACCAGTATTAGATTATGTGATAAAAGCTCATCTGAACACTCACAAAGGGGCACAAAAAAATAATCATGGGGGAGGAGGAGCTGCCCGAGTAATACCGTGCCCAGAGACTCCTGTCCCTATATGTGTTGTAAATGTGTGCTCTGTGTGTGTATGCCTAATGGAAATACATCTTCTAACTTGCTTCTGGTTGGAATTGGTAACATTCAGCTATAGCAACTTGCCTATCTCAGGTTGTCTGATCCAGCATGTTTTTCTCTAACAGCCAGCCTTCTTTCTAGCATGGTCCCACAAAGCACAATGAAGCAGCTTTTTAAGAAAAAACTAATCCTCAAATACTCTTGTCAAAAAAACCCCCTGTATTAAAAGCATTCGTTTCCACCACTTTACAAGTAATAAGCTGATTGCTTTCAGAAGATCATGCATTTAAAGATCATGACTAAAGAACCAGGTAAACTAGTTCTTTCCTTATTTACACCAGTAGAAATTGGTTTCGAAACCACTGTTACAAACATTTGTGAATACGTGCTTTACGTAGCTGTCTGCTCACCTTTTACTGAGAGTTTCCCAGACCCATTTAGGATATTAAACAAAGGATCACTGTCACATTTGACAGAAATTGAAAATGTCAGTGTAGCTCTCTGTTGGCTCAGGTCTCTTAATTCAGAGTATTTCAAAGACAAAATTATATTTACCGCTGGTCCTGGTGGGCCTCTTGGACCTGTGGGACCATCTTTTCCTGTGAAACCCTATTCAAAAACAAAAGCATAATTAGAGATTAGTTTAAGATTGTAGCCTGATGAAAATGGCCTTTAAGATTGTATAATTGCAATACTCCTGATTACTATTGCCATATATTTTAAAACCAATCTACAATGTAAGTTATAAAATAGTTATCACAACTAATGCTGGAGAAGGCTATGGAACAATGAGCTATAGACAATTTAGAAGATGTTCAGCTGCTGTTGCTTAACTGAGAATTAAATCAATCTTTCTCAACATTTTTAAGAAAAGGAATCATCGTTTGATGCCGTGGGATTTATGGTGCCTCAAAAAAATCTCCCGGAGCAGTTAATTAGGGGTATGATAAGAAAGGGTTTATTATGCCAAGGCAAAAGATGTTACACGGCGCGCGCACCCCTGTGCCCCAGATGTTACATTTTATAATACCATCCATCCAATCCCAGATGTGTCCACCCTGTGGCCTTTACTCTGGACCGCCCCGGGTCCACCCCCTGAAAATGGGTCTGGGGTGTATTTTTGGACCACCTACTTCATCTTTCTTCATCTTCTTCAGAGCACAAAGGGTACATAGTTACCTAATTCTTGACTTCATTTTGTTGTTCAGGCCCTGATATGGCTGTTCCCTAAACAGTCCAGGCCTTGCCTTGACAAGAGACTAAACATTTCTACTGGATTCGGGGGTAGGAGTGATATAGGGAGCATAGAATGGGGTAAGAGGGTTAAGGAATGTGTAAACAAGGGTGCTATAGGGAAAGGGATGTAAGGGATGCTGCTTTTAAAATCTACTTATAAAACTTATAAGGGCTTACAAGTATTAGAAAAATAAAAACCATTAGGGGCTTAAGGCATCAGTTCTATCCCAGAAGAGCAAGATCTTTCTTTTCACTGTTCTCTCACTCATGGATTAACTGGAAAATCAGAGGTTTCTGCTTAAATGAAGAACCATCTCCCTCTCAGATATTTCCCCTGCAAGAAGAGATGCTGAGAAGTCCCATTTCAGTGACCTAACATAGCATTCATAAATTAATGTTGATGGTCCTTGACCCACCAATCCAACCTAATGCTCTTTGGCAACTGGCTATGACATGGTTGTCCATTTTCGCTTCTGGCTATCAACTCCCACTAAAGGATAACTATATATGCATATATCAGCTATTAATTTTGACCGTAAAGGCTTGTAAGAGCCTTTGGCTAATTTTGAGCTAATTTTCACTATAAAGATCGTAAATTGCTTCAGTCATCTCAAAGATGATATTCCACTGTGACAACAAAAGAGATTTACTTAGTTGACTCCAATTAGAAGGAAGGAATTGTAACAACTCCACAACAAGCATGCCCTTCACTATGAAGACATTTCAGAATCCTCCATCAAAGAAAACTTCTTAGCTCCAAATAGTCAAAGGTTTAGGAGCAAACCTGACCTTCACAGTAAGATTGGCACAGACAAATTCTTTACCAATATGACATCTCCCAGACATTGAGATAAGCAGAGATTCAAGGCAACAGCAACAGTGTGGGGAAGACAGCAGAGCTGAGTTCCTCAGCAGAGCCCCACTCAGCTGCTCTGTGGGTGCAGGCATCTGAGAACCCAGTCAGGAAAGGGAGCAGTGCAGTTTTTACAGAACCTACTGGCTACCTGTCTTGGGAGGTTTTCACCCCTGAGGTGTTTCCAACCCTTCTACTTTTGTCTCTCCAGATGGGATACTGATAAAAGAACTCCTTTTGAAAAAGCATTTGAAAATAGAAGGATATATAAAGAAGCAGGGGGAGGGAGGGGAGGAACACAGAAAACACATTACTTGGTCTTTTAACATAAACTGATGAAACCTTACCCTTTCTCCTGGAGGACCCACTGGGCCAGGTGGACCAGGTAAACCTGGAGTTCCCTAGAGGGAAAAGGAATGAGAAATTGTATCCATGACAGAATAAACAACACTGCTATGCTAAGCATCACATATATCTCCAGTATAGATGTTCTTCCACTTTTTCTGTCTAATCTCACTGTACACTGACATGTAGCATTGCTTTCTCCAGGGTATTACTACTCCCTAAAAGTTTATTACTCAGGGTTATAAGGACTAATAAAACAGGTAAGGAATACAAGGCCCTTGGCCCATGACTGACATTATCTGATATATAAAATTAAATCCACAACAACATTTAAACATCCCCCATCTAGTCTATATATCTCCAGTAAAATTAAGGACAATACAGTAACCAAGAAATATTCATTATGTCACCACATGTGCGGTAAAATGACCTTAGATTATCTAAATTTCGCCAATTATCTAAAAATATCCTAAATTCTTCTCCTCAAAACCTAATCCTAGTTTACAATATAGAAACCTGAAAGTAACTGAAATTGAATATTGCTTTCTTCTTTCAGAACACAGACAGTTAATGTCCCAAGACCACTTGAATTCCAAAAGAAGGAAGTAATTAGGCAACATTGCTGAAGAGGGGTTCCACAAAGGTTCTGCAACCTTTATTTCAGGAAGATGCTTAACTGCAAGTGGTCAGCAGTTGAGAGACCTTCCTGGGACGCTACCAGTGTACTCTTCACAACTGTCCAGATGGACATTTCGCTTGACTCAGTACAGCTGTTCTTTCACTCTTGCTGTTTTGAATGGTTTACTATTTCCTATATTTCAAATTTCTAAGTATAAGACAAATATGTTTCCAAAACTATTACTTAGGAAGGTATGAGAAGAGCCCATGACTCCTAGTGATGTCAAAGACAGATGTCCAGCAGCAAACCTGTATCAGGAATAGAGTAAAATGACATTACCTTGTCTAAGCATCAACTTACCGATCGCCCTGGTAGTCCTGGTTGGCCAGCATCACCTTTTATTCCTTGACGACCCTATAATTTTCATAAATGATTGCAAGATATTCTGAATCACAGAATTAATTTGTGTAAATTGATAGAAAATATTTCCCACAAGACACCTAAATTAAGGAATCCATAACCCAACTACATATTATGGAATAAATCAAGATACATAGACCTATTAAGTGAAGCAATACTGATCTTCTAACAAACATTTGCAAATGCAGGATGACTGGGTGATATTATATTAAAAACAAGGCATTTGAAGGGGGCTTCAATTGATAAGAAAGTGACATGGACTTTTGAGTCCATGACTGATATCACAGCTGATATCAGATGATATCACAGTAGGAAAGCGGTGAGGGGTTACATGTTTTCTTCCAATCTCCTTTATCTTTCTCAGCTGGGGAATGGAGCTATCTAAACTCATGAAAGGTGAAATCTCGGTTTTTTTAAAGTATCACTAGTTTCCTCTAACCCATGGTCTAAAAGATATTACACACTTCCAGGACACAAGGTGTAGGAGCATATAAAGAAGCAATGTATTGCCTTTCATAGGTAGCTTGCCTTTCATATACACTACAGCACTGTAGTATAAATGCACAGTCTAAACCCACAAGAGCTAAACTTGACAATACAATAGTTATTTTTTACAGTGGCTTCATGATAATCCAGCATTAAGAACTGTTAGTAACCAAACAATTTGTAAACATAGCCTGCCAACGTGAATCGCAATTGGTATGAAAACTAGGACTCAAAAGTGGTGCTCTAACTTCTTGTGAGTTAATGAGAAATTCCATGAATGTTGGCATTTTCATTCTTCAGACTTTATCAACTGAATGTGACAAATAAATATATTATTTGTATTCCATGTCTAAAAGGAATGTGTTTGCCCTTTCTTGCTCTTTGGCACCTCTAGAACATCTTGATGAAGTTTTTCCTCCTGGTATATGAAAAAAAGCCTGAAAAGTATCTACACAGGTTAAGAAAATCTTTCTACTTTGTCCTTACAAAGCAGACCGTGTTGCTAATGTCTATCCTCAAGCACATTTTATTTTCCATTTCCCAAATTACATTACATTACAGACAGAGCAGGTAACCTATTATCAAATGTAAAATAAGACGGGATGCAATCACACACCAATTCTATTTTGTTTTCCATAAACTTTATATTTTGATAAAAGACTTCATACAAAAAGCTCCTGAATGTATTAAAATTCAAGCTAATCCTAAATAGGAAACATCAGAATCATATTCCTACTTTTGGGGTGATTGCTTATTAAAATGTGGCAAAAGCAGTCTTCATACACACAATGTAAACAAAGGGTATAGTATAGTATGCTATTACTATAAAAAACAGAATATGGTGAAATTTCATCAGTGCTTTGAAGGCACGTGCATGAAATCGGAAGCAGTACCTTGCTAAAATATGCATGCTATTGCCAAGAAAACCTCCTAGGTATGAAGGGTTGTTCTGTATGACTAGATATAGGCACCCATTTCCTCTCTGAACCTTCAGCGACTGATTTAGGCCAAACAATAGATGTAGGTCTATGAGAAAGTCTTCAAATTAATATTTCATGCTTAATTTTCCTGCACCACAGTTTGATAGTTTTGAGTCCTAAAGCTGGAATGCCTAGCAACTCTACAGAAAAGCCATTAAGACTGAAAACAGAGTAGCACAATATACATTACAGTGCTTAGGATCTGTCTCTTCATTGGTATCCCATAAGCACATCTAACATTCAGGACACAAAAAGCCGTTGTATTAAGAGACTTGTTTCAGAAATAGACTTGTTTCATAATACTACTGCCCTGCAGGGACCAATGAACATTCAGGCAAAACTGTCACCCTCTTTGCAGGACCATCATCCGCATGGACAGCTCTGGCTCCCCACACGTTCCCACCTGCACCCAAAATGGCCACTCACCGGTTCACCTGGGATTGACAGCCCATTGGGGCCCTGCGGACCTGGCGGACCCTGAGGGCCAGGAGGACCTGTCTCACCACGAGGACCAGGAGGGCCCTTAAAGCAGAAAATTAAAACAAAATTGTAAATGTCAATGCCTTCTGAGATCTGTAACTGCAAAATCCTTTGGGTTAGACACTTAAGGTAAGTCAGAAGCTTGGAGACACCTTTAATACTTCAGAACAACTTTAGAAACATTCAAGTGGCATACCCTTTCATAAGCTATTCTCTGACTCATGTTGGCCAATACATGCCCTCTGGTAGCATGAATTAGAAGCGTAGCCATCTCCTCTGTACACAGGAGAGAACAATAATGCTGCAGAGCGTGTATCAACACCCTGATGCCTGTAATCCCAGTATCCTTATGTGCAGTCAACACCTTTGAAGATACATAGACTGTGTATATATAGTCTCAAATAGGTTGGCTGCACATAAATAACATAAAGGCATACTTTCAAGTTTCCATTCTTAGCTCAGCATAAAACTAAGCATATAAATTTTCATACAGGTAAACATGTAGCAACATTATTATAGATGCATTAGAGGAAAGATACTTACAGATGAGCCAGTCAAACCCCTTTCACCTCTGGGACCTTTAGCACCTGGACCACCCTAAATTGAGTATTCAGAAAGAAAAATTATTTTATACACAGAAAGAAAAGGTACATAAAACTGGTGTGCATTATGAATTCTCTTTAACAAACTTATATGAAATTCCGAAGTTTTGAAGTGTACAGATCACTGCTAAAAAGAGTGCTAGAATAAAAGATGCATGAGGAACTCAGGTAAACCACATCAGCTTCAGACTTGCCAATTCAGCTGACAAAAATTATTGTGATTTTTGTCTCTGCAGAAAGAAACTTCTTCAATTTATATTCATCAAAATCTCTGGATATCTCTCTAGTAGACTACCAGACAACTTAACTGGGCTTCAGATTCCTCATGCAGCAGTTTGACAGCTTCAAAGTAGAAGGACTACTGGGCTGAGCATAACTCCCTCATATTCAAAGCAATGGATAGGAGCATATTCATTCTATAGACTATTTCTCCATACAAAAAATAAAGACAGTAACTAATTTATTTCCCTTACAGAGTAAAGAATCTTTCCTTGGAGTGAAATCCTGATTCTTTATTTAGGAAAAATATTTACACAGTCCATTAAAAGTATCTTGTACACGGTGTGCAAGACAGCTGAGACTGGGCCAGTCTTTCAACCTATCAAACAATGAGGAGCTATTCACAGTGATGATCACATTGGAAATACAGCAAAAGATTATATAAATAAATAGAAGTGGTAGGAGCTGCCTGTGTTTGAAATTAAGATGGAATGGGGACAGATTACTGTGATGTTATGGACATGTTGATAGAAACTATGTCTCTGACTGATCTTTTTTCACAAAACCACAGATCAACACAAAACTATTTCCATAAATCTAAAAATCAGAAATCTCTCTGTTGCAAATAGTTAGAGCTGGTAACTTACAGCTGGTCCAGGAGGTCCTGGAGGTCCCACACTGTCTTGAGTACAGGTACAAGCATTTGGAAGAGCTGGGCACTTTGCTTCATCTCTCTGAAAATTCAATCACAACAATTACTGTCATTTTAAAGAAAAGTACTCACTGGCAGCATGCTTTTCTAAAACAATAGAAGGAAGATTCTCTATTATCCTGTTTTCAAGTAAAAATAAAACTCACATCTCACCAGTGGTTTCCAAATGTTTCTACAGCACCTTTTATATTTTTTAGCAAATTTTCTTTGCGAGCTATGCAAGGTACTAACAACACAGGCACAAGTAAAATCAAATTCATATGCAATTTCTTTTGCTCTAATATTTATATGCACTGGACAATCAACTTGAACTGACAAAGAATATCACAGAAATTATATTATAATGGATATTCTTCAATATCACAGAAATTATATTATAATGGACGTTTTTTGCACCACTCCTAAGGGGCTCAATTCTAGCATTACAACCTTTCACCCTCAAACACAAAACCTTGAAATGCAGTATTGTTCAGTGGCTGCTCTGACAGCTGTGATTTAGAGGTGTTGTCAGTACAAGGTATAAAACCAGCCTAATATTGATATTGCTAAATTTCCTATTAATAACGTTTTTCTGAATAGCCTCTCTTTCGCTTATACTTACCATTGAGGGAAGATCACAGCATCTGTCTCTGCTAGTCCATACTGGACTGCATACAATGTCAAAATTCTGGATTTCTAACTGTAAAAGAATGGAATACTCTTGAAAGATGAGAGATGTTAATTATGAAATCTATTGACATTATCATTAAAAATTACTCCTCTATTTCTAATGAGGTTAACATCATTCATACTTTCACTTCTTCTTTTGACACTGACAGAAAAAGGATTTAAAAATAATAAAAAATTTAAAACCAAACCTACATAAGGCTACAAGAACTTCAAACACTGATGCTTGCTCTTGTTCTGGGACAAAAGATAACCAAATAATGTGACTCAAGAAATATTTTGCAATGCTTAATGAATAATACCAATGAATTTCTACATCAGCTGAGTGCCTGTAGAGTTCAGCATGAAATCTGGTTGAAAAACTTCTGGACCAGCTCTGAAGACTGCAGTCCTTGGGTCATATATTAATTCAGATTCATGAACAGAACTTTTCACTCACATTAGCAGCCAAAGGTTTTTCAGAAAGGCTGAAATGGGGATCTTAGGTAGACTGTAAGATCCTCAGCTGGTAGGGTTTGCACACATGGGTCAGACTGTAGACTTAAATCTTCTAAGCCCAGGTAATAGTATCAATTACATATTATTACATATTAAGTATATATCAGGATAACTGATGCAACCTTCATAGCAGCAGCCACTTTTTCATTACAGGCTTATAGATCATAAAGTCATTGCGGATTTCTCTGATCACCCAGTAGAACACCCACCACAGGACATGTCAGAATTAAAACCTGTTCATTAGAGAATGTCTTTTAGGAATAAAAATTCTTCTATAAAAAATGTTCAGTGATAGAGAACCCACAGTAAATGCACTTACTGATTAACTGCTCTATTGAGAGACAAACATTCCTGCTCTTGATTGAATTTACCTGACTGCTTTATACTTGACTGCTTGTTTGAATTTACCTGACTGCTTTTATACTTTCAGCTATTTGATTTTTGTTCTTGCAATTCTGCTGGAACAAGAAGCTATCAAGACCAAACTTCTCAGTTAAGTATATTAGGTCTTACAGTACAGACACTTAGAAGCTTTGGGTGCAACACTCATTTCTTAGTGATCCTTAATCTATAATCTCTTTCCTCAGAAAATTTCAAGGGCTCACATTAATGAATGGATTCATATTTATTGCTTACTGTTGCTGATCTTCGGTCGCCTTTTAGAAGTTTCCCAAGTATTTCATAGCCATCAGTTGTGATGTTCCCAGCCTCCTTAATTGGTTTTTCCAGTATTTCACTGCAGTCAATGTAAATCTTAACATTTGATGAAGTTACAACAATATGGACCTGAAAAAAGTTAAGCATAATAGTTAAAAAAGGCACATAGGCATAAGAGTATTTCACTGATTAGGTAGTACTGTTTGAAAGTTTCTTCCTAGTAAACCTGCTTTAATTTCAACTGGTGGAAAAATTCAAACTCAAGGAAAGTCTATGATATAAATAACTTCTTTAGAATGTGTTGAAGGTCAATAAGATGAATACACAAGCACAGCAAAGAAATAGTGTTTAATGTAATAGTTGAACTATAATAAGCTATTTAAAAAGCTTGCCTGAAAATTGCTTTAAGATGGCATAGAAGTAAAAAATAAAAGAATTTTTGAGAAGAATTGAATATAAGCATTTCTTGTCCTCCTCTGATGTCTGGGACCACACAAGAGGTTTATGAGTCTGTGACTGCCCACGGGCTAATAGACTCTGCCTGTAGCTCAGAGAGTAGATTGTTTCAGATCCAAAGATCCAGGGTTCAATTTCCACAGATGACTCAACCAGAGGCATTAGCTGCATTGAGATACAGGAAGTGACCAGAGAAGCCTGCCCAGAACAAGACAAAATAATGGAAGATGCAAGAGAGAAATTTCCATGAGAGAAATATGGCTGCAAAAACATATGCTAAAATAAGGAGAAACAGGGAAGAAGAGGAAGAGATTAATTATAGGAAATAGGGGAAATTTAGGAGGGAGAAAGGAATGACTGCAATAAAGAGAGTACGTTTACCAGGAAAAGAGAATTAAATGCTTATGGGAAACACAGCAAACCTTACAGAGAGGAACAAACAAAATCTAAGCAAATATTATCTTTCCAAAAATGTATAGTATGTATGGCAAACATTAATATATGTGAATTTTCTACATTTCTGTGAAAACAGAAAACATCCAGGAGTCTCAAGGAAACAAAGAAGGGTCTGGCATTTTAGCACATGCAGTTGATGGAAGGTCCTCTTAAGGCAACAAAGTTTTATGGGGCTTTATATACCTTAAATACCGCATATATTTTACATACATCATTATAACATCTATGTAATTGTTAAAATATCAATACATTAAGATCAGCAGTAAAGAATCCCTGACATAGGCATTTATGTTTTAAAGCTTCTGTTATCCCAGTACATAATCCTTCAGAAGCATATTGTTATTTGATTACTGCTTTAAAAATTGGCATAAAAGTGAGAGATTTCCTTAAATGTCCTGAGTAAACAAGTGCATGAACATTCCCCTGAGAATTTGTTCTTCTTTTTCCCCTATTAAATATTTTTCCATGCAGAGTTGTCTCCAAGGCATCAGCATAGCTTACCTAAAACTCTTTTAAAATTATGTGCTTATGCTTTATATACAAGTGAGGTTTTTTTATTAGTATTCCCAACAATGTTCCTTGAGTAAATAATTAAAAAATAATGGAAAGATAACTGAGTGTGTCCAAAGTATAATCGGGTATTACATGCCAAACTTTCCATAAAATAAAATAAGTGCTATGCCAAAACTTTAAATTCATTATAATTTATACATCATATACTCAGTCATTTGATTGTATGACTAAATTTTACAGGTTAATTAATGCATCATCCAGCTTAAGCTCATCACAGATGTAATTTACTAGTTCTGACAGGTACCTAACAGGCAAGGCCTTCTACTGGAGTGTTAAGCATTTGTCACAATTTCAATAAAGTAAAAGACATTGCATAGCAAAAGGATATTACTGCATTTTTATCTGCACACAAAACTTAGAAGAGGTGAATCTACATCAGAATGCCGAATGAGACCATCAACTTGAAAATGTTCAAACGAGTAACTGCTGAGCATTGCCCATCCATCCAAATAAGAAGAGATACCAGCAATCAAAAATAAGCAGAGCTCTCCCAAGTCATTGACTCAGTCGGCTAACCACTGATTTAATGTCAGATTTGAATTCCAGCCTAAATCTCATGGCCCAGGCATAAATCTAATACTATGAGGCATCTTGTCTTTACAGCAAATAAAACATCTCTATATTCAAGCCTGCTACATTTTGTCTTCAACAATTTCTAACACACCAACATACAGAATCAGTTCTGACCATTTCATTCATGAGATTTTAGGAAAGAAAACATCTTTCTCTCTGGACACCTTGTAAGATAAAGTTTGATGGTGTTCTGATCTACTGCTAAGGGAATCATATCAATAAGCTAAGCAAACTAATTTCCATATATATATCAGCAGAAAGACATATACTCATTATCAAATTTTGTGTGACTAACTACTGCAAAATGGTAAGTTAAAAGGAAGTCTAGCATGGTAAGAATAAGAAAGAAGAAGTTGTCTGTCTGTCCAAAACATCAGTTATAAACTTAATGACTGTCTCAGGCAGTCAGATTTTTTCCTATGGGACTTGCCAGATTCAACAGCTTTCACCAAAGCTGTGCTACAGAGAGTGTTCAAGTATGCCAAAGTAAATTTCCCTACAGTTAGGTTTAGTTAACTGCATTTCACCGAATAAGCCACTAAGTCATCAAAAGGAAACCACAAAAATGTTTGATATTTTGGAAAACAAACTTCTTGCATTGTAAAGATTTGCTATTTCTTTGAAACTGGATGGTAGGAGAAATTGCAGAAGTACCTTCAGGAATGTGTTAGTCTTACTTTCCTTCCTTCATCCAGCTGAAACTACTGCTATCCGTTATTAGGAGCTAATCAACATGGCTGATACATAAGTCTTTCCCAGCACGGGAGCTGGGGAAGCCCATGATGCCATCATTTACAACCTGACTCAGATAGCAACGTCAGTAATTATCCTGGAGAGAATTCAGAGAAATAAGCTTAGCTACATGATGAAAACATCCCAAATACCACTCCATTAGCAAATTTGCAGATGACACCCAGTTGGGGTAGGGGAGTGTTGATCTGCTGGAAGGCAGGAGGGCTCTGCAGAGGGACCTGGACAAGCTGGAGAGATGGTCTGATTCCAACGGGATGAGGTTCAACAAGGCCAAGTGCCGGGTCCTCCACTTTGGCCACAACAACCCCCTGCAGCGCTACAGGCTGGGGACAGAGTGGCTGGAGAGCAGCCAGGCAGAAAGGGACCTGGGAGTTTGGATTGACAGGAAGCTGAACGTGAGTCAGCAGTGTGCCCAGGTGGCCAAGAAGACCAATGGCATCCTGGCCTGGATCAGGAACAGTGTGGCCAACAGGACCAGGGAAGTGATTCTTTCCCTGTACTCAGTGCTGGTGAGGCCACACCTGGAGTGCTGTGTCCAGTTCTGGGCCCCTCAGTTCAGGAAGGACATTGAGGTGCTGGAGCAGGTCCAGAGAAGAGCAACAAGGCTGGTGAAGGGACTCGAGCACAGGCCCTATGAGGAGAGGCTGAGGGAGTTGGGGCTGTTCAGCCTGGAGAAGAGGAGGCTCAGGGGAGACCTCATCACTCTCTGCAACTCCCTGAAAGGAGGTTGTAGCCAGGTGGGGGTTGGTCTCTTCTCCCAGGCAACCAGCAGTAGGAGAAGAGGGCATGGTCTTAAGATCTGCCAGGGCAGGTTTAGGTTGAATATTAGGAAAGAATTTTTTACAGAGAGAGTAATCAGACATTGGAATGGGCTGCCCGGGGAGATGGTGCACCATCCCTGGAGGTTTTTCAGATGAGACTGGATGTGGCACTGAGTGCCATGGTCTAGTAACCACGGTGGTGTTGGATCAAGGGTTGGACTTGATCTCGGAGGTCTTTTCCAACCCAGCTGATTCTATGATTCTATGATTCTATGATTCTATGATTCTTTAAATCAAAGCTCCTCTAGCTACTTTAAATACTACAAAAATCTGAACTTTTGATTCCTTTCTGGGGAAAAAAGAAGTGGAATGGCTCACTAAATAAGTGAGACATTTTTGCTTAAGAAACAGTCCCATAAGCAAGAATTCATAGTTCCAGAGCTTTAAGAAAATTTGCAAATGGATGTTATTCTCATACATCGTTTGGCATCTTAAGCTAACTTTCTGTTCATATGTATTAGTGTATTTACTTACTAAAATAATAAAAAATTCTGGATTTATACTTTCCCTGTAATTGTTTTTCATTAGCAAGTGTAACAAACAATTTTACATTACTGCTAGTATTTCTAGCATCTAACAGGGGCTGCAGATTATTCCCTATTTGCTCTGATAAATGAGAAGAGCTTCACCGTAAGTGCTGCCAGACAATTCTGCTCAACTCTAGCACATTTAGAGAAACTAAAAGGAAAAATTTGATTCTAAACATCAATAAAATTAGCAGCAGACACTTAAAACAGACTGCTGGCAGTATAGCACATAGAGAGCTCCACACCACCGACCTGAAGAAGGGAAGTATCAACTGTCACACTGATATGTAAAATGAGGCATGCTACATATTGCTCTGTGTCTCAACAGTACTTCTTGTTGATGACTCAAAAAACAATATATATCCTAACCTATACTGACAGCTTTTCTCACGTCAATAGATTTATACATTTCCTTAAAATTCAGTTGTCCTACTAAAAGAAAAAAAAAAGACAAAATGCCAAATGTCAAGGACAAATTAAAGGCTGCTTAATGTAGTTGTGATCCGAAGCTAATTGTAACTATCAGTCACAAAATCAGTGACTTAAACAATTCTTCATATATGCAAAAATAATTAGGTATTAAATAAATTCTAAAGAATAGTTGGATATAACATAGAACCAGTCTGGGAAATTATCCTCTGTCAAATTCTGAGGAAATCACTAGCTTTTATAGTACTGTGTGATTTCCGTAATCCTCTGTGTTTTAAACAAATGAAGTCACAAAACATCATAATGCTGGCACCAGCTATCTTTCCCTGCTATCAGCCAAAGAGAGCTCAGTTGAAAATGTGGCCTCCAGTATCTGGAAGTTGACAGAGGCAACCCCTTATCAGTATCTGCAAAGGAATGCTGCAAGTCACTAGTCATAAAGAAAACAAATGCTATACTCCATCCATAATTAGTCATCCGACAAAAACTAAACTAAACAGAAGGGAGATAAATGAAAACATGAGAATGTGCATTTCAGCTGACCAAAAGTGTTGCAATTGCGACTCACTTTCTTGCCCTAAACATATATACTTAACAAGCAAGAAAATATTTTTAAATTATTTTTAGATATATATGTAGCCTGACACCCAAACACTTGGGTTAGTAGAGGTAAGGAAGCAGGATCAAATTTTCATAATTCCATGCACAAGTTTAGAAAAGCAAGCACAAAACTGTCACAATTGAAGGCAGATGCAGTAACATGCAAGGATTTCACTAGCCATTTTGACAATTCAAAAAACATAAGTTTCATTCTAAATCATAAACAGATTTCTTATGGGCTCTCTTTCGTTATCGTTGCTTCCTTAGTTAACATGAGAACAGAATAGTTTAGCCCAATGAATTTAAGCCAAAAACATATGAATACACATTCATACATACAAAATACATGTATTATATTTGATAAACATAAGAATCTTCTTCAATATGTTATTCGCCTACCAACATTGGTTCCTACTCACTTTCTTTGGCTACATCTTCCTCTTCTCTGAATGATTTCAAATCACAACACACACACCCCAATCTTTTGTCACCAGAACTTCCTTTCCTTTTTTTTTTTTCAAGTTTATCTTTTATTCTCCCTCTTTCATGTGCCAGGAACTAGGCTACAATTTCTTGTTCAGATGTATCCCTTCACTTACAAATTGAACAAATTCTTGACAATATCTTGACAAATATCTTACATTGGTTCAAAGGAAAGTTATAACTTCAGAGATCTTGTTTTACATGATCTGTAAGTCCCTATGTCAACTTAAAGTACTATCCAAGGAACAGATATAACTGGCAGTAACTTCTGCTTAGTTGTCTTTTATTTCAAAGAACAGCACTTCAGAAAGAAACATTTGTAATTTCAATCCTTTACCTTATGGAAGCTTCCGTAAAAGATTTTCTTTATTTCATCATTATCAAAAGTTACAGTTTGAACCTCTCCTCGTGTATCCTTGTTAAAGAATGACAGCACTTTGTTGCCAGCTGCAATAAATGAAAATAATACGTTTCATTTCACATGTACTACTGAAACCACCCTCCTAAGATAGACTTATAGATAAAATCTAGTTTATCCCTCAGTTGGGTAAACACAGATCATAGGTGGTCTTAATGACCTGTAAGTACATAGATATACTTTCCTTTGATTTCAGAGTTCATACTAAAGTTGAAATGTAGCTTAGATTAATTATTCTTAGTTGAATAATAGATGCACAAAGTTTAAAAAAAATCTCTTAAACCAAAAAATATATAATCCTTTTATCTTATAGAAATGTTTTGGGGTTGGAAATATTTGGGAAGAATGCATACAAAGTAACATAACATATAACTTCTCTATGCAATAAATATAATCATCCTTACGATCAAGTACAACTCCAACTTGAGGTTTGTAATCTCTGTCTGTAATCTGCCAAATTGAAAAAGGCTCATTGGGGGATTCGGGCAGGAGACGGAATAACAGAATGATAGTGTATGCCTGCGGCAATCCCTCTGGGTGAATCTCTCTGTTAAAAAAATATGAAGATATTTTTTCACATGGAAACACGTAAGGAAAAGAAGATCTTCATAATTTGCTCTTTTTTCAAAGAAAAGACACAAGAGTAACAGGGAAACCACAGCGTTCAATGGAACAGAATATTTTAACTACACTTTCAAATAGAAAATACTGTTGTGATAGAAAAACATCATGTGATTTGCTAAGATGAACTCACAGCCTGTCTTCTGTTGGTCCCGGCACCAATACAGTGGAAGCCGAAATATGACCAAGAACTCTTGATTCTTGTGGCAAGATTCTGTATAAACTGCACATGTTTTAAATTCCTTGATGATAAGTACAGAAAAAAAGACCACGCTTTTTATATCTGGTCTGTTTCAGTCAGGCAACAGCACTTAACTACTGCTGCCTTTCA
This sequence comes from Pseudopipra pipra, assembly GCF_036250125.1. Taxonomy (NCBI): domain Eukaryota; kingdom Metazoa; phylum Chordata; class Aves; order Passeriformes; family Pipridae; genus Pseudopipra; species Pseudopipra pipra. The sequence continues at coordinate 84,909,642 of NC_087551.1, read as the reverse complement.
GGCATAGGTACGGTAAAGGAGATATTCAACATCTTCTCTGCAATTAGTGATGCATTTGGGCTCCAGCTCATTCTTTAGTGGCTCAGGTTTAAATTTGTGATATTTGAACTGTTAGACATTAAAAAAGCAAAGAGACAAAAGTAAATAAAACCATGCTTGAAATGATCTCCAGTATTTTCTAAAGGGGAAGGGAGGGAATGCAGTAAAGGAACTGTAAGAAAGGAGGTGGCTACTGCTTCTCCTTAACTATTATAATGGAGCTCAGGGTGGGATTTGGCTACATGAACATAAACTTAAAAATCTTAAAATGAAGAGAGGACCTCCTTTGTATATTAGGCAAAGCTTATGTACCCATACAATTATGGACACTGCAATAAAAATGTATCACTAAGTCAACAACACTACACAGCACAGTGCAAGAATGCAAGTATTAATGTAGATATAGCAACACAAGTTATAACCCAGATAACAAGTTCTTTCAGATATGGAAACAACTATGCCACTAGGATCAGTATGCTTTTATTGCTTTGCTGACTCAGTCTAAAGTGAGTTTTATTTTCTGGATTCTCATGAAAAATAAGTGCCCAGAATACTCTGGCAAGTCCTCCACCTCTTATAGCAGACATTAGACTATGTATCACAACATTCTAAAAAAAATGAAATAAAGAGGAAGTCTGTCTTTTTATTGTCTTCTCATCAGCTAATCCTGCTAAATGCAAGGTCTATCTTAACACATAATTGGGATTATCTGTACTTCCCTAGATTGTAAAAATCGAGGCTGTCAGAGAACTATCACCCCTATAGCTATTAACGCATGCCAATGAACTCAAAAGTCCTCAAGTCCTCCCCTTTTAAAGTTGTGATCTGAGAAGGCTGGCAAAAAGAAATTATTTCTTCATAAACCTCAGCTCCTGCGCTTGTGATCTGATCTTTACCCAATCTGACAGAATTTCAGAAGGTTTCAAAGGCTTCTGTGAAAAGAAGACTAAATTTCCTTAAATTTAATAGGAACAATGGGCTATCTTTATGCATCTCCTCTGACTCAGAATAACCTTTTTTGAAAGTTACTTAAATAAATGGGAGAGAAACAAATGTAAAAAAAAAAAAAAAAAAAGAAGAGAGAGGTACTGTTCCCCTCTTAGTAAAACCAACTCCTAAGTCTTTTTGTTCTTTGTGAAAAAATGTTGGCCAGACTGACCATATATTACCCACCCATAACCACAGGCCCTTGAAAACTCCACGCCATTTGCCAAATAAGGCAAGTCAAGTAGAGGAGAAACTACCCTAAATCAGTGGCATCAGCGTGCTGCCTACTGCAGTAGGAACAACGCTTCTGAAAAAAGTGATGCTTATCCCACCATACTGAAACCATTTCTCTCTGGCAGTGGAGAGCTTCTTGTACTAAGAAGGCTGTCGTTCAACTGTCTAAGTATAAACTGTGGATTATATGCAACTCAAATGGTTAAGAAGCATAATTTCAAAGAACAGTGAACAACTGGATTAATAATGAACTGTGACTGCAATGGAAGGAATAGATTAGCATTTAATGAGAACAATGATAGATATTCTTTGTTCAGTAAAAACATCAAATTAACACAACTTCCATAAAACACTAATGCTATCATCTAAAAACTCTGTTAATCCTTTCCCATCTGCTCACCCTAAATATGAGTCTTTCAGGTTTACTTACCGTATTGGCTGGCTGACAAAGGCATTTTTGTGGAGTCTATATGCTACATAGCTTGGGAAAGAGCCTGATTCCAGTGATACGCCTTGTACAGAAGCAAAATGCTTCTCCGTTAGATTATATGATTCCAGCATCTTGAAACCTTTAAATCCAGAGAGAAAATAAAAAACAGAAACATTGTAGAGCTGTACAAGACGCAAATGAACTTATGCCAAAATATTAGACAGTTGCTTACCAGGTGAAGTGTATCCCTCCAAGTAAATAAGGGGACAAGCTGAAAGACATGAAACAATATATAATTCAAAACTACAAAACCTAGCATGAGATGAACATACATATACTTCAGAAAGTTTTGTTACCGAGAAGTCTATGCTATTGTTAAATATGAGTCAAATTTTGTTACATTTGTCATACTGTGTTCCGTGCTGTGGTAGATGTGCTGTCAAATTCTTTACTCATCATTTTTAGTAGGTTATTTCTACTGTGAAAAATTGTATGGAACAAGAAATGAAACCACAAATATTTTAAGAGTATAATTCATATGAAGAAAGGAGGACAATGACACAGTCTTTCCATGAATATTTAAGGCATGAGTCGAGCTGCATAATAGCTGTCAGATTCACAAGGAAAAACTGCATATTTATGTAGCTCCTCAGGAGCCAGCAGATGAGGCAGTTAGAGAGCACACAGTTGCACATGACAGGCCTGAGAATTTCTTATTTTTGCCATAGAAGGATTTCACTTGAGTAAACAACTCAACTGTAGATAATTTTAAAACAGCATCACACAGTGTAGCTTTAGTTCTTTAGCAACCCTATCCCAGTGGTAAGTAAGATATCTGTTGTGCCCTGCAGTTCACATCAGGCATCATTCTACTTCTTCTTAAAGAGCAGAAGTTGTCACTGACTGTTAAACTTTTTTTTTACCAGTACTTTTGAAATACAAGACAAGATTACATAAAATACAATACCTACTTCAAAATTTTAAAAAAGTAATTTGCTCCCTTAAACTATGTCGAATTATTATGAAATATAACTTTTTGATGTACCTTAAATGGGATGGCAACTTGTGTTGGATTTGCATGACAAGGTTTTGCTAGCAGGGGAACTACAGGGGTGATTTCTGTGAGAAGCTGCCAGAAGCTTACCCTGTGTCCAACAGAGACAGTTCCATCTGGCTCCAAGATGGACCTGCCACTGGCCAAGGCTGAGCCCATCAGCAGTAGTGGTAGCAACTGGGGGATAACAGATTTAACAAGGGGCAAGGGGGAGGGGGGTGGGGTATGTATGTGTAGCAATGGCACAACAACCTGCAACCAGAGAGAGGAGTGAGAATACATGAGAGAAGCAACTCTGCCAGGCACTGGAGCAGAGATTCCCCTGCATTCCTGGTCTTCCCTGTGGTGAAGGCTATGGTGATGCAGACTGTCCTCCTGCAGCCCATGGAAGTCTACAGGGGAGCAGATATCTACTTGCAGCCAATGGAGGAGCCCATGCTGGAGCAGGTTCCTGGAAGGACCTGTAGCCCCAGGTCCTTGGAGTAGGTTTGCTGGCAGGACTTGTGACACCATGAGGGACACACTGTGAAGAACTGCAGCTGATGGGAAGGAGCCATGCTGACAAGGTCTTGGATGACAAGGTCATCTCCCATGGGAGGGACCCCACACAGGAACAGGGGAAGAATGCAAAGAGTTCTCCCCATGAGGAGGAAGGAGCAACAGGGAAATCATGTGATCAACTGACCATAGCTTCCATTCTCTGTCCCCCTGGCTGCTGGGGGTGAGGAGATAGAGAAAATTGGGAGTAAAGTTAACCCCAGAAAGAAGGGAGCAGTGGAGGGAATGTGTTTTAATACTTGATTTTCTCATTATCCTACTCTGATTTCATTGACAATAAATTAATAACGTCCCCAAGTTGAGTTTGTTTTGCCCAACGACAGTAACCAGTGAGTGATCGCTCTCTGCCCTTATCTTGACCCAGAGCCTTTTGTTATATTTTCTCTCCCCTGTCCAGCTGAGGAGGGGAGTGACAGAGCAGCTTTGGTGGGCAACATGTGTCCGCCCAAGGTCAACCTGCAACTCAACTGTAGCAGCATATTCACTTGGGAACAGGAAAAACAATGTCTTCTACTCACTTGAGGTAGCTGTCTCACACACAAAGGTGACAAGGTTATCTTGAATCTTTTCAAAGGCATCGAAGTCATCAACAATAAATACATGACGTTCACTGGGCTTGCTGGCAATCTTGGCCAGCTCATTGTAATCTACATCAGCCACACCAACCACAAAGACACTGAAGCCTGTAAAAATAACACTTGTTACTTGAAATGTAGTAAATATACATTACCATTTTTCAGGCCAATATTTCACAAACCATCTCTATCATTGATTTCTCAGGATCTACCTATTAGCATACATTCTGGATATCCTTTCACCCCTGTCAAGCTCAGAAAGGCTTAGACTGGTTTTTGCATCTTTCTTTCAGAACTTTCTCCTCCTTTTTTGAGGGGGCATTATCCAATCTCATACATCCTTGGCTACATAGTCCTCTCACTCTTTAATGCAATATGTACAGTTCTCTCAACTCTATATTATCTTAAATCTGCTCTATGGCCAAAATCTCTGTACAGACTATGAGTTATCCTGTTGTCTATCTGTTGCCATCTACTGCATTTCATGTTTCTTAGTTTCACTTTCTTAGGGTAGTATTCCCCTCACCAATTTTTACTTTCCAAGTTAACAAGTCTAGGCTACTTGTCTAGTCTTTCTCTATTATCACTAGACAGACATGGGCAGATTCAGAATGCAATTCATCTCACCTCCCTACGATGCTGAATTCAAGACAGGAAAAGTCATTGTCTGCAGATGTCTATCTGTTGTTCTCTTCACTAACCATAAAAGGATCCTACATGATGACTTTAGACTAGACATTTAGCTTTTAGATATCTTAAGTCAAAGGAAGAGAATCCAGACCCCAGAATTCAATCATATCACCAGGTATAATTTTCATTCATGAGAAACTGCACAGACAGTGGGCTGGTTGAAGGCTGAAAGAAGAACTCACATTTATTCCAAATGATAAAGATATTTTTATTTATATCTTTATTTTTTCAAAAATAAGATAATTATTCCTCTGTAGCCAATTGTGGTGAAGCTTTGGCTGAAACACTCTGTCCAGCTTTAAGCACGACATTTAAGATGCGTAGAAATCAAAGCAAGTAGAGAGGAGAGTAAAAGTGATAAGAGGTTTGAAAAACTTGATCAAAAGGAGGTTGAAGGAAATGGGTTTGTTTAGGCTAGAAAAGGGAATTCAGAAAGAGGAAATGACAACAGGTTTCAAATATGATGGCCTGTTACAATGGACAGTGATCAACTGTTTCCTGGTTAACTAGGTAAATGAAGACAATAATTTCACTAGCCTGAAGAAAGACTTAGGTGAAAGGCATGGCAAAGCTCTCCTACTACTAAGGTAGTTAAGCACTGAAGCAGATTGTCCAGGGAGACTGTAGAAATCATCTAGACAGAGCCAATCCCTTCAGATCACAAAGACAGAGAAAATGATCACTTGTGGTTTACATGCATGTGATTCCAATAAGGAAGTACATCTCTACATGGTTCATGCACTGCAATGCAAAATGCTGGGTGCAGGGACAGGAACAGATGATTTCACTCACATAAGCCACATTCAGCAAATCTAAAGAGGAAGCACAATGCTTTTCAGCTCAAAAGGCAATAAGCGAGTCCATTCAGACCCAGCTCCATCAAAAGCAGTTACTTTAACTGGAGATCTACTGGTTTATACCAGATAAAACGTAAATCTTAAAAAAAAAACCAGGCCCATTAAATCGTAAACCCTAGAATGCAGTACACTTCCCAATGATCCCTGGGGTTCACACACAAAGAAGAGAAAGAAGTAACTAAAAGCCACATCTTTGAAATGATATGCATGAGGAATTACTTTGGGAAGCCACATCCTCCCCCAGAAAGAAAGCTTTAGAAACAAAAAGTAAGTCTGGTCGACAGCGTGTGAATTCTATTAATAGTTTTGAGTTTTTCACAAATATTCAGCATACATTTCTGAGTCATAAAAGATGAGTAAATGATGACCAGATAATTGAAGCAATATGGAAATGAAATAGCCAGGTACTGTGAATTGCTTACCAGAGTGCTGAATGACCGTCGCTGCTTTCCTCACCTCATCCTGAGACCGACCATCTGTGACAACAACCAGTACCTTGGGAACACCTCGCCTCATGCCACTCTCCCAAGTCAAAACCTTTTCTTTGATAAATGTTAGGGCTTTGCCTGCAAAGTGTACAATAAACAAGGAATCATCCATATTATCCACAAGAGAAGAAATCACTTACTTTTTAAGGGCAATAGCTAAACCACAACAGAAAAACCTAATTCTTCAGCCATGTAATATTAGGATAATGAGGCAGTTTCTGAAAACATTTTATCTTAAGGAAATATAATTACAGCCCAAAATTACCTGTCCTTGTGTTTCCTCCTCTGTACTGAATATTTTGAAGAGCACCCAGGGCCTGGGCTTTGTCATCAAATGTATTCAGTTTAAATTCAGATTTTGCCTCATCACTGTATTGCACAAATGAAACCTGAAATGGAATATATCACAGTGTTCAGTCTTGTATCTCCACATTCAGACCAACTTTCTCCATTTAAATATTTATTGTGGTATATTAATAAGCATTAAATAATTGAAAAATCTTTTTTAAATATGTATGTCAATACACACACATATTCAGGTACACAGCACAGCAATATGCACACAATCCTTTCTGCTCTTTTTCTTTCTTTCTCTATCTCTCTCTCTTTCTTTCCTTCTCTCTTTCTTTCTCTTTCTTTCTTTCTCTCTTTTTTCTTTCTCTTTCTTTCTCTCTTTCTCTTCCTTTCTTTTTTCTTTCTCTTCCTTTCTTTTTTCTTTCTTTCTTTTTTCTTTCTCTCTTTCTCTCTTTCTTTCTCTTTCTTTTTGAAATAACAAACCTACCTGGATTCCAGCGGGATTAATCAAGTCAAAGGCTCCTACTGTATTAAAAACAAATTTCACTACTTTGTTGAAGTTATCATCACCAATACTCCAGGAAGCATCAGTCAAGAACACTATGTCTGCTTTGGCACCTCTGCATACTGAAAGATGAAGAAAAGGAAGTCTTAAAACAAATCAACCATATCATCATAAAATAAAGATCATTACTTCAAAATTTGCAAATTCAAAAATGACCAATATTCAGCAAATGCTTACTACCACACAGTCAACCTGGCAGATGACTAATGTTCAACTCAAAAACATTTATTAAAATATTTCAAAGAAAAGTTCAAGAAATGAGGAAGAGCTCAAGAATAAAATACGAATGTTTTCAATCACATTTTTTCTTTGAGCAGCCACCATAAAACATAAATTGTCTGCTGAGAGCAGCTAATCTCACAGACTCGCTGCAGAGCTATAGAATATAAATGATTTTTTTCCGCAAAACAGAAAAAAACTGCTGTTCTAAACAAGGAAATGTTGAAGTCTAGTAAAGCTCTAGAACAAAGGGATGGCATTAGGAAAGGTTTCAAACTTCATTTTCCTAAAATGCTGTACTAGTTTTGAATCTATTTGAAGTTATGAAAAATGGAACTAAATTATGAAGTAGTGCAGCAACTATATAAAAAATATTGAATGATTCTAGAAATAAACATACCATCCCGAGCTGGAGGGATTGTGGGAGGTGGAGGAGGTGTAGGTGGTGGAGTTGGTGCCTCTGTAGGTTTGAGGACTGAAATGAAATAATAATTTTTTTACTTCATATAAATTATTTCATTCAAGGAAAAAACTCTAGATTATATATTATATTATCCAACAGAAAGATTCTAATGTCTTCTCGCTAATGTAAAAAAATTAAAATTGGCAAGGAAAACTTTCTTGTATTACAAGAATAATGAGATTACAGCTAAAAGTAAAAAGTAAAAGATTTCATTATAAAAGGAACACTTTTACATGAGCTCAGTAACACAGCATTCTGATAAAGTATCTATTTTTCAACCAAGTGCTAGGAAATACTTGGTTTGAAGAGCATATAAATTTTTCTTTACCCCATAAATTCCATTTGACATAACATTAAGAGGAAAGAAAATCACTTAAAGAGGTATTGAAAGCCATTTAGGAGCAGAACAAGTTCTACAGCTGAAACAAGACAAGTTCTACAGCCAAAACTTCAGGTTCACAGTATCTATTACCTACCTGTATGCTCCCTCATAGAGACTGGAGGACCCTCAAGGTTAGGAGTCTGAACAAAGACAGTGGCATTGTATTCTGTGTCTGGTGAGAGGCCAGTAAAACAGTGGCTCGTTTCTGATCCACGTACTGTGATTTCCTTTCCTCTGGAACCTGTTGAAAAAAGCCCAAGGGAGAGACAGTTAGAACTCACTACTCCCCTTTCAATATGTGTACAAGTAAGTGTAGAAACTAGAGACCTCTTGAGAGGAAGGTTGGAGCCAATGCTACAGCAGTCTTAATCTTGTCCCATAAAACCCTTTCTAGACCAAGACTGTGTGGTGATTATGAACCCTGGAGCATACTGGAGAGTGACACTGCAGTCTACATGTGAAAGCAGGTAACTAGTAGATTCCCACTAATGAAAGTTCACTTGACAATAGGCAGCACTCCACCTTCGCAGCTTTTTCACCACTAGAGAAAAACAGGTTACATTCAGATCTTTAAAGCTCAACCAGATGTATCATGGCTTATGGTGAGTGACTGCCACAAAGACAAAGAAGTGTTGCTGTCACTGACATGAGACAATTATGTTACCAGAAAATGCCAAAAATAAAATGTACTTACCATCAGCTGGGTTTAGCTTCAGCCTGTAGGAAGTTGCTGACCGATGAGGTGACCATCGGATACAGAAAGTATCCCAACCCACTTTGTAACTTGTTAGGTCAGTGACATTCAAATATACTGTGAAAAGAGAAAGAGATAAACTGTTCTCTGGAAAATAGCATGTAATGGATAAAGAACACCAAAATGAAAATCATATTAGCAGTGCTGATCCAGAACTCGATTTTTAAAAATCCTCACAGAAAGAAAGAGCAGATCCAGTTACAATCTCTTTATATTATGCCCTAGAGATCCCTGCCTAGCCACTTACAAAGGCCCAAAATCTGATACCCTTCCCGTATTGGGTAACAGCCCATTTTATGAGTTTTGACATGAAGTAAGTTGATTTCTTTATGAAATAAGAAACTTCCAAAAATCAAAATCTGGCAGTATGAAAAGAACGTACTAAGTCAACAAAACTCAGGATGAATGATTCATCTTAACTGAAGAAATTTTTAGAAGTTGGAGAGGCCATCATTACAATTATCTCATTTTGAAATGCTGATGTTTCAATCACTGGACATTCCTGTGAGGTAAAAGCAGAGAAGCAAAAAGACTAGACCTGCTTAACATGGTTAGATTCTGTAGTACCCTGGATACTTAAAAACTGATTTCAACTATAGCTTAATAAAATTTTAGGAAGTAGACTATAAAATTTTATATCATCAGATCATTACTTAAAAATGTATCTTCCTTACTGTTCCCAAGCTTAGCATTTTTAAGATCTACATCATGGACAGATGGTAAGTATTCTCCATGAGAGGATACTCAGGCTTTCTAAAAATCAGCCTTAAAAATCTTCTCTTAATCAATTTTATCTCAGATCAGCTTACGTATCTAGCATGACCACAAAATTATTCTGACTTACATGTAGTGCCTTGATCTGTCAGAGGTATACTCATTCCAGAATCATACTGGGCATAAACATTCACATCATAAGTAGTACTAGGAGACAGATTATGCAAGGTGTAGGAAGTCACTTCTCCCACAAAAACCTCCATGGGCTCATTCGAACCTTGAATTGAAAGGAAGCATTAAGTACAAAGACAGAGAAAGAATCATGATTACATGAGCTACAAAACCATTCCCCATCTCTTACATCAGTAAATGTTAGTCTCATTTTATCTAAAACAAAGCATACTGACTTCTTATATTTTAGCATATTAGAATGTTGCAAACAGAACATAAACACAGCTTTACAGACTATTATGCAATTTTTGTGTTTAACTTCTAGAAAGGTATGTATATTTCTTGACTGTCACATAAAACAAAGGTTCTGAAGGCCATAACACCTAAATACTTGTCCAGTACTCATCTCACACATACCAGTTCATACCCTTAGAAGGACAAGAGATATTAAAGAGATGAAAACCAAGTCAGGTCACTGTATCAAATTTTAACTATACAATTCAATCTCTGTAACTGAACGTATGAAACTGTGTTTGAGAGTTTGTGTTTCTTACAAAACACTGATAATAAGACTTAAGCTTTCAGGAAAATCAGTAAACAAAGGAAATAAATAGATCATTTAGCACAAAAATTTCATGATACATATGATTTCTACTCTGATCTGCCATTAGCTACTCACTGTTCTGAAATTGGTATACTTAGAATGAATAGGTTTTCTTACCCACAGGTTTGTATACAATTTTATAGCCAAGAACAGGGGATGGTGAAGGATCCCAGGAAACTCTGAATCGTGTATACCATTCATCAGTTATATACATATTTTGAGGAGGAAGCAGACCAACTAAAAAGAAAGAAAAGCACTCTAATTAGACTAGTGACTGTTTTTCAACCTCTAGAAATGCACATTGTTACTCTATAAGGTAACAACCACATCAAAAACCTAATTAACAATGAAACCTTAATAATGTTGGAGTGCTCAAGGAATACGTCTTAAATTTTAAAAAGCATACACAATATGAAAACTAGTTACCAGTTCTGCCATTTCCAGTCAGTTGTCCACCATCTCCATCTTCATACACAGCAACAACAGTAATTTTGTATGGTGTATCTGACTGTAGTGGTTGTAGTATCACATTATTTCTTATCCCAGGAACTGTTGTCTAGAACACAAACGAAACAGAGGTAAACACACTCACAGTCTTGTAACTGATCAGTAATGACAGTTACTAGAACCCAAAATTTGTTTTGACATTTGGCACAATTTTTTTTATGTCCACTGTAAAAAAATTCATTCAGGATATATAAAGGGTTATAACCTATAAACAATTATTAGTCTTTGTTATTTCAAATTATAAAACCCTGTGGTCAGCACAAAAAGATAAACCAAATTGACTCTTCAATTCCAATCCTCACATCAGACTGAGGTGCTGCAATTCTTCACCACGATTTCAGTACTGTTCCCTCATAGAAAGGAAGAAATCATGATGATGTGTTTGGAGACATAAAAAAGACAGGGAAAAGTTCATAAAATGGGGGTGAAAGTCAAAGTTATTTCCACTAGTCCGCAGTTTCATCTCTACTTTTTCATTATCTTCATCTTTGGATATCACTTTCTTGGCAGAAATAAGTTAGTCTGAGAAGGAAGGTCTAAATATTTTGATATATAAAAACGTCCCTATTATGCATTCCTCAGTCTCAACTTCCTGGTGCAGCCATGCACTATTGCTACCTTCTAATGAAAATGTAGGTATAATCCCAAAAGGAATATCGCTCCATAAAGCTCCATAAAATACTGAAACTATGGAAAGTAACTTGAGGAATCTATCTCAAAAGCATGTCCCAGTCAGCATTTTGAATTGTTTGAGATTTTCTGTTTTTATAAATTTTCAAGTGTTTTCTGCAAAGAAGATATGTGTTGATAAATATATGTGTCCTAACTAACAGGTCCAGTAGGGAATTTTCAAATAGTGAATTTTCAGCATGCACTATATAACAATATACAAGCAATAATAGCATTTAAATAGCATTCTAGACATGTTACATTTTGGCTGGTGGTAGTCAGCAGGAATTCTGCCACTGACTTCTATGGGATCTGAGTTTAGCTTTGCTATAAACACTCTGTGAATTTTATAAGTTTCAGACTGTAATTTGCACTATCATTAAGCTGCAGGAAATGAAACACAAATGCTTAAAATTCATACCTAAACTTACAACAGCAAGTTAGATGCTGAATCAAAGTTACCGTTGTTTTCTTATTAGACTTTGCCAACTCTCTTCAATTTATAAAATGCTGACTTATGTTTGTTTTGTATCTTAGCACACTGATTTCATAATGAACAGTGTGAAGTAATAGATGGCTATTCATTGTATTGCATTTAAATTAAATGCCAGGAAGGAGGTTCTGCTCAGAATCTTCTGATTAATGCAGCATGACTCACATATTTAAGAATATTTTACACACAAATTTGATCATTAAACCATATATGTTCTGCAACTTCATGAATATAAACCCATTTCATACAAACCATGGCTTCTCAGCACTGATAATGAACAAAGAAGCCATATAGCCTGCAAAATGTACTACACGTAGAACAAGTGTCTTTGTTTTTCCGTAGCCTAAAGAATCAACTGAGAACATCTCAGTGTTTACTAAGGAATTACAGAACTTACATATTCATCGATAGGGTCTCCCACAGTGGGTGAATAAATGATTCTGTATTGCTGAACTGGCCCATCAGCATGATCCCACTGTACAGAAAGGCTGTTTGTAGTCTCATCGAACACTCTCACATTCCTTGGACCACTGCGAGGCACTAAAGAATGAACATACAGAAGGTTGTACGGAGCATGATGCTTCTAGTTCAGTGTCACCCTCATCCATTCAAAAGCTGCCCTGAAGCCAAAGCCTAGGGCCCTGAAATCTTGAATGAATATACACAGGTAGATTAAGTCAATGATAATACAGCAGTGCCTGAAGGTCTTAAATGGAAATAGGGCCTAACTGGAGGAACTGGAGCAGTATGGAGGGGAGAGAACATCAAGGGGATGTGCAAAGTGCGCATCTACATACATTCTGCTTCTCAGACTCCTGCAGACAAGTATAACTATAGCCTGTCACATCTGCAAGTTTTAGATGACTATGGGGATTTAATAGAGAAAGCACAGAAGCGGCAAAAAAGAGGTGACCTATTATTGCCATTGACAGTTTCTATACGTGTTATTTCTAGAACGAATTTTAAAGAAGGTAAATGTAAGCCAACCAAAATCCCACAAGCTAAATTGTAACAAAGAGGTTTTGGTGTTTAAGTATCTCCAGCAAAAAACCAAACATCTGGGCAGACTGACACATACATTACCATGTTAGACACAGAACATAAAGCACTCTTTTTTTTTTATTGAAAACTAATTCTACCCATTTAATGCGTTTTTTTTTCAAAAGACAAACTGTTATTTATCTGTAACTGAATTTTTAAGAACAGCCTTCAAACTCCTAAACATTCAAATTAAGCTTATTTCACAAGTGAAAATTACATTGGGGATTATACATGTACCACAACTGACAGACAACAAGTTCCCTCCCATGGAGGCCTATAATTGCTTCAGTCATAATTTAGATGCATTAATCTCAGAGTTGCACTAAATGGTTTATATTATTTGTGACTGTAACCAACTTCATAAATTCTTCACATACCAATTTTGATATATATTTCACAACACAAGTACTGACTGCCTCTTACATGTTCTTCCCTGTGCTTGGCTTGGATTTCCCTCTCCGTCTGCATAAAGAGCTATAACATTTATTGAGTAAGCAGTGTCAGGAGTCAGGCGCTCCAGAATCACATCACGAGTGCTGCCCGGTACCACAATCTAAAATAGAAACAAAAGGAATCTATATAAATAGAGCTTGAGTTTATATCATGTCTTTTTAGAAAACAATTTGAATGAAATATAGAAAAATTGGGAACATGACCATGCTGCACACATCCAAGAAAAGTAATACAAGTTTAAAATAACCAAATAATATTGACAAAAATTCAATAGAGGGTGGGGAAAAAAAAAGGACAAATACATAAGGAGCTCTCATTCTGCAAATAGAGTTGTTATTTTTTAAATGTTACATGAAAATAGTTCAGAAAAAAAAAGAAAAACATGTAGGAAGAAAAAATAAAATGTAAAGTCTGTCACAGCCTATTAACATATAAAGGATATTAAAAATTCTCAACTTTCCTTACATAAAAACATATTAATCTGTACATGTACAATATAGGTGTACATTTTGTGTACATTCACAGTCAAAGCTTCAAAACTGCACTTATTTCTACACATCCAAGAAGTCTTCACATCTGAAGGGTAAATTTTTACCCATATCCAGACTTCACTGCTCACCAAGACCTACTTAAACACCAATGATTTAGGGTAAGGAAATGGTTTAGTGGTAAAATCACATAAACTTGGCATCTGGTTTCATAATTAAACATTTCCTAAGAAATATTTGTTATTTCCTTCTCTCTTACAAGAAAAAAAAGATTTTAATTTAGTCATCTTTACCTGCAATATGATAAAGGATACTCAATTTTCAATATGCAGTTTTAAATAGGAGAGTCTTATTTCTTATGTCTCTCATTTCGCCAACTTAAGCCTTTATTTACAATGGACTAAACTCCTACAGACACTGTTTTCAGCAGAGACACTCCTGGGCAGATAATCGGCCTGAGTTTATTATTTTATTTTTTTTTACACTCATTGAAGGAAGCAATATTCTCCACACACTTTTGATAAATAGCATAAAAACTAAATTACTTACAGATTCTGATGGCCTTGGGCCAGTCAGTGGAGCGTAATTAATTCTATATTGCTGTACTGGACCTGGAGCAGGTTCCCAACGGACATTCATGCTGTTTGGTGTGGGATTGTAAACGTGAACATTTCTTGGTGTTCCTCTCTCCACTAGACCAAGGATAATTTAAATCGAGTTTTACAAAGTTGCTTATGTAAGTTATATTTCTACTTGAATTTACAAGAGAGCTCAAAGGAAAATAAAAACCACATCAGCCCAAGATAAACACATTACTTTTGTTAGCTCCTACAAATTTAAGAATCTCAGTGATTAGTCTTTTCAAACCTCCGTGCTAGGCAGTTAAGTACATGTTTATACTGCAAATTGAAAGTACGATCATAACACTTTGTTATCCTGTTGTTGATCAGACATGTATGAAAAGTAGACATAAACTACACATTTCAGCTCATGTTGACATTAGGAGCTTAAACTTCCTGGGAAATTTTAAGTACATGGTATAGACATTGGCATGGATTAAAACCAATATCTGGTGTTTGTTCACTGGTATTGCTACTGGCACTACAATTGAAATTTTACTATTCTGTGAGGTAAACCGTAAATTCGCTTCACAACTTAGGAGCTGAGCTTGCCTGAGATAAATGGACTGAAAGCCTCCACATGAATAAGCAAAGAAAACTAAGTTACAGAGCTGAAACCATAACCAAGATGGTAAACAGTTTTTGCATTTGTGTTTTAGCTTTGGGGAAAATAAACTGCCACTTTTGATGTAAAATCAATTTCTAATGATCTGAGCCACTCACACAAAAAATCCTAACATTTGCTGAAAAGGGCTATTTTACTTACAAGTTCTCCCAGTGTCAGAGACACGTCCACCATCCCCCTCTGGGAAAACTGGAACCACAGTTATAGTGTAAGGTGTGTTGGGTTCAAGAGTCCTTAGGATGACATAGTTTGTGTTTCCTGGTACTGTGGTCTACAAATTTAAAAACAAAGGTAGAGGCATGACACTTACATAAATATGCAAAAAAAGTGTAAGCTTTTTTGTTTCTCACTCCTCTACCACATTTCATTTCCAGACTGGATGTGATAATAACTACAGAAGGTGAAGCTTAAAATAACAGAGTTCATGGTATCTACTGGAATTACTTTTCAAAAAGGTTCTGTCTCAGACTTAAGAAAAATTATTAAGTTCTATCCTCCATTATACAATCCCTTACAGCTATCTTCACTTTGGGTCCAGATCCTGTTCTGCTGATAGTAGTAGCAGAATCTGCAGTGATCTCTTTAATGACTACTATTTAGCATCTCAGAGGCACTAAGAGGTCACTTTCTAATTCAAAAAAAGAAAAGAAAGAAAACTTTAAATAACATCACAACATGCTAATGACAAGAAATAATGAGCAGGTCATGTTAGAAAATAAAACTCCACTGCATTTAAGCATATTTGTCATCAGTAGCACTCTAGATGCTATTGAAACAGTGGCAATTCATGTACCTCTCATTTCATGGGCACATTAAATTGCACAGATGTAGAAAAATAAACACAATTGGGAAATAATAATATTTCACAGTCTGGAGTAGGGTTCCTGTTTTCATTATTTTTTTAGCTCTTTAGCAGTTAAGTAATTTCAGGAAATTAGAATGTGGATTTTTCTGCTTTCACAAATATCATTGCAGCTAACTGTCTACAGTCACATAATTTCCTAGCAGTAAAAATAGGTGGAAATAAGTTCTGCTAACTTTAGCACCTTTTGTACACCCTGAAGTCAGCTTTACATTCACACCCACTGCCCTAAGAATAAACAAACAAAAAATTGTGTGCGGCATTAAATCCCTGTGCTAAGAACTAATTTCTAATGGTCTACTATATAAAATCAAACATCTGTAATACATATGGGAGTAACTGAACTTCAAGGAGGTGCTGTGCGTTTTCTCCAGGGTAGTCATGAACAGGAAAAAAGCCAGTGCATCGGCAAGCAAGACCTGCTTCACTCAGTAGCATTTCTCTGACCAGCACCATGAGCTGTAATTTATCTGAGGCAGTTAGAGAGATCCACATGAAGAATTTACCATTTCTTCTGCACCTCCAGCTGTAGGTCCATAAAACACTTTATACTGGCGAGGACTTCCTTCTGCATGATCCCATCGAACATTCAGAGTACTGGTGGTTGGGTCATAAACTAGCAAGTTCTTCACAGTAGTGAGAGGTTCTGAAACAGATCAATGAGCTGTCAGAAACATGGAACCATATTCTCTCACCTGTGCTGTCAGATCATGACTGTGTAAAGTTTCCTTAGGAAATTTAAAAACCAAGAGGTTTAGTAGTTCGCGTTAAACGTTCTTTGTCTTCATTAATCAGAACACATCAGCCTCGTCAACCAGCATAGGCAATGCTAAATGTAGTAAAAGAAATTTATTTCTGGACACTATTTTAGAATTATGCAATGAGGCCACCAGGATTTTTTTCTTCATTCCTCATCAAACACATTGCTGTGTCTGACTTTCCATTGCAAGCTCATTATTAAATTATGTACAAGTGGATTAATAAATTTATATTTGAACAAGTAATTAAATATAGTGAAATGTTTTTTATGCCTGGGATGTCTTTGATAGAAAATCACCCAGTTATTTCTATAGCAGGATCAAAACAATGCATCAGTCTCTGACCTGAAGGTGCTTAACAGCACCTATATGAGAGTTACATGCCTTCTGATGCTTTAAGGTGTTTCCTAAATTATGGCATACAACAATTAAAAAATTTAAATGACGAAAAAGTTCCATAGGCACACTAGGGTTTTTTTCAGCCCTAAAAGCCAGGCATCCAGTCTGAGGTAGTGGTCCAGGGTTTCTCTACAGCCAGTAGACAGATCTTCTTACTTTAGATATTTGAAACCCACCAAAGGACAAATACAGATGGGATTAACTTCACCACAAGAAATTTTTCCAGGCTAATTTGAAAAGCAATACATCAATGTTGTTTTTCACCTAATAAGATCCAAAGAAGTTACTTACTGGTTCTGCCTCGTCCTGTAATTCGTCCCCCTTCACCATCTGCATACATTGATGACACAGTAATAGCATATGGCATGTCAGGCTGCAGCTTCTGTATCACTACACTGTTCTGCCGCCCTCCAACCATAGTCTTCAGCAAAACAACAGAAAAACATTAAAATACCCTTTATACTTCCTCTTTTGTGCTTAATGCTATAGTGCAGAACGTAAGCATTTGATGCAGAGTAGAAAGCACTATGAAGTTGAAATGCTCTTGTGAGTGACACTGAGAGTAGACATTGAACAGCAATAATATTTAACACATATTCTTAGCA
Source organism: Pseudopipra pipra (assembly GCF_036250125.1). Lineage (NCBI taxonomy): Eukaryota > Metazoa > Chordata > Aves > Passeriformes > Pipridae > Pseudopipra > Pseudopipra pipra. Next base: position 84,892,044 of record NC_087551.1, on the reverse strand, counting down.
AGTTTAGACACAAAGCTACTATTCTTTAAAATCTCCAAACTTGCATATAACCACAACTATGTATCAACTGCCAGTTCTTTACCAGCACAAACTATATTGTAAATGACTATATCCTATTGAAATCAATCAGTCTTTTATTAATTACGATAGACTCTCATTTGGGTTCTTTATGTTCCACTCTCAGGTAGAATGCAAGCATGGAATAAATTCCAACACTCTGTAGATCTCTAACATACATTAGATACAATATCAACATTGTCTCTCCTTGATTTCAAAAATTTTACAGCATGACACTTCAGCTTCTGAAACATCTTTGTTAAGACTCTGTCATCTTTTTATTTTTATTATCTAATTTTTATTTTACATATAATCCTGTGATCATAATCTTCACCAATTAAGTTAAAGACTTGAAGTACACTGAGAATAATACTTAGATCTTAAACATTGGATACTCATGAGCTTTTTGGCTTTTAATAGTGTGCAATTACACTTGCTCAAGAGCATCCTTTGTACTTTTAAGATTATCTGCACATTTTCAAAGCCAATTCAACTAATGTGTTTGTCATAACAAACTTTAAAAGCATCTGATTAGGAAGAACTGACAACGAGCAAGCATTTATACATCTTCACATTTCGTAGAAGTAGAATATTTTAACTTACAAGCAAAGTACAAAGCTCTTTTCAAAGAATAAATATTTTTATCATCCCACCATGGCTGCCTCTCCATTACAGTATCTGTTCGCCTTTCAAAATCTGACCCTAAATGATCATTACGGTCTCTGCAGTTTGGTATGCAGTTTTTGCAGAGCTGTCTTCAAACCATCCACGCTTCGTCTTGGTGCTGAGGCCATTAAATGTCAGACAGGGCAATAAAAACCTTCCAGAAATTCTATTTTAACTATTTTGGTAGGGACAGCTCTACTGCCTACTCAGCAACTACATTTTAATCAAATATCCCACTAAAAAAAACAGTCAAGGAATTATGATCATATGACAAAGTTATTTGCAGACAGACATTAAAAGCCATGAATAGAGGACGAGTGTTCTGTGGGCTCTCCTTAAAAAGACGTGTTTTCTCCAACTGCCACTGCTGAACTCTATCCAGCTGTGAGTAATTAAGTCTATTAACTATATTCTTTGCACAAATTTCAACAGAATGCTCATAATTTTCTTTTTACTCCAGTGCCAGCAATTAATTACAGTAATTAATTAACCTTACTGCTGTTCCTTTTTCTTCTAGTGATTTCTCCCTAAACTTGTATTAAACTGCTCAAATTCATTCAAGAGTTCAATTGCCTCAACTCAAATGCATGCTGTTCAGAAGAGAGTTAAAATGCATGTGTAAGTATCCAATTGATTCTAAAGTAAATATTCCTAGATACACTTCTGAACATGTGTGATCTCCAATTACAGAGGCAAATTAAATGAGCGTGTTTCTCATCTGAGGCTGTTCCTCTGAGTCATTTGGCAGTAACCACAACAGCCTCCCACTGCGGGGCATTTTTAAGTAGCGCACATTTCTGATAAACAGGCTGACTGAATTACCATTCCCAGGCTGTGCTGTGTAGGCTGCCAGTAGTCAACACAGCTCTTGCTGACGACACAGGGAAAGCTGGCTGACCATACAGTACTGGCTCTCCATATCATTACAGCTGCTCAATCCCATTAAATGAGTCTAAAACACCTTAAACGCTTCCCTAGCATGCGTTTTGTGTGCATTTTTTTTTTTGCAACTGCTACTTCTGGGTGGTCTTTCTGACCCTAGAGCAGTGAGAGACAGTCTCAACTGTTCAACTGAACAGCATGTTCCATGGCAAAGTCCTCTGATAGCACACGAACCACACCATGAAAATAACTGAAAACTCTGGAAATGGAAAATAGCCAAGGTATCCATATCGTTGATTGTTGTGATAACTGTATCTGTGATTTGTAGTCTGACGTGCTGCTTGACTTATTCCTCAACACATTTTAACTTTATTATAGTTATATCTATAGATATATATTGATGACCTCAAGGGTCTTTTCTAATCTAAGCGATTCTATGACTCTGTGACTTTCAAGAAAACAGGATGCATCCAAAGTAATTTCTGCTCCATGAAGAGCATTCTAACTTGGATTTGAAAGGGGAGAAAGAAAAAGGTGGGAGTATGTACTGTTTCACTATAAATAGAAATTTTCACCTAAAAAGTGATTAAAATATACAATGTTGTGCTTTGAAAAGAAATTATTCTAATGGATTTGCAGAAGGTTGTATTTTAGGTTGAAAAACTATAGCACTACAAAATTAGTTACCGACTGTTCAGGGCCATCCCCACTGATAGGCTGGTAAATGATCCTGTATCTCTGCACTCGACCACTGGCAGGATCCCATTTCACAGTCAAACTATGTGAAGTTGCATTGTACACCTGAAGGTTTCTTGGGCCACTCTTTGGGGCTAAGAAGTGCAATAAAGAAAAGAATAAATATGTTATTCACCAAAAATCAGGGACAAATGCTTCATTCATACTTTTAAGGCTGCATGACTGCCTGATCAAGAGCAGAATGTATTAAGTACAAGAGAACATAAACTGTAATGTTTGTAAAATAATAAACATGTGGTAATCTAGTGTTTAGTATTCTTCCAAATACACAATAATATTTATTAAATGATCTCAGCTTTTTAATGTCAACATTTGTCACAGTTTAGAAAAAGATAGCTATGGGTTTTTCTTAATAGTACAATACCAGGAAATTCAGATTCTTACCTTGTGTTGTGATAGGTACCAAGGGTACTAGAAAAAAGTAGAAAGAATTTTCAGAATTCTTGTATGTATATGCTTTCTGTTTTAATAATCATGAATAACAACATGCAGAATCCCTTTATTTACTTACATGTCCGTTCACTGCCAATGAGCTCATCACTTTCTGATTCATCAGGATAGATGGCAGTAACTGAGATATCATATAATGTGTCTGGATTCAAATTTTCAAAAACCAAACTATTGTCATCCCCATTTAAGATAGTCTTGTGGAGAAATTAAAAAAAAAAGGAAAAAAATAAATAAACAAAACCAGAACAAACAAAACAGACAAATAGAAAGTGGGATATAACTGAGTAACTTTTTACTCAGTAACATCACTGCAAGTGGCTGTAAGTATGTGTTCTACGCCTTCTGACTGAATTTCCATTGCACACAACAAGAGGGCTTGCAATTTATAGGCCATTTATCAATTACATTTCTGATTTTAAAAATATACTCTCTGAGAAACTGCCCATGGAAGCTTATGGTGGCTGTCTAATTCTTACCTCCTGTTTTTCTGATCTTCCATAGGGTCCCCAGGTTATTCTATATAGAGAGACATCTGGAGCTCCATGATCCCAAGTACCTCTAAAACTATTTGTGGTTACATCTGTGATTCTGAGATTGACTGGTGCTGGCACAGGCTCTATTATGAGAAAAGAAAAAGTATTCCACAAAATGTAACTACAAAATAAATACAGTTAAACAAAGCAATTACTCAGACAAAGAATTTAGAAAATTATGTAGGAGATTCATCTCTCAGTTACCATGCTTCTGATGACTACATATAACCCATCCTACCCACACTAAGCAAATCGTCCTTCATCCTTCATAAGGTCACACCATTAGGTCACATCGCCGGATAAAAGAGACGCAGCTCTACTGACCTCAGCAGAGATCACAACTCACATGCCTACTCACAACAACTGAAGTCCTAGCTCTTACATTTTGGAGTTAGGAGTGATTATTAACTCCCATAGACAGAGCTTAATCTCCTGCTTGAGTGCCTCCCAAATCTTAAAAGTCTTATATAAGCTAAATAAGACTTGACTGAATTACACCATTTACTTAGAAAGAATTCACAGAGGTTAACTGTAGGTTAAGAAAGCTAAATATAATATAGCCACTGGGAAGAAATACACAAACAGGTAAAACCAGAGAATTAAACTAAAAATAATTTCTTTGGCAGAGTTTTCCTCTTCTTTCCTTACACACACATTCACACAAAACCACAGCTATAGAAAAAAGACTAGTCCAACAGCAAGCACAAAATCTCACAAACATTTTTAAATATATAAAACTACAAAAAATTCAGAAGAAAAAAAGAGATCTTAGGAATGTTTTTTCTCTTCTTTTTCATATCAGATTGAGGGGCTGTGATAAGATAACACTGCTCATTTCTGTTGCAGCTCTTCTGGTTAACTACCTTCTTAAATCATAAGCCTAGATCAGGATGAGAGCTTCTTTGACACCCGCTTTCTCCTTTTAGTCTGTCACTTCTCTTATATGGAAATCAGCTCTTACAGTTTGTGCAACTCCATTTCCTTGCCTCTATTTGTTGAGGTACTGTCCTAGTGACAGGGGCTGGGACCAGTTTATCACTATGCAGGTATAACCAAAACTGTGTATTCTACACCCTCTGTGTAATTTCTGACGGACTGTTAATAAATGAATTGTTTGCAGCAGCTGCCCAGGGTACACCTGACATCTCAGGCTCCAAGCTGGATGTTAAAAAAACCCTGCAAGGCAGGGGAGCATTTCTTTGTCTTCACACAAATGACTCAGCTGCAATAACTCCCCTTTGGAAAAGCATTAACACCTTCACACCCAGCCTGAGGGACCATCTCTGCTAATAGTCCACAATGACTGGCATAATAGGGAGCTGCAACACCTTGATCATCAAAGATTCCAAAAATATCCCATGATTCAAAGAGTTAAATCACCCATTGTGAAACTCTCCATCCTGGGGGAGGTCCTGGGCATTCCCACCTGAGCTTGAGCATGTATAATGGTTTTGGGACTTCTAGTACCACTCGTCAGATACAGAGGAGGACCCAAACTTCAACAAGAGGACTGTGATTGCCACTCTCAACAAGTCTGCGATCATTACTTAACAGAACCATGACCATCATCTGCACAACAGGTTTTCCTTTCCTTTTAGTTTACAGCCAGGAGGTCCTGTGGTGCTCAGCACAGGGGCTAAAAACACCGTTCTGTTCTTGTCCAGGGTGCCGGGTTATACACCTGTCTTTGGGGGGTTAAAACCAATTTTTTTCTGGATAATTGTATTTATTGTAATCTTTAGTGAATTGTAATTCTGACATGTAATCTCATTGAGATGGGTTCATTTGTCCCACCTGTTTACTTTTAAACCAGCACAGGTACTCAAATACTGCCTTGATGATTCTCTGGAAGTAGAGACAGATTTCGCATTTCACGACGCAAAAACTCTCTTGGATCAGAAGCAAGATCATGTCTCTCTAATCCTCTAGCATGTGGCCCAGCTTCCTACTCACTTTCCTAGATTCCTGCATAGATTTGCTAAACCTTTCCTCTGTCTTCATATTTTCTTACCCATTCTATACTACACTTCTCCTTCAGCCTCTAAACAGAAATAGTTGTGCTTGAGTTGCTCTGTCACCTCTCTGCAGACTGCAGTCTCAGTGTTTACTGCAGTGACACTGGAATCTAAGATTCCCGGGGTTTGTTAAATTGAAAATAATGCTAAAAATGCAAGTAAAATTTTTCTCAGATTAAATGACAGCTCCACATAACGTATTGCAACACGCACGACTTTAACAGAACATAAAGCAAAACCAATCACAATAATGATTAATAAGAATACTCACGAGTGACAGCTTCTGCTTTTGTTGGCAGGGATTCTCCTTCATCATACACAGCAACAACGTGTACATTGTACACTGTTTGGGAGGAAAGGTCAGAGAGAGTAGTGCTGGTTTTGAGTCTGTCAATTTCCACCTAAGAACAAAAATAGTGACTTGAGAATTGTAAATTGCTCTTACTCTGCATTTGATTTAATGGCAGAAATTCCTGTACTGAAAAAGGAAAAGTATTCTGCACTACATTTTGCCATTTACCCCTAAATTTACACCCGAATATTGAGTGCTATCTACTAATTTCCTTGCAAAGCATATTATATCAGATACATGCAGTACTTGTGGATCATTCACGGCTTCATTCTTTTGGAAACAAGGATGCAGACTAAAACTTAAGAAAATTCTCATTTCCTTATAAAAACACGTTTAATCCTCCAAGAGCTGATCCATGTCAAGCAGCACAGACAAGGAAAGCTTGTACCTAACTACAAGACATCTCTAACAATGCTCACACGTGTTCTGACAGTCGGCAAAGGGGCTAACATACCTTTATTCCACAATCCTGTCCTCTTAACTGTAAGCTGTTCTTAGACCTTGGCAAGATGACACTTAACCAGACAGCAGAAATGGCTGTTTACCAAAGCACAGGAAAATTCTCCAGTCCTTCTCTCTGGAGGAGGAGGAAGAAGGGAGTACCCAAAGAAATCCATCTCGTGCTTATTCCGTTTCCAAGAAATCAATACCCTTTCCTGACTGCAATCACCATGAACTGATGTTCTCTACTCTTGGTGGTGGGTTATAATACTACTCTTACTGCTATGTTAGTAACCTAGCTCCTTGAAATAAAACTCTTTCTTAGTACTTTCAAGAATTTACCTCCTTTACATCAGGGTCATCAGCTATTTTGTATCTTAGGATGTATTTTTGAACTTTCCCTGGGGCAGCATCCCAACGGACATTCATGCTGCTGTGAGTAACATCCTGAATTGTTAAGCCTCTGGGTCCAGGCAAAGGTACTGTAAAAATAATGACAGTAGTAAGTGAAAATACTATTCATGGCAGAGGTATAGGTCTCTTACAGATGCAAGTAAATGCTTTTCATATCTTTTATTGAAATGGAGGCATTCACTTTCTAAGAAGTTCATCGTCCTTGCCATTAGATGAGACAGTTTAGGAGCTTATTGTCCCAGTAATGAACAATATAGCTATAAAGTATGTAGCTTTACCTTGGTAAATTATGAGCACAATACTTTTAGAAGTACTAGTGTTTACAATCATAACTTTTGGTGACAATAGCCACTTTTCATGTATGGTTAAGGGTTTAACATTTTTAAGGACATACAAATAAGCATACTGCATGCATCTAGCCCAGAAACGTGCCTTCATCAATAGGAAATATTTAAGGAAAGTTATAAAAAAGGAAGCCATATTTAGATCAATTTTTTTCTTGATATGGAATGTTTCTTTGTTATTTTCTACACTTCAGAGAATGTCTGAATTTGGGAACAAGGTTTCTAAGTTAATGCAACCAAAATTGAGACCTTTCAAAATACTATGACCACAAGATTTTCAAGCCAACGTCCTTCATTATTCAACAAAAAAATTGTTTTGTTCCTGTTTTAATAGTTGGACCCTTTGCATTGAAATTGCCTTGAGATCTTTGGGAAATGAATGAGTGTTAGCAAATGCATAAAACATGGTTAAGATGGTCTTCTAAACAAAACAGAATACATAAAAACTGTTGCATGAAATAAAATTAAATGTTGCTGAAGCAATAACAAAGTAAAAATCAAGATGTCCATACACGTCACTTCCTGGGTGGTGAGTGGGTCACTGGTGATATCACCAAACAATACGTAAGCTATTAAAGTGTACTCAGTGTTGGGGATGAGATCTACCAGCTGCACCTCATTCACTGATGGTCCGACACGCATCTGCACATGAAAAGTAACACATCATGTTTTAAAACTGAAGAAAGCAATGGCAGAAAAGCAAGCAGTGATTTAATTTCAAGGGAATTTTGTTTGTGAGATTCACAGTATATTTACAGCTTCCTGACTGATGTCATTGTATACAATATCTTTGTAAGTTCACTGCACTTCAAAAGTACATGCCAGTCTTTTGACTATTATGATAATCTAACAGTTTTTCTTAATTTATTTCTGGTAGAGTACAGGAAGTGAAGACAAATTCTCTCACCTCTTTCTCTGTGGCTGGGACTGTGGCATTCACAGGTTCATATGTTAACAAATAACCAGTAGCTCCATTGAGAGGTTCCCACCTCACTCGCATGTAGGTTGATCCAATATCATAAACATTCAAGTTTCTAACTGAAGAGATTGGCACTGTCAAATAAAAAATATATATTAATTTATTTATTTCACCTTCTTCATATTTTATATCACAGGTAGTACCACTGAGAATATTGCACATGGCTATGAGTGTACATTATGGGTAGTAGAAAGGCGATCTGCAAGCACTGGCTTTTTAAGTAGTTCTTACTTTTAAGAATGAGATAATGGTCACTCCATTTTGAATGAGGCTACAGATTTGCTATATACACAGCTAAAACTCTTACAAGTTTACACTTGGACACTTTAATAGTCTAATCAGCAACATTAACTCACATGAATGCTCTAATATGAAACAACACAACTGGTTTGGGATCTTTACAAAAAGGATACTTTGTCCTTTCTTCTTGTTTTCTGTATTTCTCTAATTATTAAATAAACATGGAAAACTACAGCAGACTTCATAAAAATTATGCAAATATTTTAAGGGTGTATGACAAGCCTAACACAAAACAAAGAAGTGAAATGAACAGCAAACAATCAATGTTATTAAAGAGGCAGAAAAGTCACCCGATGTTGCATTCAGCATAAATATATCTAAAATCAATCATGTAGACAACTCATAGTAGAAACATGGCTAAGTTATATCTCATAGAAGTGGCATAACTCTGTTGAATTGGCTTTTTGCTAATTAGAAATCATTTCTATGGTATTGTCTGATAGTAGCAGGAATTAATTACCTAGCATAAAAATACAGGAGTATACATTTGTATAGGATCAGATTTCAGTAATTTTTAAACTCTGTCTTATAATTCAGGTCTATTGTTCTAGTTTTGTACAGCCATGCTTTATAAGTCCGGAAAGAAGACGAGACAAACATTTTCTACCACACTGCAGTTTCACTTTGCTGAAGTTTTCCAGACAAGATCTGAACAACCTGTGTAACGCAACACAGTTTAGTCATTCAAATTAAAAATTTTGTTTCTGCTAAGAAGAAAGCCCATAGTGCTAAAAGTTCTACTGGATATTTCCCCAGGCGCCAAACTGGCTGTTAACATGTTATTCAAGATCCATTTCTAACTTACAAGTTGTTTCCCTGCCGATCAGAGGTTCACTGCTTTCATCTTCTACCACAGAGAACACATTAACAACATATTCTGTTTCAGGTTGCAGATCTTTCAGAACTGTTGTTGTTTCCATCCTACTCACATAAAACTACATAAAAGAGAAGCAATGTTAACAACTGTACAATAAATATATTTGCAATCTTATCTCTAAGAAAAACAATCATTCCTTGTGAAACTCTTCAGAAATCAATGGTAAGGAGCTAAATAAAGTATGGTCTTAATCTTCTATGTATTTTTTCTGACCGTACAGCAATATTTTTGCAAACCAAGCTGTAGGTAAGTCTCATACAGACACTTGTCTCAAATGGATCTGGATATATTTAGCATCACTTACTGTGCATTCTACTTTCACGCATGGTTTACATTTCTATATTAGTAAACAGCATAAAGAAAGTGCCAGGGATATATGTTACCACTTTTGGAGAAAAGGTTTCAAACACCCAGGATAATCTAGATGGTTACAGCACATGGCAACACCTTGAAGAACAGAAATGCCAGGAAGCAGTCAAGCTGTAAAGTCAGTGTACGCTGTACTGACAGCTCCAACTTTAATCAAACGCCAAATCCTGAGGTCATGATTTACTAAGATTAAACTCTCCATGAGTAAAGAGTCCCCATGAGTCTCCTGAGTTTAGATTTAAAAGCAACATTCAGAGATGAAAAGTTCAGAGTTAGGTACACAGAAGTGCCTAACTTCATTCTCCCAAATACTTCATTCTCCTAAATACTACTCTGCCTGGTTGAAGAGAGTGATGAGCAATTCAGATTACCTACAATGGTTGTGAGTCACTGACTCTTTGTGTAGAGAAGTAATAACCACAAGATAAGTCTGATCCTGTGCATTAAACAGTTTAGAATACATACTTAGGCACAGATTCAAAGTACCATCACACAGTGTTAATCTAAGCACACATTTATCACCTACTGTCTTTTTTTCTATTAACAAGAAAGTTTATTGCATTATGGCCAGAAAATTGCTGCTATAGACATATTTAAACCAATATATGACAATGGAACAGGAACAGAAAGGAATTACTAGAAATAGCAGTCAAGTGTTTTGAAGAGGTACATTTTATTCCTTGATTCATGGTATTAAAGCAACCAAAGTTATATTTATGCTCCTATTTTTTGTAATTTTTTGTATCATTTACCAAGGCATTATATTCTTGACCTTGGGAGCCTTTTTTTCATTTACTGTTATATTATACACAGCACAAATTACAGAATGATACTACCATGATGTGGAAGTCCAAGGTTGTTATGGACAATGTCAAAGATGAACTAACCTGTTTAGGACTACCTCCAGAGGTAGGGTAATATTCAACTCTGTATCTATCAACACTCTCAGGAGGTGGACTCCATCTCAGTCTGAAAGAACGAGGCGTCACCTCTGAAATGACTAGGTTAGAGGGAGGTGGCAAATCACCTATAAGCAGAAGCAAATTAAAAAAAATATTCTTTCATCTTATATCATCAGGGAGAAAGAAAAATCACTTTAAGTAGTTGCCTATGTTTCTGTTTTCTCAGGAATTACAACTTCATGAAGAGATAGCTCACCATCACACTCTCAAGACCAAACAAGCTCCCTGTAATTCCTATTCCACCTTCATCACCAGCGTTTCACTGGAGAACCATCAGCTAACATTACTGTTTTTCCACGCTCAGCTTTGCTTTTGGGCTGTCAGACATAAACACTTGAAAAAAGCAGGGCTGTTGAAATTATCCTCATTGGAGGAGTATCATCAAGGAACCTGCCACAATGGCAAAAAGCTGACACACCAAGAAACATGCTTCATAATTCTGGGAAAGAAAGAAGGCACATCCAGCCATGTCATGCTGTGTTAGGCATAACACAGTCATTGTTGAAAGGAAAGGAAGAACCCCTGCAGGGTAATCCAGGTGGTCTGCACAACTTCCTCACACCAGCAGCTGAAAAAACAGCCCAGGACTACATAGTGTTCCCAAGAAGTAATAAAAAGGAATTGGCAGTGCAAACATGTAAATGGAAAAAGGATGAAATAGACTGAAAATGTGATGTACCTGGACCTTTCACACTGTTACACAGATTCGTGGTTACATCATCAACAATGTTAGCCAGGAAGGAGAAATCTGCAACGTTGTAAGCATGGATGTCATCTGGATCTGTTGCAATCTGCTTCAGTTCATTTTCATCTGCATTTTTAATACCTTACAGATAAGACATGAAAACAAAGCTTGTTAGAAATTATGGCCATGAGGCACAATACCATGAACTTAAGTTCCTAAACACATTCTTTGAATACCCTTTCAGGTACTTAAGTGTGTGATCACTTCTCTGTGAATTTAGCAGATGGGCAGAAGGAGGCTGCTGCAGGCCATTTCTTCATATAGTACTTACCAATTGCATACAGTTCCACTCCCTCATCTCTGAGTTTTCTTGAAGGGGTGACTACATCATCCTGTGATTTGCCATCAGTGATGAGAACACCAATTTTGCGAGCTCTGGGCCTTAAGCCTGCATTTTGCCTGAAGTTGTTTTTTAAGATGAAATCCAAGGCCATTCCTAGCATGATACAAAGAAAGTAACCATCACTATAACCTATTTCCATATAGTAGTTATGGTAAAACCTATTTCCATATAGTAGTTATGGTAAAAGAGATTATTTCATCCTAGTGATTTCACTCTGACAACATAATTCCACAACTTACTTCCTTCTCAAAGTATTTGTAATCTAATTGCAGCCCATCATCCAGACTTACCGGCAATTCATATTATTTAAGCCTTCTCAAAGTCTCTAACCTCTTAACTTTTATGCACCCTCCTATCTGATCTCTTCTAGCTTTCCTTCTGGGTCCTGGTTGTCTTCATCCAAACCCTGACACGATGACTTTTCATCTTCTCATATGCTCAATAGTAACATAAACTCTTCATCATCCAAGCTCTCTTTTATCACATTTCTCCAGACTTCCTCTGAGTTTATAAGCCTATGCTACATCTGTTCTCTCCCAAACATACTGCATTGAACTGTAAGTCTCTTCCATCTTGGACACATTTGAGTTCACTGAACAATATTGGGGTCAGCTACTAGAATCATTTTTATTGGAGCTTAAGGAAAATCCTGGCAATGTGACATACCTGTTAGAGTATTGCCTCCTTTGTATGGTAAATTGGCTACAGCCTCTAATAAAGACTGTTTGGTTCGGTAAGCATTGAGATTCCATTCTGTCCTGGGATCACCACTATACTGTGAAAGACCTGGAAAAAAAGCCATAATTTCCTCAGTTATTATGTGTCTGTGTAGCAGTTATGCTTCATTTTCACTCCAGCATATGAGAACTTACCAATCTGTACTTTGTCAGGACCAATATCAAAAACTTCAACAATACGGGCAATGAAGTTCCTGATGGTTTTAAAATTTGGCCGCCCAATACTCCATGAGCCATCCACCAGCAGCACAATATCAGCTTCTGCTCTGGTTCTACATTCTAAACCTGCCATGTCAACCAGAAAAATATAGCCTTAGCATGATAGTTTTCTTTCCCCATCCTTTCAGATGACATATGTCATGAGTTAGCTTCCAAAATAGCTCTAGTTTTATTCACTGGCACTCTGTCAAGTATGACCTATTTGTGAACGTTATTCACACTAGTCACTGGTTCCATGGCAAAAACTGTCTAAATTTCTTCATGTATGTTTCCTTTTATAAATAAGCCTTTGCAAATGTCAAGGCCAGTGTTCTCTATTGTCATGTCATTATCTGTTTTGGTCTTTAAAGATGGTTGATAACCTGATTTCAGAAGTTTTGTACAAGACTACTAAACTAATCACTGACATGGCAGTGAGCATTATCAGATACAAATATACAAATTTATAGTATTTTAGTCTGTCATGCATAGCAAAACTACTACTACTTAATTTTCAACTATGTAATAGTGGAATTAATAGCATATATTACAACCACTTTCAAATAAATAATATTTCTCAATTTTGGGATAAAAAGACATAGTAATACAGATGGTATAAAAGTTTACATGTACAGGAAAGAAAGAGCTCAATTCAAAGAAGACACACAAACATAAACACAGGTCAAGAGATACAGAGGGAACAAAAACAAACATTCATATAAAGCTGCAATATTCTAGAAAGGTAGGAAGTTATTTCACATATCTTCAGTTTACAAATTACAGAATAAAATATGCATAATATTGTTTTCATCACAAGAAAAATCACAAAATATTTATACAAAACAGAAAGACACAATAATTTTATCCACAGCCATTTGCAAAAAAAAAAAATCTTTCTCTCTCTTTTCCTGTAGATTGTGTTACCAGCTGCAAATTTTCTGGCTTCCTGCCATCAGAGCTTCTCGTCTTTATATGGAAGAAATCCCATTGAGAAAAATCAGCCACACTCATCACAGTTGAAAGATATTGTGATTTCATATATGTTCCACAGAATTGATCCAACACTGTAGACTCATGAATATAACTATTCCATGTACCTGGGGGTTAAAAGCATGATCCTCTTCTGCATAGAAAATATAGATCTAGTCTTAATCAGGACAATAAAATCAGTTGGGAGTAGGGTTTAAGTAAAACCATGTTAGCTCAAAACATTGCATGCATAACTTTAATATGGAAGTTAAAGTTAGCTTCATGTACAATATAAGTGTTAAACTATTTTGACTTTTAGCTTTCTTCCAACTACTACAGTTCCCCACATGGAAAATTCTAGCAATGGTACCAGATCTAGGGTGATTTTTCTCCCCCTATTAATATATAATTTACTACTACATTCACAGTCCGAGATATAAATTTATTTTTTCACATTAACCATGACTCAAATACATGCATTAGTAAAACTAATTAGCTTAAAGAATATAACACTGAAGACAGAAATGAGAGCTGCTATAATGAAAAATAATAAACCAGTGTTAGAACAATTTTTTTTCAGCTAGACTTATTAAAGCTTTAATGTAACCGATGGACTGTTTTGTAGTTTTTCTCAGTTTTACCCTCTAGTATTAGACTGAGTGGGACAGCAATTAATTAAGAATTTTCTAAAATTGCTGTCAATAAAGTTATACAAGATGAATATTTTTTACATAGCCCAGTGTGGAAACAAGGCTAAAAGAGGTTAAGCAAAAAGAATATTGTCAGCTGTCAGAAATCTTTTTTTCTTTATTTAACTCTGAAAGTACTTTGCAGTTAGGTTCTTTCTTGTCACCAAATTCTCTCTGATGGTTATGCAAGCTTTGAAATGGCAGAGGAGAAAAGTCTTTACTTATTCTTCTATACTTGGCTATTAAGAAGCAAAGACCTGCTTTTTTATGTTTTCCATAAAGGAGGACTGACCCCTGAAACTTTCCTCATCCAGTAGTATTAGCACGCAGAGGCCCACTAACCACACCAAAGGGAGCTTCCATCATAACATTCACAGAAACTTTAGCTACATTTAGCTACACAGGGAATAACTCCCAAACAGATACTGGAGAGACTCTGCAATTGCCTTTCTGAACTAAGTCTCCTCCTTCTGTAGTGAAAAACAAAAGACTAAAGAATGGATATGTTGAATATAAACTTAAATAATACACAATAACACTGTGACATTCCCAACTACCAGATCTTTGTTCATTATATCATCTTAGTCTTGAAAGGAAAAGACACCATATAAGGACAAGCAAAGGGCTAACAATCTGCTTAAAATTCCTTGTTCTGCTTCTGTGAACACCCTTGTATATGAGCCATGATCTCTACAATCACATTTGACCTTATGTAATTTGACACAGATGTGGATGGCTTGAAAATGCAATGCAGATGGCTTTGAATAATCAGCAAAACATGGGCTGCCTGCGTTATCATCTTTATAAAATTATCTAAAGGGTGCGTAGGACTAGAATTGAGAACTGTAGTATGCTTAGTGGTCTTTTCAGACCAGGGCTTATGTCATCAGGGTAGGGAATATACTGAATCCTGTAAACAAATATGTATGTGCATTAGAAAAACAATAAGGAAACATAGTAAACTTTTGGTCTTTTTTAATCCAAAATTCAAGACTGCCTTTTCTTCAAATCAGTCATGTTTACCTCTAGATAAAAATGGCTCCGAAGTAGTATCTGAAAGAGTGGTCATCTCTTGTCCAATCAGGGGGTTGCTCTCTCCTCCTTCAAACATCCCAAAAACATTTACCTTATATGTAGTTCCTGCCCTGCAATAGTTAAATAAGTATACTGTAAGTAAAGTCATTTGGCTAGTTAAATGCTAAACACTTCACTTAATAAATTCTCACAGAAAAAAATCCCTCATGGAAAAGAAGGTGCTAAAACATGAAACCCAAACACTAGCTCTTCCACAAGAAAGTGAAGTTTCAAAATTTAAAAGCTGATTCTACACTCTGTACTTAAATTTATAGCCTTCCTCATTCAAGTTATTTAATTCTGGGAAGAATACAGAGAAATTGTCCAGGCAGACAGAGATCAGGTTAGGAAACCTGAAGCCCTGATAGAAATAAATCTGGCCAGGGACATCAAGGAAAACAAGAAAAGTTTCTACAGTACATCAGTAGTAAAAGGAAGACTGGGGAAAACACGGGCCCTCTCCAGAAGAAAACAGGAGAGGTTTACGCAGAATAGGGAGAATGCTGAGGTACTGAATTACTTTTTTGACTCAGTCTTCACTGAAAAGTGCCCCAGCCACACCACCCAGGTCACACAAGGCAAAGTCAGAGATGGGGAGAAGGAAGAACCACCCACTGCAGGAGAAGATCAAGTTTGAGACCAGCTAAGTAATCCAAAGGTGCACAAGTCTATGGGATCTGATGAGGTGCATCCACGGGTACTGAGGGAACTGGTAAATGAAGTTGCTAAGCCACCAGCCATCATATTTGAGAAGTCATGGCAATTCAGTGAACTTCCCACTGACTGGAAAAGGGGGAACATAATCCCCATCCTTAAAAAGGGAAATAAGGAAGATGTGGGGAACTACAGACTACGGAGGTCAGTCTCACCTCAGTGCTTGGCAAGATCAAGGAGCAGATCCGATGGGAATCTATGCTAAGGCACGTGGAAAATAAAGAGGTGACTGGTGAAAGCCAAGACAGCTTCATAAGGGCAAATCATGCCTAACAAATTTGGTAGCCTTCCACGACAGGCTTACAGCTTTGGTAGATAAGGGAAGAGCAACTGACATCATCTGCCTGGACTTGTGCAAAGCATTCAACACTGTTCTGCATGACAACCTTGCCTCTAAACTAGAGAGACATGGATTTACCTACTAGACCACTCTGTGGATAAGGAATTGGCTGGGTGGTCACACTCACAAAGTTGTGATCAAGGACTCCACGTCCAAGCAGAGATCAGTGATGAGTGGCATTCCTCAGGAGTCACTATTGGGAACGGTGCTGTTTAATATCTTTGCTGTCAGCAGGGATGGTGGAATCAAGTGCATCCCCAGCAAGTGCATTGTGTGGTGTGGCCAACAAGCTGGAGGGAAGGGATACCATCCAGAAAGACCTTTTAAAGGTTTGAGAGCTGGGACTGTGTGAACCGCATGAAGTTCAACAAGGCCAAGTGCAAGGTCCTGCACCTGGGAAATCCCAAGCACAAATAGGGGCTGGGTGATCCATGAATTGAGAGCAGCCCTGAGGAAAGAGACTTGAAGATACTGGTGGATGAAAAACTGAGGATGACCCAGAAATGTCCTCCTGAAGCCCCAAAAGCCAAACGTATCCTGGGCTGCATCACAAGAAGCATGATCAGCAGGTCAAGAGAGGTGGTTTTCATCCTCTATTTTGCTTATGTGAGATCCCACCTCGAGTACTGTGTCCAGCTCTGGAGCCACCAGCATAAGGGCTTGGACCTGTTGTAATGAGTCCAGAGGAGGGCCAAAAAAATATCAGAGGAGTGGAGCATCTATCCCGTGAAGACAGGCTGAGAGTTGGGGTTGTTCAGCCTGGAGAAGAGAAGGGTCCAGGGAGACCTTATGATAGCCTTCCCATACCTAAAAGAAATCTGGAAAGGGACATTTAAGCAGGGCAGATACTGATAGGACAACAGGTAATGTCTTTAAACTGAAAGAGAGTAGATTTAGATATTAGGAAGATGTTCTTTACTGTGAGTAGTGAGGCACTGGAACAGGTTGCCCAGAGAAGCTGTGGGTGTCCCATCCCTGGAGAAGGCATCCCTGCTCACAGCAACAAAGTTGGAAGTAGATGATCTTTCAGGTCCCTTTCAACTCAAATCATTCTGTGACTGTATAATTCTTTGACTTTTAATTATCCTATTTTTAATATATTTAGTATATTTGCATAACAGATTTTGACATGCTCTGAAGCCTTCTTTACAGATTCAAGCCTCTGAGAAAATGAATCAAGAACCAAACTCAGCTTTTTTCAAGAAACCTGAGGCAAGGAACTTTTGAGAGGAAACTTCAGGAATCCCAAGTATCCTCCAGTATCCTGTTATCTTTTTTATATTTGAAATGCAGAACACAGCTCCTGCCCATATCTTTTCCTCCTTCAGTTCCTGTGAGAATGATGGAAGTGGATAATCTCACAAAGAAACCTGCCAGAGACTGCATAACAAGATCTTCATAGCTTATTGTCAAAATTACTTTCTTACTTACAGTAGATTTTGCCAGGCATTTCAATACCAGATCCTGATTAAACAAAGCCCTAAGCTAAAGTTATTTTAAAAGAAAATAAAAAACAACCAAAACCAAACATCAGTTATTATCCATACCTAAGCTCCTCCAACACCACTGTGCTGTCGTATGGCCCCACTATTAATTCTCCAAGACTCCCATCATCTTCAGTAGGGTGGAAAGTTACTTTGTACCCCTTCACTCGCCCTGGTGCTGGCTCCCACGTTACTCGGAAACTTGACATAGTTGAATCAGAAGTTCTCAGATTTCGAGGTGGCTTAAAGGGAGAGGCTGCAAGGATGGGGAAAAAATGGTTTAGATCAGGTCTGCACATGGGAAAAAAATCAACAAGCATGCTTTTATGTAAAAATACATATGCAAATCCAGTATTAGTGATAATCCTAAACTCTTCAAGCCTTTGACATAAATAGAAGTATTAAAAGATGAATGGTGATTTTCCTGTCACTTAATTTTAGCTATCTAACCAAGAGGTACGTTAAATTTATTATCGAGGATCCCTCTACAGTCAACACACTGAGGGATAAATAGCCTGGCAGCTGAAGCAACTTCACCACCAGAGGTGTGGCAGTATGTCAAAAAATAATTCTTCAGAGGAGTGCCAGCCAACCAGCTTGAGGAGCAACTTCCTCTGAAGGTCAGTACTCACAGACAGAGTGGTTAACAAGCCTGCTGCTAGCTTCTGCATCACTTTTGCTTTTGCGTAACTCTGAAGTGCAGCAAGGAAAATACTGCAGTAGTGTAATCTCAAAGTTGCAAAAAATGGGAGAGTGAACGGAAAGTCACCACTACAGCTCTGGAGTGAAAGATGGAGGGAAAAAAATAAAGAGTTTGCTTTATCCCTATGCCTGTGCAATTGTATAACTATAGCTTAAAGATCATATATGTCCCCATATGGTGAATTCTGCTGAGAAATAGTAGATACAGTCCCACTCACAAGGAAAAACATAGCCTCTCTGCCTCATCTCCCACAAAACTTCCTGAATTATGACAACAGCTCCAAATAACAAGATCACTCAGGCCTCACTTTCTTCTAAAGAGTGTTTACCACTACAACTATTTAGACTGAAAGCACAGAGGCATATCTGCATCAAGATGAAGAGTTTAAAAATCAAAAGTAGCTGTATGATTTTCAACACTGGAAAACTAGGTATTGGTCAAGATCTGATCAAGTTTTCAGGACTCCTTTATATCGATCACATTTTAGGCTAAAAAGAAATCTGAGGTGCTGATATCTCCACTGATAAAAGACTTTTTTTTCTTACTTCCTGTCATTATTCAATATAACCTACATTCAGAGAACAGAGAATGGCATGAACTGCTTACAGAGTACCTCAGTGAACGGCACTAGTCCCACACAGGCAGAAACATCTTGAAAAAAATTCTCTTTTGGTAATGGCTTTCTATCTATTGCAGCAGGAAACTGACTCTAAATCTGGTTGATCTGGGTATCAAGAAAACATTTCCTTCAAAATATAAGATCAGCATCAGATACATACTAAAGGTAGAGTAGAAAATTAGTTTTGCTTTTACCACAAAAATGCCCTCACTGGGACTATTAAGAGTTTCAGTTTCTGAGAGAGAAGACAGCTTGTCCAAAAGACCAGGAAGTCAGGCTTCCACAGATGAAACTTTAAAATCATCTACTGTCCCTCTTTATTACCTCAGGTCTTACTCAGAAAATACGGTGACCAAAGAAGACAATCCTAAATAACATGATGCTGGGTAGCTCTTTAATTAATATCCAAAAAAAAAAGGCAAATTATGAAACAGCTGACAATGCTTCATTAAGTAGTCTGTTGATATACTGTCTTCCTCACAAAACACCTTTTTTTGACTTCTGATGACAGTGTTTCAAAACAAGTCTAGTATTTTCAAGCATTTTACACCATATTTACACCCTCAATATCAATAGCAAAAAGCTGTGCTCAGGCTATGCCATAGTGAAGCTTACAACAAATCAAACTCTCTTCTCAACCTCTAACATTTTCTTCAATTTGCCTGTCAATTCATGATCTTGGCAGACTCCACCGCACTTTTCTATGTATCACTATTATTAATTTTAAGCACAAAACTTGCATTATGAAGTCCTGTACAACCTTGTGCTACATACCTGTTGTTCCTTCGGCTTTTCTTGATTTTCCTTGTCCAAAATCATAAATTGGAACAACACTTAAGTCATATGTAGTTCGTGGCTTAAGCCGCTTTAACACTATGCTTGTAGCAGGAGCATTTACTCTTCCAAACATCTGTCTTCCTCCACTGCGTGGTCGGTAATACACACGATAAGACAAGACCTTGCCAGGTGAAGGCTGCCATGAAACTCTCATTGTATTTTCTGTCTCATTGTCTACTGTCACAGTCCTGGCATCTGGTGACACTTTTCAGAGTAAAAATACAGATAAATGTTTACTTTATCACATACCCCGATATATTCAGTTGCGTGACTACAAAATTAATTCTACTGTATTAAAAAATAAAATTGCCCTCTTTAAAATTACAGTATTCGATTGTGGGGAAGGCACAGCAGAATCTCACAGGTCATTGTTAATTATTTTTTAATTGTAATGGACTAAACAGACAGAAGAGTGCTTTTCACTACA
Source organism: Pseudopipra pipra (assembly GCF_036250125.1). Lineage (NCBI taxonomy): Eukaryota > Metazoa > Chordata > Aves > Passeriformes > Pipridae > Pseudopipra > Pseudopipra pipra. The sequence goes on along the minus strand of NC_087551.1, from coordinate 84,871,768 downwards.
GAGAGAAAAACAGGGAAGGATAAACCATATGATGACACAGCATAATTGGGAGGTTTTTTTAGTCACACTTTTCAGCAATCCATTAAATAATGGATTCAGCAGTCTAAATTGAAAGTGATAAATTATAAAGTTATTTTTTCTTTAATACAATGTCCTATAGCGTTCAGATTTTCAAAGTTTTGAGTTTACTGGTCTGATAAGATACTGGTAAATAACTAAACTGCTGGGTGTTGGAGCCCATACAAACTATCCTGCTGGAAAATCACTCATCACTATTTGCAACATAGTATATGTGCTGAAATAAGCCCATGGACTAATCAATCATTTTCTCTACAAATTGCAGCATTCAGCTTCTAAGAAATATTTTCCAGACTGTATAAATGGTATAAATAATCCAAAGTGAACTGAAAGGTATGCAATGCTGGCTGTCAGCCGAAATAAGCCATCTAGGTTTTAGCAAACTGAACCTTCTTGGCATGCTGGAATCAGTCAATATTTCATCACATGGTAAGGCAGGCTTTGCAGCTCCTGGGAACTGACAATTTCCAATCATTGTTTGTACCAGAAAGATGCAATATTAGCCTCAAGTCTGGAGCTATTGATAGGCCTGACAGCAAGTTCCCTCAGTCAGCACAAAGAGAGAGAAGCAACAAATTATATGACTAAGCTGCCTACTTAACTTGGAAAGGGCAGGATGGCTAATGCTGCTGTTCTTGAACAAAGAAGGAAGGCGTGGGACAGCAGTCTGCTTTGACTCTGGGGAGTCAGCTCTTAGGAACAGCAGCAATCACTACTCTTGCAAAACCTTAAGAAAAACTAAAATGGGTCAAGGACAAAGGTTAAGGTAGTTCAGCAGCCTCTCTCCAACAGTAGTCAAAACAGATGCTTGGGAAAGAGTACAAGAACATATAAACACACATGATGCTTCCCCAGAGCTCTCCCTCAGGCTTTGTCTTCACATGGCCCCTTTAGACAAACAACAGAAACATCAAGGCTGATTCAGGGCATCCCTTCATTCATTCACTCAGACTGCTGTACTTGCCAGTTCTGGCTATACAGCAACAAGCCACCTCTGGTCTCTTGGTGTTTTTTCACTTTGCCTACACTGCAGGAGAGGCTTGAGCCTGCTTCCACAAATAATACATAATGTTTGGCAAATAAGAAAAAAAAGAAGAGCCCTAGAAAGGTAAATAACAAATATCAAAATCACCCAGTAAGCCTCAGTTTGAGGACTGTGAAGACTGGAAAGGGCAATTAGCTTGGAAACCATATTCATTGATTCTGTGGGAATTTACACCACCTTTCCTCCTTAATCTATCCATAACATTTCCTCCACCTTATTTCCAGCAGTCACACCAAGCCTATGGAAGGCTGACTTCAGAGTAATTTGTAGACAAAATCATATCTTAAATTGGAGGTAACTCTTGCTGAATCCAAACCTATATGACATAGAAGAGATTTTCGTGTTTTTTAATTGTCCTGCAAAATGTCAGAATTGACTGAGCTGAGGTGGCATTTTGGTTTGGGGCAACTTTTTGGGGGGAAAAAAAAAAAGAAGAAAAATAATGTCCATTGTCTTTTAAAAATGGTAATTTCATCAAGAACAGAATGTTACAAATGTTGTACTGCACTCACCATCAGTAAAAGCCTCTCCTTCAACTGGGTCTCCTTCTCCACTGCTGTAGGCTGCATATACTGAAATCCTGTATTTAGTCTCTGGCTCCAAACCTTCTATCACAGCATCCACTGTATTTCCAGGGACTCTCTTCTCTGCCATTGTATCATCATAAAGTGATTTCCATACTATCCTATAATGGTTAACTGTTCCTGGAGCTGGTGTCCATGATAACCCAACTGTAGTGTCAGTTATGTCTGTGGTAACCAAATTACGTGGTGAACCACGTTCTGCAAGAAAGAAAACAGCAAAATGTCTCTTAAAAACAAATAGCAAAGTACAAATGTAAAAGTCAAATGATCATAAGAGCGAAAACAAACTTTTCCCATCAATATTAGTTTCAATGTCATACATTTGTAGTTCCAAGAGAAAATTCATGAATGTTTCAACAAGATGCTTCAAGCTAGCTTTAGACTATAAATGATCCTGTGTCTTACCATGCAAGATACTCAGCAGTCATGCTTTAGAATATGCAAAATAAAAATGGCAGTATTCAAAGACTTGGAATGAAGCCAGTGCTTAAATGTGGTGCAGCTGACTTGGGTAATTTCTAACCCTCAAATAAATAACTTTATTTCATTCATTCATCTTCATCCTTATGTGTGTAACTTTTTTCTGGGGGTTAAATAAAGGAGACTTTTACCTAGGTCAAACAGTCCTTTCTCTGACAACTTTAACTTCTTGTTTAATGGTACTATTATCTTCCAGACTACCACTCACCAGATCTACCATCTATTTCATTTTATGTTTACAACTAATTTGCAGTGTCTTTACTTCATGCCAACCTTAGAGTAGAAAACACCCTCCATCTTTCCACTCAGAAGAACTGTATCTCTATCCTCCCAGAGGAGGTTGTTTCAACCAGCTTGGAACAAAGGAAGCAGCTCATTAGTCTGTGAAACTCAATTGTCAGCTGGATGCATGAATCTCACCTAACACACCAGAGTAATTCCACAGCTTAAAAATGAAGCTCATTGGTTTAAAGTGGTGCAGTGAAATAAGTGCCTCTGTTTAACATTTAATGTACATTTATAACATATGTTCAATTTTCCCATTGCACTGGCTTGTTTTTGATGGCAGGAAAGGAGCACTCACTGGTGAGTTTAGTGCAATGGCCTCATTAAAGCAAAATCTGCAAAAGGGATCTATGGAACCAGATCTACATACACACAGAAGCTTTTTGATTCTTTGCTGTGTATTCTCTGTGGCCTTTCGACTGTACAGGACATTCCTGAGAGACTGGTTAGCAAGAGGACTTAAACACTTGAGGTGGCCTCATGGCATCACAGTTAAGTTTTACCCTCAGTGATAAAAACATATCCCTATACTATACCACAGCAGCCACAGGATTAGAATCAAAATTCTTTGAACACAAAGAAATTCAGTACCTATCCGATTTCCACCCCTTAGTCTTGTTGCAAGAACAGAGCTCACTACATTCAGAAGCCTGAAGCAGTTTCAGGCTAACAAGTTGCTCAAAGTCATATACTGTGTTTTCACTTTTCATATTCGTCTTTTACTTCCACCACAAACCTGCAACATTTCCAAACCCAACCCCACTGGACCAAACAAGACTACTTATAGAAAGCTTCATTTTGAAAACATCTCAGTGCCAGCTTAACTCATTAAAATTGAGCTAACAAATTCCACTTGGCTTAATGATGAATGGAAATTAATGTCAAACTCTCTGAATTTAGTAAGGATTCATCAGCTACACAGATTACAGAACCAAAGAGCACCACAACAGTCATGAAGATGACTCTCAAATATAGCTAACAGTGCATGTTGCGGGGGTTTCACAGTCTTAGAGACATCCCATTATGTTTTTCTGGAGACAATCATTTTCTATCCTAACTCTGCATCAGTCCTTACAATTTTACTCTTCAAACCAATTTTTAGCCTTACAGTATAAATCACCACGATTTATGTCATCTTCTCTTCAAAAAAAAGCTTAAGATAGAGAGGTTTTAGTAAAGTTCACTTATCCTTTCATAACAGTGGTTGCATAGAGTGAAAAAAAGTTATAGTGAAAAGGCCTGATTCAGCTCATGCTTCATGAAGTCTCACCAAATTCAGTGACTGCATTAAATGAAAGCCAGGACAGAATCTAAACTCCAAAGAACAATTTTCCTGGAAGCCTGAAAAAAAGATTTGCCTTCAAAAGTAAATTACACCAATTTTTCTGTCTGCTCTTAAGCTCCTACTCCCAAATCTTGGCTTTTTCGTACAATAAAAAAAATATTAAGGCAATCCAAATGGAAAAAATATGGAAAACTTAACTTGATATAATGCACAGATGTCTCACAATAAAAACCTTTCTTTCCATATTTTAATGTAATATAAATATACAAGTCACTTTATTTTGGCTACTTTAAAACATGGCTCTGCCACAACATGATTTCAGTATTAAAGTATCTGCTACCACAGCACAATTTTTTGCAAGTCTACTCTTGGACACCAGAGCTAATGATATATGTTGGAAATACTGCAAAAATAGCTGCTTATTTAAACCCCTTATTGATTAAGTAATTACTGAGGTCATTAAATAATGGAGGAAAATAATTTGTTTGGAATGGACTATAATGAACTGCAGTTACTGCAATATGTTGGTTCTGAAAGAAATATTCTTTGGAACTAAATGTCTTTTTTATAAGGCAAGGTAAGAGAGGGAAAAGGATCTGGGATTCCTACCAAACCACTAGAACTAAATGGAAAATTTTTACTTCAAATAGTTGGAAACTGCTGACAAGACAACTTACCTACTAAGGGAAATTAGACTTTTTATATGTTACACTGCAACTGAGAACACTTCTTTAACATAACACACTAACTTGATTTGCACCTCATGCATGAGGTGGAAGTTCACTCACAGATTTTTTTTTTTTGCTTCACGGGATCTCCCAGAAGTGGTTGGTTTTGGGTTTTGGTTGTTTTTTTTTTTTTTTTTTTTTTTTTTTTTTTTATTAAGGAAACAGCTGTGTTTAAGATATAGTCCAACTCTAAGTCTTAAATTCTTAGGATTCCATGAAATATTATCTAAGCTGCTACATTCAGAGTCAAGAAACATATTTATGCTCCACAATAACACAGGTATAACATGGTGACTAGCGAACATACAATTAGACCTTTGAAATACTTTTCCCTTGGATTAAAACAAAATACCTAGGAAACTTCCTTACATTCCACGCACACAGAAAAATCTACAACACTAACACCTGAACAGTAATTTTTTTCCTTGGTCCGTGTGTTCAGAAATGCTTGTTTTACACCTGCTTCTTGCCTGCTTGTTTAAACAGGACAGATAAGGAGCATGGAAAGACAATAAACACTGTAAGAAAGAAAAGGGCTGGCAAGCAAGCAGCTGTCAAAACACCCCTGCTTTTTCTTGACTTCAAGTGGAAGCCAATGTATGTTCATCACTTCATACAGCCCCCGAGACATCAGCAAGCAAGGAAGGACTTCCTTTTTAAAAATTATTCCCCAACAGGCATGAAGTCCTATGATGCTCTGGAGCACCAAACCAGCTGGTGTAAGCACAGCTGTAAGGCATACTGAGTATGTATACAGTAAAACAAAATGTTTGCATGCACAGGTCAAAACCCTGCCTGGGAGAGCAAGCCAGTCACCAGCTTCAGGCCATCGGATTCACTTTGGCAGTTTTTAGCTCAGAGTACTTTTCACTGCCCACAGTCCCTGCACACCTATACCATCACTCAGCACAGACACACTCTCAAAAATTCACTTGGTAACTTTCAGTCAGGTGCTTTTACACCCTGTTCTGGACTTCTGTAATGTCCAGTCTCCATATTAAGTTTTTCCACTGTAGTGTGCCAGAGACACAATATGATATTAAAGTAGTTTCCCTCTGTCCACTTGGCTTACCTCCCATAGCTCTCCAGCAAACACTGTTGTTATTGAACACAAAACTGAATCAGCTAAAATTAAAATGTTGACATTCATAAAAATGAAATGGGCTTATTCAAATGACCTTTCCTCTCAGAAACATCCACAAAACTCCAGCTGATATCAGTGGGATTTTTGCATGCAGTTTGGGCCCAAAGTTTGAACAGCTTTCTATATGTGGTTTTTAAAACCAAGTTTCAAAATCAATCTGCAGTGGTAAATTTTATGCAGAGCCATGTTTCATTTAAGTTAAACATAGCATTTATCTAAGGCAGCATCCTAAAAGGTCATAATCAACTGAATAAATGAGCCTGCCTTTGCAGAGGCGTATGTTATGGCCTGAGTCCTGCCTTGTTTAAAATAGGCATAAGTCAGGAGTATCCCATTGAATCAACAGGTTAAATTGCCACAGCCAAGGATCCAAGTGCACCCATCAGACGAGATGATAACAGAATCACTTTCAGGTAGTCACTTGGGTTGGCTGATATCCTTCCCTCAAAGACATAAAGTAGTTGGAATGTCAGACCTCAGGCATGTAGAGAGGGGATGTGGGCATACTACAGGGGATAGTCAAGGACTTGCTACACAGAGGGATGCTCACATGGCCCCATTAGAGCAGGTTTCTTGATCTTCTGCAGAAAGGTATGAAGATGCCAACCAGGGGAGCTCTGACCCAAAACAGGGACTTTGGCCAGAACACTCCTGAGTCCCTGATCTAGGATAACAAGTGTTCACATTCAGTCCTTTTAATATTTTATCTGTCTTTTCCAAAAGTTAATCAGTTAACACTGCTCTCAGCTGTGTGGAGATATCTTATTATTATTCACTTAACCTTCCCCTGTGTTATTTTTTCCTGTTACATATTTCATTTCCTAGATATAACTAAGATAATTTTCCACAGATTATCAAAATGTCATACTCAAACATCTTGGAATGTCTAATTTTAAAAATGCATGAAACAGCATTAAATTGCTGAGGACACTGAGTTCTTGTTTCTGTCAGGACAGAAGCAGCACTACGCAGTCTGAACATTACGTAAAGTCCCTGTGATATGCTAAAAACCTCATTGTAAGAAAATGTCACTTGAATTTGCACTATTCTGCCTGTAGGAGGTCATTAATTTCTAAAGAATTCTTATGTTACTGTAGAAACAGCAAAAAGAAATAATTTATTTAGCAAAGAACTACCATCCATTTTCTGACCAAAAAAGAGAAATCCCCCAATCTAAGCTACAAGAAATGTATACAAGAGAAAATAACTTAAAAATTAAAAGTGATTCAGTCATGACAACCTTTTTTCATACATTGCTTTAGTACAGACCAATGGTCACAGCACACATAGCTACTCATTAAACAGGATGGCAGCATTGGGCCCTATATCACAGAAACAGAAAGATTCTGCTTCTAAAGGGGGAGAGACTACTACATAATTATCTCTCAAATTTATCTCCTGAATATAATACACTGTGCCTCTTTTTGTTTATTCTAAAACATGTAAAGGTAAGAAATAAAATGGGTGACATCTCTGCTAATGGAGACTAGCAATCTCACATATGTCAAAAGAATTTTGTCCATTTTTACAAACAGTGGGCCTAGCCTAGGATCTTCACTGATATAAGTGAAGCCCTTTGAAATTTCTCAGTGAAAGCAAGATGGGAATCTGATCACTGAATATTTTTTCTGAAAAAAAAAAAACCTAGTTTTTTTTCTAAATTTCTCTGAAATTCGTATTTAAAAGTGGAATGACTTTCCTGCTTACAGTCAGTTACTCAAATATTCTTAAAGTTGTTCTGAAAAATATATAACTGGCAGCAAAAGGACACTCATAAAACAGATCCTCAGCTTTCAAACTTTTCAGACGTTTCTTAGGATTAAGCATTTCTGTATAGATTGATTAATCTAGCAATGAATTTGTTACTCTTTAAAACAACTGCAAATTATGAAAGTTAATCTATTTAGCAGCTAATGTACAGTATGTTCTTTTCATCTGACAGCATGAATTTGGGCAGAAAACCAAATTCTTGCCAGACTTAAAACCACATCTCTTATTAAAAAACAGATTAGGAAAACAGTAGCACTCACAAACTGCTCACTGTCTGCTGCAGTTCCACTCACTGCCCTTACCATGTTTCTCATTGTATTTTATTTCTGGTGTATGATGACTTGGGTAAGATCATATGATCCCAAAATACACTGAAAGCCAAATTATTTGTTTGGAGTGTTTGGGGATAACAGTGGGATTTTTCCCTAAGACATTTTGTGGGTGTTTTTTGCTTGTTCTTCAATCTGTATTATGCATCATCAAATATAACCATCAGTGCTAACTTGTTTAGTTCCTTCAGTTCTCACAAGCCTTGTTCCACGCCGAGGCAAATGGCAGTCTGCACAGATTTAATTTACTTTAGCTGTTTCAACAACTTTGTGTGAGCTGAGGGGAATCATAGCCAAAAAAGTATGTCTTTTTTCCATGGCACCTTTATAGAAGGACTCCAACTAAAGCTGCCTAGTGATGGATCACCATGCACTTTTGAAAGTGAGAGAATATGTATAAGTGGAGAGTTTTCTACAGCACATATTTTGCACATGCAATTATGCTTAAAGGAGTATGAAATATAAAGCTCTAGAACTTTCACCTCTGGACGGTACCTCATAACTGTAGACAAAATCAGCCTGTGACTGAAAGAGGCTGTACAAAAGATGAGAGCACTATAAATTTCCTAAAGTCTGGATTACTGAAGAAGGAAAGCACACTCCTTTAACAAGGTGGCAAAACAGTTTCCCTTTTCCTGCTCCACAAACAAACAAAAAAGAAATAAACCCATTCTCTCTGAATAACAATTACCTGGTAATGGAATGACACTCTCATTTGCTAAACTCTCTATACTGTGTTGTCTCTGAGCAGTTCATAAAATGATGATCCTTTGGCATGTGTTTATCTTTGGGCTGCACCAGAGAGCTATGCAAACAGTTTATAGAAGAGATTATCTGCAGTTACTTGGGGGAATATTTGCCCTCTCTGTTTTATGAAGAGAAACAATAAGGGCAAGCATATACTTAGCAAAAATAAAAATACAAGGTGAAACTGAGATTACCCAGCTGGTAAATGATATCAAGTACACAGAATGATTTCTGGGTTTATGTGGATTGATTTTTCCTGTGAATCCTGAAACAAACGAGCCACTTCAAAACACTGAAAAACTGCCTTGCAGAGCAAAGCAGAGGAAGAGGAGGAACTTCCAAGAGCAATTTGTAACTGCTCCAAAATACTTTGGAGATAACAAACATAACTGAAGGGCCTTCAGTGAAAGCCTGGGCAGACGTCCTTGCAGATCACGTTAGAGCAGTCTAAAAACTTCTCATTTTTTTGCTCTCTGGTGAAGGATACCCTTTTCTGGAACAGTGTAACTGCCCATGTGAGTTCTCCTACTACGTGCAGAGCAAAATAAATCATTACTGAAAGCCATAAGAATGCTTGCCTACACCCTTAATTGCAGGAGACCATTTAGTAATTCAGTAAAATTCCATAAATATCTGACAGTTTGGATTTTTCATTTCCTGCCACTTGACTATAAGATAGCTGGAGAAGCTACTGTATCAAGTTCCCCTTTTCTCACTTGCCTGTTAGGGCTGAAATGTTCACTACACCCAAACTGATTCCTCTTAGGCTACATATCAATACCATGAACTAGCAACTGTCCCAGTTTGAAAGGCAATCTCAGGCTTAGCTCTTGATATGATGAGGAGCTGAAATGGCCAGCAGCTATGGCATCACTGAACAGGTTTGGTGAGAATTCATATGGTGAAGACATCAAGTAAGCCCCATAGGGATTCCTGATACAGGAAAACACTTTAGTGCTCAGTATTTCAGTGTTGTTGGCAATGCAAAACACACACCACACTGTTTTGTTTCTCAGACACCATGGCTCACGGAAAAACTAGCTGAAATACTAAACACTTTTTTATGCTTCCTTTCACAGCTTTTTTGTCATTACTGTTGATAAGTTTATTTCTCCAGAAGTTAAGATCTGTCCTGTTTCCAGCCTCAGTCAGACAAATTATTTCAGCTACTTGTTGGTCAAGTATTCACTTCACCGACCTGTGTAACTTTTCATCCGGGTCCAACCATATTTATTTTAGCTTCACAGCCAGCATGACTTCTCTTTTCATGCAAACTTCTATACTAAGCTTTGAAGTTTCAATTATACCTTTCAGTTCCAAAATTGCAAACCTTTTGCTCTTAATTGTCTGGTTTTCCTCAAGTTTTGTCATTTTATCCTTCAATGAGGTAAGATAATACTATACAGTGAAATATTGTCTTATATGCTGCAACAAATATTCTGAGAATCTTTCATATCATTAGTCAAAGAGTGTTTTAAAATATCTACAGACCATGTTCAAAGAGTTCTGGCCTAATTCAAGTACTTTTATTGCCCCTCAAAACTGCAGACATGCTGATTGCTGAAATACAAGGTAGATGTTCCACAAGGAAATTTGATTTAGGCCTTTGCTGTCATGCAAACAGAAATTTGTATTCTGTTTGTTCCCTTTGATCACCCAGTAATGATTGACATCTCTACAATGCTCTTACTAACATTTTATCTCACCAAGAAAATTAAATAGACAGTTTTGATACAAAGAATAACATTTTTTGGAGTGCACCATGATAGGATTTTCAAATCCAGCTGAATCTTCAAAGAATTTACATTTGAGTCACAAAGCTATATATGTCAAAATGGTACAAGTAATTTCTAATTTAGTTTTCTCCCAGCTGAAGAACTGAATAAAAAGTAATTCAGTTGAGTGATAGGATGCTTGGTTATTCATATTTATCCCAAGAAAAAATCTGTCACAGAATTTTTTAGGTAATGTTTTAATTCAGTTGCTTAGAGTAAAATCTCTTACAGGAATGCTTCTGTGACCTTTTCAGTGCAACACCCATTTTAAATTTCATCTGGTTGCATATGAATTCATTTCTGAGATATAGGCAATTATTCTTTTAAATTCTTTGACTCTTTAACCAACTTTGAGAATGTTTTTCTTCTTTTAACAATTTAGTAAGGCAGAAAGGCCAAATAGGAATCAGAGACCTTGGGAGGTGGGATGGGTCAGGGAGCACTGAAAGGACAAGACAGTCTGTACCTGAGACTGAATTCTGTTTTTCTGATGACTTTGTTGTTTGGATTCTACTGTATTTCATTCACTGCTCTCTAGGATATGTTCTAACAGAAGCTCTAGGTAACCCCTTAAAAGACTTTCCTCTTGCTCACGTTTTATGATAGGATAAAAAGCTAAGCCTACTTTATGAATTTGAAACACACTTGATCTCTCCACATCTCCATGTTAATAAAGGATTTCTCATGAGTTTACTATAAATATACTAATGAAAATATTGCCACCAAATGTAAACAGTTAACTTGGTCAACCCTTTACTAAAATTTGAGGCATCTCCCTAAGGATGTGGACAATTCAGTCTGTTTAACAGTGAGACAGAGGCCTCTCAAGATTCACAAAGGAAGACAGGAATTCCTCTAACCACTGACAGCACAGAGGAAAAAGCAGGGATGTCAGCTCCTCTGTCTACCTGAGATCCAGTCTGCTTTTGTTCTGAGAGTGAAATTTGCATTCCTGGATGTGCAGTGGCTCAGCTTCAATGGAAAGAGTAAAGAAGATTCTTGTCCAGCATACACTGCAGCTTTGTGAATCTGATGGGATGTGAAGATGGTGGAGATGTGAATTCAAATTCTCCCAGAATGTGTAAAGCCTACACATTCTCCCTCTTCTCTCCAAAAAAATGTTAGACCTCAAAAGGGGCAGCACCACCACCAACAGGGAAGTTCATTAGGTCCTGATCACCTCTGGCTTTTCTGGAGGATATGGGCAGCAGATCTCTCTTCTCATTTACCTGGATCTCAGCAGTGTTCTGGGCAAGAGACAAGCTCTTTTTCCCTCAAAAGAAGCATTCAGATCTTGCATGAGTAGTGAAAGCAAGCGAGTTAGGGAACTTTCAGCGTGAATTGCAAGGTGCCTGATGCTCTAACGGCTGCATCCTGGCTCAGCATAAGTACGTGGATTGGATCTTTGTCTTAGTGGGATGGGCAGTGTTGGTGCCTAGAGCTCTCATTTGCTCCTTCTATAGTCAATAGACAAATAAATGTTCAGTTGAAGGAAAAATGAGATCTCAGATGGACTACCTGCCTTTCTTCATCAACCACAGAATTCTAGAGCATCCATGCTGCAAACTGCAGTGTTCAAGTAAATACCTAAACTTTAGTGGGAAGAATTCAGCACACTGGCATATCACTGGAAATTATTTTTTTAAATTATTTGATTTTATATTTTCCTTTTTAAAAAGGTTTTTCTCGTTTGGTTCCTAATCTATGTTGTAAACAAAAAGTGAGACTTATGCAGAAACCGTGAGTCAAGTATATTGCTAGTCTCTAACTCCATTAGCATCAATGGACAAGTCTTAATTCCACATCATTCATTTGCAAGATGTTTTCAAGTGTCATGCATACACAGCTGCAGTGCCAGCCTTCAGCAATACATACCTGACCAGCACAGAGCAGTCACATTTCCTTTCAAGGCCTAGGATGAAGCTTTCATTATCCTCTGACAATCTACAGATGACACTGAGAATGCTCACAGAGAACTAGTCTGGGAAATTCTCCACTCAAAGGCAGAGAAGGAGCAGTCTCCCCTCCTTATAAGAAAGTCTTTGGCTCTGACTTCACGCTTAGCCAGCAGTCTGTTTATGCTCAGGTCCAGGTTTTTAGTTAGAAGCAGGGTATTACTCATTATCTCTTTGCCTAGACTAGATGTTGTTTCTCTAATGCAAAAATGGTCCCTGAACATCTTTCAGTCTCAGTACAGTAGCGATGCTGCATATTTTCAAATGGATGAAATACTTTAACTCCATTAATTAATCCCCTTACATTAAGAACAATCTGCCACTAAAACTGTTCAGAAGTTGAGAGTTATAAGACAAAATATTTCACTGAGGCTAATGTGGAAGTACAGTCAGTTTTGGTTGGTGCTCCTGAGGAACACCTTTATTAAGAGACCCAGAGTCCCCTCCACAACCAGTGATTTAACCCATTTTTTTGTCTGAGGACAGTAGGTTTGGAAAATCCATGTAAAGCAGGAGAGTGTTTTTATGCCTATTCTTCATTCATATATTTGCTTCTATGGAAAACTTGGGAAGACACTTTAAGACACCATAAACATTAATCAAATAAATGAATGACCATACAGAAAACATTAAATAATTACCTTCAAGTGTTTCTCCCTCTCCAGAAAGGGCGTCTCCTGCTCCAGAGGCATACAAGGCGGACACAGTCAATGCATACCTAGTGGCTTGGTCCAAGCCTTTCAGCACTTTAGAGGTAGTGTCCCCTTTCACAGTCACTTCCTTGGTTTCACCTCCTGCTACTGGAGTGTAGGTTATAAAGTACTGCTGCACTTTGCCTGGAGCAGCACTCCAGGACAGCTTCATTGTTGATGTTGTAGCATCAGAAACTTTCAAGTTTCTTGGATTTCCTCGGACTGCACATGTCAAAAGAGGTTGAAAACAAGTTGAACCAAGCTTCATTTCTTGGTTGATTTTTTAGGTTACTATAACATAGGATTTTATGATAAAAAATAATTCCTAAATAGCCTGCACTAACACTGCTACAGTATACTTTTACCATAATCAGGATTTTACAATTCCATCCCCACCCTCTTTAGGCAAAAATGCTCAATAAAGTCTTTTTATTTCCATTTTTTTTTCTGTTAAAACAGGCTCAATCATTCTAGTACTTATATGTACTAGAAACTTAATATATGCTCAACTTCAACATGCCAAGATCCATGTTGAAGTCACTATCTGCAGAATCAAGTCAAAGATGACCAACGAAATTAACACAACTACAGAGTTCTTTTGATTATAATTCTTCTGGTTTATAATATCTAAGATCTCAGTGAAATTTCAACAATGATTAGGACATTCATAAATGTCTCCATACTCTCTGGATTTTGTTTAATAAGGCATAATACATGTTAAAGGATCATGCATCTTCACACAAGTCTACAGTGATAACTTCCGTAAACTAAATGTTTCATTAATTCCTTGCTAAGCACTCAGAACAAAATGCAAACAGGGTCTGAATTTGCTCAAAAGGTATATAATTTACATCACTGACAATATGAAGAATCATGAGGACAATTAATTAAATATACAGGTAGATTCTTCACCCAAGTTACCTTGCCATATCAGATGTTAAAGGTTCAAGAGACTATATTTTAAATTGAAATATTGCAATTTTGATAAATTAAATTGCCTCTCCACTAGGCTGGGGCAATGTTATAATTCTTTGTTCATCTGGGATAATACATATGAATTATGAGATTTATTCTCTTTTCAGTATGAATGTCAACATCCAGGGAGTTTTTCTCAAGCTTACTACATTCATAGCATTTGTCATGTACCTTCGTCAGTTTTTGCATATCCATTCAACGAATTCCCAGGCCCAGACTGATACTCGGGAATAACAGACACTTCATATCTTGTATCTTGGATCAAATTCTGCAGAATAGTTGATCTATCATTTGCTGATACAGTCACTTGTCTCCTTTCTCCTCCAGTAAGGGGTCTGTAAACAAGCCTGTACCGTAGGACATTTCCTGGAGCTGGTGTCCAGCCAACTACAAAGCTATCAGTAGTTTCATCTGTTATCCTTAAGTTTCGAGGAGCACCTTTAACTACAAAAAATACATACATATAATTTGTAAATATTTGCCTTTGGTGAAGTAGTAAATGAAGTAAAACCATTCCAACCATTTTGTTAGCTCATCCAGTTTAGCAAAACAGCTTATAGTGCACTCCCATTGTTTTAGGATACACACACCACTAGTAATTTCTGAAAATTTAGGGCCAGAGTTACATTCAGTAGTGTAACAAAGTTGTCCCCAAAAGTATATTAATCCCAGTTTATATAATAGATTCTGAAAATTAAGACAATCTGACTGTGTTTAGCAGTACCAGTAGAACTCAACTGTGTAAGGGACATTTGGGCATAGTGGGGAAACTTCTTAACACAACAAATGGTATAGGTTTCCTTGCTGTAGCCATTTGCATCTGCACCACTTCCATTTACAGACAGTTCTCAGATACACCTGATTACACACAGGCAGCTCTCCTATTTTAAAAAATGACCAAAGAAAATGCAACAGGAAAAAAACCCACCAAAACAATTCTATTTCTCTAAGTAAAATTTTTGCAACAAAAAATGTATTCATTGCTATATGAGTTGAACCTAATGTTTAAAAAAGGCTTCTGAATTTCATCTCTAACTCAAAGAAATAGCTTGTTATTCCAAAAACTAAAGAAAAACTGTAGTGAATCATTTAAGCTAGCCTGCTCCTTGACAAAAGATATAGCAGCTCAGATGAACTTGTAGGCACACCAAACAAGACTCAACTCTTCCAAAAGACATTAAGATCTACTGTACTGCAAGTTGCCTAGAGTTGCATTGTCATACAGGGGAAAAAAACCCTCTGTTTTTTTGTTGTTTACTACCTATATGCTATAAGCATTGTTCTTTAATGTTAAAAGTGAAGCAATTAATAATCTTAGTTTTAAAGAAACAAACTTGTTTCCTATTAATCAGAAATACAATACTCAACTTCAAATCCTTTAAAAGCCTGAAACCAAAGTTAATTGCCAAGAAAGCCATCTGGCCCAAACTGTTGGCTAGATCTGCATGGAGAGCTCCTGATGATTACATGACTGCAGAAGGACTATCTTCTCAGACACATTGGGATATCATCAGATCATGATGCTGACAGTTATTTAAGGCAGTATCAGTTACAACATGGGAGAATTGATTATTTTTATTAAATTTTTTCTTTTCCCGTCCCTTACACACAAAAGCTACATATTCTAATCAGCCAAGAGTTTGTCTGTTTTCCTAAGGAAAAATTATGTGTGTCCAAAATATTCTGACTGGTAATGTCATGGAAATGTGAATACTGACAGTGAAACCTGTATCTTCCAAACTTAACATCCAAAATAAGCTATTTTATAGGCATTTATTTCTATCAGTCCTAAGAGGAAACATCAATTAATGAAGCTCCGTGCTGTTTCTTTTTCTCCCTGGGAACAATTTATGTCACCAAAGGTCACAAATGACAGCATGGAATAATTAAAAAGAGTGGATCAATATTTTTAAAAGCATGATTTAGAGTAGACCGAGTATTCAACTACTGGAATAGAAAATCAAATTTACTGTCATGCTGTTCCTTTCAACCAGCAGAAATGCATCATGGCAACTGTATCAAGAAAAAGTAGTTACCATGCTTAAATTGACAGCCCTTGATCACATAAACTCACACTGACATGAGTGGAAGTTTTGCATTAGTTATTGGATCAGATCCATGAAGTTCTGACAAAAAAACAGGTGACCAAAACTCAACCCCCTTTACACCTATTGTATCTAAAACAGAATTTCTACTAATGTTAAGTTAGCAAATTACATAGGCACACATTTCACTTTAAATATATTGAAGTCAACATGCATTCTTGCATCAGAATCATAGCTATTCAATAGAGCAGAACAGAATTGAATAGTTCAGTTGGAAGGGACCTACAATATTCATCTACTCTAACTGGACTGTATATTATTGAAAACTTACTACTTCCTTTGAAAAGAGACCAATGCAGAGAAGCACAGCATCCATCCAGCTTTCAGGGAAAATAAAATCCAATCTTAACAACTTAATGTTTGCATATCATTGGAATTCTGTATCTTTACGGAACGCATTGAGATACAATAATGTTTATTCTCATTCTGCATAGCTTCTCAGCCTCAGCTGATGCTCCTCATAGATCCACTCTTCAATTATGCAAATTCTTATTTGAACATATGACTCCTTTTGTCTGAGAATAATGGGAATCCTACCTTCTAAGGTGGTTTCTTCTCCATCCAAGGGAGGGCCATCACCATCTTCATACTCAGAAATCACACTGACTGCATAAGTAGTTTCAGGCAGTAAATTGGTGAGAACTGAGCTAGTACTTGAAGCTGGTACTGAAACAATGAATTCATCTCCACCAACTGCTACTTTATATTTAATGAGATAGGACAAAACCTCAGATCCAGCTGGAGACCAGCTCACTTTGAAACTGTCAGATGTTATGTCAGAAAAGACCATGTTCTTTGCAGGCACATAAGCTGTATAGAAATAAAAATGTGCATGTGAGGCATACCTCCTAGAATATTTTAAACACAAAATCTCTAAAATAAATTAAAAAATTCCCTCAATAATTTCATTTATTCTAACTGAACAGATATTTTATTGCACGTGCACAGTATTTGCTTATAGCTATCAAATTTGATGAAGTTCATATCTAGGTTGCCTAAAATCATTCAACAATGAGTAGAAGCATCAACTCAGTGATTTCTAAATCGAATGAAAACAGTCCATCTATACTCATGAAAACTTAAGTTAGAATCTGATGATCAAGTTAGGTTTCCTCTTTTATATGTCCCATCGACGGTAATAACATGTCCTCAAGGGAAACTAAGAATTGTTGGGATTTATTTCAGATCTAGATTAGAAACAGGACAAAATAAATACCAGTATTTTTTCAGGAACAAAGTTGAAGGGGAAACATGGAATTTGACATGAAGCACAAACACAAACCTGACACCCTGGGCTTGTTTTGGTTGGCCTAGGTAGCCTAACAGTGGGAATCTTAAGACTGCTTCAGCCCTCTAAACAAAGGCTGTGCTGCTGGTTTGTTCCTCAAAGCTATCCTGAAACAAAAGGCTTATTTTTAAAGAGAGTGGGGTTTTCAATATTGGGACTATTCAATGTTTGTGTTCTACTAAACATAGGTAGGGGCACTGAGGGTGCAACTAATCATAAGTAACTTTAGCTGACCAAAAGATGGTCATTTAGAAATCTTTTAAGTTTTTAACATCCAAGATGGTCAAATTTGGATGCATGTGAAGACTTTCATGTGCTACTTCAGTTCAGTCTTAGAAGACTTCAGTCTTCGTACAGTTAGACTGAGATAATATCACCTAGCATCTGCTGTCTCAAGTTGTATTGTCTAAGCTCATACCAGAGGGTCATTAATTTTACTCTAAATATTAATCAAATCACCCCTAGAGTTGTTGGCATTGCTTCACTGCCTTTGGAAATCTAAAAGACAAGCCTATATTAGCTACCGCATCTTAGACAGCTAAAAACGAATGGGTATGGTAACTGTTCTACTCAAGACACTGAGTGTAAAAGCAGAGCACATCCACTAAGGTCATTCCAATAGACACACATTTAATAGCTTTTTAGATACTTAACAGGGGAGGGGGGAAAAATTTCTCCAATAATTTTTTCATCTCCATTTCACCATTCATTTCCCTTGCTTTTAATACGTTTGAAAATGAGAAGCAAATCCCCAGTTATTAAAATTATCATTTGTATGTGGACAATTTCATCAATGTACATTCTTTAGGTAACTACAAGAACAAAACATTGGTTCAGATATTTTTTCACTGCATTTTCTACATTCCTCTAAGTAATGGTAGTTACTTACATTTTCTCCTTATAGCAGCCAGTTCCTGCTCAATTCGTAGGCAGACTGACTGTGTAAGCTCAAATGATATTCTTTGAAAAGCATCAAAATCTTCCACCGTGTAAACGTGGGTCTCAGCAGGAGGTGATGCAATCGCTTCCAACTCTGTACGCACGGCATCCTTCACACCAACTGCAAATATTTCTACATCTGCGTCCCTCAGCTTTATTGCAGGTTCTTTAAAAGCATCTGATGATTTTCCATCAGTAATTAGAATCATGACTCTTGGCACATTTGGTCTTGATCCTTTGCTGGTGACAAATACTTTCTCCCTCACATATGTCATTGCTTTGCCTGTGTTGGTAGATCCACCTCTGTAGGGGAAGGTGTTAATAGCCTGAATTATGTCTTCCACTTTGTTGTATCTGTTCAAAGAAAACTCCATATGGGGATCTCTGCTGTACTGGACAAGACTTATCTGTACTTTTCGAGGCGATATCTCAAAGCTTTTAACTAACACTTCCAAAAAGGCTCTTACTTTTACAAAATTGGCAATACCAATGCTGTAGGAACCATCCACTAAAAACACAACATCAGCTTTTACATCCACACCCCGTGAGCATTCTGCAAAGAGAAAGAATAACCATTGTAAACAGATTTTCAATAGCCACCGCATTACAATTGCATCTGTAGTTCATGTATCACACCCAGTTGCTTATAAACAAAATAACTATGCTAAGCAAAGCTGTTTCTCACAAATTATAAAGGTATGAGATTAAAACAAGCATCAGAGCTTTAATCAATGAAAAGCTACCATGTGAAAATAATGCAGTGGCTCCTAACTTACCCACTTGAACTTTTACTTGTTGTGTTTTTTCCATTATCGTTATTGGTTCACTGGGGGTCAGTCCTTTCATTGCATAAACATTAATTTGATACTCTGTGTCTGGAGAGAGATCTTTAACATTGAGAGCAGTAGTCTGAGGACCCACACTCAGTACATGTTGTTTTCCACCAGCTATCATTGGAATGAACTGCAGCCGATAGCCAGTTATTTGGCTTGTGGATGGATCCCAAGTGATCCTAACAGATTTTGAGGAGATCTGAGTGGCCACCAGATTTGAAGGAGGCTCCACCACTGAAAAAAATGAAAAGCAAACCCAAAATATTAATTACAATAAAAGCATATTTTCTTCACGGTTTTTATTTCTGGAATAAACTTACTTATCTTTGCTTAATCTTTACTAAAAATCACTTTTAGCATAAATAAACAGAAGTGAATGACAGGACTGTCCAAAAGCGACATAGAAATATGAACAATTCGTGGTCCCTCAAGTAGAGAAGAAGTTCCAAGAGAAATTCTGCCTTGCTTTAAACCCTTTTCAATCAGAAGTGAAAGCTACACTCACAGAAACACAGTAGAAAGTGTGAACAAATGCAGACTTGAGCAGAGCACTATGACAGTGGAGTCATCTCTGCTGCCATTTTGGTCAAAGAATAACTAGTCACTCAAAACCTTACAGGGTCAGAAAGCTGCAGTGACACAGGTCGCTGTCTGTGTTTTCTCAGTATTCTCCAGTTTTCATTCCTTGGTTCTTAACCTATTACATATTCTGCCCCTTTACCAAGCAGTTTTTTTCCCTTTAATACATTTTTCCACAGAAGTGACGCCTGTGTCCAAACTGACTCTATGAGACTGATAACTGCACATCGTTGCCTTTGAAACTATGGAATAATGGAGCTATTCCAAACCTACTACATCACATGTTCTGTTCTCGTGCATTAAAAACACAAGACTGAGACCAGTTTTCCACACTTGCTAAATGAGGCAACAGATCAAACTCCAGAAATAAAGCAAAGGAAGTAGGGATAGCCTCTTAAATATGCATTGGAATAAACTGAGTTCTATAAATATGTGTATACAAAGTACCTCACCTTCTTCTCCACTAACCAGTTCACCTAGTTGTTCATCAACACCGGAGCACACTTGCAAGATAATTTCATTCTGTATATCCACAATTCCATCAAAATTAGCCACATTGAACACATGCTTCAGTGAAGGCTGAGATGCAATTAACTTGAGTTCCTTTGCATCTGCTGCTTTTATACCTAGAAGTTGCAATAGACAGGACTGTGTTAAGTAGCCATAAAATACAGACACCTGTGAATGTACTCATGAAATGTCAGAACATCCTGGGGTAAAGCTGAGTTTAATTTCTCTTCTGTCTTTTGTCATTATCAATAATCGAACTACAAAAACATACAAAATAATGAGGTGACACACTCCATTTCCAATGCAAGAAAATGATGTGATATCCTCAGTGAGACCAGGGTTGAAACTATGCTAGTCAGTCATCCTAATCTCCATGTAGGAGCTACATGGAGATTAACACAAATGGTATTTTTCACTCTGGAGGTCGGAAATGACCCACTAATGCATACAGATTAAAAGAGAGGCATAATGAAATTCTTGAAACACGAATCTGTACAACATATACATTATTTCTTTATCAATGTTAATCTCTCAATCATTACAAAAACTCGACATACCCAAAGAAAAAACTTCAACTCCTATGTTGCGAAGCTCTCTTGCAGGAATTTCTACATCGTCTTGAGCTTTTCCATCAGTAATGACAATTGCTACTTTGGGAAAGCCTTTTCTTGCTCCAGCAGACTCAGTGAAGGTGTTTTGAACCAGGTAATCAATAGCCTCACCTAAAAACAACACCACAAATTGTGTTTTACTAGACTTGTATGAACCAGGATTTAAAGCAAATTTGAATAATGAAACTAAATGCTGAATAAACATGTACGTGGAAAATCTGTACCTGTCATTGTGTTGCCACCTTTGTAAGGTATCCTTCTAATTGCATCAATAAGATCACTACTTCTGAAATACTGATTTAAATTGAACTCTGTTCTTGTATCCGAACTGTACTGAACAACTCCAACTCTTGTCTTTTCTTCCCCAATGTCAAAAGCTGATACAAGGGCAACCATGAAGTCCAGAATATATCCAAAGTTATTTCTCCCTACACTCCATGAGCCATCTACCAGGAAAACTAAGTCTGTCATTGCACTTATGGAGCATCCTGGAACATAACAGGAGAAAAAAAAGCAAAACTCTATTAGCAAATGAGCAATAGCATTCCTACAAATCACTGAGACATCTAATGGGAACTTAGTAGAGAAAAGTCAAAAAAACGGATGTTTAATAGATTGATCTTCTTATCTGGAATATTTTAGTTGTGGAAGCATTATTCACGTAAGTGAATTTACCCATATGAGTTTTCTAGCCAGCATTATTAAAAAGAAACTGTTTTGAAACACTTCTCATGCTAATCCACAAGATCTGTTATGCCTCAACAGATGAAAACACACATACAAAACTTTTTGCAGTGATTTGATGTTACAGAAAAACATAATTTTGTTACGACTTCTGCCTTCTATCTTTATCTCCCCATTATAGCTGCACTGGCTCTTCTGCAACGTCTTTTATCCACAGCACAATGCTTGCTGTTAATAGGACCAAGACACTCATGGACCTGCTCAGGTTAGTTTCAGTACCAACTTTGCACCTTAATCTTTCAATCCAGCCACTAAATTCCTTCTATCCCAGTCCCTTCACAAGTTTTCTTAACTCTGGACAACTTTACAAGTGAACTTCATTGCTAGGTAACACAGTTTAACTTTACAGGGTGCTAGAGCTAGACCTCAGATAAGACAAATCTCAGGTAAGTTGAAACATAAAACATCTTACTTTGTAATTGAGCCTCAACCTTCTTTTCCTCTGGTATCCCTGGACCACCTGTCTGAACTGCAGAAAGCACACAGTAGACAGAATTAATGGAGGAAATCAGGTTAAATTTGTAAACATCAAAGAAAAGCATTTAGGGAATTAGACACAAATCTGACAAGACTCAGAACATAAAAACATAAATATAGGTTGTGAATAATACATCACCTGTACTTACAGAGGTGACAACATAGTATTCAGGACAACACAAAACACAGAAAATGCAAATAACTAAGGATACTGTGTATTTGTATATCTTGTACAGTAATTTCCTGAAATTTAACTGCAACATCCCTGGATGAAATACCAATATTTCTCATTTCTAAAAACTAGGGTAATTTATCATAAGTAACTTTCCCATGGTTGTTTGTGAAGCTTGATACATGAGACAAAATACATCATAAAAGAGAGCATGCTGTGGATTTTTACTCAATTAAATTTATCTTATGCTTTAATTATTAATATAAATTATAAAAACTTAAATTCAATATTTTAGTATGCATTCAGATATATTGTGTCACATTTTATTATTATTTGATGACTATAGTTAGTTTTTTCACACACACGCACACACACACATACACACAGGGGACGTCTGTTGAATTCATTTGTTACTGAGGTCAATGATCATCTTCCCCTTGACTTCAGCAGATGCAATTACAGAAAGTAGGTTTAGCCCAAAAAAAAAACAGGTGTCTCCTGCCAAGAATTCTATAGGGGTTGTCAGACACTATATATCCATGTTAGTCTCCTTTGATCTCTTGCAAATTCTCTCTGCGTCTATTACGAATAATGGGAAAAGGATGTTCAGACAGCTCCATCTAATGAGAGTTCAGGTATGTGGCAATTTTCTTCAGGAACTGGATCACAGTTTTATGGATGACCACTCAGCTATCTTACTTGGTTTTCTGATTGTATAACAGCTACTTACTTGTCAGCTGGCCAAAAACAGGTAGACTCTCCTCTCTGTCATCATATGAAGCTATCGATACAACATACTCTACATCAGGTATAAGATCTGATAGGACAGTTTGGGTAGTGCTAGGTGAAAGAGTAAATTCTTTAGTAGGTCCATCTGCAATAAATATATAAAACACTTAATGCAGTCTTTAAGTCCAATAATATTGATAAGTTTATCATAAAACAAAACGCAACAGAGAATAATCTATCTAAAATCCAATTATAATTTTAGAATGATAGACTTTTGGTTTTCATGAAGTATGAATATTGAAACATGAAACTTCAAACTAACTTGCTTCAATAGTGAACAAATTACTAAAT
Source organism: Pseudopipra pipra (assembly GCF_036250125.1). Lineage (NCBI taxonomy): Eukaryota > Metazoa > Chordata > Aves > Passeriformes > Pipridae > Pseudopipra > Pseudopipra pipra. The sequence continues at coordinate 84,848,558 of NC_087551.1, read as the reverse complement.
TCCAGGAAATTTGAATCTCAAAATGCACATACAAAATGTACTATCATCTAACAAATCATGGTCCAGGTCTGATTCAATATCACTTTTACACTAATTATTTCTCAAAGTGAAACAGAATAATGACTCTTACACAGCACAATAAAATTCTTAACCTTTACGGTAAAAGCGCAGAAGAGGAATAGAGTGATGATTCTACCTTCTTTTTGCTCCTTGGAAAGGAAAGGCATCCAAAACTTATTATTTGCAGTCCCAAAACAGTAAACGCTATGGTAAAAAAAGCTCTAACTTGGAACAATCACTGGTCCTTGTATGCCCTTTGCTTCTGCTCAGTCTCGATCACAAACTTCAGAAATATTTTAACAGTTACTCTCATACTTAAGTTAGATATAAGCAAAAATAAACCCAATGTTTCAAAAAATGTAATCTCATAACAAAATTTTACAGAACTCACCATTTGTTGGAACCACAGTTATTCTGTAACCCACTATTGCATCTGGTGGCCTTTTCCATGACATTTGAACATTATGTTCATCTATAATTGTAAAATTCAAGTCTGATGGTGGATTAACTGCAAAAGATTTATACCAGGTGGATGTTTAAAAAATTGGAAAAATAGTAAATGAATAAATAAAAGAATATTGAGCAAAGCTTACTAAAATTGTCTTTGCATAAATTTGTTTCCAACAAATATAAAGATATGTTGTTGGAAAAAGAGTAAAATAAAAGCTGACAAAATGTGACAAAACATCAAAGAGTATATGCATTACAGAAGACAGCACAGAACATATGTTTCTTGAGTTGCCAAGACATTCAAGAATGGCCAGCAAAATCAAGCACAACAGAAAACACATTTGGATACATGTACAATGAGTTCACAGATAATAACCACATATGCAAACATTTCACATAACGATTAAAGGAAATTTTTTACATGCTGGGTGCAATCCGTACAAGCATGCCAAATCACAACCTGCTTACAATATCATGAGATCATTTAGGATGTGGGAAACACAGTAGTTTTCTTAATTAGACATCAAAGAATTTATCAGCTTTTTAATATAGTCTCTGCATAGTAATATTCTCTATCAATTTCACTGAATCTAGAAACTTGGCAGAGAAAAGAAATAATTTAAAGAATACAGGAAAAGATGGGGCATTTAATGTTCAGCGAAACAATTTCTGTTGGGGTCTAGATATGAATATAGTTGCAAAATGTATATCTGTAATAATGATACACTGAGGTATCATTTTATTTCAAAATACAGAAAGCTTCACCCCTTTGTCCCTAGAAGTCACTAAAGTGACATATTATGCACATAGCAGCAAAGGATTCAGGAACTAAGGGGATAATGAATAGCATTAATAATGATGGCAATTTGCTAAAATATTTGAGCTAATACTAAGTTCACAAAAATAAAATTCTACCTGTTTACACCAGATTTCTGTACAGTTTCAAAGGTGTAAACTATTGTTTTCATGTTCCCTTTGCAGCAGGTGTACCCATACTAATAGTGGCATTTTAACATAAAATGCCAGTATGGTTCCAAACAACACAATGGTTAATTATGAAAAGACAACATCAAGGTATATTTATGGACATTTATTTTGCAGAATTTATAGAAAACGGCAAAGAGAGCACCAGTGATCTGAACAAATGACTGCAAATAAAATTTGTAGGAGCTGATGACAGAAGTAACTGAACAGTACAGAAAGAAATAGTTTACGTACGCTATTTTGCAGCATCATGCATATGTAAATGAAATGTTGATTATTATTCTTTTAGCTTCCCACAATGGACAAAAGCCTCCATGTACAAGGTTCATTACACAAAGACGTTTCATAAATATTTTATAATGATATTCTCTTCGTAAAATTGTCATGCTTATTCATGCAGTATTTTACTGACTCACTGTCAGTGCATGGTAGGTGTTTAAATAGGTCTACAAAGTAAGATTAGATCCAGCCATACTTTCCTTAACTACTTGAGAGAGGATTTTGCAGGCATTTTTAATAGACAGATCTCTGTTTCATGGAAGATCTCCATCATATGTCAGATTTCATTTCAGATTTGTATATAATTTTAAAAGCAGATAAAGAGGTAAATGCTAGAATGTTTAATTATGAAAAGTTACTGTTCAGTTGCAAAAAGTAAAATTTTTTGCTCAAAAAATCTGGCATTTTTCTCCTTTTAATTTTCTGTCATTTCAAACCATAGGATAATATGGCTTTGTAATACTGATACGATAGATAACACTAGTACTGAAGTAAATGTTATTTTTCCTGTTGTCCATACACAGGCAGTGAGATTAGACCATTAACCTGCATGCACATTTTATTCATCAGTTTATGAGTATCACAATGCTAGAGACATCAGGGTAGTTACTTAGTATCAAAATCATGCAACACATGTTAATAGGAAAATACATTTAGGTGATAAGAATATCATTATAAAATATTGTTTCAGTAGCAATGGCTCAGGACAAATTTAATGCAAAGGCAGAGACAACTGACCTGAGCATGCTTTTAAAAAAAATTCAGTACATGGAAAAAATAGCACTACCAACCTTGCAAGTAAATTGGCATGTTGCAGCAGAGACTTTAGGCTTTAACTGCTGAAGGACAGCAGCAGCCCAACTTGTTGATATCCAAATGACCGGATTCCAGATAAACTGAAAAAGCTGACTGTGAGGAAGTCTTTAACATCTTAAAGGATTTTAATCCATTTTATGAAAATTCAGATGCGGATCTTGGCAGGTAACAAGAATAGTACATCAATTCACAAGTGACGTATCCGTTCATCCAGGTCATCACAGCACTTTAGAACAATGGCATTGCAGGGGACCTTGAAAGTCTCCTCATCCATCCCATAGTCAAGACATGATGAGCCACCCCAAGTCATTTCTGACATGTTTGCTCAGATCATTCTTAAAGATCTCCATTATTGGCAAGACTGCCAGCTTCCCACAGAAATTACTCCAAAGGCCTCACTGCTTTTATCATCATAAAGTTATTCCTGACACCTAACCCCAGTCTTCATTGCTGCACTTTAAATCCATTCATTCTCAACCTATGGCTGGCTTATCAAACTCAAGCACTGAATACTACACCCATTCAAATCCAAAAAGGAACCTTGCCTGAGTGAAAAAAAGGAGCAGTTTGGATCCAATGTCATCAAAATATCTGCCAGATGGCCTGTAAGCTTTTGATACTCAAACAGAATCTCCAAAACAGCCATGGACCTTCACATGGGTCAGATTTCACCCAAATGAAACCATATGTGGGGTGAAGATCAAACCATGGTCATATGACTGAGAGCAAGTAAGCTGAGCCAAAGTACAGCAAAATGTTTAGATGATAAAAATCTTATTGTGATAATAAAATAGGGCAACTGTTACTCGACCTCATTAAAATTCTTCTTCCAGAAAGGAATTCACCAGTGGAAAAATAATACATCTGCAACACTGAATCAGACCAGAGTTCTAGGAACAAAATGACCTTGGTTGTGGTAGGAGATTGCCCCATTACTGGGACAAACCTTAAAACTTCACTTTACAAAATCTGACATGCAAGCACAGCTTTACTCAAGCAAGCAGTCCTGATGTCAGACTACTTGCAGAAGTGAAGCTGCACCTAATGCTCACAGTGCAGTGACAACGTTCATCCTGTGTCCATCAAAATCCATGCCTCACCTCTCACTGACTTGAGTCATGATCATAATATGTGATGGCATTATAGTATTGCCTTAATACAGTGATCCCAGAGTTGATGCACAGAAATGCATGGCTCCCTAACAGTTTTCCAGAGTAGTAAAAAATATCCCGCTGCACAACAATAATGTTTACACTGCATTAATTTTGACCACTCTCAGAACTGTGATATGATAATTTTCTTAATTGCATAGTCTATGCTATGCACCACAAAAAAACACAAAACAGAACAAAAACCACAAACAAAACCCCAAACAAAAAATAAACGAACAAAAAAACAACCAGACATAATATACTTAATTCATAGCCATTTCTTGTGTTATTTACATGTGTAATAAGAGTATATTTTCTGAAACAAAAAAAATATAGAGCAAAACACCTTTTTCATGCTATGCAGGTCTTATACTAGCTTGTATTACTTTGCAGGTAATACAAATCTAATATACAAAAGTCTACAGCTTTTTGCAGATAACACAGTGTGACTGCTAGAGAATTCCAGTGAATATCTTAACAAGACAGAAATAAAATATAACCAGAAGCTCAAATAATTTATATCCAGAACCACACTTAAAAGTGATATATCTTGGAAGTAGCTGCCATCCACAATCCCTATGAGAAACAAAATTTGTAATTCCACTCACTGGAAAAGATGGACTGTGATTAGCATCTGAAATAACATGTTAGCCCATGTTAAAATAACATGAAATCTATACAATCTACAGAAGCTGAAGAGTAAGCCCAGCCTTACTGTCACAGTGATAAGCCCTGCTGAGGCTGGAAGGTGCCAAAACTCCTCATTTCATATTTTTTCCAGAAATGGCATGGATTTGGCACAACTAACTAGATCATGACCCCAGTCAAGTTCCTCTGAAGTCTGTGTGGCCAGTGCAACTGGGAGAAAGAATGAGTTACAGCCTAGAAATGTAGTAAAGAGCTGCTTCTCAGACTTGTTGGATATTCATTGCCAATCATAACACTGAAACATTGTCATCTGTATTGTTGCATTTTTTTAATTTGTACATGTATATGAAATTTCTTCAAAATAGATCTATAACTCATAAACGTACTTTGAAAAAAACCTCATTTAAATCTATATATCTATACATATAAAGATGTATGTAACTAAACACAACTGCATAGATATACACACTGCATGCATGAATATTTACCAAATTTCATGCATGTTTGTGCATATATATGTATGTGCATGAGTGTATACACCTACAAATGCATGTACACTTTGATTCTAACTAGCAGCATAAAAAACAGGGAGGTATAGTTCACCTTCATATATATAAAAATTTCAGTTTCACATATCAATCTACATGGTTCTCTATCCTAGGAACTTTGAAATCAACAGCTAGTTTCTCAACAGATAGAAATTAGACATCATAAGGTAATAAAATAATGGTTCCACCAACCAGTTCTAAAGCTGGATAGGTGGTTAACTTCAAGTTTCAGCTATCCCAGATCATCTCTAAATCATTCATTCAATGAAAATTAGTGTACTCAATACAAGCTTTCTTACAAGAAAAACTGTAATCCTCTGCAACTGCTGTGCTGCAATTATTTGTCACTTACTCTACTGCATATCCTGGTAACAGATTTTTCACAGGACAAATCTTTTTATGCACTTTACAAAGGTCCCACACTTGGATCAGTGATGGTCTCCTTCCCTACCTGCAGCCTAGTCAATAGACTTTTCCAGGTCTGAACCAGTTCCTGAAAAACTGACAAGGCAGCACCTTTAGAGGCTCATAACTATGACTGAAATAAGAACCCCTGGCTCTTTGTGATCAAAGATGGAAAAAATACTGTGACAGAGAGAAATTTTGGCAGAGAGAATAAAAAGGCACAAAAGAACTTATAGCATAAAATATAGCATCACACACAGGAAGTTTAAGCTGAGCAAGAGAGATCAGAAGGATTGCAAAATAAAACAGTAATTTCACTGTAAGAGAAAAAATTCTGAGCTTGAAAACAGATTTGCAGCCCTGACCAGGGTAAACAATTTCCCCACTGAAATGCCATGAATTTAGACTACATGTGGGTTTTACCCTCTCTACTCCTAGTGACTGCCCAGTTGGAAAATCCTGTGCTGTTGCATCTCTGTAGAAAAGCTCTAACACCATTACTGCAGCTCTGCCTTGTCAACAGCATCAGAGCACAGCTCTCACAAAGGACTTAAGAGCAGCTGTGATGCTGATGAAGAATCAGCTTCATACTGGAAGATTCAGGAATCTATGAACAGCAGCATCAGATAAACACCAGATAGATCTACTCCCAGGAGAGACTGAAAAATGAAAGCTGAAGGCAGAAAAATAGAACTAATCTTTTCCTTCTCTCTGCTTTCACCTCACCTTCCCACCCCATATCTTTACCACATCAAATGGTCCTCTCCCTTATTCTCCTCTCACTTTTTCTTCACACCAAGTGTCTACTCACACCTGAGGGAAAGAAAATTCAAAATGCATCTCTCATGAATGCCACAGAGAGAGCCAAAACAAAGAGGCACAAGACTGATTGACTGATCTAGGGAGGGGAAGGGAGGATAGTTTTGCCACAAAGTGATCTGAAAATAGGAAAAAGACTAAAGGACAAATGTTCACAGGAGAAAGTCAGTTCAGCAGACAGGATTTAATTTGTAATGATACCAGAACTAAAGTGAATAAGATCCAACATGCAATCTACAAATTGATGCAGAATTGAAGAACAAGATTAAAGCAGTGCAGAAGGATGACTTTTTGTATAGTGCAAACAAAAAGCACTGCAAAAAGCTCTACAAAAGCAGTTCCTACCACAGCAAGTCCTAAAGTACTTCTAGTTTTGACCTTCCATTTTCAGCACCACAATTTTTTCACCACACATTTTTCTGCTCTTACTTCAAAACTCTGAAACTATAAGAATTCCCTCATAGAAATGTGATCACTGTAAACTAGGTATTTTATTTAAGAAACATTTCTGTTTATGTAAGTCCTGGCCAGGACTGCTCTACAACTCTCAAGATCAGTCTTTGTCCACTCTTTTGCTTAGCAACAGTGCACCCTCCACACGGGATCTAAAAAAGCTAGGCCAGCTTGTCTGGCAGTGTGTCCAGTTTTACTGTTATAAAATAACTGTGTGCTGCTCCAAATACATTTTTGTAGCTTTTTTTAACAGTATTGAAGCTATGACTGGTTTAGTCTACACTACAGCTAAATAAAACACCTTCACTTACTTTCAGAAATAGCATACTCCCTACGTGTAATCAGTAGGGCAGGACAACAGCAACAGTACTCCAGCTCCAACCAAGCTCCCTCCTAAGATGGGGAAGAACACACAAACCATTACACTCCTTTCATCAAAACTGTACTCTTTCTCTGCTTTCTCTGGCACGGTGGTCCTGCATTTCAAATGCAACTCTGAAATGACTTGAAATGACCTTTTTCGGTTCCTTAGCCAACAACAACGCAGCACAAGAGGAAGGCAGTGGGCTGATTCTCTCCTAGGGTGACCAGATGTTGCACTACTGACAAAAATGCCATCTTTTTCCAGAAAGCGAGGGTATTTCCCATCTGTGTGCCCCAAGCAAGCACTGTTGCTGGGGCAGCAAACACTGCCAAGGCATGTCTGGCACCCCATGCTTTTAGTAACCATCAGCCAAGGAGACCAGGTCCAGACACAGGAGCTTGTGGCAGGCAGGCCATGATCAGGGAATTTGTTTCAATTCAAGACAGAAGGAGAAGGAAGGAAGAAGAGAACGAATTATCAGATGCTGGCTTCTGCTTTTTTTCCAGTAAATCCCAGGGAGTTCACACCCAGTGGTTTGGTTCACCCTATGATGGAGTCAGGTCCCAGAGGTCAGATCAAGTCATTTCAGTGCAGGACATTCAGCATCTCTGTTGCCCCTGGCAGCCACCACTGGCAGAAATGCCACGACTATGACCAAAGCCAAGCAGCTCACACTGAGGGTGCAGGGGAGGTTGTTCTCACAGTTGCTGCGGAGCAAATGTGCCAGGGCCATGCCATTTCGAGCCACGCTACAGCAAGTGCGGTGGCCAAGACAGGTCTCCCCACGTCTTCATCCCTTCAGCTGAAGGCAGGACACTGCCAGGGCCAACAGGGGCCTCAGCCTCCAGAGAGACTGGGCCAGGGCCAGAGGAGGAGGAGGAAAGCCTCTTTGCAGGTGACAAGGCCACATGCATGCCAGAGCCTTGGAGCCCCAGCTGCCCTACAAAGGCCTGGCCCAGCCTTCCCTTCAGAAGTACCCAGGACACATGACATGGCAACGGCAGCATCTCCCCAGGCACGTTCCCCAGGTCAGACCCTCCACAGAGGTCGAAGTGCCACTGAGGGAAGGTCCGGCCACCCCAAGGCTCAGCCGGGGGTCGCCCCGCTGAGCAGGGGAGGCCGATGTACCAGCAGGCCGGCGGGGCAGAGGCGAGGGGTCCGGCTGGACAAAACACACAGGCGCAGAGAGCCATACTCTGTTGGAGCATTTTATTTCAAAGCTGTGGGTTGTTGGGTGGTGGGTTTTCCGTTTCCTCTCTCAATATTACTAAACAAGCCCAGAGACCAGCCGTTCTTGGTCCGTCAGGGGGGCAGCGCCACAGCCCCAGCCGTGCTGGGCTGCCCGCCGGCAGCAGCAGTGGCAGTGGGCTCCTCGGGGCGCTGCGCCCAGCGGCCACATCGGCTGGCCTGTGTCCTGTCAGTGGGGTGGTGTGGACAGCACACCAGAGAGACAGAGAGAGGGAGTTACAGTCCAGCTGACTAGCTGGGAGAAACAGAGCACAGAAGGAGCTGGGCAAGGAAGGAGAGGCGTTTCTATGAAGGAGAGAAAAAGTAAAGTAGTTACACTCAAAAGTGGAGAGGGAGAGAGCCGGTAGCTCAAGGCTGGTTGGGAGGTTTGCTGGTCAGCAGGGCACCGGGGAAAGGGGGCAGGGAGGGGAAGGTTACCTTCAGCCTCGATGGAGGAGAGGAGGGCTGCTGCACACAGAGCAGCGACTGCGGAGCACAGTGCTGTCTTCATTTCTGCTGTTTCAGATCACAACAACATGAATGAATCTGCAGTGATGGAGAAGGGGGGAAGGGGGAGAAAGGAGAAGGAAATGATACGTGTGGATTAAAGGTCTGCGTGGGTGTATTCATGAAACATAAAAAACACGAACCACGGATTTCACTTTGTTCCCTTATCCCCAGCCCCCACCCATGGGACCAGGTTGAAAACTCTAGACTTGAAAGCTGTCCAAGACGACAAAAGATCTGTATGACTAACTGGAGAGTCTCATCTTGCAATAATGTGTCTTTTGTTGCTGAAGTCTTTCCAACCACAGTAAGTACTTGAAGCTTTAACCTAGTTAGGGTTAATTTGATCAGGGAAGCGCAGTGAAGACCTGTGCCTCCGCACAGACAGGAGCCAAAAGGGAGCTCCATGACTTCATCGCTGAATGTGATGATAGCTAATTCAGCGGTCATTCCTGCCTTGGATCAACTAAATGTCTCTTTCAGCTGGGGATTTTATTCGGCTCCTTTTTCATAACTGTTGAACCACTTAGTTAGCTTTGTTTTAGTGGTCTCAAGGCAGTTTGGAAACTGTAATAAAATTTTTTTTGAGGGGTTCTGCCTACAAATGTACTATTCTTCATTTCTTGAAGGTCTGAAATAGGTTATACAGAAGTGTGTGTGACACACAACTGAAATCCGACACGTCTGTCTAGCCATGATGTTTCAACATCTGATAATTCATTTACATGTCCTTAGAGAAAACAGATTTAAAATATACTATTAAAAGCCGACAGACAAAAGAGTCTCACAATCGCTGTAGGTTGTCTGGCAAAAAAGGTGGGATTAGGCCAAGTTAGCGGTTCTTAATTGCAAGCAGCTTCATAACTATATGCTCTGTGCCATGTAAAATTACTCCCAATTACTCCAGCCAAACTTCCAAATTATTTCCTTGTCTAAGTAAAGGCTAATATGAACAGTCCACATCACTTACAAATATAAGTGTTTCTAAAGTTTGGGATTTTCTATTTTGGGAAGTAGGAGAGGGGCAATTTGTCTGAATAAAGTCATAAATGCATCATATATCATAATTAGGCTGGAGGAAAGAGAATTCCAAAAGCAATTAGGCAACAGATTTTCTCGGGAAGATGCCAAGAGCAAAACAAAAGAAAAATACATAAATCATTCATCCACAGAAACAACTGAAAGGGAAAATAATATTCTTCTACCATCTAGAGAACTACCCAGCAAGGCACACTTATTGGGTGGACGCTATGGAAATCCAGGAATTTCCTAGTTACTGACACTGAGCTTAACAGGCTTCTTTTGAGCAGCTGTATATACTTGCCTTAGCCAAATGCCTTTACTGCACATGAAAATATCAAGAGTTCGAAGAAAACCTAAGCAATGGTTTCAGTCCAATGGCAGTTCCAGAGGGTAAAGAGAAGAGTAATATTACCATAATGATTCCCTAACACAAGAAAGGTGAGCTTTAGTATTAAATTGCCCTGAAAGCTCCAAAATCATATCACAGCTCTGCATGGAAAACGGCTGTCCCTGGGAAGATATACAGCATTGTGCAGTGAGTTTAATGATCGCCTAAACTTCACGCAAAAGGACGTTTTGTCCTGGAAATCTTGTGCAGGCTTTGAGTGCCATCTCTTGATCCTTCTGAAGAGCAACAGAAATTAATCATCTCACAAAGGCATCTAGGAGTTCACTACTGCTGCAGGTCTACTGTTTTTGTTTCATGAAATACATCATCTCAGCCAAAGCATTCATTTGTCCACCTAGGAACACTCTGTTTCCTTCTTGCAAATTTAGAAATGTGAAACAAAGCCTGGAGGTGGCAGAGGAAAGGTCCTCTCACTGGCTCAGTTGTGACACAACCGACTTTGTGTCAGAACTAAAGGTTTTCTCATTGACCTTTAGAGACCGCTTAAAAAAAAAAAAAAAAAAAAAGAACAAAAAACCAGCCTTTCACAGTGCCAGTCCAATCTCACACTAACTCAACCTATGAAAGCTTAGCCAAAGCTCTCCAGACAGAGTGCAGGACATTTACCACTTTAAAGAAGAAAAAAGTAACATAAACCAAAAAAAAACCCGCAAGAAAAACCCACTACCTATCAAAGTCATAAAAAACTGGAAGCAACAGAAAGCATCACCGGCAGCTGTACACACAGGGGAGGGAAGCGAGAACTCCTGCCAAAGCCGCAGCGGTAGCATTGCCTGCAGGCGCGCTGGGCGCTGACAGCGGGCTCCGCCTGGAGCCTCCGGCCGCCGGGAGCCTCCGTCTGCGGAACACCGCCGCCTCCCTATGTATTTCTGCCCAGGCGCCCGGCACCCCGCCGGGCTCCCCCGTGCCCTCCCCGGGGCTGACAGCCAGCAGCGCCGGGGCGCTCTGCTCTTCACCTCTCCTCCGCCCGGCCGCACGCCTGCAGCCGGCTCTGACATGCCCAAAGCGCACACAACACGCTCCTTCCCAATCCCGTGCCAGCCTCCAGCCCGGCGCTGCTAATCCCAGCCTAAGGTGCATCAGAGGGGGCTGCATGCGTGCTGCGTGCGGACAGGGCGGGCCGCGGGGGTCGACGGCGGGGAGGGCAGGGGACCCCCGCTCCTGCGCGGGCACACACAGACCTGCCGGGGTGGCCACGGGGTGCGGGATCGGTGACAGGACAGCTCCTCCGGCGATGACTCCGGCGGTGCCCGCAGCGGCAGCAGCCGGAGCAGTCGGACCTGGGTAATGGGAGGAGGATAAAGATGAAGCTCCGGGGGCACCTTGTGGAGGGAGCAGCAAGTAGCAGCAGCGGCGAACGAGGAGCAGCAGCGGCGGCAATAGCTGAGCGCAGAGGAGGCGCCTCGATTACTGTAGCTCCCGATGCGAGGGGTCTGTTTGGGAAGACTTGCCTTCTCCAAGTGGGAAGAGCCTCTTCTCAATCTGCTACTTAATAGAGGGCTGTTCCCAACTCTCAATTTACCCTCGTAAGCGGTTACGAAACTGTAGGGAAGGTGGACTGCTGCCACCGGGTGATATATGCGCTGCTCTGCTCCAGCAAGGAAGGGGATCCACTTCTGGAAACTGGCGCATACCTCCGCGCATTCCTGCGGCATGAGACGGGCGGCCGCCGCGGCAGCGCGCCCGGAGGCAGGGGCCCGGCTCGCCGCCCCCTCCCTCCCCTAGGCTTCCCAAAAGGGGGAGACACGGGAGAGCAGTGTAAGAACTGGGTCTCCGGGTACGGCTTCGAGGGACAGCGCCGCGGAGGGTGTCCCCGCGCAGTGGGTTCCGCGCAGCCCCCGTGGCCCCTGCGGAGGGCCCGCTCGCCCTGCCGACCTGGCTGGTCTCCAGGACAATCTTGCAGAAAAGCGCGGGTACTCCCAGTGCCGCAGCCGGGAGCCTCGGGGGCAAAGGGGATTTAGTCGTTTTGGCACAGTTCAGGTGTGTCTGGCCTCCACCCTAAGCAGCCGACATATATAAAACACACACTCCCCCCGACACCCCTCCTCCACATGGGTATTTTGGGTCGAGCACAAAGCGCCGCCGGAGCCGGGAGCAGCTGCCGCGGGGCGAGCACGGCTCCCCGGGCAAAGGGACGGGGCGCACGGCCCCTCCGTCAGATCCTGTGGAAAACCCGCGCCCGTAGGCCCTGTCTGAAATTCTGTGCCTTCCAAAGGAACTGCACCTTCCAGTGTGGGGCCAAGCCCGTTGGTGGACAGGGTCCGCGAGGGTCTCCCGTCTCTCGTTCCCAGGAGCCTGCCCGTGGCACCCGGCGCGTCCTGGCCTCTGCAGCGTGCCGTGGCAGAGGGTGACACGGCGAGACACCCTGTCCCTTCCCTGCCCAAGAGGACAGGTCGTCCAGCGGGGCTCAGCCAGGGCTTCCCCGGGGCCCGCCGTCAGCAGCGCGTCTGCTCCCACATTAGCGGGGAAGGGCATCCCCGGTAACGCTGTCGAAGAGGCTCGTCTGGGACCCTTTCGGGCTAAAATACGGGATGACACCGTCCCCGAGGAGCAGGTCCGCAACTCGGAACGCGGCACAGAGCTGGGCGAGGAGCGGGAGCAAACAGGGAGGGAGAGACCCGCGGGCGTCGGAGAGGCGCAGCCCCGCTCCCCCCTCAGCCCCAGCGCCGCTCACGGCGCATCCGCGGTGCGGGAGCGCCCCCCGGTGGCGGCGGCGCGCGGGAGTGGCGGCCGACACAGCGACCGTCCGTCCGTCCGTCCGTCCGTCCTCTGGGCCCTCGGGGCCACCGCCATCGGGACAAGATGGAAAACAGAGCCAGGAAGGGTGGCAAGAGGGAGGGAGGGAGCCAAGCCTCAGCGCGGAGCTGAGGACCCCGGCTCGGAGTGGTCGGTCAGTTTCCGGGGCTGTGCTGGGTCCATGTCGGCGCCGTGCACGACGTGACTGGCAGAGCCATCAGGAGAGGTTCCAACCGGGATGGAAGTGACCGATAGCAGAGATTTATATTTTAGCAGGGGACGGCTCCTTTTTCCGCGGGACTGGGAGATCAAGGAGCAGGCAGGAGGACGTGTGTGTCCTGAGTTTCATTTCTGTAACAGACCTGTCATCTCCATGGGAACCCAAACGCTGAAAAGAAAGTGATAACCAGAAGACATGCACTGACCTTTCCAGACACTTTGGAAGTGAGTCAGCTCCTCTTTGGGACACAGCACAGTTTCAGCTGTCTGGTATTGATAGAATGCGCTTCCCAAAAGCAACATCTCCTCTGCTGATAAACTTTAAAATACTCTTGACCTATTAATCCCACTTGCCCAGTTGTTGAGTTGGATTTTCTCTTTTGGCATTTTGGCATGAGGAATTGAGTTTCTTCCTATCCAGACTTGATATGTAATAGCAATATTTCTAAGAAATAATAAGTTAAGTTTTAAAAATTTTAATTTCCTGAATGAACTTACCAAGAACACCAATATAAATGAGGTGTCAACAATAGTTTCAGAAGAAGGAGCATCAGGGATTACGATGAAATATCTTTCCATAGGAAGTGGATTAAGGCAAATGAAGTATTTTTATCACTTGTGCACTGCAACAGTATTTTTTTACAATTCACTGTGGATTTTTTCCATCATAGGATAGCTAAGATTTTATGTTAATAGTTAAAATCGCTTAATGCAAATAATGAAGATGGAAGAAAATATGCATTATTCTATTAAAGTTAAATCACTCAGACCAATTATTTAAAAATGTTTAAATAATTTGGTGTAAAGCTATGAATGAATTCATATGAGTGGAGACTTTGAAACCAGTGGGCCTCTCAGAGTTGCAAGAATCTCACAGCCTTTCCCTCATAGACCTTCAGATGCTTCTCAGGGTACAACTTCCTTTTCCTCTCAGCTGACCAGCTTTGCTTAATTTCTTGGCCTGAAATAAGATTCAGAGCTGGCAAAAGCAAACAAATGATTCTTGGGGCAGCAGGATTTTGTTCTTATCTTTAACTCTTTGTTCTAACCATTCTAATCATGCTTCTCCTAAGATCATTTATGTGTAAAATACACTAACAAATTGCTTTTAGAATATGTGCTCCCGTATATCACAGTAATTAAACGGGTTGTTTTTAATCAGCTCTGTTGCTATGTACGTTCATAGTCTGAGTACATAATATGTGATGCAGAAGGCATTTCTGAAATGCATAAACATTTACTAACACTCTCCTGACTGCTTGTTTCTCAGACAAGTGTTAAACACATTAAGACCCTTGCACTCCAGCTCTGTATTTTCTTTGCTATCTAAGCCGAATACACCGAAACGGTGACAAATTTAAATACAAAAATTGACATTTAAATTCATATTTATGCTTTTAATAATATTGTCCATTTCTGGTGTAGATATGTAATATTGCGGGTAACCAGGAATTTCTTAGAAACTTTTAACTGGTTTTGGGTCTAGAGTAATTCAAGCAACTTTGTTCTTCTGGCACCTTTTTTTTTTTTGTTTGTTTGTTTGTTACCTCAGACTGCATTGCCAGGGCAGAATAAAACAGAACATTCTACATTTCAGCACTGTAAACCTTGAATATTGTTTCCATGTGGATATCACACTAGATTTGGCCTCTGTGTCTTCTTGAAAGTTAGTTGCATCTGCTTTACATATGAATATGGTAAATGCATTATTCATATGACTATATGCACTTAAGTATATGTTTTCACAAAGGAAGAATAAAAAAAAAGTTTTAGCTCTTTGAACGTGAAACAATTTATAGATTAAGCATTAACTATTGTACAGGCAAAACTGTGCTGCTGCCAGTGACTTGCCTACATCTATTTGGGAAGTACTTTGCTGGTTGGTGTATCACTGCATCTCTCTCTACAGTACATCTAGATTAAACATTGTCTTAGTACTGTCACTTAAGAGGCCCATTAATTCCTTACTGCACAATGCACAGCCTTTCCACTGTATTTTTTATTCCCTATTAAGTCAGTCATAGAACTAATATTTCATGGTATTATATCTGCACCTATAAAACTCAGAAGGACAAAATAGAGCAAACTGCTTCTTCCAGGCTCTGCCTTCTCTGAGAGATTTCCAGTCTATGGAATGAGAAGAACTCAGTCGGGTGTTTATTTATTCAGATAATTTCATTTCAGAGCTGGTATTTAGAGATCAGTACTAGTCTGACTTCTTATAATGAGAACTGGCTTCTTGTATTAGCAGAGTTCAGAAAGGACTGTTTCTACCTGAAATCTACTCATTTAGTGGAACAACTGTGGAAGCAGCATCCCTGGAGAGTGTGACAGCCACAAAATAATTATCTCCCTCACCAGGTATGTTTTCCTTAGCAACTGTTTATTTCTCTAATTTGTCTAACTGATTTTCCCCATCATGTAATACTCTGAAAGTAGAAAATTATTGTGGCTCCAGATAAGTAGAACTGGAAAAGTAAATAAATCATTCAAAAACAGAGGTATAAATAGAAAGGAGCTGGTCTTTTAATGCAATTTGGGAGTCTTAAAAAAGCCAGTTAATTTGTAGGCAGTAATTCTAAAAAACTGTAGATCTTTAGTTCTAAAATTGGAAAAAATAGATGCAACCATCTGACAGTCCCTTCCATATATATACACCAGCACACTTTATATTAAAACGTTCCTAAGTAAAGATGCTTTCTTTCAAAGAAGCTGGTTCATTATTTCATGACAGAGTGCTGATCTATTCAGGAAGCATTCTGTAATAAAGCCAATACAAATCTTGCTCGAGTAAAGAGAGCAAGAAAATAAAGTCACTGAGGACAGTGACTCTGTATGTTTTTCAGGTGTCACACTGTCTTTTAACATGACCATTCCTGTCACAGCAATGGACTAGCCACAAAGAATTGTGAATGCAAATCTAAGCATTCCTCTTCTTCACGTAGCTGAGCGGTCTCCAGTGAAAGAATGATGATCCACTGAGATCATCATTCTGACACTACTGAGAAAACCTATAATTTTAAAAAATCAAAACATTTTTAAAAATCACTAGTCATTATCTTCTACTTGCAGAACATTATATTGCAATGGTCACTGAGTACCTAATTGGATTCAATATCTACTGAAAGATTAATCGCTGTGGGTTTTCCTACATTTGGTAACCCTTCAACTATTTCAGTGTAATTACACCCTACAAAGAAACTCACTATATTAATCAGCAACAAAGTCTGAAATGGCACAGTGCCAAGCTCTGAATAGGAACATGTTGCTAATTCTTCTTAATCCTTCTATATTAAAAAAAAAAAAAAAGTCAATGTATATTGTGACAGCAGGGTCTGTGCAGGTAGTCTTATGGAGAAGATAAGCTTGTGTATGAATGGGCAAGGTGCTCAAAGGTATTGAAAGTTCAAGTTGTATTAGATGAGTGACCGGATCTTTTTGTTGCAGACAATGGAATAGTTCATGATGGGGGGAATTTTAAGACAGAATCTTTGTCATTAGGCCAACGACTGATGCAGTCCTTAACTCCTCCACAGAGACAAAAGGCATTGAGGATGCAGAGATTCCTGACCGGGGTTGGAGGGAAGCTCTCAAGAGGGAGTAATCAGCTGCTGCTGCACTCTATCCAATGCACATCTTTCCATGGAGGTTTAGAGGATTTAAAGGTCAGCCCCAAACTGTCAGTTCAGCAGGACAAACATTCAAAACCTTAAGCACTCTAACAAGTGAATCTGATGCAAATGCACAGAACCATAGTAAAGGAGGCTGGAAAAGATCCTGAGAGGTCATTTAGTTTATCCCCTGTTATTTCAAGTACCCTGGACTTCAAAGAGAAATCCTCCATACCATACCTAGTACTAACAGCATACTTTGGGGAGCTGTTTTGTAGTGGCTGACAATAGATAATAACTTGTTTTAGGTGAGTTGCAAGTTGTCCGTAGTGTGACTATGAGCACAGCAGTCAGAAATAAGTTGGATTGACAGAGTAAGAGTCTACTCTGAAGTAAAAGGGAAAATTATTTAAGGGGGAAAAAAAGTCCTGTACCGGAGAAGCCTGTATCTTTGGGTCATAGAATCACAGAAATGGCCTGGGTTGGAAGGGACCTTGAAGATCATGTAGTTACAACCCCCTGATTCCACAAAAATAGTCTCATTTGAAAAATTGTTTGCTTAACTGGTATCTCTGCAAACTCTCAGCCTGAGAGCAAAGAACTCGGATTGGGAGATTCCTTCCTGCCTGTGATTGTCAGAGGTACAGACCCCACCAGTCTTGCTAAAACCCCTTTTGCTTTCAGAATATGTCTGCATTTGGCAGTCATGTAGTTTTTTGACCATTTCTAAACTTTAGGGGGGATGGACTCTGTGATTATCACCATCCCTGCTCCACACTCCTCAGTTTTCAATCTCAGCATCTTGATATCCAGACTGGCAGGTTGTGGCATTCATCACAGCTTTTTCCTTTCCAAAAGAAAGAGCACAAGAGGCAAAACTTGGGCTAGGACACAGCCAGGGAATGCACCAGGCCCATGGATTTGGATAGCCCAGATTATATATATTTCTCTGGGACCTATAGGACTCTTATCTGCATGTCATCTATAACAGATGTTGATGGACACATGGAAGTTTTGAGGGTTGTGGAAAAAAGAGTCGGGCAAGAGCTTAGTTTGCAGGCATTAGAAGCAATGCCTAGGTATCACGTGTCAGGACATTTATGAACTCCACCTTTAAAAAGGAAATCTGTTTCTTTTGCACAAGTTGTAATTGGCTAGTGACTAAGGAGTAAAATACACAAAACAAAACAATGCAGATTTAACTCAGCATTTCTTAATGCAGCCCTGTGGCTGCTGCATCCCAAGATGTTGAATGCTAACAGTTCCAAATACCAGAACATAAGATTTATTTGGATTATAAATAGATGTTGCCCTGTATCAGAACTACTCTGTTGTGTAAACAGAAAACTATCGGCTTTTGTTTCTACTTTTAAAGGTTACTTGAAAGCTCCCACCTACTCTTTGCTGACAGCCTTTTTCACCTGTTGGAATTGTGGCACTCTCTCATGTATCAACACCTCTACAGCTTGCTGAGAAGTTTCACTTGAAGCTGTTAAAATATCTCCTCTCATATGCCCTTTCCTCCAATCTTTTGGATGCTCTCCAGCTGGCCTCGCCACTCTGTTAGTCTTTAGCCACCCCAGTTTAATGAACATGTCTTGCTTCTGGTATTGTCCTGATTTCTGCATATATTTCTTATCTGGAGAAATGTTTTTGCTGCAGTGTCTCTTATTTGTTTTACAAAAAAAAAGAAAAAATTCATCTGCTCAGGATTTTTTAAAAAATAAGATTTTTAGCACAAATTACACTCTGAAACACTACCCAGGTTGTTTCATCCTTTGCTATTACATTTCCTTGAGTGTAAATGTTCAGCTGGTAAATCTGACCTGTTGCTCCTTTACCCTCTGCCCAGTGCCCTTTGAAATGTGTTTAAGGGATTTCCTGCTTAAGGCACATCACAACATGGGGCTTTACTACATCATGCTCTTCTTCCCCAGCTAGGAAGAGCAGCAGCTGCAAAATGAGGTCCCCTTATGCTAGGAGTAGCTGCTGGGACCTTATTTTTGATAAAAAATTCACAATATGTTTCTCTAACCTCCAGAGAAGCTGAGAAGGCAGACAGGGCATGTGCTCCTTGACACACGCCCCTCCATCGCAGCTTTGCTGCTTGAGAACATTGACTGCACCTTTGCTCTGTCCTGCATTCTTACCTCAGTTGGTATTTGCTTCTGGGTTATTATACATTAAGGTGCCTGCACATGAGCCCAGCATCTAAACTTCTGCAGTGGCTGATGAAGACTTAGTTAATGAACTCAGGAGTGCCTGAGCAGTTTGGCCACCCACTATCCATGGGGCTTGGCTCAGCTGCTTTCACATTGGCCTCTAGAACCATTTGAATTTCCTGCAGCATCTGAGATCTCTTGTGGAGCTGCCAGATACAGACCAGGACCCACATACACTGACACATCTCAAACTGTTCTAGACCACTTAGGAGGCAGAGGCAGGCCCCCAGTGCTGTTTTGGGTGTCACAGGCATCCTATTAGTTCCCCGTTGCTAAAACACAAATGTATGAGTCTCCTGCAGGTCCTCTTTTCTATTTGCTAGCCCAAAGCAAATGTCCCAAATATAGCCTGAGATGGTGCTAGGCACCCAAGTTCAGGCACTGAATTGAGCACTTTCACTTTTCATCTCTGGTACCTTTGCCAGACAATTCTTCTACTGGTGTCAAGCTGGTGCTAGTCTGCTCAGGTAAATACATACTTACCAGGAAGCAGAACAAGACCAGCAAATGGGCCTGATGCTGATCAAAAGATGTTTAGATGGTAGGGATTTCCAGGTTCTACCCACCTGCTTTTCTGCTTTTAGATCTCAGACCCAAACAAAGAGGCACAGATTGTGAAAGAGGTTCCTGCCTAACTCTGTAAAATACATCATATGCAGCCCAGCCATAGAGTTGATGTCTCTCCTGCACCACTCCCCAGTTTTGTAACTTTCTTTCAGAAACTGCATTTACAGTCCATAATTAATTATGGTCATACATATTATTTCCAAAAATAATAAAATCCTTTCCTGCTGCTATAAGATTTTTTCTATTTTATTATTTTAATAGAAGATAATTTCTTCATATTGCTCTTCTGAAATATCAGGCTATTCATGCAAATGTCAGAGTATGGATTTAGCAATCTACCTTAGCCATTTCTTTTTGAAAATCTCAGCCAAAGGGTGAGAAGGTGTGCTAACTTCCTTGTGCACTGCTTTCCAGCTCTGTGGCACAGTGGTCCCAGTGCAATGTTCCACACATGGCACATATTAGCACACCACACTATATTTAGCAATATGTGCCCTACTGCTCCTAAGAGATGACTGAATAAACCTTGATAACACAGTTGGCCTGGCTCCTTGGGGACTTGTAACTTCCCACTGAGCAATAGAGATCATTAAAATGTTTTAATTATATAATTCCCTTTTGCATAGTGCTGTGATAGATAAGATTGCATGTGTGTGTCAGCCTTTCCATTATAAACTTCAGGTCCCAGAGCATTAGTCATCCAGAGTAAGTGCTCTTGCTGAGATGAAACAATGTGGAACTATTTTGATATTATATAAACATATATAACTCAATTATTATTAATAACACATTAGTAACTTAAAAGTCCTGATGAAATCACAAGCTCCTCCTTGGAACCCTGTAGGAACAGAAGCTGCTCACAGTTATTAGGAACAAACTGTCTCAACCGAATCTCACTGAATCTCCCTCTCTCGTTTTTATTCCAAAAGGCACCTCTGAGTATCTGGGAATCATATTACAGTCACATTGATGAGGATGATACCAGGAGATTTGCATAGAAACTCAGAGAAATTTTAATCTGTAAATAGGAACATTTTAGACAGATCGTGTACCTCGGATCCTGCACAGGCCAGATTTCTTGGCTAAAGGGAAAACTTATGTGGAAAACAGCCATATACAAGTTTTTGGGGTTTTTTTGGTTTTTGGTGTTGTTTTTTTTTTGCTGTTTCAGGTACTATTAGAACTGGACTATGTCTCTTCGGCCCTGAGAAGTCCTCTATAAAATTTTAGCCCTATTAGCACATTTAAATTATCTCATTTAAACACCTTACTGTACTTTTCAAGGGAAATATTCTGCTGCCGCTCCTGTTGTGTAAACAGAAAACTATTGGCTTTTGTTTCTACTTTTAAAGGTTACTTGAAAGCTCCCACCACTCCTGTTGAAATCACAGGGAACTATCTCTAGGTGAGCTTCACAGGCAGACTCAAGAAGAGAGTTATTCCTCAATACACCTTTAACAGCAAGGATACCTTCTTATTAGATTGATATATCACTCTACTCTCTCAGTTTATGACTCTGTTAGCAGTCAAACGCGTGTTGTTCATAGAGGAAAGAGAGCACTTACGCTGCAATATGCTTTTCAAGCAATACCGTGACCTTGTTCATTTCATCCTTAGTTTGCAACAATTCTATTTAGGAAACCTTAACTTAGATAACTTTAAAACTCAAAGTCTCCTGTGGTATTTTCTATTGTACCTCCTTCCGTTTTCTGGTATGTGTAAAGCTTAAATATTACCAGATATAACCCTGACCATCACTTTCCAATTTATTTCCATGCCTACCAGGCAGCATCTTGCCTTTTCTGCAGACGGAGACCCAACAAGGCAACGGACAGACACTTTCAGGAGTGAAAATATCAAAGTGGGTTAACATTACAATAAAAGAATAAAATACCATGAAGGGAGAGGGAAGATGGTTAGATGCCCCTGATAAACCAGACAGAAGAGAGGAAAGATACCTACATTTCAAAGAGTTCAGATTGGTGGATTGGAACTCTAAGAAAGAAACACATAAACAAAGGACAAATTCATCCCTCTTTGGCAGTTTTCTCTAGGACACAGCAGGCTATATGCAATAGGAGTGAATGCTTTGTGAACTGAGTAAACTGTATACAGGTACTGGTATTCTTCAAGGATCTAAAACCAGGACTGCCTGACTGAGGACTCAGTGAAATAACCCCTTTCCTCAAGTACCTCCCCAGCCCCTGAGAATGAATGTTGTTTTTCACAACATTTATGAACAGGAATCACAGCCAATTACCTCTTTTTGTTGAGGACATATCTTTTTGAGAAGATAGGTACAATTGTGCTTTAGCTTTAGATGTGTTTTGGGGAAGGCTGTGATCAGTTAGTCTAATAGAAAACCTGTGAGTAATAACAGTAACTCTTGAAAAATATTGAGGCAAGACCAAAACATATATCACAGACTGTATGTACTGCCCACTGAGTTTGAAGACTTGAATACTTACATTCAGAAAAAGTACAGTCCAGCCAAGAGATTATCCTCAGATTATGTTTCTGGACAAGCCATTATTTTTATAGCAGAATTAACTGCTGAAAAAATAAGTGGAAAGGCTCAGGCAAGTTAGATTAGAGAAGGTGGTGTTATTGTTAAAAGGAACTTCGTTAAAAAATAATCACACAAGCATGCACATGAAAAGATACATTGGTTCTGACTTACTCACTGCCTAAATACCTTCTTTAGGGTCAAGTCAGGTTGATCAGATTGCTTTTGCCTCTGATTCATCCTACCAACTATGAAGGTTAATCTCCAGTTCTAATATGTAACAGAATGGGAGACTAAGGAAGGACATGAAAAATGCCCCAGAAAATTCATCATGCTTTCTCATAGTTCAGAGCATTGATAGCCAAGGTAAGCAACATTAGGAAAGTGATATTTGTACTCTGGGATCTGGAAACAGAAAAAAAAGTACAAATAAGAACATACACTTAAGAGATCTCTTCGGTGTTTTCTTTTTACTTCTAAGAGTTTCTGAACTTTTTCATAGTGTCTTTTACAAAGTCAGTGCTGTGTTACTGGGTAGTATTAGTCCTAAGACTTTTACTGGGGAAATTTTTGTCTGTGTCAGGCTAATTGGATCTATACATATATTCAAGCCAAGAAAATGTAGCCCAGGGCACCATTCTAAGAGTTGATATTCTGAGCTACCTTCCAAATGCAGAAAGTAAAACATGGTCTGTACATTTGGAGTCTCAGAAAGGATTGTGGAACCTAGAACTGCAGCACTGAGGATTTAATTTTCTTCTCTTTCATCTGTCTCATTATTATTTGAATAGTCACTTCTCTTAAAGTACCATAAACAATTTTTTTTCATTCTAACAAAGCTGGGACACTACTAAGCTTTCACAGAATCACAGAATGGGTCAGACTGTAAGAGACCATAGTGAGTCATCTAGTGCAACCTCCCTAAGCTTTCTTTGTTAACCTTAAAAACACAGAAGTTTAAAAGCTTAAGTAATGCAAATTAGGGCGACAAGGAAGGTTGAAGAGATGAAGTACTCTTGCCTATCTAATGGAAAACGTCCCCCAGGTGTTTGGGGTGATAAGCAGAACAATTCAGCTCAGTGGAAGCCAGCACAGCAGTTCCCACATCCTCAACTCCAGGAGGCTTTCCCATCCTTTAAAACAAAATATTAAATAATGACAGCTCCCATTTCTAATAACAGTAACTGAAAAATAAAATTTTACATTAACTTGAAATAGCAAATAAAGTTTACATGAAATTTTTTAGAGGGGAGAGATACTGTGTGTATTGCCTAAACACAAATTAAAAGTAGGACTGCAGTAAGGTATAGCACCTCATTCCAGAAAATTATTTAAAGATGGCAGTAATTAAGCACTGCAGTAGTACAATCAGAAAAATACACAGTTTAAGCATGTTAACTGCTAGAAGTCCATGACTTCATATTACTTACTATTTTATTCTTTTAATTTTTTTTTTTCACATTAGCAAGGGGTAATGCATGTCGCTTATTTTATTTTCTGCTACTCATAGAATACCTACAGCAAGATTAGAGGTAAGATCTTCAGATAATTTCAGCTCTAGAGAAGATACAGCTCTCTTTTTGCATTTTTCCTAGAGACAGTGTAGGCAGTATAGGCAGCCAGTTTACATCTTCTGGCAACTTGTGATGTGGACATGCCTGCAACAAAATAAATCCATCTATAGAATACACAGTAGATGGGAATTTCCCTGTTAGCTTTGTAATGCAGCCCAGTAAAATGGTGCTGAGCAGCTGACCGTGAGTCTTGTTTGGTTTCCTCCTCCTACTGCTCCTGCAGCTGAACAAACCCCGAGGTGCTGGCAGCCCCGTGGAGTTCGAACGCCTCCCCGCGAGCGCTCGGCAGCTGCACAGCATGGCCCTGGCAGTGCCACCCGCTCTCCACCCGCTCTCCCGCTGACCTCCAGCTGCAGACTCCAGGGACACATTTCAGGGTTACCAGATCCAACTCTGCCAGAACAAGTTTTTGCCATTTAATATTCATCGAAGTAACATTTCAAGGCTCTGTCTGTAAATAGCGATTCCTTTGTAGTATGAAGCTCTTTTTCCCAGCTTGCATGAGCCCCCCCACGCCATCCCACCAGGGCTGCTCCCTGCTGCACAGCTCACAGGCTGCCACTGATCCCCACACAGTGGACTCAGACATGGTTCAGCGCAAGAACAGCAACAGCGGCACATTCTGCTTCAGTTGCACAAACACATACTTGCTGCCCAGTTCATCACCAGATTATTATAATTTAGACTATTTAAACAATTGCCCTTCTTTCAATATTCTTAATAATTCTTGTGGTTAGGAAAGGATGTGGGCTTTTAAAATATTTTGATCTTTCCTTATGCTGCCTTCCAGATGCCCATCACTTGGTCCACATCTTGATAGTAATCCCAGGCACATGGTAGCAGCAGAAGCCTTACCAGTGTCACAGAGAGCAGGCTGATTGCTTCAGATTCTGTGAAGTATAGTTCATTGTGCTGTGAGGTTTCTCTTCCTTGTAGGCATCGATGTTCATCTCAAAATAAGCCATACCCCACTTCCCAAACCACCTTCTAACACATCCATCCAGGCATTTCTTACTCTTTTAGTCAAACAGTTGGCCAAAGCCACCTGTGCAGAGAGGCTACCATTGAGGGATATTCTCCCACTCACCTTGACTTTTAAGATTTTTGGTTCTACTAGAGAGTTCTGAGTACACTGGCCCTTCTCTTCCACTTTGCCTCAAGTTTAACAAGCATACTCTGGTTCTCCAGGACAGCAAAAAAAATTCCGAACAAACTTAATCCACAAGAGGCTTAAAATAGCACTGTAGTGGGAGGCCAGATTTTTTAGCTCATTTTCATATTTGAAAATCCCACTGTTCCCTTGAGAAGAGAAATAAAAAGATTACTTTGATGAAATTATTTGGGGTTTTTTTAGAAGGTCTATTTCTTACAGACTTCAGGCATAATAATCCACAAGTAGCAATTCGACAGGAAGGCTACAAAGGCACAAATTCTGTTAGAAACATAAAACTTATCTAGGGATGCACAGCTACGATCGATTTCCATGATGATTTTCCCCGGTAATTGCAATCATCAACCTAGGAAGAAGCATTGGGGTACCTTACAAGTGATTCTCATACTTGCCAACTTAAAGATGCTTCCTAGAAGCATTTTTCATGGAGCAGGAATTTTCACTGACAGGGCTAGCTACTTCAGATATAAGGCTTTTCCTAAATACGTGCCAGCAACTAGTAGTTATTGCTGGCTATCTCTGCCCAATTCTAAACCACAAATTTTTCTCCCCCAAGACAATGACGGATCTTCAGTTGCATTTGTGATTGTCAGTGTCACAGTAAGCTGGTAACCGCATCAGCCAGTGAATGAGGAGGACTTCAGAAAGAATCCTGATCAAACCATTGCCTTTATCAGCCATTTGTTCTGTCTCTACATATGCTGTCATACAGTTCTGCTGGCAAGTAGGGCAGGTGAGCACTACTCAACAATGTTATTGCTAAGGCACATAACCTGCCTTAAGGCATATAGTTGATGCCCCATTCAGCTGTAACAGAGAAAAGCCACTGAAAAAAAAAATCTAGAAGATGAAGGTGGTCAGTTCAACTGAGATGACTTCTATGCACCTGGAGCTGCAGAGGGCACTGTTATCAGCTCTACACAGTAAAAACTGTCACCTTTGAATGATCAGGAATCAAATCCCTCTATTTCTGGTTTTGCCATCAGCCCCTTCTTGTCGGTGAGAACAAGGTCCAGCATAGCACCTGTCCCCATTGGCTCCTCTATCACTTAGAGAAGGAAGTTACCATCAATGCATCCCAAGAACCTCCTGGATTGCTTATGCCCTGCTGTGCTGTCCCTCCAGCAGGTATCAGGGTGGTTGAATTCCCCTCTGAGGACCAGGGCTTGTGAATGTGAAGCTGTTCCCGTCTGTCTATAATAGAGAGACTGATCCAGTCTTCCTGGTCAGGTGGCCTGTAGCAGATCTCCACTACTGCTACCTGCCCCTGCCCTCCCTTTAATCCTGACCCATAAGCTCTTGGTTGGCTCCTCATCCATCCCCAGGCAGAGCTCCATGTGCTCCAGCTGGTCACTGACATAGAGGGCAATACCACCTTGTCCCCCTGCCCATCCTTCCTACAGAGCCTTTGTCCTTCCACCCCAGCACTCCAGTTGTAGGAGCCATCCCTCCGCTTGTCAATGCTGCCACTGAGATGACAGCCCTGCAGGTCAGAGCACATCTCTAACTCCTCCTGTTCACTCCCCAGGCTGTGTGCATTTGCACAGAGGCACTGAAGTTGTGTCCCTGGTGAATCTGACTTACTGACTGGAGCATCTGGGAGTCCTTTTGCTGCTCTTCAGGTGCTCCTGCTGACCTGCAATTCCATTTCAGGCTCTGGGCATCTATGGCTGGCTCTGGCATCAAACTGAGATGAGGTTTGGGATGGACTGAGGTTCTCCTACCCTGGCAAACTTAGTAATAATCCTTTAGTTTCTCTTCACCAGCTCGGCAAGCCTATGACTGAAGATGCTCACACACAGGAACACATGATACAGTCCAGACCACCACACCACCACGTATAAACTGCTTTATTGATTGCAGTTAACATGTTACAATTAATTTATGATTCCAAGCATTCAGCCAGCTGCTTATAATAAGTATAAGCTGCCACCATAGTCACATGGAACTGGACAAAGAGATGTTTAGTCACTGAGGCATCCTGAACTGGAATCATTTCTGCTTCTTGGGCATTGAAGAGACAACCAGATGATACATACAATAGACTGTTCCTGAATTAAGAGACAGAAAAGATATTTTCAGACTGGCAAACAGAATTCCTTTCAAGTCAGCTTTGCAGTTTGTTCCAGAAGAAATACTGACAAGCAGCTGCAATTCAGACAAAACACATTTCCATAGCCATGTCTCAATTATTTTTTTTGGTGATTCATATTATCAAGAAAAAAAAATCTTTAAATACCTCTCCACAGGCTGCACAAAAATAAAGAAACAAGGGAAAAAAAGAGTGGGGAGAGGCATGTTTGTGGGACCTACACAGACAATCATAAAGTAATTGTTACTAATTCTTAAAGCAACTGAACTGAAAATCCATTAGATCAACATATTTAAGTTAGAGGCTACTACAAAATTATGTAACAAGCAACATAAAGGTTAAATATATGCAGTATTATGAACCTTGGATATAATTCTGCTAGTTTTCACACCACATGAAAACTCAGTACACTGAGTATCACCCAGCACTAAGAAGAGTTAGGCTAGTGAGACAAATGGGTTACTTTCATGCTATAATAACATTTTACTCCTTTTCAGAATAGGCTTTCTAAGTAGTTCTCGTTTTCTCTGACATTATACATGAATTCTGAAGGAGTATTCAGCCCACAGTACTCAGTGTGGAAAAAAGTCATCTGAAAAGCTAAACTTGGAAAAAGCACAAATAAATATATACAGTATGTCCAAATGTGGGTTTTTTCCCTCTCTACATGCATTTTGCATGTTCTAAAGAACACACCAAAGGAACTGTGTAACTAATTTACAGAGAAAAAAACAGTCATGTTGGAGATTGTACCAAAGAGAAAGTATTTTAATAATATTAAAATTGGCACATTGGAAATTATACCAAAGCATAAAGATTTTAGTATTAGCCTTACCAAACACCGTTAGAACCATGGTGGTTCTATACAACAGAGCATCCTTTGCACCACCTTTAAGATGCACTGGGAGGCCATTATCCTCCTAATGGAAACAAGTGACAAAAATAAACTATTTAAATACAATTCTTGCACTATTGTGTTAATATAACTACAATTACCCAGAAGAGGAATTACTTCCCCACATTATCCTTCCAACCCCCAAAAGACAATGAACCTTATTTAGGTCCCACTTTGTCTTTAAAGCTTTCACTCTGCTATCAAGTGAGCACTCACTAGGGGAGTACTATAAATGATGTGCATGATTCATTTCTATAGCAGTCACTGGCAGATGCCTAAACACTTCTGACACCAGTTGCCAGCCCCCTCAGGTGCACAGGATGTGATTACCATCCCTACAAGCTTCCCATCCATCTCCAGAATAGTTAATCCCTGCTATAGAGAGCAACAAGGGGAGGAGTCTGTACTATCACCTGGTGTCACACAGGAAACTGTTTTGCTCCACTCCTAGGCACCAGATCCCATGATCTTTACCCTTGTCACAAGTTCACACTGCTCTAAAATTCAAGCCAGGCTCCTGTGCTAGTGACTTTCAACCCAGCCCAGCTTAACCTGCTGTCCCACAAGAAAGGAATGGGAGGAGGAAGAGATATGCCTACAGATCTCTGCCAGCAGAAACAGAACCTCTGACCTCACCCATCACCAACATCCTGCTTCCCCCTTTGGCCCACAATGAACACTGTGATCCTCACACAGTGTCTCAGAAGACTAGTTTTCTCTTTCAGGGGAAAGGAAAGCAAGAAGATACAAAAACTATTAAAGTGAGACTTCTAATATACTTTGTCCCTTTCACATTGCTGAAGCCCTGTCCATCCTCAGTATGAAGCTACATCTCCAGGTTATGGCTCACAGTTGGGAGTATTTTCTTAAATGTTCTCTGCTTTCACTAGTTCTCACTTGGTGGCCTTATCAATCAGGAACAGAGTAATTCAGAAGCTGTTTTTAAAGGTTCAATAATTTTCTAGGAATGAATCCAATCATTTAAGACTTTTACGGTTTTCATAACTGAACAACACAATACTACATCCTCATTAAGAATTATGGGGCTTATCTATAAACTGTAGATATAGCTGTAAGATTTCAGGCTTAACTTTTCATTGTATTTCTGTCCTCTCACTTGCTGTTTTTCTCTATTTGTTCCTAGGACATATTCCCCCATCTCAACTCCTTTGAGAGTACTTCCATCTTTGCACAGTGCCTAATACTTACAAGAAACTCAGGTACCAATCATTTCATAGGGTAAAAAAGCCCTGAAGAGTGAGCAAGTCAACTCATGTACAAATTTGCACATGTACAAATGCTCTTAGTGTCTGTAGAAAATAACTGCTGATTACAAGCACTATAATCATACAGCTGATTTCAAAAGCTCTCTTCATGTGCAAAGAAGAGTCTGACCAGTTCTTTAGAAACAAAATGTGTGCAATTGACCTATTAACACCTTGTTAATCTACTAAAATTGTCCAACTCAATACCTGAAAAAGTTTCTGATGCTCAGGAACTCTGTTTTCAATCTGCCTGCGTGAAGCAGTGCTTATGGTTCTCTGGGAAATTTGGCGAAGAGCCTGAAATAAAAGATAAACAGTGTTTTTAAAACAGTGATATTTTTCGGCTCTGTTCACGCTGGGTAATTCTTTTAAAAGCATGATATAAGTGGAACAGACAGAAAAAAAAAAAGGGAAAGCCTTTTACAAACAAAACCAGTGGGTTTTGGTGAAGTTTTGTTTGTTTGAGTTCAGTAAGTCTTTCAACAGATGCTGTAAAGGACTGCTTGACTGATTACCTAAAAAGGAAAAACTCAGGAAAATTACTTTCAGTAAGATACAACAGATTTATGGATCTGCAGCATAATCTTGACAGTTAGCACCCTTTTGGGGAAATCTCAGCCTCTGCCCCTTAGACAGAAGTTTTAAGCACCATGTTCTGTGTCTGACTACCAAAAGGGACAATAACATTCACATCAAACATTTTTGAGAAGGCAAGGATATTCTGTCACGGCTGCAGTTCACCTGTGAGCCCCCAGCGCAGGCAGTAATCTTCACAGAGCTAGGGAGGCACTTCCACCTCGCCACAGACACAGCTTAAGAACACTCTGCCATGTCCTGAGCTGGAATCAGTTTCCACAATCTGATCACACAGATTAGGCGACCAAAAGCAATGATCTACATATAATTTCTCCGCTGGCCCAGTCTGCCTTCGACACGTCAAGTGTCAAAGCCGAAGAGCTGGCTGCAGCTCTAAGCTGCTGTAGGAAACTGAAATGTTAAAGGTTAATGCCTCAAACAATCAGCCATTTGCAAAAGCGGCGAGGTGCTAGTGGTCTCCTTCAACCAACACTGACAACACTCACCGCTCCCCGCAAAAGTATCACCACTAAAAACGCGGGCACGGAGAGGGCAAACATCCAGGTGATGCTGGCTGCAAGTAATGGGACAACAATCCTCCCCTCGCCCATTCCAAATAAACACTCTATAAAATACATCTCCTTGGAGACGGGCTAAGCATACCCGAGAGGCCCTGATCAACACCATCCCCTCAAGTCCCTAAAGCTCAGGACTACATGGAGCGAATGGGCCGCGACCTGGAGGGCAACACCTTCCCCCCGACCCCCGCAGGTCCCTCCGCAGCGCCCGGTGCGGGGAGAGGTCACCACGGCCCAGTCCCGCCGCCCGGGGGGCACCGCCAGGGAGCCCCACACACCCCCGGCGGCAGCGGGCTGCTGTCCCCGGGCCTCACCAGCACGTTCCGCCACATCGCGGCTCTTGGTCCTGTCACCTCCCGCCGGCAACAAGGGCAGCGGAAGGGGAAGCGGCTCTCCCGCCCACGCCGGTGGCACCACAGAGGGAGCCGCCCGGAGCGCCGCCGCAGCGCCCACAGCGCCCACAGCGCCGCCCCGCCAGTCCGCCCGGCTCGGCGGCAGCGCTGGGCCAGGCCTGTTGGTCGGATGGGATGTGTGTCCGGGTTCGTGTCCCAGGAACCAGAGCTGAGCCCTACAACATCGAGAGGAAGGAGCGGTGACCTGTCCGAAGAAGCGGCGCCGGGAAGGGGCTGAGGCGCCCGGGCGGGCACACGGCAGGAGCGTTTCCCCACTGAACACAGCGAGAGCACTTCGGGAAATCTATGGAATGTTCCCCAGAGCCGCTACATACAGAATTTAAAACCAACTTTCATTGAAAAGTTTAATATCCGCAGAGTGCTGGATGCGTGTCCTGTGAGAGCACCACCATGGGCTGCACCAGTTCATATGGACTCGCCCGACATCCCCTCTGGCCGCCACTAGAGGCAGGACACTGAGCTCAGCACAGCCTGGGCCGACCCAGGTGAGTGGGTCTTACACCCGTGGGATCGATGTGGCATCCCCTTGCTGAGCCATTAACCACAGGAAACCCCAAACTAAGCCATGTACCTGCCCACGGCCTGAAACTCCGTTCATGGCAGCGATACCGAGTACTCTGCATATGGAAAAAAAAAACCAAAACAAAAACAACTTCAGTTTCATGTTTCACAGTATATAATTACATAGAGTGAAGTAATACCAGACTTGTAAATGTAAACCTATTTGATTCTAAAGGAAGAATCTACTTGCCCTTCAAGAAACTGATCTGAGAAGTTTGTGTTTTTCCTGCATTGCAGATCCAACAACACAGTTGCATCTTCTCATGCTTCAGCCTTATGCTGAAATATGATGCCGTTGGGAACACTATTTCGTGGCTTTGCTGCAGTTGCAGTGCACTTAGTTTTTAGCATTACACTGCTTTTGTACTGATGCCAAACCTCATGATGAATAACGTGTGTCAAACACAGCAAATTAGTGTTCAGTCTAGTATGGAAATGACAAGGATCGTATCTCAAAAGCACAGCTGTCCCAGAAAGAAACTAAAAATGCAAAGATGAAGCAGTGTTTCTAGGTATAGTCTTAGCTGCGCAGAATATTAAAAATGCATTTAGAAAGCATTGTCATGGAGAAATATATGTTGTAACAGAGGAGGAAATTGGATCCATTATTTAACAGTTTTCAAACACTCAAGCAGTGCTATCACAGAATAACACTTAAAAATACATTAAACACTGCAAGACAGATTTCCATTCATTTCTCCTGCAACCTTTCCTCTTATGAGTGTATACAATGTTTTATTCTGATCTTCATACACTTAGTTGTATTTAGATACTGGCAAAAGGATCGTATCCACAGAGAAATTATTATTCTTTAATTTCTGCTGTGTGGACCATTTTCTGATTTGTCTGAACTTAAGTCTCAGGGATACTGTCAAAACAACCGAAAGACGATATAAAAGCTTGGCATGTGGGTTACGTACCAATCAAAGCTACATGATGACTGGTCACAGCAAGCACAGCTGGTGTCTTCAGTATTGACTATGAAGAAATGAAAACGTGAGGAAAAGTGAAATGGCAACTTGCTGCCTCAGGGTGAGGATATTTCACTAGAAACAAACTCAGACTGCTTTTTCCTAACTGAATGTATTGCACTGAAGAATAACAAAATTGCTTATGAAAACTCATTGTTAAACAGTTTTGCTTAAACCGGAAAGAAAACAGGGCTGTTAATCTAGCTGTTAAAAAGCATTCATCATAAAAAAAAATGATTTACCCCTTAAACCAATGATAGAAGGGTATGTAAACCCTGCTAAACTGAGGGTTTTTTTCCTGCAAACCAAGTAATTGACTAACCCACTTAAAAGCTACATTGTGTACCAAGAGAGAAAACACGCTGTATTCTACCTTAATACAGCCATTTTACAGCCAAGTTACTTTGAGTTGTACAGTACACTGAAACTGCATTAAAAGAACTTGCTGACAGAAAGAACAAAGATTTGTTCTGAAGTTTACAAGCATCTGTTGTAAAGCATACACTAACTTCAACCAGGTAATGCCAGGCCTCAGCAGGCAAGCCTTGAGGCAATCACATTTTCCTTTCTTCCAAGACTATCACAGTCCAGTCTTCCTCATTTTCATAACAGAAGTAATGAGGTCATTAATTCCCTTCCCGGCCCTCTAACACTACTTAAATCATCTCACCATTTTATTTTGCAAAATTTAGGCACAATCCTTAGGTAAAAATTCAATTAAACTTGCACCTAACTCTGGTATTCCGTTTGCTCAAATTGTTTATTTTATGTGATCTTTATCTGAAATCAAGGTCCAGAGATACAGCTCCACCTATTTTCTTTGAATTTATTTATTTTTTAAAAAACCTCTTGAGCTTCCATAGTGATTGACTTATGCTTTTATTCCTCTTTATTTCATCCCCGAGAGGAACTGAGAAAGATAATCCTCCAACTTCAGAGTTTGTAGCAGCAGTTGGCATAATGCAAATGGACAGTATTACTTTATTTATTTATTAAACACAGGGTGAGGATGTTTCTTATTTGAGACTCAGGTCATGTAAGGACCTGCTAATTCTTATCAGGCTATTTCATAATGGACTTTAGCCTTAATTAAAACTGTGAAGTAAAATTAGACTTCACATTTAGGCACAGAAAGAAATATGGTGACCAGAACAAATTCTGTGAGCTAGAACACAGGGTATTTTTACATTGAAATACTTCTTCTGATCTGAGGAAAATTTACTACTACTACAATAAAAGAACTTCTTACAATTGGGCTTGCTTTCTACCTCAGAGTCCATTTTCACACTGTCAGAAGCAGTCTTTTCCATAAACCAGCCACACTGCTAAGAAGGAAGAATAAAATTGTCTTAGACTTTCAGTTTTTTCTTCTACTTTGAAAAAGAGAATTTTTGGCAGGTTGTTCAATACAGACAAGTATTCAGTATGTGGAACATTTGAGGGTGTTTGAGGTTTTTTATGTTGGGTTTGCTATTGAACTGTTACCAAAACAAACTGATGTAGTACCAAGGATAGATCATGTTTTCTGGCAAGATCAGAAAGCATAGTCTTGTCACAGGAACTTTGAAGATCAGATTACTCTGTGGTTATGCACTGTTCTTTGTCTTCAGCAGTTGCATTCCAGTAACTTCTCCTTTTAAGTAACGGTTAACAGTAAGTACATTCTGCTTTAGACACAAGTCACATTTTTCCACCAGGCACTCACTTCAAGTCAAGCTCTTTTTCCCACTGCAAGTAAGGCATCTGAGAGAAGGATGCAGTCAATAACACTTCTTGTGAATCCAATCCAACCAGCCTAGTTCATTGCTCTATTTGATGGATTCAAGCAGATAATGTGTTTGCAGATGTTATTTGACCTGACTGTCATGACCTTTCCTCCCTCAGAGACCTATTAAAAAAAGACAAGACTTACATCCTTCATGGTTTAATATTCATAATTAAAGAAAAACCATGCTGCTGGGAACCTAGTACTGAACTTGGAACTAGGTACTGAACCTAGTTTCAGTACCAGTGTACTGAAGAGAGGCAAAGGCTGTGAAGGATCCTTCACAATTCAGTTATAAACTCTTCCCTCTGACTGAGCAAAACACAGCTGTCAGCTCCCCAAATAGTTTGATGCAGTTAAAGAAACATCTTGAGGTGACAATCTGCTTTGTTACAGGGATGTAGATTTTTACAAGAAAACAGAAGAAACCGCTCTCACACAAGGGAATTGGTCTGGAGAGTTGTTGCGTACATTGAGGACAAATCCTACTTCCCCAAAATACTGTCTCCAGGAAAGGCTCATTTTATAAGCAAGATGCTCATAACAGCAGCAGCCTCCAGAAAGTTTATCATCTCTCACACTGTGGGCACTGCCTCAGCTGGGTAAGGCTCAGAAAGCACTCAGTGTGGGCACTCTGAAAGCAGAGGTATTGCTCTTGGTACTTCTGAAGCTTGGTAGTGAATACTTGTGAAGGACGCCAGTGAAGAACCAGGTCACTGGTGGTCAAATCCAGATTCGACACATGACACTGAACATTAGGACAGTGACACTGCCCTGAGAAGCATCAGACATAGATGCTGTGGTTTCACCTTTGAACATGTGACATTCGTGCAACTTGTAAGAAACACAAATTCCAAGGATCTCCATAGTTATCAACATTACACCAAGACAAATGGCCATGACTGAAGGAAGAATTTACAAATTTGAATTACATTAAGCATTTTAAGCTCTGTGGGCACACTGTCCCATGTATTTGCTGCTACAGGCTCTCAGAGAACCCACT
The DNA here is from genome assembly GCF_036250125.1 of Pseudopipra pipra. NCBI lineage: Eukaryota > Metazoa > Chordata > Aves > Passeriformes > Pipridae > Pseudopipra > Pseudopipra pipra. The sequence continues at coordinate 84,813,690 of NC_087551.1, read as the reverse complement.
TAATTGCAACAAAAACCAGACAGCAATTCTCACCCTGGTGCATTTAATTGATAAGATCAAAGATGCACTGACAGCTGTAGTCAGTAAAAAAATGTAAGGCATTGAAAAATATTGTAAGGTGAAGACAGAAAAAAACTTTGATTTTAGTTTTAAGCACAATAAGCAGCGTTTCTTACTTGGAAAAAATAGGAATTATGAATGAAGCAGAATATAGTTGCACATCAAGTGACAAACACAAAATATTTTAATAACTCACTGTATTTTGGACTAGCAGCTTTAATCAAAAGATGGAAGCCAGCTTAACATGTTCTGCGAATCTTCTGCCTGTTCCATTACCTGTATTCTGTAACTCCAGCAAGAGAGGTACAGCACTGTAAATAAGACCTTAAAAGCTTCTGACTATTTGAAAGCCCCGTGCTGCCAGACTGTACTGTGCAAACAAATTATTATATGGAGCTACAGTGAGCTAGTACACTGGAAATGCTGCCCCATTCCACAGTTAATCCAGATTTACACATGTAAACTGTTAGGCTACACAAGTAATTTAAGTAAAACCAGTCATGTATTTATGTGGTAAATTATTAAGTTTTGTTTAAACCTGCCCATAGATTAGGATATTAGACCATAAATTTTTGTAACAAATACACAATCCCAGAAATACATCTCACTTAAAACTGCATTTACACTTAATGATGTCTTTTCATCCAAATGAAAATAAATGTTCAAAAACAACACCAAATCTCTTATTAAATGGTTTGCAGAATTTATTAGTCTCTTTTAATATACTCAATATTTTATCAAGCTAGTTGCATATAAAGTGATCTCCACCATATACATTACAGTTTCTGTGCATCATCTAAAAAAAAAAGTCACCAAAAATTAATATTTTACAGGTTGCAGTTAACTTTTAATTAACCTAAAGGTGAATCCATCTGTTATTTCATTTAAGACACTAAGCTGCACATTGCTTCTTACTGCAATATTTAAATTACATTTCACAGCAAGCTAAACCTGCATTTCAGATAAAACAGGTCACCGCCGTCTCAACTTTTGAATTTCTATAGTTTACTTCCTTAACACCGCAAAAAATTAATGTGGTGTTCACTCCAAATAAGGAAAAAGTATACAATTCCCTTGCAACAAAGCCTGCTCAGAATACATATGCCTTAAGAAAATTAGGAAACTCCTCCAGTAAAAGGAATTCACCCAAATTTGTGAACAGAAAAAAACCTTTTAGGTTCTTCTTGATTAATGCTTGGAGCTGCTCATAAAAAGCAAAACCAGCAAGCACAAAAAGTAAACTATTATGGGATATGACTTAAAGAAAAGAAAATTAGAAAAAGCAGATTATACCTGCAACAAACGTCCCAATTTAGAACAATCTTTTTAAGAGACTCGCGCAGATAATTAACAAATAGGTTTTCTGGTATCTTCATAGGATGCTTGTTTACTGGCCAGGCACATATATAGTAAATATACAAAGAATCCAGAGTGCTGAATTTTACACAGCACTTAAAGTGGGTAGGACACAGGAAAAATATTTAACAACTTGTATAAATATATTAAAATCTCAGCAAGAAATGTAAGAGCCCATGCACACAAGACAGTAAATTGAAAAAAACATTTAAAGACTTGACTTTTCCTTTCAACAGCACTGACACCTGAATTCTGGAAAGTTAACAATATACAGTATCTTTTAACAGTCTTTCTCCATACAATCTAAATGTACTGAATCATAACAACATTACACAGCATGTGAACAAGCAGCAAGGGAACAGGAGCTATATGCATCATGTGGCCTGCCCAGTTAGAGGCAAACATCACAAAAACTGTTTCTGACACAGGCAGAGATACAATCAATAGAGCTAATTGTATACCCGTCATTTTCAAGAGTTAATCCACAGTATGGGAAAGGGGAGCTTTAGATAAAAATTATGTACCCGGTCTGAGAAGTGACAGAGGCAGAGATTTCTCTTTCAGAAATTGGATCCATTCTGGACTGGCCTTGATGCACATGCAGTACATTTATTTTCAGAATGCAAGATTAATTGGGAATGTCTGCACTAGTGTTTCGATTGCCATATTTGTGATGAATGATCAGCAATACCACTCCTAAGAAGAAGCATATGGACCCAACAGTGATGTAAGCAATTCCCAGAAAGGGATTTTTGCCTCCCATCCATGAGATGGTGCTTAGGATCATCCTTTTTCGTCCGTCAAAACTGTGTACAGGATAATCTGAAAAACATTTAGGAAAACAAGAAGCAAGTTTCCAAACCTAGCTTGATGTGGTCAGGCACATGAAAATTTAGGGTCATTTCATTCATGTTCCAAATACAAACTGCTGCCTTTGAATACTGGAACTGCAAATATGAAACATTTAGCTGTTCATTTTAGACTAAGACTAAACAATGCTGTCAGCTACTTCAAGAAAACTGCCACACTAGAAGATGTTAACTCCTTTTTAAGGGAAGAATAAATGTAGGACTTTGTGGGCTTTTGAAAGCAGCTTCAATAAAGTGAGGAAAATGTAAACCTTGATTCTTGAATATATTTTAGTACAAAATTTTTCTTTATGTTCATTCAGTTTTATATGCAGTCCCCATAGTTTTACAGCAAAGGAAAATACTGCAGTAGTTATATAAAAATGATCATTAAGTGCTTTTGAATTTGAAGAATTTGGTAACTATGACAACCCTCCTCCTCTAGTCTCCTGCACTTCTACCTAGTCTTTAGTTTGTCCAAAACAGAGTGACAGACCTCCACCTGATCCACATCTCTGGCATTTTTCCAACCTCCAAAGTCAGTCTGCCCTTCATTATATAATGTCATTTCACCCTGAAGTTACAGTTCTCAAATTTCTAGGCTACCAACTCTCTCTGCTTTTCCTTTTTTTCTATGCTTCTGTCATTTCCTTTACAGTACCCAAGCAATCTGATTTCCTTCTCACTACAAAGCTACACCTTCCATAAAACCAGAACAGAAGTAAAAGATGGTAACATTCTACCCATCTCTCAATACCAGTTTTCAACCACAGCTCAATACCATCTTTTTTTTAGAGATGGTAATAAGAAACTGAACTTGCAAATATATGCCTGTGTATAAGGCCCTTAGCTGCTTTCAGAGGCTTTTCAAAGGATACTGTATGCAATATCCAAAGAGTAGTTTCCAGCCTGTAAGGTAGGCTGTAAGTTGTTCTTCCTTTCAATGAGACGATACAGCTTGCGGAACGTTGGCAGAGCAGCAGTACGCATCCACACGATGAAGTCCTCGTTGATAAAGCCATTGTTGTCAGGCTCTGAGTCCAGCATATACACTGGCTTGGGCCAGTTCACAGGTTTTGTTGTGCCTAGGATTAAAACAAAAACAAAAACAAAACAAAGTATTTCAAATACAGGAGTGAGTAACACACTTGCTCATCAAAATTCATTCTATTATTACAAAAAACAATATTAACTTCTAAACACTATTTAGAGATAGGCTGACACTACTATTGCAACACACTGGGCTGTTTAGAAACTTTTTATTTTGCAGTTTAAATAGTGTAATTTCTATAAATAAATAGCTTAATTAATGACAGCACTGTCCATTTGTTTAAACAATTCTGCCTCCCCTACAGATTCACACTGCTAGGAAGTCTTGTCTCAAAGCACTGCTTTGTGAGGTAGTTCTCCATTATGACAACAGCTTCTCTCCTCATATGGTAGAGTTTGAGCATCCTTTCCTGAACCACGAGCAAGTAAAATTGTGTACAGTACTTTAGAATATGTACAAATGCTTTTGCTGATGTTATTGAAAATACAATTTCACGGTGCATTAGGATAAGGTACCTGCTTTTCCAAGGGTAGCCATCACACTGACAAGATGTAATTTGGCTGTGACTAAGCAAAAAACCCACATCAGGTTAAACCTGAAGTTACTGCATACCTTGCATAAACACACATGCTCTTAGAGCCCTAAGACTATTTTCAGACGTTGTAGCCAAAGGAAACTTTTATTTGCCAAACTGTATATAACCTAACAAATGAGAGACATCAGTCCTTCTAATCACAAAAAAAGAATCAGTTTTTTAGAAAACTTAGCACAGTTTAGCAGTAGAAACATTTAAACGAATACTCCATATGAAGAGTTTCATTTAACAACTGCAGGATTTCTTTACAAGTTAAATCCAAGCATTATAGCAGTTGTACTGGTCTTGACTGTAATAAAGTTAAATTTCTTCACAGTAGCTGGTATGGAAGAATATTTTGGATTTGTGCTGGGAACAAGTGTTGATAACACCGGGATGTTTCCACTATTGCTGAGCAGTATTTGCACAGCATCAAGGCCTGTTCTGCTTCTCACCCCACCCCACCAGCAAGGAGGCTGGGGGCCCATGAGAGATCAGGAGGGGGCACAGACCAGAGAGCAGACCCCAACTGACCAAAGGGATATTCCATACCATGTGGCATCAGGCTCAGCAATACAAATGGGTGGGTACAGGGGCTGCCTTTGCTCGGGAACTCAGATGGTGGTAAGCAATTCTTTTCTTTTGCATTACTTGTTCTTCTTGGGTTTTATCTCCCTCTCTCTTTCTTGTGTTTTCTGGGGGTTGTTTGATTATTTTTTTAGTTAGTTTGATGCTTAGTTGCCAACTGGGTTAGTTAAACCCCAGCAGTGCACATATTACAGTTTTTTAAGTATTCAAGGTATTCAGAAATTTTAAAAAAATAATTAATGATTAGAGTAAAGATTAAAACCAAACACTTTCACAGGAAACTGAAACTTGCAGTTTTTGTTACTTAAAGACAACTTTTCTAAATAGCAGAGTAGTCCTTAGTTTGGATTTCTTCAGAGAACCACATTTAATTAGCACATTCAGTAAAATGTCAGTGAGGCAATACTCACTCGAATCAAAATGTGCTTTGAAGCGTTTTGTTATTCTTAAAATTTAACTTTTTTTTTTTTTTTGTTACCTTGGAAAAGTGCAGTTAAATTGTTTCCATCTCCCGTAGGATTCCTGAACTTTACATTTTTATCTGTCCACCACGCAATGCCTTTTTTAATCAAAGTAATTGGAGTCCTCGTGTCATTATCAATGCGGTATAACTCCAATGTATCTAAAGACAAAATCAAATCAGAAAACCGGCTGAAGAAACTTTCATTAGACAGGTGATCTTGACAGGCAGTGAAACAATTACCTGAGGAGAAAACAAAACCAAAAAACCTGGACAAGGCATTTACTACTTGCCTGCCACAATCACAAACTGTTCTATAAGAATCAGTGTGTATCAGATAGCAGCATATTATCCATATATGATATCTATGTTTCTACTCCATAGCAGTAGCAGCTTCTCACAACAGCTATTTCCATTCCTTGTGTGCTATGAGATACAATTAATTCTCATAGCAATTTTGAAAAAAGCAACAGCAGTAAAAGATATTTATTTTATTCTGAACACTGAAAATGTGTTAATTCAAAACAAAAGAAACCCCGATGTCTTTACTCAGAATAATTTGCAACACAACACAAAACATACACTAGATCAGAGAACCATCTATATGATAACTTAACAGAGTTACCATACCATTAAACATACTGTTGGCAATAGCTCCACAAGGAGCAATGGGTTTGTCCTCATTTGTGCGGTAAGGCTCACATTCCTTACTTGGATTCTGATAGAAAGAAAAAAGGCAGATGAGTCTGCGCTGGTTTATCCAACTAACCTGGTTTCTACTACAGTACCTCTAATGTGCACATCTTAAACGTACCACAAAATAATCTTTTCACAAGTCAGGTTATTTACACATATTTCAGCATTCAATGCTAGTTAGCATGATTGATTTTTCTCTTGCAAACAGGAATAAAATCTAAGAAAAACATGAATAAAGTCAGAATGCCATCATGATCATAGTAAAAACAAGGCTTTTCTTGGAAGCTATTAGGACTTTTATATTTTAATAAAAACAGCTGTCCAACATGAAGTACTCTTTTATTAAAGGGTTTTATTTGAATATGCAAAGTAAGACCATACCAAGAAACCAAGCATAACATAAAACACAAGAAGTTGCAAGAACTCCAACAGCATGCCAAAATGGAAGAAGAAAAAGCCCCTCACAAAACTCTGTTAGTCATCTAATATTGTCTCTTGAAACTCTCCCTTTCCTAAAGTTTACTGGTAAAAGAAGAGAATCATTCTTGCTGGAGCAACAACTCAACTACTATTTCCACTCCTCATAAAAATTGGGAAAAGGAGAGGTCTAGCCCTAAACATTATAGTGCCTTGAACAGAATACACCGTAGTGATATTTTCCAATATTGCTGATGTTCCATATTGAACCAGAGTCCATAAAAATTATATTTAGTTGTAATACCCCAACCAAATGCTAGGTAACTGAATGTTATTTTATGTTGAAAATGAAAGCTTCAAACAGAATGGGTACAGACAGGTAACAAGATAACAAGAAGACAACAAGAGAGTTTAAAACTATTCAAATTTGAGAAGTGATTGCAAGTACTGCACTGGTGTCTGTTTAATAAAATGATCAACAAGAAATTTTATAATATTTTACAGTTATTTTCAGTAAACCAAATTCCTTATGGTTGCCTTCTGTCATGCAAAAATTTTAGTACCTCATTATCATTAAACTAAATACTGTGTTGTGATTTATGCAGCGGTCAGAAGTTAGTTGCTTATGCATATGCAAGCATGAATACCTACAAGTAACGAACTGTTGTCTCCATTTAGCTGGCTGTCATCTCGAGATTTCACGTAACGACGGTGGTTTTGGTAGAAGTTGGAAAGTCCGTAATACATGAATACGTTGCTCTACAAAAAGCAAGAAGGAAAGAAGAGCTTTCATTCACACAAACCTTCAGTTTTAAGTTCTTAAAACTCTGTGTTTACAGCAACATTCATGAAGTAGGACCTCAACCTTTTCTTCACAATGAGTACACGAGAGTACTATCCTAACATAATCTGGCAGTCTGAAATCAAATGGTATAAACGTCCCACAAACTATCTGGATGATATTCACCAGCACTAATCCCAACACCGGTCTTGTCCAGTGTAGAACCCATAAACCTCCTTTGCCTCCAATTTGTTAGAAAGCACTTATCTGGTATTTCCAATTCTTGTTGAACGGGGTTTTTGTAAATCATGCAGGAATAGCTCATCTACTCTCCAGCTATATGACACATATGGTAACTCTGAACATACAAAACACAAGCATTCCATTTAATGTTTTACATTTCCAGATAAACAGAGGCATTAAAAAACACCTCACACCTTCTAATGAAAAATGGGACACAAAAATCAGATCCAAGTTCATAGGAGAACTAGAAATAATCCTTTAAAATAGGAAAAAAAATAAAATACTTAAGTGATAAAACTTTCCTTTTGAACAGGAAATAGATAATATAAATTGTTCTAATTTCACTCTGCATACAGGGCAGCACACCTCAAATGAATGTTCCAGTGTGAAGTTGATGGTGCAAGTACAGGGTGGTGTGCTGTCCCAGGACACATTTAAGCATTTGTTGCAGGGACTAGAAGGCTCCGTTCCTGTATAGTCAATCTGTAACAGAAAAAAAGTCATTAATTTACAATGGGAGAGTAAAGAAAAACTATTAATAAGCCAGAGAGTTTTTGTGGCATTTATTTTGAAATCATATTACACCTCAACACCAAAAGCCTGGGGTTTTTGTCAGGGCTATCTGACAATCTCAAGAAGTGTCTTCCAACCTTAACCATTCTGTGATTTTGTAAACAATTTTGTGATTCTGACTATATCCTTGATTTCAGACTCAAATAAATTTAACACTGAGGTGAGATTACTGCTGGGGCAAAACCAAACAAAAACAACAACCCCCCCACACCACAAACCAAACAAAAAACCAAACAAACAACCCACACCAAAACACAAACAGCAGACACTCCAGACAACATGAATGTTTCCAAACACACACACTATATGATACACAAATCTGAGCTTCTACAAGCTTTCCAGAGAGCTTAAGCTTTTAAAAGTCTAAGTATTTAATAAGAAAAGATCTGTGTTAGAAAACTTGCTTTGTTGACCGTTTTTAGCCACCTAGTTAGTCAGAAGGTTAAAAACAAATTAAAAAAATCACTTAATGCCCCAAAATTATCCTAAAATAGGGAAGATTAAGACATCAATACTGTTTTGGCAGGAATGGGAAAATAACCAGTAAATGGACAAGAAATATGATCAGTATTTATCTGGCTTATACAATATTATCTGGTTTTAACAGTGTAGCCCAAAAAGTAAGCCATTATTTGAAATCTGTACAGTCAGGCTATGTGGACAGTATTCGTAAAATACCCTCAGCAGCCAAGAGCTCACCCTACAGTCCAAGCTAACTCAAGTGGTTTGACCACATTAGCTCTCTCTCATGTGTAGCTCCAGCAAGTGTAGCAGGAGAAAGCTTCCATTTGCCCATAAACAATATATTTTTATACTTAGTATGAAATTCCTATTTTAGAATTTAAGACCCACACTGGTGCAATATATAACAAATTATGACAGAAAAATGTTTAATGGCAGTAGCACCTGTAGAGTTTTATGAAAGGCTGGTGCAAATGGTTTGTCCTGATTTATGTTTGTAGTGAAAGGCATTACCAAGAGTCCTAATACCCATATTAAGGTTAGCTAAAAAAAACCATGCAGTTTCAAGGTTCAGGAAACACATGAAGTCTATTTTCCTCTGGATCTTCCTCAAGGTCTCTCTTCCTGTGATTCCTTCAGTATCTATCTTCCATCAGCACTTTTATTGGAATCTGCTCTGCTGCCAGATTTCTGACAGACCAGACTACACCCTAATGAGCCTAGCTGAAACGAGATAGCTGGCAGAGAGAGAGAGAGATCACATAATCTTTGTTCCTCAGCTGAACAAGATTCTGAGTTTATGCTGATCTAGAAATAGCACTGCTGCAGAGCCCTCAACAGCTCTGTTTGGCTACAGCAGACGTACAGACCACTGCTGGCAATGAACAATGTACCTCATTTGTTCAAGGCTAACTCGGGGGCGGGTGTGTTCTGCTTAAGTAAGCTAGTATTAATATTATGCAAGTATTTCCTTTAGAGAGAAATTAAATCCCTGTATCTTGAGCCAGTTCTCCAATGTGTGGAGAAGTTTTAGATCAAGACCAAACTCCAAGGTTGCAAAAGACCTAAATATCTCACTTCTAAAAACATAATTGACTAAATTCTGTGGAGCATGAAATTGATGTATATTGAAGCAGAACCGTGCTTCTGATGACTGCTGCCAGCTTCCATGCCATCCAAAAGAGCTTTCCTATACAGTAACTGCCAACACAAGTATTTTTTTCTGCATCTACATTTACAGGTTACATTCAACAGAGAGCTTATTTAAAGGGATAAAGGTATCCATCTTCACCTCTTGACAAAATAACAAAATCTCTTTGACAACTGAAGGAGTGACTTTGGAGTCCACAGCAGGAACCCACCTGACCCCACCTTCTGCCCTATGGGATCAGCCAGCAGCTAAGTATGACAACTCCACACCATGAGCCCTTCCCAACAACCTCTGATTTAATGACATTGGGTTTATGCAAGTTATCCTACACCAATGGCTTTTCAGGCTGTTAATGTCTTTGTCAGGGGATTTACAGATTTGCAGTATAGAAATAATGTAACTACCGCATACACATATTCTCCAAACCATTTGTGATTTTGTAGACTTCATATGCTATCACATATTTATCTTGCTCTGCTTAACCACTTCTTGTATAAAAGGCATACCATAACTCTGGTCCTCTTTGCTGTTTCTCTCTGTAGGTTTTATTAAGTTGTGTATCATTTTTGAGAAGAGGCTACCAGAACTGCACACAAGGCTGAAGATGTGCGCAACAGTAATCTGCTTACTTCCAGTTCTCCATTCGTAGCCATGCCTCCAGTAAATCCGGCTTTTTAACTACCATTATGCATTTCACAGCAGCAGTTACAGCATAAAGATCTCTTTTCTAAATGGGTAATGTTTTGGATATTTCTCAGCTTTGATCACACGTTACTGTGCTATAATTCTAGTACACCTAAGCTGTTGGAAATCTTCCACATTTGAATTCAAGAGCATTTACATAGGAAGTCAATGGAAGAGGTACATTTTGCTGGTCAGTCCTTGTACCTGTTTGAGAACAGCACAGTTCACAGAGATGGTGATGCCTGCAATATCTTGTTCCAGGAAAGAGTGACTTGAACTTCAATACGTATATCAGGGTTATAAATTACACATCCTATTCAATTCCAATACTCCAGTTTTACAGACATACATATGTGCGCACACACACTTAAGAAGTATGTTATTGCCTAGCAGGTAGGTGTAAATAACTACCTCTGCTTCCTCCTCTGATTACATTTTTTAAAAAGCTTAGTCACTGCTTTTAGCTTCTAAATGTGTTGTCTCCTACAGCTAAATTTACAGCTATTTGTGAATAACATTTGGAGGTTATAACAAAAGCCAGCATTCTAAGAAGGGACATATGTCAGCTGTGCATATAGGTGATAGCACTTAAACTGCATCCCTCACTCATGTTCAGAGCTGAAATGTTGGCCTGTAAAATGCTTTGTTTTGTTGTTGTAACTGTAAAGCCTTTTTTGATTTAAACCTTTTTCTTCCAAAATTCAGCTGCCTTTAGATTGATAATCTCACTCGATAAGCACTTGATAAAACACATATGAGGATCAGAGAACAGAACTCAAGTGTCCCCATTCTAACTAACCACACTCCCAGAAGGCAGAGGACTCTGTCCCTCCTGTCCTCATGAAAGCCTAGCAATTGGACTTTTGAGAAATTCACATGAGGGGAACGACAGAAGAGTGAACCCACACAGCAAAACAAACAAATGAAACCCCTTCCAGTCTTGAACTTGAAATTTGAGAGGATTGAAGGCCAGCACCTGCCAACTGGTTTCCCCTACAACTGGTTATTACTGCTGTATATGTGCAACTTGATCGCATAGGGGAGCCTCAGTCATGCTCCCAACTCTCCTATGATTTCTGTGCTGAACATTAGGTGAGAACGGCTAGTTTTTGGCTTCTTCTGGACCTTACCAGGAGTACATGACTGAACTGCTAAGCAACAACAGTCAATAAAAATTTTGTATATGCATATAGCAGCAATATAGGCACAAGAAGTCACTTACATGTTTGGACTCACAAAACTCTGATGTATTTCTTGTCCCTACAGATCAATGCAAATTCAGTCATAATGAAAAACAAGATATATTTTTCCAATTATATTTACTTACAATCATTATGATTTAAGACTATTGCTTTACTATAGACATGACTGTGTTAAATGCACTTGTCAAAAAATTAATGAGGATATTTTTTTACTTCTCTCCAATGAGTGTCATGCTGAAAACATGGGATTGTATTTACCTTAAATATGGCTATAACATGACAATTTAAAAGTCTACATGCCCAGGACAACTTGGCCATGTTCTCTAAGCACTTGTGTCAATTTTCAGATGTTCATCATACCCCCAAAACTTGACGCAAGAAGCAACTTCTTTTCAAAAATTATGCTTAAATACCAATTTAGATGCTGTAAAATACACTTCAGATTTATTTTTTTCCTCTTATATTTTTCTCCTTGACTGGAATTTTAGTTCTTAACATAAAAGGAAAATTAAAGTTCAACCAGTTTTATTCGAACATTTGCATTTTAACAGAAATATGAAACTACCATTTGTTGCCTACCTCAAGATTTCTTTAGTTAACTGAGCTTCACTGCCACATTGTTACCACTAATTAAGCCACTCTCTTGAACAGTCCTTATTTGAAAGTGGCAGCATACCTCCAATAACTCAGAGGTCTTTTCCAACCCACTTGATTCTATGATTCCATGATTCTAACTACAATGATTTGATCCACAAAAATTCATACCCTCCAACATAATAATCCAGCAAACAACTACACACTTTATTCTTATTCTCTACAATCAGTCTTGGTCGTGTTATCTCACTGAACTAATCGCAGCCTTCCATTTGCTTCTCAAGGCTGTTCCTAAGCCCTGAAAGTTGTTTCTTCCTTACAACACGAAGTGATTCTGTTATCAAAAGGATCAATCTGTGATATACAGTTACACTTCCAGCTAACCTTCAGCAACTTTTCACAGCAGTAGCCTAATTATCATATCTAAACAACTCAGATTTTGTAAGTGTAGTTAGAAAAAGCCACTCTCTTCTATCCAGGTTTACACTAGACAGCCTAGTCTTCCACAGAGCATCTGAAACGTTGTATCACCAGTGCAGGTAAGAATTACAGCAATACACTCAACACAGAACTTTATCCTGAGAATACAATTACTTTGGAACATTTGAAGATATATAATCCACGGCCACAAGCTACCCCAATGATGACATACTAATGACAAAAAAACTCGCTAGGCTGTATTGATTAAATGCTGGCAGTGACTTCCCCGGAAGCTCACTCGGGAGCACTGGCAAGGCTGACAGGAGGGGCACCGTCTATGCGAAGGTGACTCCGTAAGCTCGGTGTCTGCTGAAGGCAACTAATGTTGACAACCACGAACGTGACCCCGGATCGGAACCGCCCGGGCGCCCTGTGGGCTCCGCACAGAACCCCCCTGGGTCCCGCCCGGGGCCGGATTTCCCGGGAGGCGCAGACGGCCTGGGGCAGGCGACCCCTGAGCACTGCCCGCCCGGCCCCGCACCGAGGGCTCCCGGCCCCCCGCCCGGGCACTCCCGCCGCACGCACCTCGTACTCGCGGATGTTGTTGGAGGTGACGAAGATGCCGATGCCTATGGGGATGAAGATGAGGCCGATGATGAAGAAGGCCGGCAGCACCGTGCCCGCCGTCAGGATGGGCTGCCAGGCCGGCAGCCGCTGCTGCTTGAACGCCGTGTTGTCGGGCTTGCGAGTCTTCACGGCCCCTCCCCCCCCGGCGCTGCCCACGGCACCGCCGCCTGGGACGCCAACGCCGCCCGAGGGGTGCCCGTCCGCCTCCTCCTTGGCGCTGTAGTTCACCGCCATGGCGCCCGCACCACCGGCACCGCCGCACACGTGACCGGGCACCGCGCCTGCGCACTCGGCAGCGGCGAGGACCGGCAGGCGCGCGGCTGGTGACGCGCACGGGCCGCGCCCTTCCTTAAAGCGCGGGATTAGGGAATCGTGGGATCATAGAGACTGGGAGAGACTGGGGGGGTTATGCGGTACTACCACCCACCCAGCACTACTGCTGTAACCCCTGAGCCTCTAAACCGCAGCACCCTGCGCCAGATCCAGACGCCTCTTAAACACGTCCAGGGATGGTGACTCCAACACCTCCCTAGGCAGCCCATTCCAATGCCTCAGCACACTAACAGTGAAAATTTTTTTCTGATAACTTATCTGAATTTTCTCTGTCTCAGTTTCAGGCCATTTCCTCTTGTTCTCTCACTGCAGGAACGGCAGAAGAGATCGACCTCCACCCCACTACAGCCTCCTTCCAGGGAGTTGTAGAGAGCATGAGGTCCCCCAGGAGTCTCCTTTTCTCCAGGCTGAACAACCCCAGCTACCTCAGTCACTCCTCAAATGTTTTGTGCGCTGGCCGCGCAGGCGCTGCTGAGCAGGGCAGGGCTCTGGGCAGGGATCTCCTGTATTACACATAGGGCAAAGTTAAATCCAGCCGTCTTGTGCCCCATTGTCCGGGCAAGGCCTGGGCCCGCAGCCTCCCCCCAGCACTCCAGGAGGGCCCTCTCCCACCCCTCGTCCTCCCGTTGCCATGGGGAGAGGTGCTGGTAAAAGGCATCATCCAATGGGTCGAAAATGGAGAAGTCGGTTTCAGCTTCACTTTCAGCTTCTTGCTCTCATAACTAGGGTTAGTGCAACTATAGAGATGTGATAATGCAGGAGAATTATCTTAATGGAGCCGTGCGTGCTAACCACCACTTTTGGTCAGCTGTCAGGAACTGTGTGACTGAATCAGTGCAGTAAATTGAATTGATCAGGTTGGAAGGGACCACAGAGGGTCATCTAGTCCAACTTCCGTGGTCAAGCAGGGTCATCCCAGAGCACATCACACCAGACTGCATCCAAAAGGTGCTTGAATGTCTTCAGTGAGGGAGACTGCACAACCTCTCTGGGCAATCTGTTACAGTGAATGGTCATTTGCACAGTAAAGAAGTTCTTCATATTCAGGTGGAACTTCCTGTGCATCAGTTTCTGCCCGTTGCTTCTTGTCCTATTGGTTGGCACCACTGAAAAGAACCTGGCTCCATCCTCTTGACACCCTCCCTTCAGATACTTATACATATGGATGTTCTTGTCGGAGTTGTTGCATTGCCCTTAGGAGTTAATCTGATTGCATTACATAGAATCACAGAATCACGGAATCAATTAGGTTGGAAAAGACCTCTGAGATCATCAAGTCCAACCTATGACCAAACACCACCATATCAACAAGACCATGGCACTAAGTGCCACGTTCCAGTCTTTTCTTAAACACCTCCAGGGACAGTGACTCCATCACCTCCCAGGGCAGCCCATTCCAATGCTTAACACCCTTCCTGTGAAGAAACAGTAATCTTGTGGAACGCAGTGCGGGAGTATGTATTTGGTTCCCAGAATACCTGCCTTAGCAGGCTTTCCTCACCCTAATGCAACATTGAAAGTCCATGTTTCTCACTTTATTGGCACTTCTGCATTACTCTTTGTGAGGACTCTGTAGTCCTCCCTTTGTAGTCTCTAGAGTGTAACCAAAATCCACTTTCAGCAAGTATTTATGTATTTACTTGACTTTAGGGGAAAATAATTAGAATTATTTAATAACTTTATAAGCATGTAGTTCCAGTCTTAAGACTTTTTAGCTGCCTGTAGAACTGTTTCCCTAAAATAAATGCCTTTTAGTTCTCTGGAACAGCAAAAGTATCAGCCAAGACCACTGGGGGGAGCAACTGACTTGTGCAAATGAGCCTCTGCGGAGGCTCAGAAGGCCTCTTGTCATAGACAGCATAGGGAATTTAGACATATAAGCATCTAAAATTTACGAATTAATTCGGTGACTAAAAAACTGTATGGGGCACAAAAGTTAATCGTATTCCTTGTGTCATCTGTGCTAAAACTATATCTCATTCCTAGTTTATCTTTTCCATTATCTTGTGGGCCCCACCTTTTGCTTCCATTCCCCATAGTTAAGCTGCTTGTCCCTAATATCACCCCTTTCTTTATTATATTCTGTTTTCCATTACCACCTTAGCAACATTTAGTCCCACAGCCTTACAGTGAATCAGGGAAGCACAACCTGGCATCCCAAAGGAATAAGACTGCTTGTAAGTCTGTGCTGAGAGATGGCAAGAAATTTCTCTGGCAGCAGGATAACTGAGAGGCAATATTGGGAAGCTGGGACCTGATGCTGCCAGGTGTGAGAGGACTGGCAAGAAAGGACATGTTAAATTTGTCCAATTATATTTCACAGCAAGAAAAACTCACAGGCTGCAAAATTTCTCCCTAAAAATCAAAGTATTTGAGATTTTTTAATAGATTGAAACATTGTATTTTATCACCTATAACTATACCCACAGAGGTCTTTCAATTCTCTTTAGACAGGAAGAGATCTTTAAGAGAAAAGTAGATCTTTCACTGGTTTTCTATTGCTTAAAAGCTACTGATATCTTTAGCCCAAGGTAGCCTCTAAATTGTCTTAGTCTGAAAGCACTTCCTGATTACCTCCTTTAGGATGACAATACTTGTAGAAATTAATCATCTTTAGTCTATATTAATAGATTTCTTCCTGAGTGTCTCTGAAATACAGGCTAATTATGTGGCTAATGCACTTTTATTACTTATTTGTCTTAGATTCATATCCAAATAAGGTAATGTAAAAAATTGACCAGGAGCATAAATGCATTGAAGATGAAATCACCAGCCTCCTACTCCAAAGCGCTGCAGCTCATCAAAATTATTTTAAAATCTAAATTATTTCAAATATATCTTGAAGTATTTATGTTTTAAACAAACCTTTATTTTGTGAAGCTTAAAAACTTAAAACAATGTATTTGCAATTTGTTTAGGTATCATAAACTTACACTCATACTGAAGTGGCTTTATATTAAAATCTAGACAAGGAAAAATATTTTCTACTTTGATTTGGACCTTTTAAATGTAGACTCAATTTCAGAATATGATTTTACTTATGGCTTACTCATATTTAAAAGCTGAAGTTTATTTCAGACGTGTCACCATCACTTTCAAATAGCCAGGATTTTCATTCCAGATGAGCTCAGTGTAGATCTTAACATATATAGGTTTTGATTCCAAAGTGATGTTTTGAAAATAGAAGATCTGGGTCACTACAATATTCATTCTACTGAGCAGTAAACACTATGTGGCACACACTAAACTTTATTCACTTCAGCTGTATTGCTCTCTGAAAGCTGGAATTGTTCTCGGGTTGCTCTAAAATAAGATCTACAGACACAGCTATGTTATTGGCATACATTGTCTGCTGTACAAAAAAATCCACTCCTTAAAAAACATGATGTACTAGCTAAGCATAAGCTATACCAACAAAATGACTCTTTTGCCAGGATAAGCAGCGCTTATTTTGATTCCTCACTATAGCTGTATTAGCAAACTCTTTACAATGGAGATCAACTCCAAAGCAGATCCCAGAATATCCTGCTTCTCTACAACGTCAGCATTTGATGCAGAACTCCTTCTACAGAAGGAAAAACAGCTCCCATGGCTCCAATGAAGATCAAATTGTATATACAGCAGTGCAATATTCCAGCTTCGAAGATGGACTGACCTAGTCATCCCAGTGGGATGCTGAGTTAATGCACTCTTTCTGGCGTCTCACAGCACATCTTCTTCAAGCATCACCATTTTCCCTTCCAAAAAAGCAGTTTCTCCCAGTAGCTTCTGCAGTTAAAAAATCTGCAGTATTTTAAATATGTACCAATGACTTATATTAAAAATAATTGATTATGAAATGTATAAGAAAAAAAAGACTCTGCCTGGGTTGTATGTAGTTTTAGATATAATTAATTCAAAAATCATCTTAAGTATAGCTGCCACAGAACTCTCTGGATGCTACTTGAGAAGCTACAGCTACCAGTGTAAAAGGGGCCCTTCAGCATGTGCAGAGTGCATGGTGTCTAAGTTTTACAGTCCTGCTAGTCCAGGACTAAAAAGATTCTGACTGTAGCAGTCAAACATCTCTGCCAGTGCTGTGATGCACAAGATTAGAAACAATCAAGTCATTAACAGATTAGCGATTGATCCCTCTCCTTAATTTCGGAGTCTACAAGAAAGATGGAGAGAGACTATTTAGAAGAGCATTCAGTGACAGAATAAGGAGGAATAGTTTCAAACTGAAAGACAGTTTAGATTAGGTATTAGGAGGAAATTCTTTAGTGTGAGGGTGGTGAGGCACTGGAACAGGTTGCCCAGAGAAGTTGTGGATGCCCCATCCCTGGAAGTGTTCAAGGCCAGGTTGGATGGGGCTCTGAGCAACCCAGTCTAGTGGAAGGTGTCCCTACCCACAGCTGGGAGTTAGGAACTAGATGATCTTTAAGGTCCTTCCAACCCAAACCATTCTAGGATTCCATGAATCAGTTTTACTCTGTACATCACTGTGACACCATATGAGACACAGGTCAGAAAAAGGAACTTCCAAACCCATAATTCTGTCCCCATAAACAAATACACAGATGAGCACTGCCAGCCTTAAGCAACTGGAGTTAAAATGCAAACACTTGATTATATTTGCATAGTTGTGAAAATTTATTAGTTACAGTGTAATGAAAATCAACCTTTTTTTGGTACAGGCAGAAGTAAAAACATACTTTACATTTAAAAAAATCACAGCTTTAAAAACTGGCTTACACTGTTTAAAATGAGCAAATCTGGTTGTATTTCAAGGCATTGGACTTTAATACCTAATTTTATGCCAAACCATCACACAGTGCAAGAAATATTCTGCAATAGTACAAATTCCATACAGCAGTGCTGAATACTTTTCCATTTAAACTCAAAACATTGCTGTAGTTACATTTTTCTTTACATACTCTCTATTACAAAAATATCAAATTGCAAATTTAACAGTGTATTCTACAAATAAATGCGCCATGAGCAATAGGAATTGCAACTTTGGGACAGTTACTTTACAAAGTGTATTATAAAAATAAATTATATGGCAAATATCAAACAAAATCAAGCACATGCCTTAGGCTTTGCAAATAGAAGTGAAATTCAGCTGGCAGAAAGACTGCTTCTCTCTCTCTGACTAGGTACTTTCAAAATGCCAGCAAGGCCCTTCATTTTTAAAGCCCTACCAAGAGAAAAAAATATATAAAATCTAATGGAAGCACTAATACTTCCACAAATAGTCAGTAGCACAAGTGACCCTGGTGTTGATGGCAGGGAGCTTTACAGTGATCCATCCCACGGGCGTGGAGGGTAGTGCACACAGGGAGCTCTAGCGGGGCCGTAACTCATCTAGAGTTCATGCGTAACTGGTGAATGATGACACTCTCTAAAAGAAAAGAGAGCAAAACATTTGGGTTTATGAAACTGCAAATGCATTCATTGCAAGTTACTTTAAAGAAGAACAATTACAAGTGGCAGTGCTAGGCATTTTTCTAGAAACGTCTCACAGACTTACCCTCACATCGCTGCTTGATAAAACCGTCCTGGCTAATGCTACAGAGGGAGACTAAATTAGTTCCTGTCTAGGGCCCAGAGCTCCCTGGCTTCCACTTCAATGTCAAGACTATCATTTGGTCGTCCATAGGGAAAAGAGAAATACAGTTGAACGGATTAAACCACAGGGACAGTAAAGTTCCAGTTCCATAAGGAAGACTTGGAGTTGGATGTCTTGTAACCTGTCTAAGCAAATCCATCATAAATCTGATGGCAATTCTGAAATGGAGATGAGGAAGATGCATGGGGCCATTTCTCACTTTTTTTATTTAAACTTGGCTTACAAACCTATGCTGGATTTATTCAGCAAGTCTTCTTGAATTTGCTACTGACTTTAAGGGGGATAAATTTCAGCCACAGCATGCAAAACTAAGTGTTGACCTTTTCTTTGAAAGGCTGGATTTAACTTATATTATATTATATATATTATATATATATATTATATATATAATATAGGAGGTCCCTGATCCTGATTACTCTCTGGCTCTGCTGAAGTACTAATGACCTGGTCTGTTCTTCTATTTTATATACATGGCTCTTACAGGCAACTTTTTTAATATAAGAATTTAGCTATCAAGGACATTTTTCTCTGAAAAATTGTGTTTTATGCAGGAAATTATTTTTCTTAAGATTCCTTCCCTTTTTAATAGTCTTAATTTTTCAAGATTTACACGACCCAAGAAATGACACTAATCAAATCATTATTGCCTTTGACATTTTTATTGATTTCTGCTTTAGTTTGCTTCCTAACTAATATTTGCAAGATGTTTAAGTTACACCATAAGAAGAAAGAAAAATGAAAATATTTTCCATGTACTCTTAGTGCCAGAACTTTGCCACTAGATGGCAGATCACAGTGCTGATGGTGATTCCTGAATCAGAAAAGCAGTGCTTAGGCAACATCCAAGAAAATACGTTAAGGCAAATGAAATAATAGAATTTCCCAGACTGAAAGGATTTATTTTCCATACAACTTATCATTAACAAATGATTTTCAACATCTTAGATATGTTTTACCACATCTGAGCAGTGAATGTGAAAGAATCACAGACTACTGTATGAATTTACCTTACAACCACTGCTGTTCTAGCTTGAAGCTCTTGTGAAATATTATGTTAAAATCTGCATTTATATAATATCAGACTGTAACCTCAGGCAAACTCTCCCCTAATTTCAATGGGAGTCATGTGAACTCTATATGAAACAATTATTTTCTTAATATTCACTATGCACAGTATATATTAATATGGAGTTTAGACACAAAATTCTAAAAACTAAATGGGTATCAGAAAAATATCCTTGTTAAGGCTCAGTCACTGAATGAACAGCAAAACTACAGCATGTTTCTCAATTAGTCTTCCTCCCACAGGCCCAATATAGCAATTTTGCATAAGAGTAGGAGAAACTATTTTAAAAAAATCAAATAATTGTCTATCAGTTGTTTGTATTTGAAATGCTTCCATATATATGAACATATATATTATACACACACACATACTGTAGTTACTAAAAAAGGTGTCTGAGCAGCTATTAAGCTAAAATTAGAGTAGGGCACATTTTGCAAGAGTTCTTTTGGACCAGCCTCTGTAGGAATATGATTATATCAGAATGATATGATTACATAAATTTTTTTAGCGTTATAGATGTGAATAGTTCCAGGAGCTATGAATTAACTTAAACAATTGATTTTCATGACAGTTAATGTGAAACAGCTAATTCTGCTTTCAGTCCCACTGATGTAAATCAGAACTTCTCCAGGAAACACATCAGGATACCGGTTCATATAATGAAGCACATAAACTGACATTTTAACATACAAAGTTTAATTTCTTCTTACAATATATACAAACAAGTAACACCAGATAATACAAAAATCTATGTGCAACAGACAGCACATGCCCAAGCAACAGAAGAGTACATACATCGGTAATTCTATTTTTAAAATCCCAATAAGAGTTTTTTTGTTTGGAGAACAATTCACACCTGAGTGTTTCACACCTGACTCCCAGAGCTGATAGTTCTGAACCTCACAGTAGTTAACCCTGGTGGCATTTTCAAAAAAAAGCTGGGTTAAGAGCAGTGTGTAGCGAGTAAGATTCAAAGTGAAGTTAACATCCGTAAAGAGAAATGTTGCATATAGTTTTGCCTGAGAGAGCTCAGGCAAAATTAAGGGAATAAGGATAACTCACACTGATGTTAGGGGGAAAAGCCATTCCCCTAAATGAAAACAAGTTTGAAAGATGAGCTCACAGAAACTCCTGCCAGCAAACTACGTATTTCAAAGCAACTCAATGAAATTGGCCACTGATGTGTGATGGGAACATATAATTGGTCTTAAAATTGTCCTGACTGTTGCGGTTTATGCCAAGTACCTGAAACCCAGCAGGACAGTAGCTTACTCTCCTTAAAGACATGCTCTTCCACATCTGATCAGAATTACTGAATATTCATGTAAATATTGAGCATGTTTTTGAACACGAGTAGTGTATTTCAGGCAGTGACCTATGACTTGGCATCCAGTTGGCATGAATCAATATATTAATGTGGCTTTAGAGATTACTCACATGATGCTAATTACTATTAGCCATAAGTGGTTTGTGGTTTAAATACAGTAACATGCATATTCTGTGGACATATTCAGAAGAACCACAAAGCGTTGTTTGATTTTTCAAAATTCGCACTAATGGGTGTCACAAAAGGAAAAATGGTGCGCAAATAAATGAAAATCTGTTTTTCCTCTACCATTAACTTAGCATGTTTACCAATCTTGAGAGAAATCCCTCAGGCATGAGGGTTGAAGCTCTGTGCTCCTTCATTTTTAGTCATGCTTTCTCAACTGTATTGATCTGCTAATGACTACATTAGCAATACTCACATGTAGCAGTAATTCTGATGATGGGATCCAACGTAGGAAACACAGTAGAACACTTATTAGGAACTAAATTTAAAATCAGAGAGATCACCTGGAGAACTGAGGGTGCACTTTCTCGGTCCATGTGTGCTGCTCATGAATGAGTTGGCATTTTCCCTGCTCTTCCCCCTCTCCACTTTACTGCTGTCCTATGTTCCCATTGCTTGGCTTATCACAACTGCTTATATGGCCATGCCATCAGCCAAAACAGGATATCTCTCCAGCTGATGTTGAAAACGACTAAAAATGCAAAGATTGGTTCTCAGCCACCTTAGTTTCCTGACGAACCATTTTAACTATCATTATGACTCTGAGCTGAGTGTGTTTTGCTATTGAAATTATTCCACTTCATTAAAAAAATAAAAACCAAACAAAATGACAGAGAAAAAGGTAAGAGAGAGAAAGTATGAGGATGAGTGATTCCAGATGATCACTTAGGAAAGCTTGTTTTCCGCATTATAATCCACTAACGTAGAATACAAAAAAGCCCTGTAAATAAAGGCCCTAGTATTTTCCTATGGATTAGTGTATCAGAGTTGGATTCTTTGTTGCCTTGTCAAATCTGAGGTTTGAACAAAGCTTGTCCTTGTGGTACTTCTGACATCACTCTCTTGTATTCATTCTTTGATGCTGTATGAAGGTGAGCTCATGCTCTACTCTTCCATGCAGTGGGGCACTGCTAAGATCTTGCTCCTCTTCTCTGCCACCCTTTTCATTAAACTGGAAAAACTTCTTATTCTGAAGACCCCTATTGCTTTGTTAGGTTTGGTTGAAACTGGTTGATCTGTTCAGTGTTATTCATCAGGGAAGGACAGATGGAACGATGGACGAACACAGACACTTCATCTTATAAACTTTTTTTTTTCACAAAAGGCTGAGCTCAAAGGCAGCCTTTGGAACAGGGACATGAAAACAGGGGGGCTCCCTCCTCCTAGTTCAATATCCTGACCACTCAACCACTCAATTGTTTCTGCTCAGTGAATACTGAAGCACTTCATGCAGAACAGCACAGCCTTCAAAGGAGGGAATAAGAATGCCACCTTCTTCCCCCCCTCAGTCTGTCAGTGCCATTGGTGAACCTGCCTGCAGCTGATGTGAGTTTGAGTCTCCTCAGGTACTGCTGGGAAGGGGGATCTGTCTCCTACATTTGAAAAAAGGTTTCAATCAAAAACTTTTTAAAATAAGCAGTACTACCCCTCCATTTCTGTGGTATTTATCTACTAGGAAGCCTTCATGATTCCAGTCACTTTAAAACAGCCCCTGGTTTCCTGTGCCTTCCTTCTTTTTCTGGCCTGAGAGCCTGGAACTAAGCTATATTGAAGCTAGCCTTTCTTTGTTTTGCCAGATTCCTTTTAATTCAGATCAGTTCCCCAGTTAGGTTCAAACACTTGTGCCAGCTCAAGGGACAACCACATGTTGAGTGACTAAGTGAGCACTTTCTTGGCTGGAGTTGACAAAGACAGGACTACAGCTTTTCACTCCAGTGTGGGATTACATCCTGACTTTAAGTGACCATGAAATTGTGGCTTGACTTAGAAGCTCTTGGAAGAAATACAGGAATACCTGGATTATGGATCTTGGTGAGGTTCAGAGGCTGCAGTGCTAGAGTTAACTCACAACAGAAACCCTGACTAGACAAAGGCAGTGGAAGAACATCAAGAAGATCTTCAGGATGCCTCTGGGGCTTAGACACTGTCTTTAGACTTGGTTGTTTAAACTGCCTTCTGGACCTGACCTATTGAATGGAGAATCTTACTGTAGTCACTAAACATAATTGCCTTCAGACTTAGAGGAAATTCCAATATAATACAGAGTTACACTTCAAATTTTAAGACTTCTGAACTATAGGCTTTCTTTTTTCTTCATCTTAACCTTCTTCTACCTTTAAGAAACAAGGATAAGTTCAATTAAAACAGATGTTAAAATTTATAACTAAATATCTATTTTTAGCTAACAGTTAAACCAGCTGCCTGATTCCAACTCTTTAGGTTTCTGCTGTGGAGTGAAAGTTCCTTTTTGTTGTGCTCCCCCTGGGAAAAATAACAGGATCCTCAGTCTGACCTGTCTGGAATTTCTCAAATCTGTCTCATCAAATCCTACTGACGCCATAGGAGCAATCCCCAGATTGTGCCTGCAGTTCTGGCTCTAGTTGAACCAGTTTGTGTGCCCTGGACTTCAGGTACTGTGTCGCTGGCTTGTTTCTGCAGGTGAATTAGTTTCTTAGACCTCAAACAAAACACAGAACATTGCCTTGAGTGCAGCAACAGTTAACTAAGGAACTAAGTTTCTTTCACATAAGGAAGGCTTAAAAGGCAGCTGTAGTTCATCACTGTATCAAGCCACATTAGCTCAGGGCTCATGTTCACAATATTATTTAAATGGCTGTTTTGACCTTAAGACTTGCTTCAGTGCCAGTATTTAGAGTGAATATCCAGCAAAAAGCTCTTAAAAATGTGTTTTCTTCAAACATCTGTTAAAAAATCCGTGTTACAACAAGAACAGTAAGATCTCAGCAACAATTTATTGACATAGTGAGGCTTTCAAGTGATAAGAATTACTTGAGAGCATCTGATGTATTTCTGAAACAGTAACTCACATTGCTTGATAATTCCAGTTTCCAAGTTTTATCTGAAATACTGAATAGGGTGTTAGGAAAAATGCTACAAATATTAATCTGATTTTTGGATGCCATAGGAACCAGAACCTTAGAATTAACAGGTACTGTAGGTGCTACATATGTAAAAAACCCAAAACCTACTTCTTTTTTGACGTGGCAAATTAAAAAATGCGCTTCATGCGAATAATAAAATACCAGCTTTATGGTCAGCTAATTGCTATATCTGGATCTTAAACTGGAGAGCAATGCAAATCACAGACTGAAAACTAAACACTGCTTGGATGAATATAATTTTGTTGACCTTCTGTGACAGATTCTTCCATCAAATCTCTTCTCCTAGACAGAAAGCCATTTCATATTTTACCCACGGGTGCATTTTCCTTTCTGGGAATTGTATTTATTATTTATGGGTGGTCTTCCCGCCTTGCTTTCTGAAGGCTGTTTCAACCACTGGGTCCTTCACAGCTTGCTGAGATGGTTGAAGCATTATACAAACTTTAAACCCATCACTTATTGGTCTGCTTGGCTCCATTTCTTTTGGTTGAGACTTTCTTCTGTGGAAATTGATCGCTTAATGGAAATGTCCTTTAATAACTTTACTGTTATTAAATAAAAAATCATAACAATCATGGGCATCCACACTATTTCCATGCTGGAACAATTCCTTAGAACATGCTTAAAAAACGCAAGCATATAAATGAGGAAATTACAAAGAGGGAAGGAAAAACAATGAATCACCATGGTATTGTGAGGCAGTCTGTATTTATGACAACATATTATACAGAACTGAAAAATGAGACTAACTTCCTTATCAAACCCTCTCTCTTTCACTGTCTGTGCCTGAGCTGTGCCTTTAGATAGCAATTCCTGCCACCAGCAGTCTGTATTGACTTCCCCTCTAAGACATACAGATGCTTGACAACTAAGGTTTAAATATAAGATCCCAACAAAGAAAACAACAACTGAAAACCTAGTCAGGTCAACAGAGTGACTTGCTTCATAGTGTTAGTGATCTTTGGAGCAGCCATAAATGGACAGTATTGATTTTAGCCAGATCAGTGTTTCTTCAGCTTTGCTAAAGACTAAACACTTTTTGGCTCACGTAGCTTCATCTGAGCACTGAGCTGGCAGTACCCAGTGTGTGTAAGTCAGGGACCTGGTTTTGAGTACTGTCTACAAATGTTAATCCCCTCTGGAAGAATTAAGTTGGTGCTTAACACTGCTGCTGCCAAACATTGTGCTACATCCCTATGCCCCTGAATTCTGTAACTATCTTGAGAAAGCACCTCACCACTGAGAAACACTGACTCAGATGGGAGGCTCCTCAAGAGAAGGCAGGTCACACAGTGCCCATCCTTTCTCTCTTCCCCTCCCTCCCACAGCTGAGGTACTAGCTTTCAGTAAAACAGGACCTCAAGTGCACTGTCTCCTGGCATTGCTTCCCTAGGCCAAGTGGCATTTCAATAATGTGATCACAGGCAGGAAGGAAAGTGTCCCATGCAGTAGCAAAGGTGGAAAGTGATCTGCTAAGGTGAAAGACAACCAGTAAAAGTGACCGAACTTCCTTCAAATGACCAAGTCCATCATTAAGAATTCCTGGACTAGATTAATAACCTAGTTTAGCTGCACCATTCTCATTTCCTAGACTGAAAATCTTCCTGGCATACAAGAACTGCCTTTATGATGGCTTTTTTTTCCTTTTTTAAACTTGAATTCAAGAAAACAAAAGGATATTGTTACTTAAGTAGTCAGTGCACACACTTATTAGTTTTTTGTAAGTGACAGCTGCAGGACTTCATTAGTACAGGCAAACATGAGCAACTACACAGACAGGGGGGGCTGACTTCCATGGGAGCAGTAAAACCTGCAGAACGTACCCCCTGAGCCACTGCCATCAGCCCTGACCCCCGCCCAGGGAGGCAGAGCTGCTGGCTGAAGATTTCTTCAGTTCTATTTTCATAGACTGAGTCTCGGCACGAGGCTCGAATTTTGTCACATTTCCTGCTCCCGGGGCTGCCACTACTGGCTTTCCTGCTTTCATACCTTTTGACACAGGAATGCGGGTGGGTGTAGGTCTCGAGGATGACCCATCCTGGCCTGTCTGCAAAAGAGAGAGACAGAGAAAAATGCCATGAATGGAGGACTTTTTCTTCTCATATATTCTTACCTTACACTTTTCATTGGTTCTTCATTTATCTCTTAAACAACACTATTCCAAATCAAGTAACATTCACATTTGGAATCTGGCTGTGGCACGTACTGCTAGAATATGGCTGAAGGTACAGTCGAGATCAAATGAGTTTCCCAAATCTGAGGTCCAGTGTTTTGAATCAAGATGGGATCAGGATGGGAATCATTGCAAAACTCCCATTCCACAGCAGAACACAGTGCAGGCTGATCTTAGAGGATACCAGAACACTGGCTTAGTTTTCAGACAGGTACAATATTAGCATTGTGTACAGAGACTAAGAAGGGTCCTCAAAACAGTATAGCCATGTGAGGCTAACACTGAACCCAGGGTAACTGCCATATTTTCAGAGCTGGGGCATGATAGCTCAGCATTATAGATAAAATTGAATTTTACTTCACAAAATATGCTGGGGTCATGGCTGGGCCCACTTATTTCTGCACTGGAAGAGCAGGGGGGTTGAGAGAAAGAGACAGAGCAAAGACTGGGATTTCCTTTTCCTGTGACTGTGGTAGGAAGGATGTAGGAAAAGGCTCTCCCCCTCTAGTCCTACCCACAACTTGATGAACTCTTGAGAAGGCGAAGCAGCCAACCCAGATTTCCAGGGATACCTCATGGCAGTGTGGACATGGTCATTTTACTGTTTCTGCCAATCTGCTGCCCTGGCCAACAGCCTACCAAGCACACTTATCCTCAAGTGTGAGTACTTCAGAATTAAAAAAAAATATATAAAAATGGCCTAAGTGGTTGGTCTGGGGCTGGCAGACCCAACATGGCTCATGTGCCCTTCTGGAGTCTGAGACAGAAGCCAGGCCAGAGCTATCCCATAGCTTTGAAACTGCAATCAGTTCATATGCTTAGGCAACTGAATCCCACCCTGTAAATGCACAAGGAGTACTTGGATAGGATAAAAAGATTCAAAAGGGCCAATTGCATTTTCTGTCTCTGTTGGCCAGATAATGATGCACGTACTCTGCAAGGTCAAAACTGGAAGCTACCCCCTATGAACCATGACCTAAAGAGAATACTTCTAAACGTGACAATTCTGAAAGGAAAATGGGCTTTATCTCCTGCAGTGTGCAACACAGACACAAATGTTCATGGTGACAACTTCAGTGTCTCGGCTGACTTTCATATGTGACTGTTTTCTGTGCAGATAATGGATGAAGACTTTGATCTAATGAAAGAGAACAATTCTCATAAGATCCTGGAATTCTAGCTAGGCCCATCTGCTAAATTACTAAAGCCTGTAACTTATGACACTTAAGTAAAATAAAACTAAACTACTGAAATAGATTCAATTAAGGGATCATGTCAGCTGCAACATGTATTTGCACATTTACTAAAAAATGCTCGTAAAAATGCTCAACAAAGGAGCACTTTTCTCTCTCCAACATTTTTCAGTCAGTAGCATCAGAGCTTTCTGTCTGCATCCTGAGTATGCAAAGGAAAACCATTCCTTAATCTTGGAAGGACAGTTCAAAACCCCATGTGTACACTCAAAAAAAATCACAATTGGAAAACTTGAATGCAGTCTGCTTGACAGGAAGGAAGCCATTTTCAATAACTAAGAGCACCATTTACAATAGCAGTGTAAAGGCTAATATGGAACTCACATGTAGATGTCAAAACAAGTTAGGCCCATACAATTGTGTAGGGCAAAACATGCAAATGCATTCCATCAGCCTTGGAAAATATGTCAACATCCCAGGGAACCCAAATGACAAACATCTTGTACTCCCTGAAAGAGTTCCACAGTGTGTAAACATGAGGCAATCAAATGGAGTAGCTGGAATCTCAGGCATTTCTTCAGCTTTATTCACATGTAAATTATTAACTGAGGATTTGGGTGCTTTCAAGTTACTCATTTCAAGCCTAAATCACTCAAAAGCACTTTGAAAAGAACTCTAACTTGGTTTAAATTTCTTAGTTGCCTTCCTTAGAGCATACTAACATGTTCATCCTATGGAAGCTAATGCCTGCTTCACACGCAGCTGCTAAAGTATTTTGTGTTTGCCAAGTGAAATGGCACAAAGGTGCCTCTCCAGCCGGCAGTCCCCTCTGGTGCGTGACGGGGCAGGCAAGCAGAGGACAGTCTCCCCTGTGTCTGTCCTGTCTGGCAGAAAACCCACACGGGTGCCTGTCTCTTCGCCATTCCTTCCAAGAAACAAACTCTAGGCCATTCCTTCCAGACCCGTTTGTCTGTAGGCTGCTGCCTTTTGCTTGATCCAGGAATGTGGGTCCAAACAGAAAGGAACTCTTACACAGCTGGCATGGAGCGCACGAGATGAGACCCCATGGGACGCTGGGTGATGTGGGCTGGCTCTGAGCTAGTGAGGCATTATGTGGTGTTGGAACACCATGGGGACTCGAGTGAGGTTACTAAAGACATTACTGAGAGTGGGATGAACACACACAACTGCTGAGCTGGTTTAGTCAATCATCAGCCCTCACCGGGACATTGGCTGGTTTTATTAACCTGTGAAGTTGCAGTAAGGCTGGACAGTCCCATTAAAGGAAGAAAAGCAATTTGAATGTACAAAACATTTAGCATGTTTTAGTAGTTTGTAACAGATCTTGCTTGGTGCATTTTACTGACACACACCAGTGCTTTCATGCACACATTGACTTCTGGAATATTTTAAGAACAAAGGTGATTTTCAGCTTTTGTCCCTGATCTGATCAGGGCCCAGCTTGCTCTGGACAGAAATGGTTCAGTTCAGTGACCAGCAGACACCTAGTGTAATTTGAGATGCCCTGGGCTACTCAAGCTAGAGTTGGCAGATAAGCCACAGGACCCAAGGAGACATGCAATCTCTGATAAAGCAGCTGGCAGTTAGGTAGGCACTTAAAATGACACTAAAAAAGTATGTTTAGGCAATTGCATCCTGAAAGAGTGAGACTGGAGAAGTAGCCAATACAGTCAGTGGACCCCAGTGGGCAATTCAGCTCACACTGAAGCTAGCCATGTCTCAGCTGAAATCACGCTCCAGTCTCCACAGAGCCAGCACACAGGCCTCAGTGATGACAAGGGGACTGATGACAACAGGCTGACTCAGGTGCCCACACTGAGGCATCCTGTGCCATCTGAGGTGTCCCATCAGCTGCCATAGCAGAAAGGTCTGTGCTATGCCTCCCAGCCTCATGTATGTGTCTCAACTGCCACAGGACACACAGCCACCACCACACACCTCTGCACGGGCAAATGAGCTGATCCCTGGATCTCCAGCAGCTCTAGCAGATGCCTAGAGCATATCTGGGTCACCTACAAAGAGCTACATTTAGATGCCGACCTCAAACTAAATGCTGCCCAAACGAAAGTAGCCTTATAGCTGCATAAATGTGTGTCTAGTTTGCTCTGGCACCCAGCAGCCTCTCAGCTGTGCCTTCCTGCTCCGGTCACAGGACGCTCTGCATGGTTGGTGCTGTGCCACTACGCTGGCTCTGCTGCAGCCAGGATTCCCTCTGCTTCCTGCAGATTTGCATGGCACTGAAGTCACTGTGGAGCCTGACAGCATAAACAGCTGGCACTGATGTCAGGCTTGTAGGAGGTGGGGAACAGGGATTATGTGATTATAATACTGACACCTATCCTGGTAGCCAAAGAAGATCCAAATTCACCAGCAATTCTACAACCAAATATAAGGCTTGAATCAAAAAACAGGATATAGGCACCACAGTTTGTTTGGGGTTTTGTCCACAAAGAATATTTGTTTTTATTTTGTGGGATTTTTACTGTAAACTGTATGAACTGTCCTGGGAACAGGAATTTGGGCCAATGTGCTAAGGCAAGACTAACAACCAGGCTACAGTTTCAGGCTCATTTTGGTCTCCATATACTCTGTGGTCCACCTGTAATAAAAAAAATAATCTCCTAGATCTGCTAGGGTAGTTCAAGTATCTCCCTAGGAGTGGGTTTGACTCTAATCAAGCTAAGGAGAACCAACCCCCCTGTTTTCTACTTCTGTGGGTACTGTTTAAATCCATAGGCTGCCATAGAAAAGGCAATTACCATTTTAGGGTTTGGTTCTTTTTCTTTTTTTTTTTCATCAAAGTGGTGATGATTCTGTTAAATGCAGAACTCAATCCAACTGATCAAATAGGCTCCATCACATCAGCTCCTGCCATGGAGATCCCTGTGGGACTGTTGTGATGAGACCTGCTGCTCAGCTGGCCAGCCCTGGGCTTGTCCAGCAGGCACAACATGAAGCACTTCCAAAACATTTGAGTCCAGTGAGTCCAGGTACCAGTGGAGATATTGTCACTGAGGGGTGCCTTTTTTGATTCTTCTTGATTAAATGCTTAAAAATTTCTCATGTTCTCCTTCAGATGCCTGTGTCTTTTTTTGGACAGGGTCTCATTTTATATAATAAAATATAAATCTCTAGATACTCTACAGAGTATGTCAGTGTAAATCAATGCAACCAGAGCCCCTCTTAATCCATGGGATTCATGGGATTCAAAAATCATGAGGGTCCACAATGAAATCACAGACTCTGGTTTTGGACTCACATATGCAGAGAGACACCACAGTTCAGGCTGAACATTTAAAAGTACTGTGTGTGCACACTGAAGATAACTCTATAAATTCAAATGGGAAAAACTAAATGTTTTCAAACAGGAATACAGTAACTGCAAATCTGTTATAGGAAGAGATGAGAGCTAGGAATTTCAGACTTCCCCTTTGTAGCTTGGCACTGCATTAGCACATTGTACAAAGCATCTTGTATGAGGAACATTAAGACAAAACTTAAATCCAGTGAGCTAAAGAAAGCAGCTGTGTATCAATTTGTCTTGTTTGATCTTATTAACTTAAACCCTCAAAATTGTATCAATGTTGGTTTCTGCTACCGTTACTGAGTAAATGATCAGATACTTGTTTTTTCTGACTGTTTTGTAAAGTTGTCATTTGCAAAACAGATGGAGAATATGCATCTTGTTTTCTTTTTTGTTTTTTTTTTTACAGGAGGCTGGGGAGGAAAAGGCACATTTGGGCTTGTTTGAAGTTGCCTGCTCATCTAACTAGGGACATTAAAAAGCAGAGGGAAGCATAAGGTAAAGTAAATCTTATGGTTGAACTATTTTCCTTACATTCCAAATCAGGAAGGATGAAGAAAGAAACCAGTTTTTAGCCAGAAAAAAACAAAACAAAAAAGTTTTGTGTGCCATGGTTCAGTGCATCATCACAGTAGAGACAGACATCTAGTTAAAAAGAAAAGTTTAAAAACAAGTTTTCCAAGCTTCTGAGAGACAAAGGAGTTTGTAAATTAATTAATTCAAGACTTTTTAAAAAATGAACAGTTGCCTCTAATATGTAGGAAAGCACTGTACAGTAAATGTACAACAATACATGATATATGTGGGGAGAGAGACAGCACATGTGCAACCCCAAACAAATCTGTATGATGAATGCAAGTTTTCTTAATGTCAGAAGGCTTAAATGGGAATGGCAGCCTCTCTGCAAAGGTGTGGAAGTGTATCTTAAATACACTTCGATATTTCAGCTTGGAAAGAGATGGCTGAAGAGGCGTGTTGTAGGGGTCTGCAGACTCCTGAGCTGCATGGACAAATGAACAGGGGATGACTATTCAGTATTTTTCAAGATACAAGAAAGAGGCTGTAAACAATGAAGGTATTGCATAAAAGGTATTGAACAAAAGAGCATTTTTTTCCAAAGCCCACAACTGAATTCACTGCCCCCTGATGTTGTGGAAACAGCAGTATAAATGAGTTCAAAAAGTAATTTAAAGAATAAATAGAAGAAAACTCAGCCACGGCTTATTAAAGACAAAGATGTTGCTACAGGCCCTGGTTCAGAAAGAAATAACCACCTATTGCCAAAAACTAGGAACAGGCACTGAGGGAAACATTACTGTGTGTTTACCTACTCAAAATAATCTTCCCCTAAGCATCTGTTGCAGACTCTGTCTAGCTAAGTAAGAGCAAGTTTTTGGACTAATACAGTACTGATGGTTTTCTATTTCAGTTAAATTTTTCTTTCCCAGGGTATTTCCAACTAAAGCCACACTGCATCCAATAATAAACCGAGGGAAGGATTATCAATAAATACTGTCCACTGTGATTAAAAAGCAGAAAAAAATATGTTAAAGGAAGCACTATTGTAATACAGCACTTGCAGAAGTTCAGAGGAACAAAAAGAGCTTTACTATTCACTGGCTGAAAGAGGCTTGGAGCTGTAAGCAATGATAATATGTCTGCTTACTTATTCCTTTGGAGTTCAGTGTTAGAGCAGACATTAACTGAATTATAACTATAATGGGATTATACCAAAAAAACACCAGCCTGCATGATCAGTCTAAAGACCTGCCAACCAAGCTAAAAAACATGAGGAGTATTTTCAAAAGTCAGGAATTGCACTCACAGAAAATAAAAATACAATTTCTTACTCTGTCATCTCCATCATTCTTTGTCCATCTGTCTCTCACTTGCAATTTTACTGGATTGTCATTATGAAAATAACTTGAAAGTAACTTTGAAGGGACTTCCTCTGAAAATTACTGCTTTAGGAGATAATACCAAAAGTATATCAGCATCCAATAGTGGTACAAAAATATATGAATCAGGCAAATTCTGATTTTAGAATTAAGCTCGTATCTGAAACAAATGTAGGGAAGTCAAGAGTTTCTCCTCACCTCACCCATTTTCCTTCTGGTGTCTCAAATCCAAACCAGAGTTGCCCTTCTCCTTACCACAAAGACTACATCATGAGACTAGGTTGCTTACCACTGATTGTGTTCCTCGGGTGGAAGACGTTGTAACAGGTGTTATAGTGATGGTACTTGTCACCTTGCTCGCTGCAGGTCGTGAGGACAGGTTGTTTCGAGGTGATCGAAGGACAGTACCAGTCACAACTTCTTTCTCTGCTGCTATGTTCACTGGTCTCACTGTTATCACAGGACTTGCACCATCAGGTACAGCACTGGGAGAACGTTTAAACTGGGAACCTAGGTGGATGTGGATTTTGTTGTCTTCTGTCGTAATAATGTTGGCATTGGCATTGTACTTGCGGATTGGGGTCGGGACGGTTTGCTTTTCTGGTGTTACTTTGAAGACAGCTCTTCCCATGGTCATATCTTGTGACTGTGGAGAGACAGAGATTTCTGCTGGTGCTGCAGATGTTGATACTGTCATAATCTGAATTGGCGATGCAGGTCTGTCGGCAAAGGGTGCTCTCCCTCCCTCTGGGGACTTTTCCCTGGAGAATGTTGTTATAGTGACTGGAGACATAGAACGATCTGGGCCCATTGGACTTTCACTGCCTTTTCCTTTTTGTGGCATAACGTTTGGAGAGGGAATGATGGTTATTCGTGGCTTCTGATTTCCCAAAGTAGGAATGACAGTGGTACTTGAAAAAAATTCCTCTGCAGTTGGACTGGTTATCTCCAAAGTTGCTGTGCTGTTCTCATGGTCTGGTGTCACCCGAATATGAAGAGGTTGACCCTGTTTTGGTGAAAGGACAACCTCTCCAGGATGTGCTGGACTACTGTGGGTCCGGGCTCCTTTATCAGGAGTTGCCTGAGCCCCAGTTTCCCTCTTTTTCATCCACGGTATCCAAGATTTCCTCATAGCAAGCTCATTTGCTGCTGGAGGATATCTCTCGAGCACTGAAGAACGCTCCATGGGTTTTTTCAGACCTACCTGTCGCAGATTGCTCATGATATGATTCTCCTCCTGGAAGGATTTCCTTATAAACACTGCAGGACTTTCTTCTTCTGCTGCTTCATTGCTTACGGCATCTGTCTGCACACCGGTGGATGTCACAGGGACATCGACCATTCTTCGTCCATTTATGCTGGGCCTCAGAGCACGGCTGTAACGCTTAGAAAGCTCCAGCTCTCTTGTTAGGTTCAGAACTTCCTGTCCCATACTCTTGTTTTTGTTTTCTTCTTCCATAAACCTTTGCTGCAGAACTGAATAATCAACTTGGAGCTGAGAAAGCTGGTCTTCTTTGTTCATCAGCTCATGGATTTTTTCCTTAAGAGCTTGAACTTCTGCTTTCAAATCTCTGCTTTTGGCCTCTTCCAGACGAAACCTGTGCCTCAGTTCTGCCTCCTGGCTCACCACTTCACCTTTTTCTATTGCTTTGGTTTTGGCAATCTGGAGTTTCATTTCCTCCAACTGTTGAGAAAGAAAGTTAGCTTTATCCTGCTCAGTCCTAAATTTCTGCTCTAGCTGATCATATTCATCTTCTGTCTTCATCAAATCTCCTTCAACCACTTCCAATTGTTTGAGGCGTTTTTTCAGTCTTTCAATTTCAACAGTGAGTTCCTTAATCTTGTTGTCCTCATGACAACCATGCTCTGGTCCTTTCCTGGTTCGACCTCTTGTAATTTCTCTTTCTACTTCCTCTACACCATCAATTCTTTTCTTTAACAAGTCAACTCTACAGCTTAGTTGAGAGGATTTTTCTTCTTCACTTCTCAGTTTGCCAATTAACTCATCTCTTTCCTTTGTCAAACTAGACACTTTTTCCTCCATTTCAGATTTCAGTTTCAAAAATTTCTTACTTTCTTCTATCAATTTCTCTGTTACATCCATAACTTTCCCTTGTTCAACTTTAAAATTCTTGTTTAGACCCTCAACCTTTTTTTCCTCTTGTTTTATTTTTTCCATCATATTTTTTCGTTCATCAACCAACATTACAGTAAACGACTTCAGCTTTGTAAGGTCATCTTTTAAGCTTATTTCAGCCTTTTCCAACTTGCTTTCTGATGTCTCAAGGTCCTTCACTCGAGTCTTTACCACTTCCAACTCATTTATCAAATCTTTAGTCAAATTCTTTTCTTTCTCCAAGTTTAAGTGTAGCTGAGTGCATTCAGACTTACTTTTACTGAAAGCCTCTTCCAGCTTCTCTAGTTCTGACATTCTTTTCTGCAGTTTTTCCACTTCAAGTTTCAACTCTTTGCTATGGTGCTCCTCCTCTTGCAGTTTATTTTTCAGCTCTTTGCACTGGGATTCGGTTTTTGTGATCTCTTCATCTTTGCCCTCCATTTCAAGCACACGCTTGCGGAGGTTTTCCACTTCTGCCATTAAGCTAGAGTTCCCACATTCCCCTTTTGCTATTTTATCTCTTAGCTCTTGAAGTTCCTCCTCAGCTTTTTGAAGATTTTTGTTAGTTTCTTCCAGCTCCTCTATTCTGCGAGTCAACCCCACTAGCTTAAGCCTTAGCTGTCTATTATGTGACTCTTGATTACCCAGTTTAGCAGTCATCTCCTCATGTTCTTGAGAAAATGATGAAGTTTTGTGTTCAAGTTCTGCCTCTAACTTCATCAGTTTTTGTCCATCTTCTTTAGTTTTTGCACTAATAATTTTAAGCTTTTCTTCTTCTTCTTTTAGTTTTTGGGTTAAGTCCTGTATTTTCTGGCTTTGTTGACCAAGTTGTTCAATATGCATTTGTCTTTCATCCACCAGCATGAGTGCAAATGATTTGAGCTTGACTAGTTCTTCTCTTAGTTTATTGATTCTCTTGGTATGTTCCTTCTCCTTCCGGGCTTGATAGACCTTCTCCTGCTCAAGAAGTTTCTTCAACCTGAAACAAGTTAGACTTGTGTTAAACTAATATATATGTGTGTGTGAGTATATTTCCCCAAATTTTTGGAAAATATTTCCAAAAATCACCTTTGTTTTAGCTTCTTTTTTAATTTCAAGTAGTCTTGCAAGAAATCACAGAATAACTACCTACTGCAGTTACATTCCCAAACCCAATATTTTAAATTACAAAAGTTAAATGAAAAATGTATAAAATCATCTAGAAACCTGAAACACAGTGAAATTTTATACATATATAGATAAAAAATACATCTGGTTTTAATTTCTTTCTATTTATTTCTCTGTTAGAATGATGTTGGTAAAAGTACATAGTATTCCAACAGGACAGGTATTATCTACTCACCAATCCATTTATATCAAACTTGTTTTACAAGGTGGATTCCTCCTTATGTCTTGCATATAGAAAAATGTGTAAAGTAAGATAAAAAGTGAAAACTAATTGCCATATGCAGCCACACATAAACGGACCAATCCTGGTTTATAAATAAACCAGCAGGACAGAAGATTACATTAGCACACAACTGATAACTATCTGGGCATCACAGGCATACAAAATTAGCAGAAAGATAAATTTGCCAGCACATTGACTGTTATGTTAAAAAGTTTCTTCTTCCAAACACATTTCCATTTAGTAGATTTTGTGAACCACAAGGATCAGACTAATCAAACCTTTGGCTACAGCTAACCTCATCTAGAAAATGCTCTTCTCTATATGGTCTGTAAAGGTGTATTTTCAGACACTATAAAAGCTCACAATACACAAATTAGATGTATCCTCAGAAGGATAATAGAGACCTACATTTTCCAGCCTTACCCATGCAACATGGAGATATTATTAGTAATGTATTTTATACCTGTGATTTATATTCAGGATATGCTGACATCAGTAGAGGAAGTTCTTGAACATGTTAAGGGTTGGACTTGATGATCTCGGAGGTCTTGTCCAACCCAGTTGATTCTATGATTCTGTGTTGTAAGCACAGATTTCTGAGGATGGTGATCCTCAATTGACAAAGAGGTACAGATAACACAGGGATGTATGCCCTACCAATCCAAGAGCTTTATTGTAAAAGCAGCACTCCAACTTAGAAAGACAGAGGTACACACGCTGAATTTACTGGGAAATGGTGTTTTCCAAACCACTGTCATAGTACCTACAACTCCCATATACCCTATCGAGACATAATTCAAATCCACTTGCTTTGTTTACCCTGTTGTCTGAAGCTTTTCAGCTTCTTTTTTATAAATGAGACACACATCGAAGTGATAATAGTAGAGCAATTTATGCCTGTTAACTGAGTTGCAATAACTGGAACATCCATATCTTAGCAAAGATAGACTTTGATCAGTATTTTTATCTTAAATGCCAGACTGTAGATGATAGCGGGTGAAGCACAGATAAAACATTCCTCTCTGCTACCCCAGCAATGAAGCAGTGCAAAGGACTCTGGGGCACAATGTCACACACACAGGATGTCTCCCAAAGCCCTCACCTGAACTCTAAACTCATAACAGCCATACTAACTCGGTACTCCAGCAACTGTTAATGTTTCACTCCTTGCTCCTTGGGGACCAGAACAAAGAGGAACTGGAAAGAAAAGCTATAGGAAAAGAGAAGGAAGTCAGAAAGCAGAACACAGGATGCAGTAGGTAGGGAAGGAGAAGGCTAAAGAATACATTTGAAAACAAGAGTCGGATAGAATGTGGGAGTTAGAGAATAGTAGGAACCAGGGGAAGAGAGAAAAACAAACAAACCTTACAGCCAACCTTGCTGGGTCACAGATTACTCTCAAAAAAAAAAATTCTCTTTAGCTTTGGCATCTCTTTGGAAAGGACTGAAAAGGCATGCTGGTGGATGGGTCAAGTTAAAATATCAAAAGGTAAAAAAAGACCCACTGTCACTCACAAAGCATGCACTTTTCACACTGAAGAAGGAACTTTATTGGCATGCAATATATTCCCTGGCTGATCTATCACACTGCTTCACGTAAATGTTTCTGCCAAGAACTCTTCCTCCTCTCCCCCAGGCTATATTTTTAAAGAAATAGTATGTACCCTTCGACAAAATATTTGCCAAGACAGAACAATGTACCCTAACCTAGTGGTGCTCTAAATGACCCATCTCCCAAAGTAATGAAAATAATAGAAAGTTTCCAGCCTCCCTTGTCCCACACTCAAAAACCTATCTAGAGATGCTTAGAAAACCGCCTATGATTTTTAATTCCTAGGCATGCACGTGTGATTTTCACCCAGCAGTTGCTCCAGGTGGTATACACCAGCCAGGCTGCTAAGCAGAGTGCAAAATAATTCACTGGCAACACATGGCCCCATGTGATTACCTGAGAGTCTACTGAGGAATAATGCCAAGAAAGCCAACAAATATCTGTTAAACTAAGACAAAAAAAAAAATGCCAGTCATGAGACTGAGTAACAGGAGAAGAAAGCATGTTAGCCCTGTCACTGCCTTGCTGGAGAGCTAACTGGCCTGGCCCCTCTGGGAAAACAAAGCACTGTAACTGTGCCAATGCATGGAGGTGAATTTGCTACCATATCTCTGCTGAGCAAGGTAGGAAGCAACATGCAGCATTTTATCCTGCCTCAGCTTTAACATGGTGAAACTACACTATCTTAGATTTGACAAGTGAACTTTCAGAGAAGACACTTGACAATACTTCTGTTTTCCATGTCTAGGGAAACGGTTTCTAAAATCTGTTTCTGGGAGGGAAGAATGGGAAAGCAGTGTACAAATCTGTGTGCTAATTACCAAAGTAATTAACAAACTCTACGCCTTTTTGGTGCAACTTCTAAACACCAAAATAAAGCTGAGTTTAAGCTTGCTCTCGCTTTCTGCTTTTCCATTTTTGTACAACTTTCATACCTCAGTGGTTAAACTGGAATTTCAGCTGACTGCAAGGTGAGGTTGTTCCTTCTTGACCCTCACAACAGATTTACTACCAAGCTTCTCATCTGACTGCTGCTGCTGCTGTTTGCTAAGTAATGCAGAACCGCATGGGCTCCAATGCAACACTAAAAGCCTCTCAGACTCCCTGCATGTGCGTCTTCAATGTGTTATCCAGAGCAACTACACTCTGGATTGTCAAAAGGTTGAAAACACCTGCCTTCAGGGTCAAAATCAAAACAAAACAAAACCTTTTTAATAATGAAACATGGGGCTACATACAGTGAAAACACTGACAAGCCAAACATTTGGTACCCCCAGCCCAGTCCCTGTATTTGCTGTCTTGGTTTGTGGTTGTTTCTGGAGATGGGAAGAAATGTTTGGATACAAACAGGGGTTTAACATCTAGACCCCAACATGTAGATATGCTCCAGTTCCCTGTGGAGAGAGTGATCACATTGCCTGCTCCTCTATGGACAGCACTGCTAAGTCTGTGTGTTTCTCAATGGGTTACCACAAGTATCACGTCAAAGCATGCAGCCCAGGTCATTCCCCAAATACATGATCTTTTGTTGCCATGAGAGTCCTGGTGGTCTCTCCCTCTCCTTACTATCTGTCCTCCCCCCAGAATCTGAAGAACAGGTACCCTACAGGTGTCCAATACTCAAGATGATCACATTACCCCTTGCAGTGCACTGGATAAATAAAGCAGCGAACCCTTAGGTATGACTGTGTGCAAACTGTTAACTGCCTCAGCTAAAAACAAACACTCCAGGACAATGCTGGTCCCTGATTTTGAACCATAAAGAAAGATGCTTGGCTGGCATGGCACAGGATGCTGGACTACAGAAGCTACCGACGCAATCTCATGCGGTCCATGCTGCATAGGGAGATGCATCTCCTGCATCCCTCCACAGCCTTAGCTGTTCAAGACAAGGGTAGCAGGAGGGAGGTCTGTGGGCAGCCATGCTGAGGAAGTAGGAGACTGAGGACTTTCAACAATGAATCTCAGCTTGCAGAGAAAGCAGACACCAGGGTGGAGGAAGACCAACTATGGAATAAGTTTTAACATCTTTCATGAATGGTGTGTTGGAAGCAGTCAGCAAGGAGGAAGGCAGAGTGGATGGTCAGTAAGCAGGCCCTCCCTCTCCTCCTTCCTTTAGGTTTCATTGCACAAGGTCTTTCTGCTTCCCGTTTCCTCCTACAAGCTACAAATTGATCAACAGAGGCACGATGGGATGCTGACAGCTACAACCCTACTCCTCCAGAGATGTGCCTTCATTTCTTTTACTATAGTTATATTCCTGTGCTCCATCCTACCAGTTCTGCCTTGCTCAGGCTGGGGCTCATCACTCCTTCAAGTTTGGATGGTAAACCTGGTCAACACTATACCTTTTTTCCTGCCACACCCTCAGCTGCCAGAAAGTCTAGTTATCCTGTCTATGTATTTGTATGAGACACTCCTGGGTTACAGCATAGAGGCAGTTTGTAAAACAGCACATTAGGTATGTTGGGAAGTGGTGTCCAACCCAGGCAGGGCTTTGGTCTGCTGCAAGCGAGTCCCTGAGTCTGCCGTGAAGGACAGGAGGTATGGATGGCTGTATCTCCTCCTCCAAGTGAGAAATGCACAGTGACTGAAGGGCTTCTTGCTGGAGTGTTCTGGGTGGCCATAAGGGTAGTTTAACATTCTCTTCAAGACCAATCAGTTCATTGTATCAATAAAGCTACAGACTTCACTTATTGTTTTTTCTGTTTTAAGTCTACACGTCAAGTGTAATCACTGAGATGCACAGGAGAAACCCCACAGTACCATTTTTACAGTGTCTCTACTCAGACTAGAGCAAGACTTTATAATATTTTCATGTTTTTGAAAGACACTGCAATAGTTTCCCAACAGGAAAGCTCCAATGGGCACTACTGGATTTTAGACAGGATTTATTTTATTTGTAAATGGTAAAAGTAGTAGCGGTAGCGAGACCTTAGCTAAAATCAAGCATGTTCTTGTTCACATTTGCAAAAGAAATTACAAATAGTGGTCAGTAAACAATTTCTTCCTTTCTGAAGGATAATAGACTTCATTATTACATTTGAAATGTAATAAATAGAGCAAATTGGGAACTGTAAAACTCCTGCTTAGCAGTAATGATAGCTGATACGAGAAGCCATTCTCTGAAGTGGGAATATTTTAAGAAAATACAAAGAAGTTTCAGTTATCAGGGGAAAGATGCTCAGTGGTTTCCAAAAAAACACCACTCCCCTCAAAAAAACATTCACTTTAGAGTATTTAAAACAGAGTATGCCTCCCAAACGTTTACTGAAAATTATACCAGTGTGTGCACCTCTCTTTCCATTTGTACTTCCACCAAGGTGAGAAAACATCACAAATACTCATACAACCTTTACCATCTCTAGCATAGAAATGTGCACTTACCTACACACAGAAACCCTGGGAAGGCAGGGCAAGGCAGAAGATGTCCTGAAAGGACACGAGCTGCCTCTGTGGTTTGTGTACATGTGAACATTTTGGCACCACATTTCAGCTGTGTTGTCCTGGTTTAGCCTCTTGCTTTGCAAACAGACTAAGCCAAGCTTTCCAAGGTGTCCCCCAGCGTTTAATGAAGCACTTGCAGGAGGGGCCAATGAGGAGGGAAATCTAGAGCTATTTCCCCTGCTATCAAAACTGGCAGCAGAAGCAACAGCAGTTAGAAAAAAGAGGATGGGAAGGAGGGAAACAGGTAAAGTCTCTGCAGGACCTTTTAATTGAGTTCATAGACAGCCTGCAGATCCACAGAGCTCCTCATTGCTGCTCTAGCACAAAGCCATTTGTTGTACTGCTCCTATAGTACCTATTTTGCCTTTTACATTCCAAAAGGTTTGTGGTGATGGAATATAATCACTTCTAACCTATCCTTTCAAAAGACTGTAAGAGGAGATTAAGGAAAAGTACGTTAATGAGGACTTGGTCACTCTAAGGATGAGTTGACTGATGGCTCATGACGGCTGCTTCCTCCTGAGGTGCCAACAGCATTTCTATGCCACTCACACAGCAATCCCAAGGGAATTTTCACTGGGAAAGCAAATGCTTTCGCAAGCTCATCTTTCCACTTCAAACCTAGAGAGTTTGCTACTGTATCTGCAAAGTTAGAGAGACTGGACAACTTCCTAGTGGTAACTAGAAAGTTGCTGCCCATTAAGAGATGTCAGACAACGTAAACCAGCAAGAGGTGGTTTCACTTAATAAAGGAGTTCCCTTCCCTTCCCCCCCCCCCCCCTTCAGTGTACGACAGCTGATTTTGAAGATTGTTTCTACAGCCACTGGGAAATCCTCCACATGTCAGGACTATTTCTGAGTGCTTCCATGTTTGGGCCAGGCTGAAATATCCAAAGGCTGAAGTTTGCTAGTTCTGAGTACTTACAATTTCATCTAAAATCAAAGAGAGACAAAAGGTGCTCAGGCTCTCCAGGAAGCAAAACAATCCAGCCTGTCACTTAAATTGAGCAATTCAAAATTAGGTAACACTTTCAAATCCTCAGCTTCACTACTTCCCACATATCTATCTCGGCTGGGAGAAGAAATATGTAAATGAGATCAGATCCCATGGCAAGCAAAAGAATAAAGCACATCTGTATTACTTTCTCCTTTCTATCCATTAAACTTTAAAGGTAAGCAATGAGAAAAATATTTGAATGACCTTACTATAGAACCTGCCAAGCTGCTGTTGAGTTTTATCACAGAACAAACTTTTAAAAAAAATGTTATCAGTTCTAGTAAATCTAAAGACAATTTTCTGTGGCTACATATTATACAAACTCAAAGTGCAAAAAAGTGCATATTCTTCATTGCTGAATTAACTTTTGAGAAGTGATTGTATCAAACTATATCACAAGCAAATTAATATTCTAGCTACTTCTAAACTACGTGAGAGGTCCCAAAATATACTGAAAGTAAAGGAAGTCTTTTCTTCCTTAGGAGGACACATTGCTTACCACCTACAACAGTTGTTTTTCCTCCTTCTGTTTCTAATACTGATTTTGCAAAACTAAAATCCAGTTTGCTGAAATAGTTCATTTGTTTAGAAGTGTCTTACTCCAAGTGAACAGTGGCTAAAGGCAGTGTTTTTGAATAAGAACACTCATTAAATTCAGTGCCCCGCCACCTTTCCAGCACCTTGTTAATATCAAAAAAGCACCAAAGATCTTCAAGAACAAAACCCGACTGACACCCATTCGGACCACGAAACGGTATCCCAAGCGGACAGGCAGTTTTTCCAAGCTCCCCAGTCGAGGTACCCACACTAATTTCGGCGATCAGAGAAGGGGAAGGGGGATGCACAGAAAGCATGCAAACAGCATCTGGGAGCAAAGGCGCAGCAGCGCTCAGGTGAGAGATTAAAACTGCCAAACCTGTCTCCGGGCTGCGGTTCTCCTCCCCTGACCTCCGTGTGCGCTGCTCGGGAGAGGCAGCCCCGCGGCACAGCCCCACCAGGTGCACCTTCCAGAGCTCCAGCCCAACGCTACGGTCAGCTCGGGGCCGGCCAGGCTCCTCAGCACTGTCCTGGCCTGTCCAGCCAGGCTGGATCCGGAGCCGCGGCGGCGGGAGCGGAGCCGCCGAGCATCCCGGGCCCTCCGCTCCGCGCAGACCCCGCTCCAGCCTCCTTCCCTCCCTCCCTCCCGCGGGCGCCTACACTAATGCCCAGTGCGCTCAGTGAACCAGCGCAGTGCGCATGTACACAGCAATTAGCAGCGCTCAAATTAAAATTACGTTAAAAAAATCTGAATTTCTCTTACCTTATAACTAGATCATTTTTTTTTTAAAGCCACCAAAACAAGAATAAAAGAGGGAGATTCCAGGGCACGGCTTAGTCCCCACGCTGCTAGGTGCTGGCTGCGCCTTGCATTGTACTCCCCTCGGGGCAGGCGAGGGGTGGAGCCGGGAATGACCGGGGAAAGGGTCCGGCTGAGCCGGCGGCTCGCGTCTGCCAGCGCTTCCCTTTGGGACCGCTCTCCAGGAGTTTGTTATTGACAACCACTCCGGGCTGTTTATAGGTACAGTTTAGAAGTGAACGATTAAGAACTAATAATTTGATCGCAGAGAACCCTTGTGAATTGCTTTTGTTTAAATTGAACTGGGATGCACGAAGCGATGCTTCCCAGTCCCAGCTGCCGATTCATTCCTCTGGCTCAATTAAAGTTCTGTTGCTTTCCTGTTGTCTTCGCGCTGTTTGAAGTGGCAGTACTACTGCTGGTGCGCGCTGGCTGATCTTAACATGAGTTGCTAAAGGCATGAATACATGAAGAAAATCCCCTGTGGATTTAATATATGCACGTGTTTGTTTTTGAAAATCCATGCATAGTAGCAATGCTGAGTCTGAAAAGCATCGTTCTGCTCGTACTCTGTGTTAAACCAGCTCTTTTGTTCCTAAAACAACATAAAAGAATTTGGGGATTCATTCTATTTGCCTAATGATTCCCTAGATTGCTCACAGTCACCTTTTCAGTCTTTACAAGGGGAACTAGAAAACACTCTTCCCTTTCCCTTCTCCTTCTCTTTCCCCTCCTTCACCCTTGCTTTCCTCTTTTCCTTCCTGTTCACCTTCCACTTTTCTTAAGAAACTTTTAATAGCCGAAACACTGAAAGCATATCATGTCAAATATTATTATCCATTAAAAACGGACCAGTGTATGTTTACATTTTTGAGAAACTATCTAATTTCATGTTCTTTCATTATTTTTTCCTTAGGACCCTTACCTCATTCAGCACACAGGCTGAACAGAGCACATTTGAAAAGCAGGTGCTTAGTGATTGATTTTATGCTCTTTATTCAAGGCCCTGTTTACCACACCCTCTTCAGACTCTGCGGGGAACAGAATTATTAATTTCTGGGTGTGAAAGAGAAGCGCAAAGGGACTAAGGTTTTGGTTGGAACACCTGCTCCAGGGTACACAGGATGTGGGTTTCAGAGTGCTGCAGGGTGGGTGCTGCGTGTGTTCAGATCACAACCCCATTTGCCTCCACGCAGGAGTGGATGCTCCAGACTCCTGCACATCAGAGCCCAGATCCAGCAAGCTCCCCAAAATGAGAACCATTCTTAGAGTGAAAAGCATTCACAATCCATGTAAATTAGCTTCACA
This sequence comes from Pseudopipra pipra, assembly GCF_036250125.1. Lineage (NCBI taxonomy): Eukaryota > Metazoa > Chordata > Aves > Passeriformes > Pipridae > Pseudopipra > Pseudopipra pipra. The sequence goes on along the minus strand of NC_087551.1, from coordinate 84,768,704 downwards.
TGACTTAACTAGCACCATGTAGGAAATCTGTCACACAAACGCAACAGTAGAGTCACATTTTCCAGGGAAACATATACTAGCCTTAATCATTCACTCCCATTTTATAATCCTCTGCCTCATTTACTAAACACTTTCCAAAAGATGAAGTTGGGGGGCCTACAGGGAGATTGTTTCTTCCTGTGTGCAAAGTTGATGCATCTCGCTTTGTTTCTATTTTTCCAGTGTCAGAGGAAAGGTTTCTGTACAAAACATGTTTGATTTTGCAAACACAAATGATCACATGCATTGAGCAGACAAATGTTCTGCTTACTCTACTTACTCTGTCCTTTGCAATCCGAACAATTGTTTGGTAGAGCTAAATATTCTTTAAAAAGAGGAAATTGCATGCACAATGGCAAACACTGAAATAGATATTGACCATTGAAATTTTATGATGTGGCATTATATGGGCACCTCAGGAGATATCAGAAGAGTTTAGATCCTTTATATTGCTGGCATAAAAGTCTGCATTCTAAGTTAAAATAATGGATAGCAGTAGCAGGGTGTCAGGCTGGAGACAGTTTGATACTAGAAAGACATAGAGCACTTCGCAAGCAAGTTTCAAAACTATCTGCTGACAGATGAGTTTGTCTGTGATCAGCAGCTGAGAGCAAGGCTCTGTTCCACCAGCACTGCTGGCTCGGCAGGAGGCTATCTGGGCACACACACCATCCCAGCTGGCTCTGGGCTTTGAGCTCATTGCACAGCTTGTCCCAGTCCTGCTGCTCCCCCTGTTCAGTCTCAGGTTCTCCTCACCTCTGCACTCCATTTCTAACACCCACCTCTCCCAAATCAACAACCCTCCTAGGTGTCATAGGAGGCCCTTCTTTTGTCCATGTTGCCACACTTGGGCCAGGCTGGAACTGCAAGCAACACATCTTCCATCATTTGTGTTTTCATGGTCTCATCTCAGAGCAGAAAGTTGTTCTGGGACATCAAGAGGATCCTAATAATTATATTAGGAAAGCAGCCATGAGTTTATAGTAGTCAGCTTTGTACAGATGTGACATGAAGAAGGGAGGTTCAGGCTAAAAGGGATCACCTATCTCATGAAGTCCAACAACTCAGAATCCCAACAAACATGCAGTGGACTCTCACACTAGAGACCTCAAGGGATTGTCTCTACCTATCACAATTTTTGTAGCAAAAAACCAGCAGCCAGAACTATAATGTGCCACAAGAAGAAGACAAGGTGACCGGGGCATTGCCAGTGTCTGTACCTGGCAAGAGATGTGCTAAAGGGAATACTCAGAGGATGCTACAGAGCCCATCCCAGTCTAAGTCAAGATGGGTGCAAGCAGAGTCATCAGGAAATGCATGTCCTCCAGAGAGTACCACATCATAAAACCATGGAATGGTTGAGGTTGGAAAGGACCTTGGATATGTCTAGTCCAGCCTCTTGGAGGTCCAGTTAGAGCAGGTTGCATAAGGCCTGCTCTACTTCAGTCTTAGACACCTCCAAGCATGGAGACATCACAACCTCTCCGGGCAGCCTTTTTAGGGCCTGGGCAACCTCATCTTGAGAAAAATCTAAATCGGGCTGGGTCCCTAAGAAAAGGTGATGTATACCACATACAATGCCTCATGATAGTCACCAGTGGCACCTGTGACCACCAGTGATCCCCAGAGGGGACTTATGCCAGACTGCCAGCTCCCTCGGCCTACTCTGCAACTTAGAAATATAAGAAGAGGGAACGTGATCTAGAGTTGTCAAAGTGGCCTGGATGTGAGCCAGCAGACAACTGGCCACAAGACTTGTCAGACAAAGTGCAGTGTGGTAGTGGTGAGCCTACACACCTGCACTAGTTGAGATATGTCTGTACCACTATGAGACTTTACAATTACAGTATTCTCCATCCACATTTCAACTACGCCAGGTACCCACCACTATGCCAGTACCAGAGCTATAGGAGAGATCATGTAAGATGTCACAGCTAAGGTCAAACAGGCCTTTAACATTTACAGCTTTTCTTTTACTGCAGAGAAATCACATTATGTATCTATATAAATATATAAAGGTGCTCCATATGTTGTTATTTCTCAAGAGTACCTTCAACTTTAAGTCACATCAAAGGCTGGGAAAATCTAACTTGCTCATGAATCTTTTTGTTCATGCTTTCTTTGGGATGAAGTAGTCCAAGAAACACATTCCTGAGTAAAACAGCTCTTTGTGAGACGAGGTAAAAAAACAAACAAGAAATAAAAGCATTGGAGGGAATGGGGAAGGAATAGATAGGAATCCTAAATTCCAACTCACCTCCGAAAGCCAGAAATTACTCTGTGCACCTGGTGCAGTTGTCTGCTATAGGGGAGAGTAACTGGGAAGCAAAAGATGGAATTGGTTTAACAATTTAATGATGTGCTAATAGACTACACATTTCTTTGATAAGTTGCTCTCTTTAAAAATTCCCTAAGCTTTTCACAGCAATAGATTCCTCTTGTGGATCTTAGAGACTTGTAACAAATGGTTGCCTGATTATAAAATCATCTGTAAATACGGCTTTGTAACATTTCCAGCAGACTTCCTTGCTCTCTGTTGGCTCTTCATCTTCAGTGCAGAAACACATGTAACATTTATAGTGAAGGCAGAGGTCTTGCAACTCTCTCCAAGTTCTCTAATATGTTACAAAAAGCCCAAATATTTCTGTTTGTGCAAAGCAAAGCTTTTCCTAAAATTGTGTTCACTTACATACATGAAAAGGTACTCTGTGTTCTTATCAAAGGGTTTTTTTGTTCATAAAACCTTCAAAGCAGTGAAAAATCTTCCATCATTATTTTGTTTTTGTTTTCTTGCCTTCTTTTGGTAAGGCAAACTCATTTGGTAAGTCAGACCTGATCTCCGCTTTCTACTTAGCCAGTTGCCTACTCTGAGTTTAACAGACACAAATTGATTCAGTGGCATCTTGTTAGAACATGAAAATTTTGAATACTGAGGGAGAGAAGAGGCTGATTTTAATTTGCTGCTGAAGATATAGTGAACAAGGTGATCCATTGGGCCTTTTGGAGAGAAACAAATAATGAAGATAAATGCAGTAAATACTTGAAACATGACTTTGTAGGAAAAGCCTGAGAAAAAGATTTCGAGCTGGACTCTGTGCTGTTATATCTCAGGCAATACATTTTATATGGCATACGTAATGCACATTAAAAGACTTCATTTGGTGAGTTGCACTGACAACTGGCTTTGTTCACCTTTGTGCTTATTTAAAACAGGTTGTTCCATGCAGCTGTTAAAGAAACTGTGCATACACACACACACACATACACACATTTGCACAGAGGCTTTTTTATTACTTCTCAGATCTTTCTAAATAAGTCATGCTGCCTAAGTTTTAAATTATTTTTCTCTTTGCAGCATGAAAATTGCCCTATGTTAGAATCTGCTGCCTTTTATGGAAGCAGGATTTAAAACTTTAACAAAACCATTTCTGACTTTTTTTTTTCTGTTGCACACCCCCACCCCCTTCCTTTTGGTTTTCTGCTTTCTTAACACTTGTGTATATCTTTCTGATAGCTGGGAAAGCTCAGCATCTCCCATACTGGTGCAAATCCCTTAAGTAAGAGTGATTACAGCTGAAGCAGGACCCGTCAAGGTTACTGTTTTGTAGTATGATTTGATCACTATTTTGTTAATAAGCACCAATAGTCTCATAGAAGCCTGCTGTGACCCTTTGACCAAAGCATCTCTGGAGCCAGGGGAAGTGCACATGATTCCTTGCTGCACTCTGTGGACCTACCATTGTTAGTGCTGGCTGCTTCATCTACCTGTGCTCCATCAGAGCACCCTGCTAATGCTGTCTTTACCTGCTCTGGGCTCCACCCTTGTTTTTCTGAATTACTCACGTTTGATGTGCTAGGTGTTCTTGTGGAAAAAATAGGTGGAGGACTGAGCTCAAGGCCTTGAAAGCAGGGAGAGCCATGCCTGTTCTCAGTTTATGCAGAGAGAATTAGTCTTTTGGGAATGTCTTGGCCTCTTTTGCTCAAGGTGGGTCTGGGACACGAAATTAAGCCTGACTGATTTTCACCTTTGTGTTGCTTTTGTTCTGTTGGCCTAAACCTGTCTCCCTGCTACTCCTCATCCTGAGGGACCTTTTAGGTCCCTCAGTTCAGTTCTTGCCCTGTTGCTCTAACTCCTGCTGACCTTTTCTGGACTTGCTTTTCTTTTGTGCTTCTTCTCACTGACCCCTCCTCAAAGCAAGGTAATACAGCGACTGATTGGGGTCAAAAGGCACCTGAGTCCTACACCTTAAACTAAAGGTTGCCCACTTCACTTCTTCCTATTTGACACATCACTGAAATAACATATTTGATAGAGTGAATAAAAAACTGGGCAGGAAAAACGAGAGAAAACAGGCTCCAAAGAATTGCTGCTTCATTTTAGCATCAAACAACACAAGTGACGGTGTCTAGAGTCACCATGAGAGAGTTTCAAACATGGGAAAGTGTACCAAAAAAGAGTGAAGAGGTTTAAAATCTGGATTTAGGAAATAGCATCATTCATATCGTTGCACACATTGGGATAGTCAAGCATGAAAAAGCTCACACAGCTGTACAACAGCGATGGAACTTGAGAGCAAGACTGCTCAGGTGTAGTCAATATAAAAACTCATCTCTGTCAATGCAGGGTCTCAGACACTTCTAGAAATACGAGGCATGTGTGCACTTGTTTATATCATACTTGGCCACCTCAGTCACAACTTGACATAAGAATAAAACAATCACACCTACAAAAGCAGACAAAAATAAATAATCTCATGAAGATTCCTTCGTGATTTTTAAACATGGCTTCCTGTGAGTGCCATATTCAGTGACTTAGCAATAATGAATCCTCAGTAAATTTTTCAAATGCTGTGGAAGAGCACTCAGTGGCTGCATTTATGAACTAAAGAGGGACTGATAGATTTTAACAACATCAGCACTGAGTAATCCCTGTTTGTCACACCACATGCTAATATGTCATATCTCAAATCTCAATCTGAAAGGCTATGAAGGTATTTTCATCAATTTTTAAGACACGGCCCTGAACACAAAAGAGGGCACACCTGCCTACCACATCCATCTCACAACCCCACCTTTGCTAGTGCTTTTTGCCCATGTATTCTGGAGGTGCAACATAAATGAGCACCTCTCCCCCGATCAGAAAAAGGAACAAAAAAACCAAATCCGTCACAACTGTGAAAAAAACCACCAAATTCAAGCCCCCTACACCTACACAGAGCTTTTTGACTACCAGATAGCTACTTACAACAGCTCATGCAATTCTTAGGTTTGCTGATTGTATTAGATTTGTGTCTATTGAGAGGCATTATAGAATAGTCTGTCCCCGCTGCACCCCTCCCCAGCCCTCACACGGGGGCTAGACTTGCTCAAGATTTGAGCCTGCTATTTTAACCTTCTAGTTGCTTAGAGCAGGATCCAAAAAAGACTCCCATAGGTATCTGGAGTGCAATCAATGAAGACTTTTAAAAGGAAAGGATAAAACAAACAAAACAACCCAAACTAAACCCAAAACCAACAAATGCACATATAAATTTGAATCTTCACAGGCACCTGATTTTTGAGCAGATCTGTATTTGACTTGCCCAAATGTGCTGTTGCACATCCTTGGTAGTCCCATCATCTTGTCTGAGCTGAACATAATTTTTCACCTGAGGTTATTTGGGCCTTATGACATACTTGTCTTTTGTTCTGAGGACCAGAGGTATGGGCTGACCACAGCCATCACACAAGGATGGGAGTCATAGGTGTTTCCATTCGAGGAAACACTTACAAGCAACACGACTCTTGCACCAGCATCCCTTTGTTACTTGCTCCAGGAGTGGCATATCTAGTTTTATTTCTCTCCTCAGCCTGAAATAATTCTAGCTTGCACTACCCCTTTCCAAGATGATGTCCTGACCTGTTGAGTGTTTGAGTGGTGAAAAAAAGGACAGGGAAAACTCAGGTTGCAAGATGGAGAGCAAACAAGGAGAAACCAGCCCAGTTTCATACAGTGAGTGTGAATTAGAAGGTGCTGTGCTTGCCTTTGCCTTAAAATGTCTTTCTACCACATCTGTGTTGCTCTCAGAATAACTGCAGAGCTTGACTTCCACTGAGCATACAAATCACTATTATTTTTAAAAATCTTATGATGACATAAGTGCAAATGATGTCTCAAGCACAAAGAGGCAAAAGTTTACAACCTCGCTGGTAGTATCAATAAGCAATACTGACTAAAAATAATTCAAAATACAAGGGCATAATTAATCTGTAGAAATTATGAAAAAAGAGTTGTTATTGTTAATATTATTATTATTACTACTACAACTGCTATTATTATTACTATCATGAATCAAAATGCGTATAGAAGTTATATAAAAATATAATCTTATAGGAAATATGTATAAGTTAATTTTCTGGAGAGAAAACTCTCATGCAGAAGCTATAAATCCACTCAAGAAACTACTGTATGTAATACCTTTATATATGCATGTATAAACTTCTACAGGTATATGCATACACACATTTCAGAATTCCTACTCTGATTCTCATTAATCCCATTAATCAAGAAGAGCTCTACTGACTTCAGAGGAATTGCAACAATGCCAGCTTTGTGCTCACAAAATCCAGCATCGGGATGGCATGTTTACAGATTAATTATTTCCTAAGACCTGAAGAAGCTGGATGTAGAGAGCTTGGTGTGCTAATGATGCACACAAGGCAATGGTGCTTGCCACCGAAAGCAAGTTGGACCAACAGCACTTGGTCTATCAGGCCAGTCAAACCAGGACAGACTCTTCTCTATTGTAGATTAGCCATGCCCACATCACATGAGCTGTGTAACAACTGCAAGAGGCAATACCCCGTTCTCCACACCACCCGCCTGCCTTCCACCAGTACATACACTGTTCTTCCCCTGCTGTTTTTGGAAACCAGGGTTGTATCCCGGGCAGTAATTTTCAAAATGAAAAAATGTTGAAAGCAATGCATCATTTTAAAACAAGTTAAGTCATCTAGGAAAAGACTGACATTTCAATGATGAAAGAGAATACATCTATCCCTTTCCAGTTCCTCTGAAAATAAACATTTTAAATGGAACTGTACAGGAACTTTCATTCTGTGATATATATACTTGTCACCAAGAGATACTTTTTCAGCTATGACATAATTGCTATCATCAGAAAAGCATTGCTGTCATTCTGCTATAATTTAGCCTCATTTTCTGCTCATTTCTTTATCTTTTCTCATTAGGGCATTACATACTCAGCTATGTTACTATTAATCATTCCCTAACATAAGCAGCTGAATAACAGAGCTGTGTGAGTAATTGATTTTTCAGTTTCAGAGCTGAATCAAAAATTCAATAAGTATCAAGAAAAAAAAAAGTCTTTATTTTTCTCTCTCATTCAAGTGAAAAAGGTGTTTCATGTGGATTTCAGTGAAACATGTTTTTCTCAAATCAGTAATTTCATTTCCATCTTTGTCATTTTAAGAAAAGCTACAGATAGAGATACATCTTGGCACAATTCACCAAACCAACAAGTGAAAAATCCTTGCTTTTTCAGAAGATGACCAGTGAATTCCTGGGGTAATTTGAATACCTAGACACTGACCTACAAGAAGATTTTCACCTCTTTGGTGAAAAGAACTCAAAATTATATGACTTGCAAAAGTAGAACAATTTTGCCCAGGAAGAATGGGAACAGATGCTCCAAAGGACCAGTGATGTGACCAGGAGGGCCTCCTCACAGAGGTGGATTCAGGTCCCAACAGGTTGACTGAAGGATTGAAGGTCTCCCATGGTGCAGGTGAATCATAATCACAAGGTCATTTGATATGGTTCTTTGACTGGCTGGTCTTGTGAATTAAGCCACCAGATTTTTTTGTTGACAGTTATAATAATCTTACACCCTAAATGGCATGTTTTAATGAGTTTTTAAAAAGTTAGTTGAAACACTAACTATGGCAACACAATATGATAATCAGGCACCTACTCAGGTACTTTACAAATATGTGGTGAATTATACATTTTGCATTTCTCTCCCCTCAGATTTGCACAGGCCTTGGCAAATTTCAAAAAACCACTTTGTTTGGATATGTGCACCCCCTGGATTTTTTATTTCTGTCTTATGATTTTACCACATATAAGCCCTCGAAAAAAATGAAAACTGAAATGATGCAAATATAAAAAAAATTATTCTCCATTGCTGCTGGAGATACTGTGGGAATGAGAAGGGAATGCACAACTTAGCACCCTCTTGGGGAAAGAAGATGGAAAAAGCATTACATCTGTTTAGGGTTAGGAAAGCTTCTATATAACCTCACTGAGTCATAATAACCCCCCTAGTCAGATGACATCTTGAGGTTGTTCACACAATTTAGTGGAAATTATTGGATCATATAGAACAGGTCTTGAATATTAGTAGGGCATTGATGTAAGTAGTAGGTCATGTACTTCACTAATTACTCTGTGCATCTCTGCACAGGTAAACTTTCATTTAAACAATAAAGCAAATATCCAACGTGTCCAAACTTGAGTGCCTATTATCATATATTTATACTTGTAAATAATTGGCATCTATCTAAATTTTTTAGAAATTCACTGAAACCTGGCACTTCAACTGAAACCTGTTTCTAATCTTTCTGAATGAGGAAGCAATTTTCCCTACATGACCCTGATTCAATTCTTGTTTTCTTTGCCTAAAAAAATGACAACTTAAAACGATGGCCTCTGTAGAGCTGTGAACTGATATATAATAACTCTGAAACATGCCAAAGACCCTTTAAATGTTAAAATTGTTACCTATTGCACCCTGGACAGAGTTTGAGTTCATGAGCAGATTTTGAATGAAGTCATTTTTTCCCCCGTCTGACCCTGGGAGCATTTGAATTGATGATTTTAGCAAGCAAGGTTTCAGGAATAATGAACTACATATAGTTTTGTATAGTAATTCTCTCTCAAGGGCTGTGAAGCTGATGCCTACTTAGAAAAAATTTTGGAAGAATAGCTGAAACAACACATGATACCATTTTATATAATCCCAGAAGTGACTGAAAGACCGGGCAGTTTTGAGGACTATCCAAGTGTAAAGAGATGGATTTGGATTAGTCCCAGTTCACATTGTGTAACACTTGCAATACTTTCATATTGTTTCTCCACAGTCAGATGTGGCTGTTTATTCTCTCATTTTTAAATTACCTTTGGAGCCATTTTGTTGGAACTTGGGACCAGATTCATTAGTTAAAACATGAACTTTGAACTGTCGCTGCCTTACAGTCAGATAGGGCTGTAAAACAGGACCTACAAAATGGATGACCTTCAGATTTACTTAACTGTGCAGAAATTGTATTTGTCATTGCCAGGTTTTTAAAATTATTTATTTTAATAGACTACCACAGAATTTGTGATCTGTGATCCTGTGAATATATTACATTTACAGAAAATAGCCAGCATTTCCAAACCATACAGAGAGCATGTCAGCCTAAAAGAAAAGAATAAAAGCTGTACTACTGTCGTTGTATTCCAAATTATAAGATTAAAAGTTCAGAGATGCACTTACTGAAAAGTAGACAGAGAGTGTCTCAGTACTCTACTACAGCCAGTAATGTGCAGTCAGATGAGTAACTACTGTAAGCAATGGGGAATTCCCACAGTCCCATTGGGCTGGCTTTTCCTCTTTTTGGGTCACAATTTGGACACTAGGACACAGAAACAATCACCATATGAGAAAAAAGCCTGAGTACCAGTACGGCTAAGAACTCTTGGGGAAAAAAAGATTGCAAATCTATTTCTGTAAAGTAATTTAATTTCCAGGCTTTAAAGGAATTGCCAACAGATTACACAGTTATGGGCCAAGTGTAAGTATGGGATCTGACACCTCACCCCATACAATATCTCTGTATGGGGCTATTCTTACCACAAAATTTGGTCTTATAGTGGTAAATCACAGAGATGTATTAGTCTGAACACTTTATATTTTTGGCTTGATTGTTCTCTAAACGAGTAATTGACTGATGGATATTCTGCCCTGCTGTCTTTCTGCCAGCTTCTTTATTTTACAGGCTTCATAAAAATAATGAGAAAACACACACAAAATCTCCAAGCCGTATTACACTCCAGCCTTTGCAGTTGCTTAGGTCCATGAAATAGAGGGAAACAAAAAGGCAAGCACTTCCCAATGAAAGACTTGGTGCTGCCGTCTTGTGGGAAAAGGAAGAAGGGGAAGTTCGTTAATAAAAGCAGAAAGACATAAAAGGAAAAAAAGTGTTTTAAAAACTTGTTAACATCAACACTCTCATTTTTATTTCAAGACGGCTATATGCTTTATTGCTCACAGATCAGTTTCCTTTGCAGGTGATCCAGGCCTAGAATTACATCAGCAGCAGAGCAGCCAAGAGCATCTTTGTGCCAGGATGACCGAAGCCAAGAGGAATGTATTATCACAGACCTCCGAGGGACTTGCCAGTGCATTCCTTGCTGGGGGTGCTGCGATGGGGGAGGCAAAGAGGAGACAATTTTACTGAAGACTGACAGGAAACTTTTTGGAGGAAAGATCTGGGGTCACAGTCTTGCTGTCTCCTCTAAGCAGATCTAATTATGGCCATGTACTTCAAAAAGAAGGTTTAACTAAAACCAGATTTAGCAGGGCAATGCTTAGGAACTACAGACTGAATCCTCAGCCTTGCCTTGAGGAAAACATGAAATGCTTCAGTGCACTGGGAACACTGTCGCTGTGGTTGTAAAGAATAATTTGAAGCAGCATGGAAAGCAAGAACCAATTTAAAATCCTCATCACTTCAATTAAATCTTACAATGAAACATGGCTAAGCATAATATCAATGCTTTAGGACAGACAACACTTAGACACTGGGTGTATATTTACTGACACCTTGCGTGGTGGGGTGACAGAGTCTCAGCAGTCTCACGGGTCGTGGTGGAAATGATCAAACTACTCACCAAGCAGATCCCCCATAACAGAGCTTCAACAAAGCCTTTTTGCCATATCACACCCTCTATTCTGCAACCCACTTCCCATGCTTATAAAAGAAACTCCCTACTCCCCTTTTGCCCCGTTTTTGAAGTCTTTCAGGCTATTTCTTCAATCAGTCCTGGATGGCAGTGGTTGTCACAGCAAGCCTGTTTCTGAACCGTTAAAATCAATGGGAGCTTTCCAGTGCTTTTAATAGCAGCAAAATGTGCTGTCAACAAACGGGATTAAAAGAAGGGTACAAGACAAATTGTTCAGAGATTAGCACCTCTAAAAATGTCAGCATTTTAAAGCTCATCTCCTAGGTCAATCGAGACGTTAAAGTGTTAAGGTTACACAGAACTCTACCCTTTTCCACCAGAACAAAAAGCCCTGTTGATCAAATGAAAAAGTTTATAATTGATCCTAAAGATTCCCCCCACCCATCCCAGTTTCCTAAAGGGGAAGGCAAGAGGGCTGGGACTAGGCAGAACAGAGAACAATCAAGTACCATTTCATGCTAATCCTGCTTTACACATGAATTTTTGGGGAAGTACCAATAGCTGGTTTAGCTGCAGCCAGCTCAGCCCAAACTCAGACCACCCGCTCTCTGCACTAGGAAGACTAATTTTTTCCCTGAGGCTGCTGCTGCTGCTGCTCTTCTGCTCTCCAGGTGTCCACTGCAAGCCACATTGTAGTGCAGTTCTGACCAGACCCCTCATTCTCCATCTGTCAGACCAGAGACTCCTTACCCCACCATCTGCCACCCAAGGTCTCTGAGAGGGCCCAGGGGCCTCCACCTCTTCTCTGTATTTTTCAGCCTCCTCAGGAGGCTCCAGGAAGATGTCTGCTTTTGCATTCCTGGGGAGAGGAGATGACCAAGGACAACTGGATGTTACAGAAACAGCAGCTGAGGTGGGCAAGCACTGAAAAGGGAAATTTAGTCGCATAGAAAAATAGAAAATACTGTCTGTAACTTTCAAACATCATTAGATATTATTATAGCATACTATAGGGAAATTTGCAAAACACTTCAGCCACCATGTCTGCAGAAGTACCTTCCACTAAAAGTACCAGATTTCTTTCATCTCTATCTGGCAAAGGGTTGTCACTACTCTTTTCCTGTAACATGCCAACTTTTTCCACAATCTTTCTTCAGGTCAGTTGCACTTGGTTTTGCAGAGCCAATACCAACAGCGAGGCCCTCCAGCTTTCTCCCTTTACCCTTCCAGCTGTCTACATTTTGAATATCCCAATGTACAATGTCCACTTTCTTATACTTTTCATGCATAATTATTCTTGACAAATCATGTGTTCCTGTTACTTCCTTCCTGTGTGAGGCTGACGTAACAATTAGTCCCTTCGTAGGAATGGTTTGCTTTCATATCGTGTTGTTGTAGGTGGATTAGAGATAATGTATGAAAGTGTATGTAAAAAAATATTCCAAAGTAAATACATTAAGAGTGTGCTAGACATACATTAGAACTGAGGCATATTTCTGCTCTTAGAAAATTCCCCTTTTTCCTTTGTTCAAACTTTCACAAGACAGCAAAAGCAGATGTGGCCTGCAAAAGTTGATGAGGACAATGGTTAGGAAAGGTTGATAAAATACTGTGAGGAAAGAAATCACTGAAATTACTTAGATCCAGGACAGGAATTATTACTGCTCTCATTGTAGCAGACTGCTGTGAGATGGCCATCCCACAGCACTGTTCTTCTTCTGGCTCACCCTGTCTCATTAACATTATAACTGTGAGTGCAGCAGAGTGGCTGACGGGCAAAGTTCACCTCTGTGTCCCTTTTCGTTTTCATGGAGACTACAAGTCTGTTCAGTTCTTAATAAAATAACCCTCAAAGCACCACAGTAAAGTGAATTATATACATAGTGGTACTTATAAAACTAGAATGCCTGTGCAGGACCTTGAAAAATGCCTTTGAGCAGGTCAGTTCTCTGTCCCAATATGCAGATTAGGTGAGTATGAGTTTTTTGTATGTTTTATCCTACTGCACTTAATCTTTACACTTCAAACTCTTTCTTTTTGACAAAATCTATTGTCACTTTGGGGCTTTCTTAAGAAGTCACCCCATTGCTCTTTCTTTCTTTGTGAATATAGCCCTCAAATAATACTACTTCTAATTTTTAATACTTACAAAGATGTGGGTGCAGCCTCAATTTCATGTGCACTCAGCAAGCAAAGGTGAGGAGTTGGGATCTTTTAAGACTATATGCTAATAAGTGGTTTACAGCCCATCCTGATTTTGCTAATCTGCTCTGTGAGTGATCTGGGAGGAGGACTCCCAGAAGAGGGAGGGAGGTGCATCTTGGTTTTCTGTGTTTAGCTAAATGCCATATCCTCTGTGCTTGGTGGCTGCTGACTTGAAGCAAATTTTCTCACTAGTGCCATAGACAAACAAGGTGGATTAAATAGCAAACATCAGGTTTCTTGTTTACTTAACATAAATCAACAGGGTTTCAGCACTGCAATTATTCCCCTGCAGCCACCAGTACAGAGGCATTGGTGACTGAAGCCAGCAGGCTTAGTTGCTCTTAAAGATCTGCTTTCAGGAGAAATTCAAGCTCAAATTCTCCTTTTTTTATTGCTGTTTTTTTGAAAATGATAAAATGGAGAAAACCTGAAGTTTGAAAGAGCAGAAAGGGTAAGAGAAAAAGCCCACAGAGATGAGACTTGGTATCTTGATAGCAGTAGTAATGTAAGGCGAAAATCCTTGTAATCACTTCATTCAAGGAAGTTAGTTCAAACCACGTCATAATCTTAGACTATTTAGGGACCTTCACAAATTGAGAGGGAATAATAAGAGAGCAACAACTGTCAAATTAATGTGAATATAAAATGTAAAGACAAATGTAAATGGTATTTTAACACTACTTTTACTTTTGTAGCATTTTAGTGGCTGCATGTCCACACATTCGTGGATATTCAGCATAGAGAGAAAATGGCAGCTATGAGAATCAGATGTGAAATTGCTCTTTACTTGGAAATACAACACATTTTTTATTTTCTACTATGAGAATCAAATTGCTAGGATACAGAAGCATTTTTTTCCTTTAACGTTTGCCAATCAACGCAGGAAAATAGAGACAGAAAAATAACAGCTATTAAACCAGGAAATATGGTCACTGTAGCTCATGTGCCACCTACTCAAAGCTGGTGCTGAATTGAGCTCAAGAAATACACCAAACAATTTCACTCCTAGCTTTTTGCAAATGTCTGCCACAAGCCTGTGGTTTCCTCAACAGCATTTCTTCTTTGAACTTGCCTTAAGTGTTTTTCTCAGAGCTTGTTTTTTTTAAAAAAAAAAAAAAGAAACACAACATCATGTATTGATTTCAAGCAATTTGGTATGAGCATGAAAATTTCACATTGAAAAACTGAGTGCTCAATCTTCACCTAAGGTAGTTATCTTTCTTTTCTTAGAGACACAGAGACTCTTCCCTCAAGCAGGATAAACACTTGGAAGAAGCAATCTTGAGTGTATAGACTGTGAGATAAACACTGCAGATACCACAGGCTAGGCACGTTTTGTAAAACATGAAAATATTTTCTTCCACGGGAACAGAGAACTTGCCTGAGGCATGTGTCTTCAAAGAAATTAAAAAGAATGCAAATGGTTTGTGACTTTTCAAGCCTAAATGTGAAGGGCATGGCAAAGTCCCACCACTTGTGTGCTAGCATCCTAATATGTGTTGTGGTTTTCCTTACCCTATCCTCCTGCTGTGACAACAGTGCTCTGACCTTCATGAAATGTAGCACTTAGCTAAGCAAGCCAGTCCCAAACTTAGCCAACATAAATAACATCTGATCAAAAGCTACCTGGAGGTGAACCCAAAACGGGCATGACTAATTCAAAACAAATCCATTTCTTAATTCAAGTGCACGCTACAGGAACATTCAATGGTATTCCTCCAGCTCTAGACTTGCACAGTAATGTACTTACTAATAACATGAGTGGACTGACATTTTCAAATGGTTTACATGTGAGTTCAGTGTCATTTGAACACAGAAAATACCAGAACAAATCACTGCTGAGCTGACAAACACTGGGACACTGGGTATAGTCTTTGCACTGTCTCAGGTACTCACCTCTCCCGCTCCTGTTCCAGGAGATTAGTAAAGTCATCACTCTTGTTCATGTAATCTGTATGTTTATGTTTCTCATTTTCTAGCTCATAAACTGTGCGACGATGGCACTTTTCTGCCAACAGGAGCTGTTCCAGCATGCGCCGATACGTCTCTTTCTGCTTTTCTTCAAGTCTGTCTAGCTGGATTGTAGGAGATGAGAACAGACTGTTTTAAAGGTCTCCTTGATTACTTCATCTGATTTATTAACCAACAGTGTTCTGTTTGGTAAATGTGAGTCCCACAGTTCTACATCTTGAGCTATATGTAAAGCAGTAACTAGAAATAAGAATAACTGTCCTGTGAAAGTAATGATTTATCTGGATGACATATTAGCAATAAACATTTGCACAGTTTTCACATACACAAAAGGCAGAACTTCGCTTAGTTTGCGGGTAACAAATTTGTTGCAGTGCAGAATGTCCCCTGTGGTGAGGTGCTGTGCACACTTTTTTCATTTCACACAGGAAAAGCTGTAGCTGAGACCTCTGACCCTGGGAGCCTGAGTTCACACACCTATACGGGGACTAGACACCTACATGTGGAGCATAAAGTGTAATCTCAGGGCTGAAATTTGAGTTATGCATCTTCAACACACCTATACAACTGCTGAGATAAATCAAACAGTCATTGCATTTTATAGAGGAGTCAGGTTTGGCTGATCTTTTGAGAGTAATCTTTTGCACTTAATTTTGTCACCATTCTGTTTTAGTTTCAACATAACCCTTGTGAACCTACATGTGACAAAGTTTTACTTTTTTCACTGAGGTCCCTGTCAAATTATCAGCTTCTTTAGAAAAAGGCCTTGCTAAGCCCTTCTAATCTTGTTTGACAATATTTTTGCATGCTCCCACATGCTAAGGTTGGTTTGTTTTCCTTATTTACTGACATCCCCAAGATTCCAGGAGACGCTTCAATGAAAATAAACAGTATAAAGATATCTCATGATAGACACAATTCCTGGTAAACAAATTAAATGTTCTAATAGGAGGAACTGTGAAGATTTGGGCAACCACTACAGTATGTTGTTGCATGCTCTTTCTCCATGCCCTGGACTGTTATGAAACTATAAACACTAGCAGTGGCTATTTATTTTGGCATTCACACTGGCCTTAGACATTCCCAGGTCTATTCCACATTCATTTATTGCTTATATTTTAAAGCAAGGGATCAAGTCCTATAAGTCTCTTTTAGGGGCTGAACTGACTTTGGAGTTCTAGAGCTTAAGTGATGTAAAGTGAATACAGATTTATGATCCCATAAATATCGTCAATCTCCAAAGGTCTTCTTTTCTTAACTACCCACATGATGGTGGTCTTGTATGCCAAGAAAATCAAAGAGTTTGTACCAGTGCTGTGAGCAATAGAGGTTGAAGCCTATAATTGAAAGGAATTTAAAAACCAGAAGATAACACCCAAAGATTTTGGTCTTGCTTAACAGCACCAGCCCTAAGAATCATACAACCTCTTTATGGTTTGTGTTCAAATCCAGTGACTTCACTTACAAATTATTCTGCATTTGAGTGAACAAGACTTTCTTTGATTTCTTGTCATTGTACAAATTCTGTTTTATCCTCCTGAGTGCTTTGCACACTCTCAAAATATGTGGAGTCTCACTTCTGGTTAGGATTCCCCCTGCACAGACATAATGTTGTAAATCAATTACCTCTGAAATTGGTTTTTCATAGACATCTTCCCCTATAGACTTTTCTTGGGCAAGGATGGCATCCCTGTGTAGCACTCGGAGCACATTCTCTGGAGCTGCAGACCCATAATGAGCTTCTAAAACTTCAGGTTTGGTTTTCTCTGTCTTCAGCATGTGGATCACATCCTCTCTTGCCTGTAATATTGCAAATCACTAGCATAAGCCAACCTATTAACCAACAGGGAAAACAGGGAAAATAGGGGCATTTCATATGTACAAGCTGCATACACAAAAATAAAATAAATTAGAAAAATGTCAGGCTGCCAATGCAAATATAAAAACTTTGGGAGTTATCAGAGTAACCATGATCTATGCAATACAAATGTTGTCCTTAAAGGTATTATATATTCTATTCCTGCCTGCCATTACATTTGAACCATATGAATTTTTATCTGGGTTGCAACTATAGCCAGGGAACATCATTATTTCATCTTATTTGTTGCCCATGCTGTTCCCTGAGCAGGATAAGGAAATGAGTAGAAGAAGCAGCACAAGTGAGCTAATATTTGTTGGACAGCTTTAAATCAAGTACTTCCAAGACACTCCTACTCGAATCTGTGACTAAATACTCTCTTCAAGTAACTTTTGAAATAAATTTTTGTAGCTTTCGTTTCTTTAAACAAAACCCTAGAAATATTGCAGACCCTGGCTCACCAGCACAACTGGCATCAGACATGGAAAGGCTGAGAAAACCCTCCTGGCAGTGGAGGAGGACTGCTGCCCCTGGAGGCAGGGCTGGGAGCCAGGGTGCACCTGTGGCAAAGGGGAGCAAAGGTCCCAGCTCCTGCTCCCTGCTCCCTGCCCCAGGTGGGACCCTCCAGTTTCAAGCAGCAGGAGCAGATATCTGGGCATGACGAGACTGTTCTGCAAGGCCACCTGGTTTTTAGGGCTATGCTGTGGACGTACACTTAATCTCGAGCTCTTTTTCTAATGATACTTGCCAACATCTGTTAAACCATCTGTAAAATGGGGGCAGGGCACCTGCTTGTCTTTCAAGGCGTGTTTATAAGGCCAAGGTCCAGGGAAGGGCTGTAAAACCTACAAGCTTTTGGTGGGCATAAGGGAGCTCCTGGATTTCCCTGGAAAGCATCTTTCCCACAAGCTCAAATGGGTGGGGAAACAGGACAGTATGGGCATCAATTTTTCTCTCGCCTGCCTTCCTGACAATGTGTGTGAGCTTGGGAAGTAAATTAAGGACTAAGAAAAGGTTCAGACATTTTAAGAAAAAATCCTTTACAAATCCTACCCCTATGTAAGCAATGACTGTTTAAGATTCATGAACTAACCAATGCTCCAGGCTTTTTCACAGTGTTCATAATAGCACTCAATATTATCCCTGTAGGAAATCTGAAATCTTTACTCAGTATGACAGAGGCATCACAGCTCTACAAAACCACCTGCTTTTAAAATGAGCAAGAAAATAATTTCAGGAAATTATTGTGAGACCCTTTAACTCTTTTTTTCTTTAAAGTAATGTAGTCTAACATGACAATAAAACAAAAAATGAACTTGAGGCAAAGATTATGCCACCCAATTGAGAACTAGCCCAATTACACAGGGCTAGTGTATATTACAAAATATAACATTTTGTAACCTTAAGTAAAAGCTATGCACATGTCTGTAAAATACAAAATACAGATTGGAGTGTTATTTGTGTTATTCCAAAATGAAAGTGGGAAAGGTACATCACTCACAGATATCACAGCTAAGTGAATTATGTGAGCTAGTCTCAAAGAAAGTCAGAAGAGTATGTACATATCAGTACATCACATCCTGAGACTGTGCCACTCTTTGTATGTGAAAAATGTCATTTTATGATAGTTTTAGACAGGTTTGAGAATGTACAATTTTTTATATCCCTGTAAAAATAACAGATATGTTAATGTCTTCATCATCATGAGGCCAATGCTTCTAAATTGAAGAAAAAGCTCTTAAAAAGTCTAGTAGGACAGCATGGGAGTATGGGGGGATTTCTAAATGTCCAGATTTTATGATGTGTTGTCTTAAGTCCTTAGGAAGGGACAGTTTTGAGGCCGTACTTGCCTCCTGTCCCAGTGAAAGAATTTAGTATCCCACTCTGTGCCTCGCAGTGGAGGCCCTGTGCCCCAGGCATGCTCAGGAAGAGCACTGTGAGAAGGAAGCACTGAAAACAGCAGGATGAGGGGCCAGCCCCCTTCTCCCCTATGCACAAGGGCCACAGCCAATCATATTGAAAACCCATTTTGTTTTGATTCTGAGCACAGAAATCTTCAAGCCTCACACACCCCATTCCTCAGGGACAGGCACACCTCAGACCCTAGGCTTTTTAGGAGGGGAGGGGTATGAGTTCATTCTCTCCCATTGAAGCTGTTGGGCCCCGAATGGCATAATTAAACACTGACAGGGCTGGGCAGAGCAGACAGAGACAACTCAGGCTTGGTGATTTAGCACTATGAATAGGGAGAGCAAAGAGCTGGTCTCCAGTCCCTGCAATGGTTATTTGATACAGAAATAGCTGGCAGAGGCAGCTGCTCTGCCCAGTTGTGCCTCAGCCCTTGCTCAGTTGTGCACTACCATGCGTACTTTCCTTCAGGCCTCCTTAGTCTGTCATCACTCACAATTAAAATGGAGCAACTTCAGCAGGAGGGAATAAGAGTCCCTGAAACAGCTTATAACTTGCTAGCTAAGAAAGGCTTCTGGAAGCTGCAGGTTTGGGTTCCCCAAGAACCAAAGGAGCCAAGCCAGGAGAGTGGGTGATGCTGAGTGAAAGAACTGACATCCAAGAAGGAAGAAAGGTGCCCAAACTCAGTTCAGAGCTTTGAAGGAAAACACTTTTTCTTGCTTCATTTTTAAAGAAAAGCAGTGACACAGTTAGCTCCAAGGGGACAGGGGATAGGACTGTCAGCACTGAACACCCCTTGCTGCAGCCCAAGAGGAGGGTTCCAAGGCCAGAGACACGCTGGGTGGCACCATCCCAGTCAGTTCCCCTCTCATGTACCCCTTCTTGGTTACCCCACATGCTCCTGGAACTCTGGATTTGGATCACATTAATATAACAAAGTGCTTTCTGCCTTTCATGGGCTTGGCCATTTCTCCTATCATTATCTTTTCAAGGATATCGATTAATTCACCAAGTACTCTGTTTCCACAGACTTATGAAAAGCAAACTGACTGACAGGCACTCAGGTTGCTAGGAAGCATTGGACCAAAAAGGGAATTTCATGCTAATAATAAACTGGAGGCAAATTTACTTTTATTTGATCAGAAACAAGCCCCATCATGGGGAGATTCTGAAGTGCAGCTGACCTAGGTGAGAGAGAGACCCAGGCAACACCCTAACCTTCCATCAGCCTCAGGGTTTGTGAACTCCAGTTAATCTCTCCAAAACTCCTCAGAATAATGTAGAGGCAAGGAGCTGAAACAGCACGCCTGTCTATCTCCTTGATTTCATGTTTCCTCCAAATGACTAATTTTCCACTGAAGTGACGAGAAGAGGGCTCAGATAGAGATATTGTCTTTCAACGTATAGCGATCTGCAGAAAACAGACTATTTTCAGAAAACAAATGAGAATAATCCTGCAGAGGAACACTTGGGCTACTTCAACACACATACCTGGAAAGAGGCATAAGAGGCTGAAAGTGTGGGGTCCTAGCTAAGAAGAGGGAACCTTGCTGGCAAGCTGTTTCTACTAATGGACATTTGCTGTTGGTGCCTCCCTTGTCTCAAAGCACAATGCTCTTTTGCATAAATCATAGGGTAGGAGACCATCTTCCTCTGAAAGGAAGATATTTCATATTGGAAGTAAATTTATATATGAATCCCAGAGGAAAGTTGTTAGCTGTTTTGATAGAAGGAACATGGTGTTTGGCACAGGAAAACCATCTCTCAAGTCCTTTTTTTGTTTTGTTTTGTTGGTGCTGTGATGAGAAAGAGCATCCAGGCTTGAGAAGACCACATATTGCAACAGCTTGTAACACAATGAAACTTATTTGTAAAAGTCCAGAAGACTGCAATTAGTCAGAGAAGCTCTTTAAAGTCAAAATATGGAATTTAAAAAATTTGCTTTTATTGGTTTTTCATTACTTCAATTGTCCCACAGAAAACTCCAAGCTAACTTTCTGTTTATACTGTTCGTATTGTGGGTTCTTGAAAATAAAGAGACTTTTCCATTCATAAAGTGCCCTCAAGTACCTGATTCTCTAAGCTGTAGGATCAATGAGGACAGACTAAAGAAGAGACCACTTTTATCTATTTGCAATGCTCTCAAGACAAGAAACACAGAAGACCAGATATATTGAGAGGTATTGTTCCACACTCATTTTCCTCGGGAGCAAAGCCTGCTTAGAGACTCCCTGTTCATCAAACTCATAGAATCACAGAACAGCCCATGTTGGAAGAGACCTCGGAAGATCATCTGGTCCAACCTTCCATGGGAAAGGAAGTCTAGATGAGATCATCTACCCCCATGTCCAATTGCATCTTGAAAACTTCCAGTCACAGGGAGTCATCCATGGGATTTTGTTCCAGTGATGGATTGTTTCTTATGTCGAGATGAAACCTCTCCCAATGCAAGTTGTGCCTGTTGCACCTTGTCTTTTCCATGAGGCTCCTTGTGGAGAGAGAGCCTCCATCTTCTTTGCAGCTGCCCTTTAAGTACTGGAATATGTTAATGAGTTCTTCCTGAGCCTTCTCTGCTCCAGGGACATAATTCCTTCAGTCTGTCCTTGTAAGGCAGGTTCTCCAGTCCTTTGATCATTGTTGTGGCCTCCCTTTGGACCTTCTCTCCAGCTTGCCTGCATCTTTTTTGAACTGTGGGGATCAGAGCTGGACACTGTACTCAGTTAACTCCTTCAGCTGCTCCTGCTGATAGAGGAGCTGCAAAGTTGAACTGGGTCTAAGCCTTGTTTTATGCTTACGGGGGGTGCCAAAATCTAAAGGCTGATGACCTCACTTCTTCAGTACCTCCATGGAGGGGCTGAAGTGCTGTGGAGCACTGCTGTCCCACAAACCTTTGCCTGCTTTCTTTTCCCTCCTCTCTACTACCCACTGATGAGTGTGCTTACCTAAGATGTCGGGTCTGTGTTACTACCTGGGAAATCAAAAACAATGCTCCCCTCCCCTCGTGAGCCCACTCTTTGCAGGGCTGAAACACTCACTTTTTGACAGAATAAAGTAGAAGGACTTTCTTTTGCTCACCAACTTGAGCAGAGCAAGGGGTTGTGTTCCAAACTTCATTTTACTACGTGCCTAGTAAAATATTTAAAACATATAGAAAGGATGTAAAGAGGTTCCTGCATAAAATTGAAACCATTTAGGAAACAATAGCATGACTCTGCTGCTTGTAAAAGGGGTCCAGCAGCCTAGCAACCAGATTCTCCGTCAATGGAAAGACTGTTACACGAGCCGGGCGTTCAGACGTGCTTCCTCCTCATGCCCTGCCCTGACAATTTAATACAGCCCTCTCTCCCCATTCCCACAGTCTTTGGCCTCTCCCATGAGACTGCTGACAAAACTCAGCACCCACTAAACGAGGAATTTTTGCCACAGGCCATTTGTCACCTGGGAAATGGGACTGAACTGATCAAACTTGTTTCATGTAAGGCATCTAGTAAATCGGAAAAAATTTCAGTTGCATTCAAGATGGGCTGAATGGAGTCAAAGTAATCACTGTCAGCTGAGAGTGAAACCCAACTCACAGTCATTTCCCAGTACACCTCCTAAACTCTTCTCCTGAATTTTATTTGTAAGTAGCCTTCCTGCAAATTCAGTGTGTCTCTCTCAAAATCAGTTACCAGTAACTATTTCTTTCATAGCTTCATATTTGTAGGCATCTAAAATACATCTAACTACTTCAGAGCAATCTAAATATTTCAATAACATGACAACAATCCTGTCAATTAGATGAAAGAAGTTTTGAAAATTCAGGAGCAGGAGTAGCATTTACAAGAAATGCAACTATGTAGTATTTGAACAATCTGATATTTACAGCTTTTGACTATTTCTTTTCTAGTTATGAAGACACTTCGTTATACCTACACAAGTAAAAGCACTAAGTAATAGATATTTAATATCTATAAAGTCATACTTTCTTGCCAGTGATTAATGACAAAAAATAACTATGAAACCATAGACAGGAACCATCACTTCTACTTGTGTTGTTGTAACTTGTACTGCACACAGTTCAGGTTATTTATAGTGCGACAGCTACTCTGTACCGCATCAGAAACTAGATAAGGTCACAGGTTCTCAGTGTAATGTTGGAGTTTTACCAGTGACTGATTTCCTAAATTCCAGTAGGCTTTACAAATGTTTCACCTAAGAGCTAATAAACATCACACTCAAGGCATCCTGAGGGAGATCAGGAGAATGTTCTCACACTGCTTTCTATGCTATCCAGGACATGCTGTTCTTCCGTCAGAGCAGGAATAGCCTTAATTCTGAAAAGTCAGAGACCTCAGGAAGTGAATATCACAAGTTTCCATAGTTGCCTTTAATGAAAGAAAGCATCTTCAGGCAGGTATACTCATCTGTATCTGCAAAACTTTCCTAACACTAGTCCCTGTTTAAAATCAGTAACTTCCCTTTTTTTCTTACCATAGGAGGAAATTAAAATAATTAAAACAAAAGCGGACTTTCTTGTTTTTGTGTCATGATACTATAAATATGAATACAGAAAGTAATAAAAACTAGCCCTGCCTGTTGGAATGACACTATTGTTAAAGGCCTGACTCCTCAAACTAGCCGTGCCTACTGCTACAAGGACGGAGTAGCGATTTTTCTTCCAGGACACATGTACTTAGTGTACAAGACATGTTTCAAAGCTGGGAAGTTAGATGCTGTACTGCAATATTGCATAATACAAAGGGGGGTTTTTATAAAAATTCAATAAATATTTTCTCTCCTATACCAGGTATCTGAAGTAGCCTTGTTTGTATCACTGACTCAGGGATGCTAGCCATGCAAAATGCTGGCTAATGACGTAGAATCACAGAATCATAGAGTTCCCGAGTTAGAAGAGACCCACAGGGATCATCAAGTCCAGCTCCTGGCCCTGCACAGGACAGCCCCAAGAATCATGCCATGTGCCTGAGAGCTCTGTCCAAATGCTTCTTGAACTCTGTCAGACTTGGTGCTCTGACCACTTCCCTGGGGAGCCTGTTCCAGTGCCCAACCACGCTCTGGGTGAAGACCCTTTTTCTAATATCCAACCTAAATCTTTCCTGACACAGCTTCATGCCCTTCCCTTGGGTCCTGCTGGTTACCAGAGAGAAGAGATCAGTACCTGCGCCTCTATTTCCCTCTGTGAGGAACTTGTAGAATGCAATGAGGTCTCCCCTCAGTCTCCTCTTCTCCAAGCTGAACAAACCAAGGGACTTCAGCCACTGTATGGCTTCCCCTCAAGACCCTTCACCATCTTCATAGCCCTCCTTCAAAAACTCACCAATAGCTTTATATGTTTCTTATATTGTGGCACCAAAACCACACACAGGACTCAAAGTGAGGCTGTACCAGCAACATGTGTACATAGTTTTTCTTGCAAGGAAGACTCTGGGTACAGCAAAGTTTTTTTCTTGCCTTTCATCTTAGCTTAATTTCCTAATACTTGAAACTGTGGAGTTAACTTGCTTGAATTTCTTTTAACATTTCTATACACAAGCCTATGTACATGATGTACTCTGAAGGTAAAGAGATTACTTCAGTGGTGAAAAGTGATCATTGTTGATCATTGATTTTGTAGAAAAGTTAAGTGAAATATATCCAGAAATACAAGTGATCCCTCATGACCCTGAGGAAATGAAACAGAACTGTCCTGACTTCTCCACACTGTGCAGAACTTTCTGGCCTTGTATGAAGCCTTTGGAGCTATACAGCGTATTTCATTTTATTGTGCGTTATTTTACAGTGGTAACACAGAAAGTCCTTCTAAAATCAATACTAGAGAAGAGGCACATGATAAAGCAGCTCATCTACTGCACAAATATTCTGAAGTGGCTCCAGAAGAATTACATCAGAAATTAATTTGGCCTCTTATGTTTAAAAAAGTCCCCATTAAAGATTGCAGAGCTGAGGAGAAGCAGCACTGAGCAATGTATTACTTCTTACAGCAAGCTTTGAAACAGATCAAATGAGCACTAGAAGACATCTGTCTGTTATTTCCTGCCCACACAGCTTTGTTCTACTCTATTGCCAGAGCGCTCCATGGATGATGTCACTTTTTTTCTGAAGAAAACAGGCCACCAGAGCCTTTCACTGACATAATTAATTATCTGTAGTCTGGGCCACAGCCAGCAAAATTCCCATAGCAAGGCCCCGAGAAGTATTAACTCCACACTGCATGATGTTTTCAGAATTATTAGGTTCTGGGATACCGTCTTGTCTTTTCACACTGAAAGAGTGCTTTGCTTGATATTATCAAACCATGGGACAATTACTGCAGCATATAGAATTACAGTGTCATGATCCAGTCAGCACAGAGAGACCACTGCCAGGGGTCTCTGTCAGTTATGTGCACAAGTCTGCATGTTGGGATATACTCTACGTGCCTCAGCAATGCATCATAATGGCAAACCCACTGTTTTGGGTTTGCTGTATCCAGTCATGTAGTTTTCATCTCAGACAACACTAACTGTATAATAACATTTTTCACATGACCTGAAGCCCAAGCAGCAAGCAGAATCCACAGATTGATCCAACTAACTATCAATGAGAGGAAGGAACATCTGTTAAAACACTTTTTCAGATACCTGAGCAGGAAGAATAATTGACAACAGCATGACATACTATGTTTGATTTCAGGACTGGTATGTGGCTGTGTGATACAGTGTGCATCCCAACAAGTGAAGTGGTAAAAAAAAGCAATCTTAGGTGTTTCCTCTGACCAGCACTAGTCACCACAATGCTTGTGGAGGCAGAGGAGAGCTCCCTAGTTCATGTGCTCCAAATCACACATGACAGTCCCTATTCTGGTTTATTCATGCTATGAAATGATCTGAAGCTTTCCATATCCCAGAAAAATGGCCCATCACAAGCTACTGTAGCAGTATAAGGAATTTATTAAAACTGCAGCATGTTTCCCACACATTGAGGTGGTTTTATATAGTTGGAGTCATGTAGTAAGTTGCCATGTTCCTTTTGTAACCACAACTTTTTTGTGATCAGTTAGCATCTCTTAAAGAAAAAAAAAAATAGGTGATTAATGAAAGGGTAACAACAGAAAAAGCATTTCTTCTCTTATCACCTGGCCCTTAGTTTTATGTTAGCCAGTCTGGACCAAGACACAAGAGATCCATGGATCATGAACCTCTTTCTCATGCTTCACATATAAAATTAACCTCACCATGGGCCAAGTTCCATTTCATGCAGGAAATAATACTTTTCAGGAATGCTGTAAGGTTTAATTCATAAGTATATAGAAGATCTAGGTACCCTATGAGTGCTACCAAAAATATGGCACTCTGATATCAGTATAGTTTTTCTCCTATTAATTTTCCCCATTCATTATATTCTTTTATTTCCTCCACGTTTATGTACTTCTCTATGTGTCATCCAAGTTGTTGAAATCCGTTGGAAACTAAAAAAATAAAAAGTATAAAGAAACTAAAAAATTAAAAAGGATCTTCATTAGACATGTCACTAACTTGTCTAAATTGCTCTTTGAAGTGCTACATTGACTGTATAAGGAACTGAAGCATCTGAAATTAGTGCTCTGACCTGAATTTCAGCGATGCACTTGAAGCTGCTGGCATGAGTACCCCCTGTCCAAGAGAAACAAATCTACCCAGGCATTTTTTTCTGCCCTGATCTTGCTGCCTTCTGGCAGGAATGAGCACATGAAGAGCAGGATGGAGCAAGACAGGCTGGTGCCAGCAAGGCTGTAGCCACCAGGATGATGAAGTTCAGGAGCAATCCCTCTGCCTCCTCCGTGTACACAGAAGCATGTGGGATACTAACAGATGTAACTGTGTGTGCATGTGTAATAAATTCTATACACAACTTTCTCTTGTCCAAGCATTTTGTTGGCTTCAACGAGCTGTTTTTCAGTACTCTGTGCTAGACAATGTGCATTCAAATTATTGATGACTGATGAACGGGCAAGAGTAGGACAACACTACAGCAAGCCCTCACCAGCACAGCTGAGAATTTCAGCAGAGGAGTTGCCAGAGGAAATGAGGAAAGTGGCACAAACTCTCAGGGTGAAGTGACTGGAGAGGATGGGCAATGAAAGGTGCAGAGCAAGAGCTCCCAGCCATGCCCACAATGCCCTCACAGCCTCCTGTCATCTCCAAAATTCCCCCCCCCCCTTCCCCCACCGGCCCCACTCGGACTTCCTTTCCCTTCTCCATCCTCCCATTGCATTACCAAGAATGACTCTGAAGCCCTTCAAAATGCCATTTACCTGAACTGCTGAGACTGCCTGAGCCAATACTGGGAAAACGGGCTTCCATTAGGAAGCTGATTACATCAACATTTCTGTTTCTGATTTGTTTAAACTTGAAGGTGACAAATGCCTGGAAATTACCATGCAACTGTATTTGAGTTAGTTCCATTCCTTTTACTGGCATGGAAGACTTGATGATAATTTTTTTTTTGCAAAGAAAACTAATAATTTCCAGGATAAAAAAGACATCACTTGCAAAATCCAAACTCTTCCTGTCTTAGGAAAAGGACTTCCCTTCATAGTGTCTCAGCAGTGCATCATTTTGCCTACTGCGTCTGCACCGAAATAAGTCACTAAGTTCACTTTATTTTGGATATCATGCAAAATTCTACGCTGAAGCCAGAAATTTCGTAAGATGTGGCAAGACACAGGATGTTCAGTAGGACCAGCAGTTTTCTAATGTTACATCTCTCTCATTTTAGTCAACCAATAGGTGGAGCCTTTAACCCTAGAAACAAGACACTTTCTCAGATACCCATATTCTCATAATTATTATGTAAAAACTTGTATTTGCTTTTATTAAAGCTTATTTTGGATGAAAAATAATTTGTTTTTTTTCTCAAGAGCTTATCTGATCCTCAGCTGCAGAACAGGAGACAAAAACTTAATAAATACACAAAGGGAGCAGCAAAGTTAATAAAAACAGACTCATCTACAACTACAATGTTAAATTAACAACTGGTGAGTCACAGTACTGGACAGCATTATGATACATAAGACACATGCTCATTGCAAGATCTCCCAAGAATCCTAGATATTTTAAAGCCAGAGTCCACACATTTAACATTGATTGCAAAAGTGTTGGCCGTTTCCTCTCCCACAGAGTGAACCTTCTCTCAAGAAAAATGAGAAAAGATACAAGCTTCCTCTTTACTGTTGCACTGAGTATACAACTTCTATTAAGTGGAAAAAAAAATGTCAAATGATATCCATTATATAAAATTATTTTTAAAAGACTGCAAAATAGGATCAGTTACAGACACTGATCCCAATGGGAATAAGACCAAAACTTAAAACCTGATATGAGGCAGTCCTTACTGTTCTGTTTTGAACAGAAGACCAAGAATTTTTGGAAAAAAAAAACAGGCTGCTCATACTATTCCTTTCACTCTAGATGAGATGTTCAACAGATCAGAGACACTTGCCAATTATTCCTCTCTCTTCTGACCCTTCAAGCCTAACTAACATGAAGGATGTAGCTCTTTTAAGTACAGCTCAGGCATTAATAGAGAAAGATGTTAAAATGTTTTTGTAAAAGACATTTTCAGCCTACAGCTTTCCAACGACGGTGACATTTTATTGAGGATTCTCACTTTGAAAAACATGTCATTCTAAAGCAATTTTAGTACCAAAGAGAAATATGGCTATCATCATTATTTCAGAGGGAGCAGGAAATTGCCTAAATAGCACAATTTAATTATATTTCAGTATACTGTCTTATCTTTTTTTTTTTCCTTCTCTCAGAAAACAGACAGGTTCTATTTTAAAATTCATGACTCTGGGACTTGCTAGACAAGTTCTGCTTACCTCCCATGATATGTCCTGCACTTTGCACAGCAGTGATTGCAAGCTACAGAAAAAAATCTCATACTATTCTTGACAAAATTAATCTCTGGTTATAAATTGTTCAATAAAAATAGAAGAGAGCATTTGTGGTCTGAAGTCTATCCTAATTTAATATTTTTGTGCTGCAAAAGCATGCTTCACCAGGAAAACACAAACAAACAAACCAGGGGTCAGTAAGAGGGAAGAGAATTTTTTAACTCATTGTACTGATATGCCAGACATTTTTAGGGCTTGTTTTTAGGCTCTTAGTTTGCTACACTGTGCATACCATCTTTCTTTTCATTGTCTTGCCTTTTTTATGTTCCCTTTCCATGTCTCTAGATTGGCTCTATTTATCTCTGTTGTATTCTTACACTCTTTTTCTTCTATTGCCCGGCCTCTTTCCCCTCATTCCATTCTCCTTAAGTCACCTCTCCCTCCTCACATTAACCCTATCTTCTCTTTTTCCCTGTAGCTCTGTACATGCTAAGGTTTTTCTCTCAGGGAATTTATATTTCATCTGTATGATATGCTCAGAACTCCTAAACTGTTTCAATTCAAACAAAATTTTGCAGTTTTAAATACCTAGAAAGATACCCTACATGCACTTTTCTCTGACTTTACCTACTCTTTCCACCCTGGCTCCTGTTCATCTTGTTAATTTGTGATATTTTGCTAATGACCACTCGAAAACTTCTCTTCATTCTGTTATGCACTCCTTTCTCTGGTGCCAAGGTAACTTGTCCCAACTTTCTCTTCTGATTTCAGTACTGTGCAAAAGAAACACATCTGGTTTCTATCCCATATACATTGCCTGAGCTTTCAAGCAGCTCAATATTTAATAATGTTAATGCAAGAGTATCAAAAAAAGGCAATGAAGAAAAAATATAGAGGTTTGTACAGTGGTTTTACCTAAGCAACAGCTAGGTGTCTCTCACAATGTCTTTAAGACATCATGGGAAAGTAAACTTTGATACAAAAGCAGTTTGAGGCATTACATGAAGGTATACACATTGCAGAAAGAGGAAAAAGAGACAGAAAAACATCACAATTACAGCTACAGAGTCAAACTCTCTTGCTTGTATTAATCAGACTGATGAGTGATGGGAAGAGCAAGTAATGCCATGTCAGCAGAGAAACTGAAATATTAAACCCAATGTGCAAGGCACCAGTGAGCTCTCTCCTACAGCACCATGTGCAGTTCCAGCTACAGATATTAAGAAAGATGAACCCAGGGTGCTGACCAAAGGGTGATGGAAATTGTAGAAAGACTGTTTTGCTAGAGGAAACTAAAAGGACGTGGCAAGGTAGCACAGCAAAAACAAAGGCTCAGAGGATGGGAGACTGCTGTCCAAAAACACATCAGGCACTAAATAGTAGGGAGGTAGGCTTTTCAAAGCAGGATCAGTGTATAGCGCAACTTCATAAAGGTTTTACTAGAACTTAATTAAAATTGCATTAGAAATTAAAAGAGGGAAATTAGCTCTAAACGTTAAAGCTTTTCAGTTCTGGGACTATTTTCCAATAGGAGTAGTCAAGGTGAACAATCGACCTAACCTAAAAACGCAGCTTAATAAATTAATGACAAGGGTTAAATGAAGTTGTTGCCTTAAAAAATTAGCTGCTGGAACTTGATTTACAGTAGATCTTCCACAGTTTTATCTCCAGGATTCTCAGGTCAGTCAATGCATCTGCAGTATGAGGATGAGGAAAGCCTGAGCTGGGAAGTGACAAAAAGGTAGAATAAGGAAAAAGGTAACAACTAGAGAGATAAAGAAAGGGGAAAAAAGTGAAGAGGGAAAGTTATATCTTAGGAAAGAGAACAGAACAGAATGATTATAGAATAAAATATATTAATAAAATATGTAGCTATACAAACAGGAAAGAAAGTAAAAAGCAGAAAGATGGAAACAGTAAAGATTTTTCCTTTCCTTTACATTTACAAAGCTTAGTTTTCTGATAGAAAGACAGATGGTAAAATACTAAAATACCTTTTAAAAATGTTAGAATGCAACAGGTAGTCATAGATATATCACCTATACCCATGTGAGTACCTGTTAACTAACTTTGTTAAGAGAGGGGATTTCCCTCATGGCAGGATGTGCAACCACTGATCTAAGTGTTTCATAACGACCTTACCAGAGAGAACAAAACACACATTCCTCGCAAACCTCTGCTAACCATTCCCTGAAACACCCAGGTCAAAAAGAAGGTCTTGCAGCCCTGAAGGTGAGCTCCTCCTGGCTCTGTTGGATGAGACACTCCTTCCCCCCACAACTACGCTGTTTCAGCCACAAGCAACCTGCCCTAGAACAACCTGTTGCACTCTCTCTTGTTTGAGCACTCAAATTAACCATCAAATGCGGTCTTAAATAAATATAGATTAATGGAAAGGGCTTCTCTGACAACAGAGTCTTTTGGTCTCTCTCTCTCTCTCTGAAGGAGGGATGCTATACAAATAGGTTTACCTCTGAGTATCTGCTACAAAGTGTTTCCCTTCAAATGTCAAACCAAATCCAGTGCTACATTAAACCGTTTGGAAGTTTGAAGACTTCTCAGGAACTGTGTCTTGTGATTAATCTGTGTATCACTGGTATATTATCAGTACTGTTCGCCAAGACATCATATTTCACGTATTGCCTATCTGCATCCTCACGTCTGCAGCAGAGGAAACGTACAGCTGACAACTTAACATGCACTTCCTTTATGCCCCATGGCTGCCTAGCTCTGTGGAGCTCTGCTCCTCCCCAGTGCCAGGCTCTCAGGAAATATTTCCCTCAGCCCTAAAGCATGCAAGGGTCCTCCACAGGAATGGGTGGCTGAGCTGAAAGGGGTGAATGCCGTGTTTGCACTGGGGAAACACAGTAAAACACTGACTGTAATAAAGGCCTCAAGCGGAAAGGCTGGTCCTATTTAAATTGGTGTGAAATATAGCAAACTGTCTCCCGAACTTAAATTGTCAGCAATAGGCACAGAACATGGCTAAGAAATTATTTTTCTTGAAAAAATTAAAGATTTGTAGTGGGATGCTGTCTTCATAAACATAGTTGTATTATTCTGGAGGGTTTTTTCCAAACATGCAATAGAAGAGTGAATGATAAACATGTTTGTATACTGCTCCTCATTTCCTTTTTGGCCCCCAGTCAGGAAATGTTGAAAATCAGTGTTAGTATTGCTGGAGATTAATGGCTGCTGCTCAGAAAGCATACAGAAAGGGAATATATTCCTGCCAGGACAAATACGTAGGCCATTGGACAAAAATCTGTGAACCACAGATAGGACTATACTATCATTGTAAAGATCCACTGCCTGTGTTGCTCTGTAATTAATAATACTCATATGTGGGTTTGACTGAAATCACTGTTGTGGTGGGGCAACCAGGCAAATTAATGCCATACCTTCATGGTCTAACTTATGCTAAGGCATTTGAAGTTTTCTTTTCAAATCAGCTTTGCAGCATTTAAAAGTTAGATTTTCCTTCCAGGTATAGGCAGAATTCCTTCATGGATTTTTTTGCCCCTATATATTCAATATGGGTTTAAAGACCATGTAATCACTGCTTTTTTATATGAGCAGCTGGATCTCAAAAGAGAAAATACACTCCACTGAGCTATAAGGCCTTTAAAATCAATCCCTGTCATCAGTTCATTTGTTTCCCACTCTCCTTCAGAGAGGTTGTACTTAAGAGCTCTCTGGCTCCATGTATATTGGGACACATCACTGCAGCTTCTGTATACTTTTTCTCCCCTTTTGTTTTCTTACAAAATAAGGAATAGGTTACAGTGACCTCTGACATTTATGAAAAGCTTTCCTTCTCTATATTCAGTAAATTCACAGGGTCTAGCCAGGGAACCTGAAGACAAGAAGAGCTGAGTCTGACTTGGTCCTAGAAGCTAAAGCACAGGCAAGCTATCTGAGGTCATTATAATTTAAAAAAAATAATAAAGGTAAAAATGTTGACATGAAACATCACTGCCAGGGCATGTCCCCACGGTCTTCTGGCGTGTTTGCCTTCAAAATGAAGAGCTGGGGGGTCAAGTCCTAAAGTAAGGACTCAAAATTGATACCAACAGCAATGTGGCATGGATCTGTGTTTGCTTTGTTGTTGTATGATGTGAACAGTGAACTAAGCTCATGATACACATGAGTACATTACCAGTTTACCCTGCTAACCCCATGGTTGTCATGACCAGATTACCTCCCATGGCTGAGCTCACTGTTTGGGGGTTACTGTTTGATGGTACAGGCATAAGATGCCCCCTGCTCATGGCTGCTTAGTAAACAGTCATGGTATTTTATCCCATTTTTTAATTCAAAAAATAGTGGATCTCCCTACAGATACAGCCTGGTGGCATTCTCAAACTAAAGTCTTATTCCATATGCCTATATAATGTTCGTTTTACCAGCATTGAAATGGCTTCAAAATAAACCCACAGTCTGATTTGTCAGTCTAACAAAACGCTAGCCAGCCACCAGAGATGTCCAAACAGATATGAAAATCAAAAGCCATGAAATGACTCAGTGCCTTAAGTCACTGTGACAGTCAGGAGGTAATACCAGACTATCTACTTTGGCTGGAGTCTTCCTTGGCTCATCTTCATTTGCAGTGTTAAAACCAGGCTCTCATCTCAAGCCAAAGTGTTGTAGCTGGCCCACTTCAGAAATGGGCCAACACAGGTACCGGGAAAATAACTAAAATGGGGGGTGAAATGAAATTAAAAACACCTATG
This sequence comes from Pseudopipra pipra, assembly GCF_036250125.1. Taxonomy (NCBI): domain Eukaryota; kingdom Metazoa; phylum Chordata; class Aves; order Passeriformes; family Pipridae; genus Pseudopipra; species Pseudopipra pipra. The sequence goes on along the minus strand of NC_087551.1, from coordinate 84,735,183 downwards.
GCCACAAGGAGCAGAAGAACAGTCACATTCTATGGCTACCAGTGTGGTTGTCCTCACAATCCTCCTGTCACGTCAGGAAGCTTTAGCAGTGCCTCGCATCTCTGTGGGGTCTGTATGTTTAAATATACATAAAAGTATACATAAAAGGACAATGGAAGTATCAACTTGTTGAGGATGTTCAGCCCATATTGCACAGCACAGATTGCAGCTATCCCCACCATCTACATAGGGATTATGAGAACATGGGCAGTTCTTTGAAGGTTCTGTAGCCACCTCTTGAAGTAAAAGCTTATGGTGAAGAACAGGGAAATTACTCAAATAATAAAGATCACATTTATTGCCACACCGGAAACTTTTTTTAAGCTCCCCTTTCCAGATACAAAGGTGACTACAGGGTAAATCTTTCTGAACAACACAAACATGATGCATTTCTCTTGAGGTTTGACTCTATTCACCACAGAAGGTACATGCTAGCTCCATCTTTAAAAAAGAAGTGATATATACAAGTTTTTGTATGAAGTAAGATGAAGGACTGTTCTGTGATGACAATTTAATTTTTTCCTTTGCAAAATTGCAATTTCAACAGATTTTCTTCCTTTTTTTTGCTTCAAATTTTCATTGTAAAATGACCATTATCTGTTTTTGACAAAATTATTTATTTTGAATGCATACTTCCTGTAACTTGAAAGTACTTTCTGACAAACTAGAGGTGAAATATGTACAGAAAAAGTGATACCTAATGACATTTAATGAGATGGAATCTGAGAGTTATGGTAATGGTGCAACTCAGGTGACTCATGTATAAAAGAAATTAACAGTACGCTTCTTGTAATCAGCTAAGATGGTAACAAGTCCAAAATTAAAGTAAAAATGTTATGAATGAGGGTTTCAGGAGAAAAGTAAGACCTTATATGAAATGCTAAATAATAATGGTTAACTAGAATAAAGAGATTAAGACAAAATGTTTTCACACAGGTTGGGCAGCCTGTCCACAGGATCAGAGAAAAAGATCACTAAAGCACAACCAAAAGAATGTATTGATTTGGTAAGCAGTCCTACCGCAGAAGAGGTAAGTCTCAAAAAGTCACAAGTCTTCATATGGACTACTTGAAATACCACGTTTCAGCTCCTTATTTTGAAATTCCCTGAAGGCTGACACTACTGACAATTCAATGACTTATTAGCATCAAAGAGAATCTCAAAACTGGACAGACATTTGGGGGACAAGTTGAGCACTGGCTGCCATCAATTCTGCCCACTTACTACCGGGCAGAATTAACATGCAAACCAGGACAACTGAGAAAGCTTTCAAGCAAGCACTATTCCAAGAAATAAACCTAATGGATCTTTGAAAGGCAAAGAATGTGCAGAGCGCTGGACACCAGATGGGACAGGCAGAGGTTTGGCTGAGCCCTCAGCAACATCTGAATATGCAGAAGGTCCGGGGGACATCTTAAGTTCATTTTCAGTATTTCTGACTTGCAGATTGTCTCTTGAATATTTTCATTAATTATAGTAATTACATTCACTATATTTGCTTGTCTTGCCCCTCCCTTTTTTCCCACCCTCTGCAACTGATTCCCCTGTGGTTGTTTTCTGCCTCACCTGCAGAACCCCATTTCCTTGTCAATTCTGACAGGTGTTCATAATTTATTTTGCTTTGGTAGCTGCAGACAGAGATGGTAAATAAAGTAGTACTTAAAACTGTTAAACACTGACCACAGCTCTCTCCTTGTGATCCTTTGCCTTTAATTTGCATGTCCCTGTCCGTTGAGCCCTGTGCTCTTTGGACAACCTAAAAATAAACAGCTACATAAGAAAACATGGTTTAAAAAATATTTAATTTACCTGCAATTCTCCTTCCATTATACTAAGTAGTTTTATCAAGTCCTCTTTAGAAAGCTCTATGGACTTCTTGTTCTTTCGTTCAGAAGGTCCGGGTGATTTTGAGTGCCGTTTGACAGTTGCTGAAGCCATGACCTCATCTTCCTTCCGATGAGGTTTGTTCTTTTTCTTGGCATCCTCCTGAAGTTTTTCATTCTCTGCATGGCTGATGACAGGCTTGGAACTGGAGAAGTGCCCGTTAGATGAGCTTTCTCCACCTTGGTTTCGGGACCTCATCCCTGCCTAGAAAGAAACAAACATAAAGATGCATTTATAAACAAAATTGTTTACAAAAAAAGCCACAGTGGAAATACTGCCTTTGGAAAGAACAACAATCTACTATAAACTGAAAATACTGTGATGCTCAAGAGACTGTGGTAGAAAGCTCAACCTTTTTAACAAATCTGTGTGTGGCAGAAGCAAAGTCCTAAAGTAAGGGTAACCACCATTTTCAGCAAGCCAAGATGCTAATATGAATTTAAATCTATGGAACTTAAAAGTGATGCAGAAAAATGGTAAATAACATGTTCCAGTGTTTTCTTTCCTTCAGTTGACATTTTGATCATTTACAACTCAACACTGCAAAACAAAGCAGGTTGTTAAAGTAGCTCTTATTTTAACATGTGGTTTACTTAAGAAACAGAAATGCAATTAAATTTTAGAAAAGCATATTCCTTGAGTAAAAATTCTCCACAAGAGTGGAATGACAATGCCTGACAAACGTTGCTCTGTAGTTTCTCTAAATGAAGCAATGATTTTATTCCAGGTAACGAAGAAAAATGGGGAATGCAGAGTAAATCAGTTGGCAAATAATGCACAAAATCATTAGTAAGTCCCATAAAGAAAAGTTGAAAAGAAGTTTGAAAAAAGAGCACAGAAAGCATGAAATCACTAAGAGGTAAATGGGCAAGATCAATGCAGTCTTTCCAGAAGATTTCTCTGAAATGTCATGGTTATGGAATGCTCATATCTGTCCTCTTAAGCACCTACACTGCAGTCTTAGACTACGACAACAAATGTTCCTCAGCTCTATCACTTGACCTACTGTATTGCTAAATTTTTATTTCAATAGATCTAATTAATAATATTCCACTGTTTCCAAGTATTTCCTCTCACTTAAATTTATCTCTGGATTTAGTCTGCAGCTTGTTCATTAGTCAAACAGAAGCTTCTCAACACCAATAACATCTCACACTTTTCTGATAAGGATTTCAGAGCAGCAGGTCACTAGTGATGGGGCAAAACGTAAAATACATTGACTAATCAGCTTGGCTAAATTATACTGGGCCTGCTATGGCTTGCTACTTACTTGACTCAGATCAGTGTTATAAATCTCTTGCTCACATTAGCCTTGTGCTTCTGTAGTTTCACACAGCAGGAAGATTGTCTTTTTATTATCACTTGATACTCATGTCTTCCTTAATTCAGTGGAATTTGTCTGGCATAAATGGAGAGAAAATTAGACCCAATGTTTTCGAGCAAGAGAGTTTCACAGAAATTCCTTGCATTGTAGGTCTACTCCTATCCAAACAATATGTGATACAGGTATACAATGGCCTTTAGCTTCCTGAATGTTTATGCAGTGTGTTTTTCATCAAACAGTTTGGATTAAACACATGAATTACACTTTCTAAAAACAGATCTCCATTATAAGTATGAACAATACCTGAGAACCTCAGGAAATCTTTTAGGTTTTGGGTTTGTAATGGAAAAATAAACACTGTACTATGTTTCCTCTCAGATAGGGCTTCTCAATTTGTTTAACTTTAATGGGTTTTAAACTTTCCAACCATGCTTCCTCTTGGGAGAAAGCACTTGGGATTCAATCTGTCTCTATTTTCTAAGTGTTTCCTTCTGAGTCCCTGTAGATCACAGCCGCCAGCCACTTTCATCTCTAAACCAAACCTATTTTTTATGGCTTACAGTGAATGGTTTCATAGCTCTAGGACATCCTACGTGTTTTAAGAATAAATATTTAAAGACTGTCTTGTAGATGTTTTCCAGTGGAAAACAGCTTATTATATTACAGTATTCTGCTTAGTAATACACCATGTTAGTGATTTCTCTATAGTAAGATGACTCAACTGTTAGACCTGAAGGCACACAATTAATTTTAAATTGAACACATGACTAGTTGAGACACATCATCCACCTGAAGCACTGCATAATCACCCAGATGCAATTAGCTGAATGTTAGACTTCACAAAAAGTGGTGCATCACCCTGTCAAATCATAATTCAAGACAACCATTTTGATCCATCTGCCCCTGTGGGAGCTGAAATAACAATTCATGAAATGTTGAAATTTAATGTAAATCAATACAGGCCCACAAAGGACAGATGCAAATTTATGTTTTTTTTCAAAATTCATTAAAACAGCAACAGATCAGCTTAACAAATTGACCTGGTATTTTGTATCATCTGGCTAATTAGAATATGATTGTCGTTAAAGGAGATAAAGCTTGGCCTCTTTCGAAATTTCTTTTATACTTGCAGATTTATTTTGCAGCAAGTCTTACAGGGCAGTGACAGTGGCAGACAATCTGTCGCTATTGGGGGAAATGCCCTTAAAAGCCTTTCTTTTTGTAAAAGCCTACCAAAATCAATGTAACACTAATACTTACTCTGTCTTCCCTTATAAAGTTGATACTTTTCCAACATGTAGGTGACAGAAGCTTAAATAGTGACAGAAAGGGCCAAAGGTTTGATATTCACACAGTAATTTCCAAGGAGATTAAGGGCCAAAATCAACGGCATGATCCAGCTGTTGTGAAGTGCTCTAGGAATATAAAACAGCTGTAAGGATGACTGAGTTTTAGTTAGAGTAGCATGAAGTAGCCAGAACGTACCAGTGATCTTGGCTGAAATACTGTGTGCTGGAAAGGAGTGCTTAGTATTGTCATTTTGGACATCTGCCTGTATTTCTGATGGCATCATGATAAAGAAGAAAAGTTTCTGAGCAGTTGCATGACATTATTTTGATATGCAAATATCGAAATCCCAAAACTTTGCTGATCTGTTTTTTCATCCAGGTTCCAAAATTGATTCTGGGGACACTGCCAGTCCAACACTGGTAACAAATGACCTCCTGCTCTCAGCCCTGATCACAGCTCTATATCTTATAGCATTCCTGATCTGCTGAAGGGATTGTGTTCCCTGAAGAAATAGCTGGTATGATTTATAATGACTTCAGCATTTAACTCTACTTTTTTTCCCCCCCCCAACCCTTATCATATTGCCTATTAAACTGGAAACTGTTCCTAACAGTTTCCAGTCAAACAAGAAGACTTTATATGATCAGTCACTTTGATTTTGACATTTATTGGCTGCTCATTTCAATATGTGCTCACAGCATCAGTACTTGGCATGGGAATTTTTCAGCCCCTCCTCTGTTTCAGTCATTTGTTAAGCTTTAAGCACAAAGGACAAATGCTATGATTATTTATTTGAGTCTGTACTGTTGTTCTGGGCATGGGTCCTTCAGTTTTCACAAGTTAGCAATCCACACAAGATTTTATGAAATAACCTTTATGTTAGTTTTACTGACATCAGGAGGAAATCTGTGAGGAATTTGCTGAGTAGGATGTCAGAAGAGGACAGGCTGCATGCTGTTCCAGATCCTTCCACCATTGATAGCAATTTGTTCTCCTTATAGCTGTTGAAATGACAGGTTAGATTTGGCTCTGTTACTAGTGCTATTAGAATCAGATAGCGTAAAAGTGTTCTTTGAACTTAATATGTAGTCTCTCTTGCTAATTGGACATGCTGATTTTGGCTCCATAATGCTTTCCCTTAAAATAATAATAATAATAATGTTATAATACACACACACAAAAGTTGATTTAAAGCCATGATATGGTTGTTGCCATTGGCTATAAATTTGTAGTCTGGAGTTCAGTTGCAGATCTAACTGATTAGGATATCACATGAAAGTGCTGCGTTTCTGACAGGCTAACATGTATTGTATGGCCAGTGCAATTGGGTTATTAGTAAGCCAAAACTGGAATTGTCTCCTGTGGCTCTTGCAACTGTGTCTTTCAGAGGCTCTGCTGTGCAGGCTTTTGGAGTGGAGCAAAGTGTTGTGCAGAAGCACCTGGTACACAGGGTTGACGGGGGAGAACTCAGGCACTGCACACGGCAAATCTCTGCCCAGTGATTACCAATCAATGTGTAGCACCAGGAGTGAAAAATAATTTAAATATACTCAAGATGGAGACCATATCATATAAAACCTCCATCAGATCTGAAACACCCCATAAACAAGGAGGAGAGCCGGAAAAAAATTTAAATAGTATCAGCCCGTATCTGTAAGTAGCAGATACCAAGAAAAAAACCCACCAAATAAAAACACACACAAAAAAGAAGATACTTTCTTAAATGTCAGGAGGAGGGGAAGATAGATCAAATTGACCTTGTTGGTTTAGAAGTCCCAAGCAAGGACCACGCCCAGATGGGAATGGATAGCTTCAACCCCAGGGTATCTAGATAGCCACAACTAAGGTTACTTGGTCTCAGTGGTGTGCCTTTCACAGGACAAACATGTAGAGTTACAACTGTTCACACCACCTCAGAGACTGGCTAAAATTATTAGTTTTCTTATTAATTACTCCAAGTTGTTCTCCTGGACTCTACAGATGTTCATTATTATTGTTTTGTCTGACTAGAAGAAATTAAAAGGAATCAAATTACTAAGAGGTTGTGATAGGACCAGGTAGGAGCTGCTGGCTGCATTGTTGGAGGAACATGAATGCTGCGTGAAGCAAATGTGAGTCAGACTCCAGATTGTGAACGACACCAGGCCAAGGAATGCAGACCTTATTCTTGGTTTGCTTTTTCAGATGAGTCCAGTGTTTGTTTCAGTTATGCTGGTCAGAGGAGAGTGATAAACCAGATGACTAATACAATGAAGAATGGAACAAATACCTACCCTTAGCAATTCTGGAGTTTCCTGAATTTCTAAATACTCATACCTAGAGTACTAATCCATTGTGCTGTCTAACCCTCCCCCAGTCTCTTGTCCCATAAGCATCATGACTTGATTTGAGCAAACAACAAAAGGTCTTTGTTCCTTCTGACAGTATTACATGCTGCCAGTGCGCTTTTGTGAGAGCACGTGTCCTCTGCTCGCCCTTCCTTGTTGGACTACTGGCACGGAGGGATAGATACTTTCTGAATCAGGACAATTCTCTACTCAGTAAACAGCTTGAATAACTGAGCCATAGGGCTGTAACTCCTATGCAGACTGCGAGAGGACTTGTCTAGCTACGTAACACCACTGCTGCTTTCATCCTTTTACCTGGTCTGTTTGCTGCCCATGGAAGCATTTGTCATACAGGTGTGAGGAGGAGCAACACCCCAGCACATGTGCTGAGCCTCATGCACTGAAGAAGAAATGTTTGTTTCATTCTGCTGACACTGCTGCAATAGCGAGGTTTGATGTTTGCAGGTAGTGTAGAAAAGCAGCAGTTATAGCAGACATATTGTTGAGGTACAGCATGAGAATCAGCAAAGTCTTTTTGCTTTATCAAATATTTATTTTATAGCTTCTAAAATTGATTCTTATAACAGTGGAACATAGTAGCACGTGGACTATATTCACCAAAGACTATCAACAATAGTTCCTTTGCTTGAAAAAAGAAATGAGAGGAATATGCATAAATATAATCTCAAGAAGAAAAGAAATAGATTTGTGAAAATTCCATATCCAGGTGTCTTTCTGACTAAGTATAATCTGCGTAAAAGCAGAAAAGGATTTCACAAAACTTAAAGAGGAAACCCAGTCATCACTAAGGCAGATTTATACCATTTTAACAACATTTTCTTAATTCCAAGATAAATTCTCTGGCTAAATTATGGCACAGATTTACAAAGAACAGAGTTTATGCTGGTATAATTCCATTAATTTTGTCATTTTCAGGAAAACTTGTGGTTTCATCTGGAATACTTTTTCTTGAGTAATGCAGGCTGACCAACTAAGGAGTAACATAGAGTTGTTTCACAAAGATTCATGTTTCCCAGGCTTCATCTGGAAAAACATCTTGCATGCATGAGGCATGAGGAATGATAAGCTATTAGATCATCATTGAGTCAAAAAAATAAACTTTTATATATGACTCTACCCATGCTTTGATTACTGTGCTTCCCAGCTGCCAGAAAGTACAAATAGGAGTCATAGAGAAGAGACAGATCAAGTAGCTGACACCACTAGACAAACACGCCGCTAGGTCTGATGAGGGCTTGCAGATTTATTCTCTGGAGTGTCCATGGGGGGGACAAGGACTAGCCAGGAGCAAGGTAGGTGGCAACAGTGCTAACTGCCCACAGTGCAGCCTTTCCAGTGTTTCAGCAGAGCTGGGAGACGGGGACTACCCATCCCTCTTCCCAGCCCACTGGGAGTAAATATTCCTGTGCCCAGGACTACTTCTGATTTGAAGGAAGAGCATGACTCTTTGGAGGAAAGAAATGTCCCTGCTTTCTGGAGCCTTTCACCCAGCTAATGGAGCCTGTCTTGAGACACAGACACTCTTTGAGGGCTGCATTGAGCACCATGCCTTATCATGAGTCTTTTCATATTGTTTTACTACAATTTTCTGTCTTTTGAGTTATCCCATTTCAAATCAAACTTCACATGAAGATAACACTAGCAATTTCACCATTAGTTTCCATCCAAACCCACTAAACATTTGTTTTATCACCTGACAGCCAGAATGTGCCTGGTAAGAGGCGTGATGCAGATTAGCTAGCCTACCAAAGATTTTTCACTCCTGCAGATGGGAAATCTTTGGTGTTAGGTAAACGTTAGTCATTTCTTTTTGCTGACAGCATAGAACCAAACTGATAACCTGCAAGATCAGATATCCTGTGGACGTAGGAACCACACTATGTCTCTGGTAAGTAGTTTCTAAAGACCACTGCTCCTATAACAATGCACTGTCTCCTGCCAAGATGGTAGGAAACTGCTGAAAGCAGCAATAGACAGGAACAGGCTGATAATCATCACAGGTCTTGACTCCCAACCTCTCATCCTTATCCTAACTATGACCAGTCCAAATACCTAAAACTGATATATCACTGAGGGAACACTGCATGGAAACTAAAGTCATTCCATGGTCCATGCAAGCCTTCTTTAAGCTGGGAATAAACCATGGGACAAATAGGGAATACAATTAGGAAATGAGGAAATCCTTAGCTTTTTACAAAATAAGTTTCAACTTTTCACTTTAAAATTAATTTTTATTTCAAAATTAACTTGGATTTTAGCAAGTGTGAGATAAGACAAAAAGATGAATGTCCCAAAAGCAAACTTCAAGCTTTGGGTCGAGGTCAGCATCTTGCTGACCTGATGTGGATTGTGAATCCCCTATTTTTTTCAGTAGCCATGATATGCACAGCTGATTTTGCTGAAACCAGTCAACAACTACAGCTACATTTTATATGTGGCTAATTTATCTTTCTTTTGTTTTATAAAAATGAAAAAAAATAATCACAATGTAGATACCCTTACAGATTTTACAGCAAAAGGAAAAAAAATAAAATCAACAGAGGACCTGTATCTTCTACAAATGTTGTCTCCAAGAGACAACAGTGTAAAAAAACCATCTGCAGCATCTCAAATTTCATCTGAAAACCAAAGCAGGGAGCAAGTTCCAAATCTCTCTCAGTGACCCCTTTGTAGGAAGTTTCAGTTGTTGATAGACGGAGAGTACCAGTTTGCACATGAATGTCTAGTGGTCTGGTGAGACATGAATTTAACCCCCTTCATTTGACCGAGCTGCCTTCCACCTCCCAGAAGGTTCTTCCTCTGTGAAGCTTAACTGGCTTCAAAACAAGGAGATAAAAATAGTTTCTGATCCCAAGCCTGCCCTTGAGTTTCACTATCAATTTTGGTGGGTTTACCATAGTATTTTTCCCATTAGGAAAAAAAAAAAAGAATTATTTGGCTACATGTACACTGGAGATTAACCATGTCCAGGACTGGTCTCTGACTGTGAGGCCAGCTGTCCTGGAAAATCCTTCAGGCTCTTAAGCCCTCTTAGCATCCATAACATGCTGGCTGCATCCACACTGCCCACTGGGAATTGCTCCTAGCCCATGCTAACTCCTGAAACGTGCTCTTAAATGGTTCAGGAGGGTGTTAAATAGTCTGGCCAAAAGTGTGCCAGAGACCACTTGAACAGTTTAGTATGAGTAGAGACGTTCCCCTTCCAGTATCTGTGCTCATGCCCATCACTGTTTAATTTGCAGCCTTTCCTTTCCACAGACTGCTCCTTTACAAACAAAGGAAATGGAAAACTAATCAGCCATGTAAAGGGAAAGTGCAACTCACCATAAATACACAGTCTGGAGAGAGAAAATAAGCGGAGGGCGATGGGAAAGCAGAAAAGGATCCGAATTTTTCAAGTAAGTTAGGTCAAGGCATGCAGAAGTCTATTACTTATTCTAGAGGCATACTTTTAAGTTGCTGCTGAAGCATGGTTTGAGATAGAGCAGTTCAGCAGGAGTCAGGAAGGGACAGGGCAGCTGAAGCAAGAGATTACACAGCATCCCTACTTCACACCAGTCTTATCCTGACTTTTGCTGGGCTTGGTGGAACAAACTTTGAGCTCTTGTGCTTCATGTCACTGATAAGAAGACTAGCACTGTGAAGTTCCAGAGTGGTCTTTGCATTTTTCAAAGCTTTGGCCTTCACTTGTCATTACTATTTGCAAAGAGGTTAAAGGAGAGTCTTACTTCATTTCTGGCAGTGCCAGCCCAGTGACTGTCATTATTTCCCAATAATCCTGCAGGCTTTCCACTGACTTCAGAACTTGTGGCAAAGAAAGTAAAGAAATAAATGTCAGCCTAACTGATTTAAGTAATACCAATGCCTTCATGCTGACAGGGAGCAGCACAAAAACATGCAGATACCTCACCTGCGCATTGAAAATGGCCTCAGCCACTTTAATAGCTTTCATTTATACAAACCATATTTGCATGCCTCTTCTAATGTCATGGTTTCAAAACTCCTGGACAGCAATTTCTTCACTTGAAAAGAATGAAGTTAAAGAGTTATTCTGCAGGTACAGGTTGAGCTGGTTTTGATCTTTTTTTGAACAGCCTGTCACTGTTAATCTGCTCAAATCTTCACCTGGCTTTTTAATTCAGAGCAAAAATTCAGGCTAAGCTGAAAATACAGCATAGTTGCTTTGAGGAGGGAAGGAAGAGAGAAGGAAGAAGCAAATCAATATCTCTGCATGGGCTTGGTCTTCCATTAACATTATTAAAATTACCTGCTGCCAGATTCAAGTTTCTTTAATGTCTGTGACTTCTTAAAATCCAATGTCAACAGGGATAAATTCTAAGTGAATTGTGTTTGTCTTGTTGCAACTAGCCAAACACCCTACCTTTCTTAACTTTAAAGAAAGGGTTGAAGTTTCTCTGTTTTCCACTAGGATAGAGTAAAAATTCCTTAGCTGCTTTTCTTAGAAAGTAATTTTTGTCCAGAGCCATGGAAAGATATTAAAAAGAGCTCCTACAAGTCTAGTGGGTGTTTTACAAGCCTACATGAAGTTAAAATCATCTGCACTGGCATAAATTCATGCTGTTCAGCTTTAAGTATTTCACTTGTGTTACTAAGATAGGAGTTTAGGTTTCACCTATAATCTGCAGTGTCTTTGAAATAGAGCCTGAGCTCTCTGAGGCTATGTTAAGGCTTCAGGCCTGTCCTCATCCTCACTTATGTAGCTACAGTGACCACTGCTAAAGCCAACCACGGCTCCTGTCTATCAGGGAAAGCATCCCTTGATTTTCTTTCCATAGAAAAAGATGCTGGGTAGAGGGTGGTGTTGCTCCAGCCTCCCTGTGAGAGAACACCACTGCATTCTGACTCTGGGATGTGCTGGGAGGTCTCAGTTTTGCCCCTCTGAGCCACTGCTGCCCTTTCTAGAGAGGCTGTGCCCTTAATTTAGGCACATCAGTGCCCTTCCTGAGCTGATAAACTGGCCTGGATCCAGGAATGGATCCAGAAATGGGAGGCAATAGCAGGTATTTAGCACCTCGTTATCAGCATCTGCCACAGTGAAACACTTGATGGCAAATGTTAAGACCTGACAGAGGCTGTGGGGCTGTGTCTACCCCTCACAGTCCCTGCTATAACTCACCCTGCCAACTTTGTGTTAATGAAGTCACAAACTCAAATGGCTTGGGATGGATTTTCTACAAAGCATCGGTACACAGACCTCTGCTTGCAGGCACACTTCTGGCTCAGAGGGGCAGAGAACCCAGTATTTCTAAAAAGTAGGTACTGAAGAGTCAAAACCTCACCCTCACTGAGCTCCCTAAATGGGAAATGAGCTCATTTGACTCTCGAGTCACAACTTCTCATCTGGATCTCTGTTTCATGGAAGGAAGAGTGGGGAGAATCTGGTCATAATTGTACAAAACAAGTAATTTAAGAAACAACACTAAGAAATGGATCTGTGTTAGCTTTTAGATGGAGCAAATGAAACTAGAAAATAATTTTTAATAATTAAGGTAAATCTGAAAAAAGTTAATAATAAAATTTTCAAGTTCCTATTTTGTATGTGGAGGTGTATGACAGAAAAGCAATATGGATGTCAGAGTTGCTGAAGGGAATTGGTGGATGTCTCTAAATATTAAGGCATCATTGTGTCTTGGAATACAAATTCAAAAGATACAGATTGCATATGATTGGTAAATCAGTTAAGAAAGCAGGTAAGAAAGCAGGTAAGAAAGCAGCATATAAATGAAGACATTACTGTTTTTCTTTATTTAGTTAAAAACAGTCTGACCCAGCAGTTATGTAATGTCTCAGCATTCCTTATTTATTTCCTTAAATATTTTTCATCTGCCTTCAAGGAAGTTTGGGTGACTGAGAAATTACTTTGGGCTGCTTCTCCTGTGCACGTGTGGTGGACTCAGGCCTTGGCAAGGACCTGGTGCGGTTGCTGCTGGCAGCCCAGTCACATCTTTGCTCCGCTGGCACCAACCTGGACCAAGTTGTGGTTTGGGAAAAGGAAGACTAGCCAGTTTTCCTCTTATGAGGAAGCAAATTCACCTCTTGTTACATACATATATATACACACTTAGTTATCTTAAGAAATAAGATGTAACAGAGAGTATTCTCATGTGTTCATTTCAATCCTAGAGAGAATAAACCTCACTCAGGTTTCTATCCCTAGTGAAAGTGTTTAAGCGAGCTTTCAGTACCACTGCTTTCTTAGTAGCCACTGCACAGCACACAGATTAGAGATTTTCCTTATCTGCATTTGTCCACGTGCAGACTGCAGGAATTTCAGAGGTAAAAGAGTTTTTTTCAGACCTGCCCAGCTGAAAGTTAAAGGGCGGCTCTCCAGAGCACCCAGTAGCCAATTAGTAAGCACAGCTGTCCTGAAAAAGCAAGCCCAAACTAAACGGCTGAGCCTCCACTGTATACATACTGAAAATACTTCCCAAGGCTTTCAGAAAAATTAGAACAAAGTCCCCATGTTGAATAAATATTTCCTTATTTTTATTAATTAAGAATGTAATTTGAACAATATATACATCCTATGCCTCCATAGTAAGTTGTGTAACTCATTTAATCAAAGTAAATTCCTAAATCTGGTATTCTACTAAGTCTTTTCAATTCATCCCACACAACATCATTGACTGCATGCCAAAAAAGTCTACATAAATTAAAAAAAAAAAAAAAAAAGTCCGTCAACAGTTTGTGAGTCCATTCTAGGACTGCAAAACCACCCTGCTATAAAATGGCCATATTTAGAGAAACTCTCTACAGCTGGGGGGATGCCACATACTCGACCTAAGATAGCTGTCATGTTTGCAAAAAAACAAAATCTTTATTCTAATTGTACTTACTGATGCTGTTATTAATTTTTGCCATCAAGAAAAACCAAAATCTTGAATGGAAAAATGTTTGGCAGCACATGCTATTGTTGTAGGATGGCTTGGCTGTAGCACTGAACTTTCAGGCACTAGAATTCACCCTGTGGAAGCAGCAAACACCAAGGAATCTACAAACCTTGGACTTGTTGAAGTAAGCATATGTGTCAAAGACAAGGGATTATAATTAAAGGGATAGGAAAGCCTAGAAAATAAGAATGTTGTCAACAACACTTATCATTATAATACAAAAGTCATGAGCTGGTGTGCCAGCAGCAGGCTTAGGTCCCCTGCCCTCTGCTCAGCCAGGGAATGACACAATGTTGTACAAACCATTTCTGCAGGTAGCCAAATACATGACATTATCTCTATTTAAGTAAGCAAGAACAAGGCTGGACAGTTCTATGCAAATACTTGTTACTGACTGATCTCTTATACCTTGAAGATGCATTTCTAGAAAGGAAAAAACCCAGAATTGTTCTTCTCATTCTATCTTCAAAAAAGCTGAAAAGTACAATTTTATTAGACCTTCTCAAACCTCAGAGAAATTTTCCAAATATCTATAAAGGCAAATATTAAATAAATGATTTGCTGAAGTAATGGAACAGTTATTGGAGTTCATAACACATGCATATTTTTAAAAGAAAAAAAGAAAATACTGTGGGGATTTTAAATATTTTTTTAAAAGTTCATAAGTAGAAAAACATCATTAGTAGTTTGTACTCACATCAACTTTACATCAGAGAAAAATACAGTTTTGTCTATGTAATATTGTTAGGTGAAAGAGTAACTATTTAAGAAATAATTTATGCCAAGTTAATGGCAATTAGCATAATGAATGACAATTTAAGGAGGACTGTATGATGTATTGCAGGTTTCAACCAACTAAAAATAGAAAAGCCATACAAGCCATAAAATTGCACAATGTACAACTTTCAGTTCCAGGAAGACTGTGTTTGCAATCCTTGACTACAAATGGAGTTGCTTTCTGACTGTTGAGATAGATCTTCTGGAGCCATAATTAATACAGAGAATGCTGAGCTTTCCAAATGAGTCAGACATTTTAAAATATTGGGCTTAAAGTTGTGAAATTTTTATAAAATCAGTTAGTGTTTGCTTTCCAGTTTTTGAGCTGGGTTCGCAATTTCAAAATATGTTCCAGCACTGTGAGGCATTTTAAAACTGGAACTAAAGTATAACCAATGTGATACTAGCAATGGAGCTTTTAAAAGACAGGCAAAATCTAATATGAATATTGTGAGACACCCAGTATGGTCATAAAAGTCCACAATGCCTGCTGAAGAGTTCCTCGTTACACTAAGTTGTTAACTCAGGATGCTTATTTTTAACTCATTATGCTAAAAAATTTCAGTGAAAACAATGTGCATTGAGGATGTCCTTGGGAATCCTCAACAGTCCTCGAGGGCTTTGACAGCTCAGCAATTTGGATGAGCCTTTGAAAGACAAGAGATGATGCAAGTCATTTTGGTCCCCTCCTGGAGCTGACATCTGCAGGAAGCTCAAGTGTTGCTTTCCAGCCATGCTATTGCAACAGCATCTCCTTAATGTTAGTTATTCAGGAGCCTGGCTCCACCTGGAAGCTCCTGTGTGTCAGCAGAACAGCTTGTGGTGTGCAGTAATACCTGTGTGGAGGGATGCTCCCAGGGCAGGGGCTTCGCTAGAATCTAGGTCCGGAGGGGGGAGGAGGGAGTCGAGGGTAGAGGTGTCCCTGTGCCATCGCTCTGCTGCTCCCACCTGAGGCTGACTGGGGTCCCTGCTGCTCCCTAGAGAAAAGATAAGGCTCAGGGACTGCATGCCAGGAACAAAGAGAGAAGCAGCATGTTCTGCTTGCTCTGCCAGCCAGACAGCAGGCCAGCTAGAAAACACAGTCTTCCAGACTTAAAGTGACTTGAAAATATTTATATTCTTTAGTTTAGAAACTCCCACTGACTTTATCCATGTGTTTCCAAAGCCATGACAGAGCAGAGTGACCTGAAGAATCCAGAATACACTAGGCAATGTGTTTGCAGGTATGATACCAACCCAGCTGGTAAAACTTTACACTCCCATTGCCTCCAAAGAGCTGGTACCACAAGTCTCAGCTTTCTGCTTAAATCTGGCAATCAACACCAAGTAACCTCTCCATCCCAAGAAAAGGAGCCATAATGAGGGAAGCAAAAAGCTGGTACATAATGTGCTGGGTTCCTCATTGAGAGCAGTTCTGCAGAATATGTGCAGTGCAGTGCAATAACATGGCAAAATGACAGCAGAGAAGAAATGTGTCCAGCTTGGCCCATGTATCAGTGACCCTGCAGGCAGCCTGTAGAGTTATACCTGCTCAGGGGGAATGTGTGACTCCCTTGGCTGGCCAAGCTGGAAAACCCGCAGCACAGCAAGAGCTACAGGCCAGTTGCTTTCACAGCCCACAAAGCAAAGGAAGGCTGGGAACATAGTGACAACTCCAAATCCCATGGAGGTATGGCAGACATGCAGGGAGCTAGGAGCTTTGTTCCTGGAAAGCTGGGGATGTTGCAGGGCATACGGGGAACAGAGCCATAACACTGGAGGGAGGCTGGTTCTTGTGTTGATTAAAGCTCATTCATGCATTTGATTAGTTTGCATAAACAAACAGAACTTGATTCCACATTGTGGATCCCCTGAACTCTGCCCTGACCTTCTTGACAGAGCAGTATGGTTACAGTATAAAACAAGGTTTTGTAGGTCAAGTGCAATGCAGAGACAGCTGGCATGGAAACATGTCCAGGCAGGCTCAGTGGCAGGACTGGTGGTGCCACAGAGATTCTGAGGGCTGTGAGACCATGGAGGTCTTTCCTCGGCGAGGAGAACATAGCGTTCTGGGAAGCTGTGATCTTTTTAAAGGAAACAGTAACAAATCTGTTCAACTCTACAAACTGACCATTATTTAAATAATTTATATAGTTCTCCTAATAACAATACAGTCATACAGGGAACACTACCATTTAGGGAATAAAGTAGGACTACTACGGTGTCAGTTAATACCAGTCAGAACACCGCATAACACATTCATCCATTATTTTTTAACAAACTGTATGGGAAATCTCGCAAAATAGTAAATGTCAACTTGGTATTTGTGTATTTTTTTCCTTGCTCTGAATTGAAAGAACAAGATTTACTGGATTATGAACAACATAAGGATAGAAACAGTAATGAAATCTTAACCAGCTGTAATCACAGCTAAATTGGTGCAGACACATTAAGGAAAACTTAGTTTTATAGGAAGGTTATTTTATTGATAAATAATTTTCTAGAAAATTTATTTAGGGAACTTCAGTCTTGAGCAGCTAGTTCTTGGAGAATATTGAGCAATTATCCATCTATTTATTTATTTATGAATAGCAGAAAGCATTTCCTATGTGTGTGACAATCAGGTTATCGCACTGTTATCACCCATAAGCTCTGAAACACATCTGAAACACATGACAATTTACAAGAAGCAAGGTAGAGATATTTGTACAAGGTACATGGGATTTACAGAAATTAATTCTTTGCCCTACAAAATGTTTGTCCTTTAAAATAATTCAGTGAAAGTTTTCTCATTAATTTGAATGGAGGAAGGATCAAGACTACTGTCTTTAAAAGACAATATGCAACTATCTAGACCTAATTAAAGAAAATTAATCACATTTTCTCAATGAAAAGCTGAATTTTCAGCACAATTCACAAAATACAAGGAATAAAGAAGAGTTTTCTGTCAATCAGCACAGAAAGGGTGGACCAAGGCGTAGTGGGTCAAATTCTGACCTCATTTGCCTTTACTCTTCATAGTGTATAGATGCTACTCTGAATTTTCATCAGTCTAAATGACATTAAAATCTGATGGTCTGAATGCAAAAAAGTGGCATTACTCATGATTTTCACAAACCTTGTTCACAGGAGACATGGTTTAAAAATAGGCCCTTAAAGGTATTTTCTCTCCACTATGTATTATTTTGGAGTCATTTTACAGGTGTAGCAACTACACTGAAACCCTCCCAAGAAGACACATCCTGGAACACAGATAGGACTTGAGTAATTTCAATCCTCTGAAGTTTTACCAAGTAGCAGGATAATGTAGATGCTTTACACTCTGTGGAAGAGCTTTTTTTATTTCATTAAACTTTAAAATATCTCGAGGTAATATTTATGCCTGTACATGTCTTCTCCATTTTAACTAAGTGATGCCACAGTAAATATGGTGAGCAATAGAAACATTCAGGATGAACATCACTGTATTAATTAAAATACTCTCCATTATACAGCATTCTGTTGTTCTGAAAAGCCCATGGGATTTTGCTGCTGAGTTGAATAAAAGTGTTATTTCACTCACAGACATCACACAGCAGCACCAAAATGCTCCTAACCACCTGTTAGGCTAAGGAAAGAAGCAGCTTTGGTTGCAGACTTTGCTACACTAGCAACTTAACCTAACAGAGCTACAATAACATCGCAGCCCTTTGCACAGCAAGATGCCTCAGGCTGTTTTTTCCATGCCATTTGTTGAGAGTTTTATCACATGCGCTAAATAGAATAATTTTTGTTACTCTCAGCGCAGTAATATGAAGCTATTGATTCTATCTAGATTTGTTTTGGAGAAAGCCTCTCATCTTTCCTTGTTCCCATACACATGACCCCTCTGCCCCAAGGCACCACCGATCAGGAAACCAAACTTAGCAGAAGGAAAGCTGAAGTTTTCTTTGGCAGGTTTGCCAAGATACCCTAACTAAAGGGGTCAGTGAAAGTCCCCATATTCCCATTGATCTACAAGCTACAGTTCCCAGGATCCTTGAAGGAACATCCAGGGAAAGCAAAGAGCTCTTCAAGCTGCTTTTCATACCCTTGCAACTTCAAGTCCAGGCTGCCACACTGGGGAAGTGTGGTAAGTCCTTCTGGGCAGACAGTCTGATTGTGCACTGCGAAGATCTGGCTGTCCACAGGTAGTCAGGATAGGACAAAATGTGAAGCTGATTTTGTCAATCATCACTGGAGAACACTCTGGGATGCATGAAGGAGCACCTATTTCCCATGACCCAGAGGCCACCATGGGGGCAGACAGCGTGTGACAGCTTCCACTATCAAATCAACTATTTGACTATGACTGTTATCATCAGAAATGTTTGTTAGAATTACAGTTCCATTTAATTTATTATCAGTGCCCCCAGGACCACATCAGCCCCCCGGGGCCATCAGCCCCTGTCTCAGGATTGCCACAGCAGGGCTGGCCTCCAGCTCCACAAAGCCCTGCCATGCCATGCCCATGGGACCCACCAAGCTGGGCCCACGGCCCATCCCAGGCTAATCTCATCTCCAGAGAGGTGCCTGATGCTCAGGTCCGGGACTGCCCTCAGCCCTCTAGTCTCCATGGGGATTCCTCCTGCTCCCAGTCTCCAGGAAGCAGCCACCCATGCAGTGCCTTGACATGTATTTCCTTAACTGTCTACTTAACTGCTTGTAATCATGGTTGGGATTTCCCTTTGCTCCTGCTTAAGAAATTGCTTATTTTTTAAAAGCTTTTAATTTTCATTGATCTTCCATGCGCATGTAGTAACTTAAAATTGTGCTTCCCTTTTCCTACAGCATATTGCGAAAGCTCTTTTACCTTATGCTACAGGGCAGAGAAAAGATACAAAAGAAATCAGCGTGTTTATTCTTGAGAAAAGAAGGTTTGCAGAAAAACAAATGCTCCCCTAATGTCTCTCCTTCACAATTAAGAGAGGCATCGTACTCTCCAGTGATCCTGACACCAAGCACTGGGATGTCAGGCTCAGCATGACTGGAAAAAAGTTTTTGTCTGAAGCTCCCCTAGAAACCTGATTAAACTATCAACTCAGTAAGGACTAGAAGTAAAGCAGCCAGAAAAAGTCTGCTGTCACAGTCTTAACAGCTGGCAGTCAGGAGTGTCCTGAAGTTTTCCAAGAAGCTATGGCAAAAGAGACTGGGGGATGCTTGATTTGACCAAACATCCTTTTTTCTGCGATAGTAGGAGGTGGTGGGATAAGTTGTACCCACATTGTCTTTTGTATTCTATTGGCTTACACCAAGAGGAGCACTCTCCAGAGCTAACTCCAGGGAACCAGCCCCTCAAACCCTGTAATTGAAATTTCTTTAGGGCAATGTGTGAAAGCAATTGTGGCTTCTCCAGGAAAGGTTCATTATATACTATACAGTGTTCATAGAAATTTTCTCTGTCATAATTGTCAAACAAACTTCCAATATGGCAGACCCATTTCTTCAGTGATCACAAATCTAATCAACTGCATGCTACGTTGGCTGAAGGTCTCAACCAAAAAACAGTTTTCATTGATTTTCCAGCTTTTGATTAAAACACTAAAACTTTTCATACTGCAATTTTAATCAACCACTTTGGGGAAAAAAAGCCACATTATTTCTAATAAAGGTTTCCTTAGAAGATTTCAAAACCTTTACTCAACCTCTTAGATATTTGGCACAGCATATCTTTGCAAGCATGAAATTAATACTCTGCTTACTGTGGTTTCTTTTATTATGCTATTATACAAGACTGTTGTACTTTGTCATTCGTAGCACATTACCTCAGACTCGCTCAGGTACAAAGATGGACTTCTGGGATGATCAGGGGAAAGGAGAGACTATCATATGAGGAGACAGAATGAAGAGCTTGGCTTGTTTAGCTTGGCAAAATAAAGGCTGTTAAGGGGTCCAGTTGCTGTGTATAAATATATCATAGAGGCAAACAACAGGAAGATGAGAGAGCCATTTAAATTAAATGACAATGTTGGCAAGGGAACCCAACAGCACAGATTGGCCAGAATTTAATCTATGCTCACTTGGAGCAATGAGATTTGGGAACAATTTTCCCATTGGAGTAACAGCACTAAAAATCCTAACTGCACTCACAGTGGAATTTGATAAGTTTATGAAGGGGATTATAAAACCTGATTCCTGCAATATTATGACAATAGATTTGATGACCCATTAGGTCCTTTCCAGTCCTGTGTTCCCATATAAAGCTATAGTATGTCATGCAGATTCTATAACCTTCAACCATGCATGCTTCAAAACAAGATATGCCATCATACTTTATCTGCTTCAAGCTATTTAAAAACAAAACAAATCAAAACCCTCAACCAAACAGTTCAATTTAGTAAGTGCATTTTTTCAGGGTAAGGATAAAACTTCAGTATTTTCTCACCCATAATGGCAATAAATTCAATAGAACCCAAATATATTACAAAATAAACATATTTTACATTCAGTTGTCCATCACTGAAATGCCTACATTTATTGATAATTAGTTCTACTTGTCATCCAGCACTGTTTAGCTTTATTACAATTTTTATAAAATATTTTACCCATGGCTTCAAAACCTCTGCAGCTGAAGTTCAACTGTTATTTATGGTATTCAGCTCTAAGCTATAAATTAATTAAGGACAAGAACATTTTTGTGCTAATGCATTTTATGTTGGAGGGTATCCAAAAGTTATAGCCAAAGGAACAGAATTATGATTGTTTCTAATTTATATTGGTCATATCATGAGTTGTAAATGTGAGAGGAAAGACATTTTTTTAAAAACAGAGCCATCTGATTTTGGAGACACTTAATTGTTTTCATGTTTAAAAGATTGCTTATGGTGAGCTTGAAGTAAAAACCCATTAACTTCTACAAAACATAAAATTTCTTGAGTTAAAAAAAAAAGAATTTGGAAAAATCTACTTTCACCAAAAGCAGGAAAATGTTTACATAAAAAATAATGATTTACAAAAAATATTCCTTTCTAAATGCATAACCATACACATACACACAAATAGAGCCCCCTCAAAATGGGACCAAAGTATAGCCATGGTGGTATTACACATATTTTCACTTTTCTGTATCTCCTATTTGAAATTTTTACAGAAATGCCAGCATGCTATCTTCATATAAAGTGTACTAGCACATTGAAGGCAAATTTTACTGTGAAGATACCCCCCAAATTACTATAATGTTATATCTCAGGGTAATTAATAGTGTCATAATCTGATTACTCTCACCTAATGTGGCTTCATAAACCTAGCACCAGTTTTGCTGTTTGTATTAGCAGTTCACTGCCTTAGCCAGTCAAAAGTGTCTCATCACTTTCTTGTGAATAATGCTATTTTCAGCTCTTAAGATTCAGCATTAGATGATCAGGAAGAAAGGATCCCACAGAATGGAAAACATCTCTCCATTGTCATCACTTAATGGATGGCTTAGGACCTGAATTATTGACTTCTAATATCTTATATAAAAATTCTTTTGAAAGCATTCTAAGCTTCCGTCTTTAATCAAAGGTGGTGAAAATCAAGAGCCCATTTACATATGTGTTTGCCTACATAACTTTGCATGCATTTCTTAATTTTATTTTTTTTGTTTTTACCATATAGACATTCGCTCATGTATTGTGAAGAAGCATTCACCCATCCATCTTCTCTAGCCTCTTCTTATTCAACATCTTTCCTTGATGCCTCTTTACACTTTTTTCTCTCAACTAAACAAATACAGTTTCACTTTTGACTCTGACAGTGCTAGTGATTTGCATCATAGCCTCTGTTTCTATTCCCATTTGTGCTGGTTTTGGCTGGGGTAGAGTTACTTTTCTTCACAGTGGCTCGTGTGGGACTGTGTTTTGGATTTGTGCTGGAAACAGCTTTGATAACACAGGGATTCATTATTGCTGAGTAGGGCCACATAGAGCCAAGGCCTTTTCTGCTCCTCCTGCCACCCCACCAGCAAGGAGGCTGGAGGTGTACGAGGAGTTGGGAGGGGACACACCTGAGACAGCTGACCCCAACTACCAAAGAGTAATACACACATACAGTGTCATGCTCAGTAGATAAAGCTGGGAAAGGAAGAAGGAAAGGGGACACATTTGGAGTGATGACATTTGTCTTCTCAAGTAACTATTGCCTGTGGTGGACCCCTGCTTTCCTGAGAAATAGCTGAAGACTGGCCTTCTGATGGGAAGGGAATTGAATGAATTCCTGGTTTTGCTTTCCTTGCATGTGCGGCTTTTGCTTTACCTGTTAAACTGTTTTTATCTCAACTCACAAGTTTTCTCACTTTTACGCTTCTGATTCTCTCCCCCATCCCACAAGTGGGAGTGAGTGAGTGGCTTTGTAGGGCTGAATTTCCACCTAGGGTTAAACCATGACACCATGATACATGATTAAGGATTCAATCAGAAGAATATGCATTTTTCATGTTCCTGATTTGTCTCAGCAGTCCCCGTGACACATAGAAATCAAAACAGTCTTGTTTTCTCCTTAAACTGATTCTTTTGTCTCATGCAAAATTAGTTTTTCATTTGAGCAGAAACTGTTCACATGCTTTGAACTCTTTCAGAAACAAATTGATCATGAATAAAAGGAGCCTGATGACTTTTCAGAAGGCTGATGTTCTGAAACATTTTCTCTTACGTGGGGGAAACGTCCTTGCTATTTTTAAAAGAAAACTTGATCCATATTCAAAAGAAAAGTTACATACTTTCTGACACTAGATTCTGAATTTACACATCATTAATCCTGAGAAATTCTGAGGCAAATCGTAATGGGCCATATTATTTTGTTCATGATTGCTTATCAGATTCAAGAGATATCTTCACCAAGGAATCTCCAGCACCGTAGGTTTTAAGTCCTCATTACAAGCGGTCTAAGCATAGTAGAGCCTCCCTAAGGACTGCTAGTTTCTGTGCTCCTCTGAAATATTAGTAAGAAACAGAATAAGGAAGGTCAAAAAATTTATGGTACTAATTCTAGATTTAGAGCCCAGGGCAAAAATTTCCTGTACAGTTTTTTAATTAATTTCCTGTGAAAGTCATATCTGTTCTCAAGGATCCCCCAGAGTTATCAGACCATTTCTGTGCATCACAGTAGCCAGGGAGTATCTGCCTTTATCTCTCTTTGCTCATATGCAGCTCAAGGATCTGGGCTCCACAGGGCTCCAGTACTGACTCTCTTCCGTCCTGGCTGTGTCTGGGAAGGAAGCCAGGAAGGTGGGTGACATCGACATCTTTCAAACACGTAGAGTTCTAGTAGAAAACTAGTCTATGCTTCTGTCATGTGGCACCTGCTCTCTTTTGGTTGTTATTTCTTCTTTACACAGACTTTGAAGCAACCTCCACCGACAGACAGAATAAGACAGTTCTTCACACAGTGAGCAGCAGATCTGCAGAATGCCTTGTCTGTGCATGCAGAAGTTAACATGACTTGGAAGGAGACATCAGAAATCCTTAGAAGAAATACTCACTTATGGTTACTAACCAGATAAACCACATTGGGTTCAGGCAATCTCTTAAACTGAAAATTGATGGAGGTAGGAAGAGTGCTCAGGGGAAGTTTCAAATCCTTGCCATGCATTTGCTCTCCCCTGCTAGCAGCTTTAGGCCACTGGTTTGCGTGTTAGTTGGTTTGTTTTCTTGTTCACAGCAGAGCACAAACGCGGTCCCCAGCTGATGCTAATTATGCTGTGGAGCTCCCTGTAGTTGACTGAACTGGAGGGGTTGGCAGAGAAAAGTTGCAAGGCTTAAATCTCACCTTGGGAAAACCAGTCAGTGGCTTACTACTAATTTAGTAAACTTCTCTCTCTTCATCTGATTGCTTATGACAGGACATGGAACTCAAACTGAAGGACTTGACGTTCAGCTATTTTAAATGGCTTGGTTTGTCTGGGACCTTTGAAAGAAGGCTTCTTTATCCCACCATAATTTTGACATGAAAAGCATATTGTTATCTCCCCCCAGATGATTTATTGAACTGTTTCATTCAAATACAAAAGACTTCTACTTTTAGAAGCAAAACTGTAATTCATACCCTACAGCAACAAAAGCTAATTGTATCCTCAGAAGAAGTACACAAAAAATTATAGTATCTCCCAGCAGGTGCTCTGGAACTGACTTATGTTAGTCTTAAACCACAAAAAAATTGTTGTCATTACTAAGCAGTTCAAGTGCAAAAGCTGTTCTTGCAAAATAGTAACTAATGGGCCTAAAAAGAAGAACAGAACAGCAGGGAACTGCAAAACGTTATCTCAAAAGTACTTGCCTCACCCTCAAATTAAGTCCAAAATCAGCTCTTCTCATGAACTGAAAGAAGAGCAAAGCATGCTGCTTATCATTGAGCATGTGAACAAATTGCATGCCATGGCTCAGATGTCACAGTACTCTTTTCAATAACGTTTTTAAGCTTTCAGTAATGCCTCAAGCACCTGAAATTAAAGGTATCTTGAACAGTGAGAATCTTAATCTTACATATATTTAGAGATTTATATTTGTTGATGTAACAGTTATTTTCTCAGAAACTTTTCAGCTGACCTAGTGCTGGAGTTGAAAGTTTTTGAACATTCCGTATCCAAATCTTTATAAAGCCAAAAAGACTATTTAAGATAAAAGTACTGGAAACATCAATTATGTTTTCAGAGCTACAATTTAAAAGTGTATTGAGTTGCTTCTCAATTGCAAAATAATCTTATATCTGAAATCATTAGCAATATTCAGGGTGCATTTCACAACTAAAATTCCACATAAGCATATTTTAAAAATTATCTCTTCTTTCACTTAGGCATTTTGTTCAAGAATCCTTTTCTCATGGATGAGCCGGTAAAATATGCATCACTCAAAGCTCTGTAAAGAATGCAGCCTCTGTTCTGCTTTATGTTAGGTGATTTCATCAGCTCTTGGAGAAGGATTTGAACAGGCATGTTGGCAGATAAACGTCCTCTGGTGTGCTTTAAAATTGTGATATATTAATTCCAAATTTTAACAAAACACGCATTGTACACGGAGCATTGGAAAGTTATGTAAGAGGGGTGTTCTTTGTACTTCATGCTATCACTTCAGGATGGAGTCGCCTTTGAGTTTCTGCTTCACGAACAACAGGAACAACTCCTGGAGCTCTAAGGCACCACCAGTGAGTGTCCTTTCACAGGAGAGGAAGGTCAAGTAGTTCAGCCAGCATCAAATCCTCATGATCTGCTGCAAATCTCAATGCTCTACTTCTGCATGGAACAGTGTAGAAAGCCCTACAAGGCCTAGTGTCCTCACAACATAAAAGTTATGTGCTCCATTCTGCTGAAGCCAAGGGTTCAAAGTGGTTGAGTTTCTGTTTGGTTTGTTGCCTGTTTATATTTTACCTGTTGATTCATCAAGAATTATATTTTTCTGACAGGGTTCAGAACTGCCTGTATGAATTTTTTATGTTACTCACTGAACTGCTGTTCAATAAAAGATAGTCCTCAAAAAACACATACCCTTAAAATAAACTTTGCTGGCATTTTTTTCTTCCTCACGTTACCTTTTGAAAAAGAGATAGTTTTGTGAAATCCTGTGCACACTTGTGCCTGTAGCTCTAAGCATTCCTTGTCCATGAGGAACTAGGAAGACCCAATGAAGTGTTATTAGCTTTGGAACATCTGACCAAAGTATCATCTGCTGTGCTCATTAATTACAACAGTTCAGGTGGAAACATTGGTCCCTGAGCTTTCTTATAATTGTTGGGGTTTTCCTCTTTTTTTTCTTTTTTTTTTTTTTTTTACTCATCTAATGAAAGGAGAATAAGGAAACAGACATTTGCAGAAGAACAGTAGAAAGGAAAAGACGTGCATGCAGAGGAGATATACTAAAACAGTGCCTAAGCAGCTAACTCTAAAAATCAGTTTAAACATGTGCCACAAAACTTTTTCCGATGCTAGAATTTTGCAGTGTTGGAAGTTCAAAATATGCTTGGAAAGCAGTCACTCTAGCTGTAATCTTAGAGAAGTCTGATCCAATAACAATAAAATATATCTTTATAACACAGAAACATTTTATGCGATTGTTCAGATGATCCCAGGCATTTGATGTGTTCAGATGAGTATGACATGATGATTATGTCTAAACTGGGAGATTAAACAGTGCCAGGCCTTGGTCAAAATTTTGGCATGGGCTAACCAGTGGTCTTCCTAGAATGGTCCCTGGTTGAGAACCAGCTTAGCCAGGGCTTGGCAGCCTGCACACGGTCAACCTATTTTGAAGGCTTCAGTTTAATAATGTAGGTATGAGCAGCTGGTGACAACTGGACTGAGGGTCAGAGAACCAGTACTAGCATTGTCTAATTTTCTGAAAATAGACATAGCCAAAGTGTCGCCCACACATTTTTGACCATTTTCCATATGGCTGTTACCACATTGCCTTCAAACAAGGAGAAAACTGTGAGAAGTGGAAACTTGTATTGTTGCTTTATAAAACCACAGCAGAACTGCAAAGCCCTGACTTTTGAGAGGAGGGCAAGCAAGTGAGAAGCACTCAGACAGATGGCACAGTCAAATGGAATGAATTCCTGAGGGGGAGTGCAGCAGGGAGAAAAGGAGCAGTGAGCATAGTCAAAATATGGGAATGGCAGCTGCCATAGCTGTTTCTATGAGAGTAAAGCAGGTTGAGCAAATTGCCTTAGGAGCCTGCCCTGTTTCCAAATCCAAATGGTAGAACTAAGAAGGTAGCTTTGAAGGGAAGTACGGTGCCATGTAGATGGGTGAGGTTGGATAGTTGCAGCTATTAGAGAGGGATTGGAGATGAACACTTCCAAAGCTCACAGCTCAAAGATCAGCTGAGGTGGACATTGGGACACAGAGAGAAGTCCAGCTTGCCTGCCAGGCAATGGTGAATGCCAAACAGTGCAATGACACATCTCAGACCACAGAGCAACATCTCAGACCACTGAGATAATTCTGGTTCCAAATGTGAGTCAGCTGAAGATCCAGATAAATTCCTAATAAAAGCATATTTACACTGGCAAAGTGTCAGTGTGATTGCTGATTATTCTCTGACTTCCCGCAGGCAGCATTCTCATTCCATAGCAAAGGTGATGGACAATTACTGGCAAAGAAATCCTGACAAAAATATCATAAAAGGGATAGGGTTCTCCCTGGCAGCAAGAGTAATCATGCTATCCATACATCTTTTCCCACTGTAGCACAGGCTCTGCCGAGAAAAATATTGTTGAAACAGAAAAAACAAGAGTTTTCCCCTCATTTCTTTTTGTGCTGTAGGCTGTAGTATCAGATGAAGAAGTAGCTGTGGGAAAAGTATTACTTAGCCCTGTAACTGTGACATGGAGGTGCTCTCTGGAAATGGCATATGCCTAAGCCAGCCACAACAGATGAGATGTGAGGAACTGCAACAGCATTTAGCATACATAGGCTATTCTGAAAAGTTAGCTACAAATCTCTACCAGGTATCCTTGGTGAAATTCTTTCCAGTGGCTCTTAGCCTGGCATAATTTTCACAGGGATGGCAAAAGTCAATTCGCCACGGAGCGGTTTCCTGGCTGAAATATGATAAATCACTCTGGAACGTGGAGACATTAAAGCTCTTCATTAAAATAGTTATGGGATTGTTTTCACATGGGCAAACAAGACTTTTCTCTCAACTAATTCTTGGAAATGCTCAAAGCATTCTAGTTGAAACTTCCAAAAACAATTCAGACTCAGCCAGACATCCAGCCTGAACAACTGAAGTTTGGCAAAGCTGTAAACAATTGGGCTACAAGACCAGATTTTTAATGAAAAATGTCAGACATATAGGGTTTTTTGTATCAGCTTGTTCTGGAGTATGTCTTCTCTTATATATCCCAACCTAACACTGCATCTGTAAATCAGTTGGCATACCTGATTAATATTATAGTGTTTTAATATAGCATTTAGTATCTGCTCACATTTATACATCACATTTTCATCTATTGCTAATTCCCAGTTGATTGATTAGCTATATATTACCAATAATACAAAAAAACTTGAGACTACGCTGACTTAGATCTCTTTCTAGAATTAAACCAATGAGACTCAAAATGTACCTAATGTTGATACCACTGTTTATCCAGAAATCCATTCCCTTCCTTCTGTGTTTTAAAAGAAGCATTTTTAAAAATGCTAAAAATAAAAACAGAGGTTTTGTTAAATAAATTAATATACTTTTGTTTGTAACTGAAACATCAGAAACAGTGTCTGTTTTGACTTTCACTATCTTATTCTTGGTGGATATCACAGTTTCTCAGACAGCACAAGAAAAAAGGACATGATCATGATTGACGAGCCGACATACACAGCACATTCTCAGAGATGCCCCAAGAAATTTCTAAATATTCTTTATAATTATTTCAGCCAAACTTGTTAAGTCTTTTTCTTTATTTGATCTGGAAATGACCTATTTTGGCAGCACTCAAAAAATATGTAAAAATAACATAACATCTGCAATTTGTGTTTTCCTGCCTGCAATGCACTATGACAGCATCTTTAAGATGAACCAATCTGACACTGCCAGACTTTTCTGCAATGATGTTCTTGGGAATTTTGACCCACTAGCTACAATGGAGTTTTAATGCAAGCTGTTTAAGGCAGACTTGTTTCCATAAAGAAAGCGTTTGGAGGGGTTACACAGATGAAATCCTACTCCTCAGAATTAGAATCCAGATTCCACTGAACTGCAGGACAGAATTGCAAAGTTTGTGCCATCTTTGAAAAACCTGTGGAAGGGGAGTTGTACCAAAGAAGGCAAAATAAACCAGTTATAATACAATAGTACCTACATCAGGTGTTTCTTGAAATGTCAAAAGCTACATAACCTAGTACCATCACTTGACTCACAGAAAACCCGGGTTCACTGCTTTCTTCTTAGTATAGTGACACCATATTATTTATCTGTACTGGTAGATATTTTTTTCAGTAATGGCTTTGTGCTTGCTTAGGTTCTCTCTATGTAGAGAAGTGGGAATGTGAGGTTAATACCAATGTTCTCCAGCACTAAATCAGTTCCCATGGGCTCTAGAGAAAGACACCTGCACACTATCTCTAAAGGCTCAAGGATGTGCTTTTCTCGCTTAGCCCCTGGTGTTACAGCTACACAACCATCCTGCTGCCAAGGCTTTGCCCCTTTGGGAATCCCACCACACGGGGACTGGAAGCAGAACAGTCTGATTACAGCCTGCAGCTGAAATTATGCTGGGCAATTTAATCTAGTAAAGAATTCATACTGTCTAAAAGCATGGGTTTGAGTACTCTGAAGCAGGTGTGGGTCAAATTTGGTATAAAGTTTCAGAGAAACAAGAAATGAAAATGGAATATATGAACTCCAGAAACAGTTCCTTTTGCCGTTTCTGATCTTTTTCCCTCACAATAAGATCACAAGAAGTCAGAGGTACTATCTGAGTGAAGTAGAAAAATTATGAGAAAACAGTTTCTCTACCTTTTTTCCCCACATATCCTAATTCCCTGCCAAAGCCCAGTAGTGTTTTAAATTCTTACTACAGAGAAATAAACTTTCAAATTATATGCATGATTCAAAATGGGTATTTGAATAAAAATAAGTGAATTTTGGATCACAGGGAATAAGAACAACTCTATGACTTTGCATGGAGCTTTGGGTCTTCCCAAGTGTCAGCTTTTACTCCAATGAATATTTAAATATTTCATACAAGTTCAACTTTTTTTTCTGTGAAGAGTGAAACAGTCAAAGTACTTTCCTGGGAGGTGGATGACTGTGTTTTAATGCCTATACTGTAGCAATAAAGTATTCTAACCT
This sequence comes from Pseudopipra pipra, assembly GCF_036250125.1. NCBI lineage: Eukaryota > Metazoa > Chordata > Aves > Passeriformes > Pipridae > Pseudopipra > Pseudopipra pipra. Next base: position 84,704,855 of record NC_087551.1, on the reverse strand, counting down.
TTTCCTTTCTGGGTTGTTTTGGTTGGTTTTTGTCATATTTCCAAACTCCCACTTGTCTTCCTGTTCTTTAAATTTTGATGGAAGAGCCCCAAAATAAAATCAGTATTTTGCAATCTAGGAAAATATTTAATCCAAATGAAAACTAATGGGCCACACTGCAAACCCAGGAAAAACATAGCAAAGCATTTATCTGTTTGTTTTTAAATTCAGCTATCAATCAAAAAATACAGATATATCATAATTAATTTTCCTAAGAATTTCTTTAAAGGACTAATTGAGCAATGTCTCCTTTTCACTTTTCTCCTTGTGTCTCTCTCTTACTGTTGGCTACTTTTGCAACCAATTCTCCAGCTTCTTCTTCTTGCTAACAGATTGAGATGTTCAGGGACAGAACTGCAAGTACTGTAACTGGTCTTATTTTCTCTGGGAGGAAAACAGTCCTGTGTTTGTAAAAAGTTCCTTTTGTGGGTGAATCACCACAGTACTACCAAGCGATTGATTATTACATGAAAACTTTTATGAACCAAGAAATCTAAGTCTGTTTCCTAGGGGATTATACATTGAGATAGATAAAATATTTTTTAAATTGACCATGGTAACAAATACACTAAAACAAATATATAAGGTGACAACTAACATAAAATGTAAAATATCAGTTGACGTACTGCAGAGTTATATACACAAAAAGTACTTTTATATGCAGACTCAGTTGCCTATTTTATTATGCCTGGGAGAAGAGATGAAGGAAAAGAACAGGAGCTGTTGCTGTGCCCTTCGCAACCATAAAATGGCTGATGTGCTCCCCAGCACATGACCTTACTGCAGCCCTCTTTCTGCTGCTCCGTCACAAGTGACCAGTAGGAATAATTGTATAATTACACAGTTGCACTGTGATGCAGGTAAAGCCACAAGGAAGGTAACATTTTCAGTCTAAGTAAGGGAGCCTTGAGACACAGTTGATGTTGGGGTGAACCGAAATGTTATCCGTCAGCTGTAGCTGTCAGCAAAAATATTAAAGAAAGAGCAGCTGCATCATGCCACAAGCATGGGAGTGGAGCAGTCGTAGCTCCAAAATAGATTTTAGAGTCAGACAGATTTTTCTTTGGAAGAACCCCAGTAATAGTCAAGGACCATATATTTTCTGAGCTGCTTGGAGCCAGTTGACAATGCTACTGCTTTTAAAATGTTTTAAATAAAGGATTGAGATGCAAGTAAAGGACAGCTATTTAGAATAGGATGTACTAGAAGGTATGCTACTACTGCTATAAAATGTAATTTTTTCTACTAATTATTTTCAACTTCTGTAGCTTTTAATTTGCCCTCACCATTTTTTGTGTAAATTCTGATATAAAAGTAAAATTGATGACAATAAAAAATCATAACCAAGTTTCTCAGCTGAAAGAAAAAATATTGGCTTATTGTAGCCTCTGTAGCATTTATTCTTCCTTTTTAGAATTATTTCCTTTTAAGATACTAAGTTATCCTGAAAATATTTATTCAAGAATAGCATCTTACATTCTTTTTGGATTGTCATTAAAGAAAACAATAATAAGCAGCAGTTTCTTCAGGATCTTGAATTCCAAGATAAATGTAATAAAGTTTGTGGCAGTGTTTTATTGTTTACTGCTTGGAAAAACTTATGCAACAGCAGAATACTGCTCTGATTTTTGAGCTGCTGCTAATGAAGTACAACTAGACAGGGTACGGTTGCCATGAGTCAGGAAATGTGAATGTTCCTGGACAGAGGCCAAGGGAGCTTATGCACATCAGAGATGAGATGTATATGTATCCTCTGGAGAAGATACACTAAGTTGTTTTGAAGCATCTCAAGCTGCCTGATCCAAGAAGCAACCAAATGACCACCCTGAAACAAGGTTACTAGCTCTCTGATACTCAGTCCCTCATTTTTACACCAGGAAAACAAGAATCAAGTAGGCTGTCCAAGGCAACTTAGAGATTAGATATTAGGTTCAGCCATGACACAATAGGCCCAAAACCCTGAGGGCTTAACTTTGTTCTTTCACTGTAAAAAGAAGAAAAGAAAACTCCTAAGTTAAAAAAAAAAAAAACAAACACAACCCAACAACAACAATAAACCAAAACAAAAACAAACAAACAAAACAAAAATACCCAAAACCCACTCAACAACCAAAAACCAAAAACGTCCCCTCTGATATGCTACAATTTGCCATGAGACTTTAAATAAACCTTTTGAACTCATAGTTTGCTTAAGTATGGCATGAGTTTTTTGTAAGAGAATGGGTGCTACCGTTGTACACATGGGGAGAAGCTCCACTCTCCACAATGTCAAATCACTTGCTGAAATGCTGCTACACTTCAGTACTGCACCACATGCAACGCCCTAGCATTCTCTGAGCCTTTGAAATGTTGTTCCTTGGGTCCCTATTTTTTGAGTGAAATTAACTGGTTTCCTAAAGCTAGTTTAGATTATTTAAAAGGGTACCACTGGTTTCTTTTCCTTTCTACATCTCTTTTTGCAGCTGAACATAACCACCCCCTTTGAGTTTTCACTGTCCCATACCCTTTTTTGGTAGGTGTATTGTCCTTATCTTCCCACAACCCTTTCCTGTGTCATGGCCCAAGGCAGGACTATGGCTTTCACTCCTCTCCCAGCAGTACAGGACATACAGATCAGTTTGCTGTGCTGGTCCACCCAAGTATGTGGGTGGCTGCTTGGACTTCCATATTTCACATCTTTTTTTTCAGGAGAACTCTCGCAACCAAGACCTGAGTTCCCTTTCATGAAATCCAGCAAAGGGTCATTTATTACCCCATTTTTTCCTGCACCAGGAAAGGCCCACAGGTAAACTAAGAAATAATTTCCAGACCTCCTACTTTGATCTGGGATAGTTTTGAGGCCTCCTTTGCAGTTGTCACTGCCATTGTACCATGGCAGGGCACACCCATGTTGCCTTCGAAGGTGTTTCAGCAGCTGTGGCCTATTCTGTGCAGTGGCACATATGTAAGAGTGTGACTCTGTCCTGCTCCCAAACTCACTGTCCCTTCTGTCTACTGATATTGCCAACTATGGTGTTCAGAATCATGAGAAAATCTTCCAAAGTTGTTTTTCAGGAGATTTTAAAGAAATACATCATGGTAGCAGATCATCCTCAGGTCAGAGACTTCAACTTGCTTGAAGACATCAGGACAGTATTTTTTCTAATTTTCTTTGGTTTCAATTAAAGCTAAGAGTCATGTAGGGCATTACTAATTCCTAGGGTAAATCCTTATCAGAAATCTCAGTTGCTAAGAGAGTCATTTGAGCTGCCACCGTTGCTTTAACAAAGCAGGCATGACTGGAGAACCTGGCTACCCACTGAGCCTGCAGGAGACAGCAAGCAATGATATTTCTGTTTTCTGAGTGCTTTCTCTTCCTCCAGACAGTACGTGAGGTTTGGGCAGTCTCTCCTCAGTCCCACAGTGGATCCAGAGCTGCCCCCCCACCAGATAATTTGGGCAGTCACCTCTTGCCCACCCCTTCTCTCAAAGGTCCTTTTTCCTCCACGATTTTTTCTTCCTCAGCAGCCTCCTTCCTGTACTAGGAAGCTTGTTCTAAGCACTCCCAAAATAACAACAAGCCCACAAGCTGACAGCACCCTCTTTGCCCTGTGAATTACTTCTGGTACAACTGAACCTGAGGGAATGGGTTTTTTTTCCTGAAACATCTTAATTTTGACACTAGTTTGGTTTCTATTCTGGTTCTCTTCTTGAAGCCTCCTGGTCACATCCCTGGTCCTTTTCCTTCCTTTTTCTGCTGTGTTTTACCAGTATGGCTGACTTCTTTCGACCCATAGCTAAGCTTTTCTCTGGGGAGCATCTCCGAAAATACATATTCTTGTCAGTCAGACTAATTCAATTTCTACTGCTACTTCTCCCAGCAGAATCTGGTTTCCAAGAAGGGCTATTTAAATCTCCTTATTCAAAGCTATTGACATGATGTTCAACACTGCAACATCTCAGAGTGTGAAAGTCACTACCATGTTTATTCTTGTAACATTCCAGGTTGTTATTAAAAGTCTAGAAGTAAATAACTTGCTGAGAGTCATACAGGGAGTCCCTGATGTGAAAGCCAGCAATTTAACCAGATTCCTCTTCCCTGGTGACAACTACCACCTCACATTTTAAGGTAACATTATTTCAAAGGGATAAACAATAAAATTCAAATATTTCATGAATATTTTGGAGAACCTGAATTTAGCAAAGTGCCTCCCATGAATAAGGAATCTATCAGATGTCCAGTCACTCTTACAGACTGTTTCCTGCAACGTGATTTAGTCTTTGTACAACTAATGTTGGATTAATTAACCCTCCTTGTGTGCAGTTATGCTTGCCTAATTTCTAGATAGTCACTGCTGTCTTTGAGAGATTTTTTGAGTTGACATCAATAGCCTGTAGAATTGTTCCTGCTTTACTTTCTCCTTAACAAACTATTACAACTGTTGTGTTATGTTAAGGATATTCACTGAACACTTATGTATATTATTCAGTTTATTTCTGATATTTTCCTATGTTTCTTTTGTGCTAAGCTGAGGAGAAACTCATTACACTGTCTGTAGCTATCAGGTATTTTTCTAGCACTTCATTAGTTCCCAGAGACCTGTAGTGATAAAGGTTGTGTGGCTGCTAGTGATACTGAACAGAGGCTAAAAGTTTGTATTACTGCAGGGAATTTGTTTTGTTGGAATGATGCAGCTGCGTCACTATCACAGAGAGGGCTCTAAACAGTTCCTCCTGGGCTCCCAAGTACCACAGCAATCTTGTTGTGTAAATCCTGTAAATTTCCATTTGTAAATACATCAAATTTTATATCAAAGGTACTTACATTGTACCCCCTTAATCTTTCTAACGAAACACTGTTCCAAAATAATCTGGGGTTTAAGAACATGTTCTCTAAAAGCAGAGAAATGAGTTTAGCTTTTTTTTTTCTCAAACTCATAAGCTATTTTTGAAACCTTGGCCCACGTGTATATGAGGCAGGTAGTTAAAGATGCTGTTGTCTGGTTAACCCATGGTTTAGAGGTTTAGCTTTAAAACACAGCTCCCTGGCCTCTTGCTAAAACACTTCTTGTCTGTCCTAGCTTGTTCTGGTGTCTTTCAAAGCACAATCCCCTCTTTCTAAGTCTCGCTAACTTTCTCATTAACTTAAGCCCCACTGAAGCATACAGCAGCTGTTTTATTTAAAAAAGCTGCAAGGGTATTTTGTCCCACCTCTGTGTGTGTGTGTGTGTGTGTGTGCCCGCGCAAGACACACCAGCTCCTCAAGTTCCTCTCTGCATCAAGGGCTGAGTGTGCCCTAGACAAGTACAATGGGATCTGAGACCTCTAACACCACCATCTGTGAGAATTCCCTAGTCTTCTTCCACCCATCTGTACTGATGATGGCAATATTTTGGTTTCAGTTCCAGTTTTAGAACATTATTTTCTGAATTACTTGAAGAGAAGAAGAATACCTGTCTTCAGTGGTAATTCTTATCAGGTATGAGAAATCCTACATGGAAAGATTGCCACATCCCTTTGAGTGCCACAAAGCCTCTACTTTGTCCTTGCTTCATGCTACAGTAATCACTACCAGGCAAGTTTAGATGCTTCCACGTGAAGGGCTTTTCTGAAAAAAAGAGTGCAAACTAATCTCAGGTTAACCAGAACTCCATCTAGGAATCCTGTTTGCCATATGTGCATCATGCTCTGTTCCTGATTATGATACAATTGGAAAGAGATGTTCAGTGAGAAAAGTGAACTCAGCAGTGGAAGCAGTCTCCAGAGTTTCCTTCCTCAAAGTAGCATCTGTTTTTCCTTCCTTATTTGCATATTACTTACAATCTCAATAATAGGTTTTCAGTTTATTGGACTACCTGGAAAGATTAAGATAGAATATACTTAACCTTTTTATTAACAGAATTGTTTTTGCACAGAGATGGCACCTTAATGGGTACCTGATTTTAAATGTTTTGCTTTCAAATAGTATGTGGCAGGGAGGAGAAGGAAGATGGTGTGCATTCTGAAAGCTGGAACAAGCTAGGATAAAAAATTACATACAAGATTTTTGGTCCTTATTATTCCCATTTTAGGGAATAATAACTCATTGAATATAATAACTCATTGAATATAAGAAAATCAAACAAAAAACCCACTACAAATATTGCTTCTTTTTCAATTTTGAAAGTGCCAAATACCTATGATTTGTGTTACTATCAACCATCTGTCCAGTCATTTTTATTCAGTGTATGTATTTTGATACACTGATTATCATCTCTGGCAAAATATTCTTTGGCCAGTCATGTCCAAAGATTAAGATTCTCAAGACATATGAACATAATCAAAGCCCCAAGCAATCTGATCAGAATCCGGAGTTAGTCCCACTTTGAGTGAGACTGGATGACTTCTTTTCACCTGAATTCTGGTTCTGTAAATAAGTGGCACCTCTTATTCAGAGGATATGCCACTGTGACCCTGCCTTTTACTATCTGCAGCGTGATGCCTTTGGTGACTCAGATTCTCATTTCTGTCTCATGCCTCGGAAGCAGCAGTGGTTCCATAGCCAGCTGCCTCATAATGCATGGTTGCCCTGGCACTCAGGAGCTCTGCTGCCATGTATGTCTGTGCATAAGGGACATCTTGTTCTGCTCTATGTCTAACATGCTTGAGGACATCTAGCATGGCATCATTCCCTTCTTTCTGTCTCCCGCCCAGAGTAAAAAATTGGAATGTTTATTTTTCTCTAAAGACTTTTATCACACTGAGGAACTGAAACCCTTATCTACTGGAATATAATTTATGTTTCTTTTCATTACAGAAGTCCTTATTGAAGCATAAAAGGAGAAGAAATAACACACTATGGAAGAACTACTGTAACCTGTACCTTAAAAGTTGGACCCAAGAGGTTTTGCGATTACAGAGGGTGAAACAAGTGACATCTTGGGGATAATTAGGAATGACAGACACAGGAATTGAGTAACTTTAGCATGAGAAATATATGTTTAATTATATTTTAGTATTTTAGACCAAACTAGTCATCCTTACCCACATGTGTTTTCCCACCCTTTCATTTATGTCCTTGCATATGGCTATTTCTATGCTCATTTTTTCAATAAAAGTAAGAATATTCTTTGAGGCATATAACTACATAGTGTGAGGTTTTATGAATACCCTCTCTACTATGTTCACAAATTTGAATTTGAGGATAAGTTGTGTATGTTTTTCTTCAGTGTATATTTGTTGTCACAGTAACTGCAGTTTTCCCAATAAATGGAAATTGCATCGTTTCCTTAGCATTCAGGTTATTGCACTGAAATAGCACCATGAACTCACCATTACTTCTCCCTTCCTGTTGTCAAGATCTCATTCAGTTACAGAAACAGGCACTAAAACAGGTTAGTTAAGATATGTGTGGATTAGAAAGCTGAAGTAAATCTGCTTAGTCCCATTACATGACTCATGCCTGTGTGGGAAAGACCTTATTTTCACAGAGATCTCTTAGATAAACAAGGCAAGTTGGCAGCAATTCGATTACACTGATGAGGGCAGTCTCCTGCTTTCTGTTGCATTCATTTACTTTGTATTTTCTGAAAAATGCAAGCAGGCTGATAAACTCCAGTGAGAATTCTTGTACCAAGGACACATGAGTTTTTATTTTCAACTACTTTTTTTATAATAGGGCCAGCCTTGAAAACAGTTTCTAAAAAAATCCTCTTCTGTTACTCCAGTAGAATCCTTTTTTTTTAATCAGGTTTTTTTTTTTTTGAAAGTTTGTTAGTGGAGCTGTAGGTCTTGCTATCCACAGCCATAACACACTAGTTAGTCAGATGCCTCTCTCCTGAAAACACACGAGCCTCTAAACCCTGTGGACTTCAGAAAATGGATTTAGCTTCCAAAATACCACTTTTACATGTGCACTGGAACAGACTTTTGAACAGCACAAATCACAAAACACTATACTCTTTGACACCATTTCCCCAAAAAGGAAAAGCAATGAAAGCAGCCCTTACTGTATTAAAGAGCTCTAAAAGCGCATAAATCAAACTGGAAAAGTTCTTTGCAAACTGATTGAGGTCTTTGCTCTTGTTCTGAACCCCCACCTGTTTAAATCTGAATGTCTCTGGTCACATCTTAGACAATCAAGATTTTAATTGTCATTTTATCAGCTTTGAAATGAGACTCACTTGGACAAAGTACAGCAGTCTGTTAGATTCACACACCCCTTTGCTTCTGTCAGCACACAGCAACCAGACGGGTTGTCCATTTAAGGGAAAAAGTACAAGCTCCAGCCTATTTCCCTGTACTTCGGATGTGTTTGTCCCACTCCTTCAGCAATGCATTCTGTAACGCCAAAAAACATTTCCTTTCTTACAGCAGTCATACACACATGCACACACATATATACATTTCTCATTAAGTTTTAATTAAGCTTTTTAATTATAGGAATTGTCTCTTTCTCTGTATTTCTGAGCGTGTAAAACATTGTGGAGGAGGCCACAATCTGTGTAATCTTATATATCATCCTCAGAGCTACAATTTGTACGCTTTACTTGTGGGTTTAGATTTAGAGATATAGTCCAGCCAAAGCAGAATGAGAATGAGAGGGCAAAGCCATCTCGAATTAAAAAAAGCACAGCTGTCCCAACACAGGCAGACTTTCTGTTTGCACTGATATTAGTACTTATTTTACTATGATGCTAAGAATAAAAAGTAATATAGAAAGTACAGATTATCCGCAGAATCAGGAAGAGTAGGTGAAAAGACCCGAAATAAAAGGAAAAATCTAATCAAGTACTCTGAAAGGCATGCTTTTCAGAAATACATTAGTTGTCACACAATTTTTAACATGATCAGAGACTCCCACTATTTCTTCTCATCAGGACATAAGCATGATTGTTTCTGTCCTTTGGACACCTAACCTCAAAGCATAACTACAGGACTGTTACAAGTTCTACTAGCACTAACGTGGTACAAGTACTAGCTACTAAATAAAAAAAGAGAGGTTAAGAAATCTTAATATTTTATGAATTGCTTCCTCAGTTATCCAATATCCTCCAAAGCCAAGAAAAGCCTGTATTCCCCAAATAATTACCAGTATACTGTATAAAATTAGGAAACAACTTTCAGTAGGAAACACTGAGACAAATTAAAAGAGAAAAAGCTAGAAATTAAAAGAACCACAATAAGATGGTGAAGCTGAAAAGTTTAGGTGTTTGGGCTTCTTGTAAAGAAATACTGAAACTATTCTATAGAACAGAATATCTTTATTTTATCACATACACTATTTTATGTTCCCAGCTTTCAGTTCTTATCCTAGGCTTTATATACTAAATCTTTTGGTGAAATAGGAAGCATGAATAGATTGAGTTCCCTTTCCTTTATATTGTTGTTTCATCTGGCTTCTTCACAAATATTCACTCTATTTCTCCAAATAGCATTTTAGATATGTATAAGGACAAAATCCCCACTCCAAATTCAGTTTATATATTCAAATTGCATGGCAACCTGCAATGACAGACCTTGAGAAAGGAAGGGAAGAAACAAGAAATTGGAGGAAAAGTAAAATGTCTCTTAGGAAAAAAAATGTTTGGACAGGAATATAGATGATCCATTTTATTAAATGTTCTTGAGGGAAATTTATCTGTTAATTACTGAACACTAAAACCTGATCTTATTAAATTCAAAGGAAATCTCACTCTGAGTTCAGTGGCATAAACTGACCTCTGACTGGCACAGCTTTGAGGCACATTCTTAATTTCTGCCTGAGGGTACATCAGCTGAATTAGATAAGATTAGCAAAAGCCTTAAATTAAGCATGTGTGGAATCTGTGCCAGCAGAAAGATCCTGTATCAGGAGAAGTTTTACTGACACACATTTTAGTATGGAAATGGCTACAGTGGTGAAATTGTGAGCCAAAGGAGTAAAACAGGGCATACTAGCAAAATAGAGATTTCCTAATTTACTAATGCTTACTCCACAAGTTGCTTCCAGGCAGCACATCTGTATCTTCAGGAATCCTACCTTGGTCAACATAGCTCTGTTAATATTAAAGTTCAGTCTTTTCATGATATGAGTGTCAGGTGCTACAGTGAGTGGCACTATAAAAAAACTTATGACAATTTTTAGCTTACTAAAGGCAGTAGCATAGAAGGTGGCCAGTTAACACCAGAGCTGAAGGTTAGTAGTCTATCAGATATGAGAAGGAGAGGTACAGGAAAATCAAGGCATATCTAAGCAGGGAGCAAACAGTGCTCAGACTTGAAGATGAATTTCAAGCCTTTGAATTTGATGTTAAAAACAAGCAGACATTCTATAAGGAGATTGAAAGACTGAGGTGATGAAAAAAACACTCAGTTAAGATGATGAATTAGCTGTGGCTAGATTGGCTAAAATTATAATAAAATAAATATAATAATTAAATAATAGTTCATAATAAATAAACATTACCATAAAATAAATTATAATATTGCTTCAATGAAGGTAAATGAAGAAGCCAGAGAGGTTGGAAAGTGGATTCATATTGGGAGGAATACACAGCCTTTAGCACCATTAAAGGCACCATTCATTTCACAGTTATTCTAATATAAACAAAATAAAAATAATGTTAAATGGGGAAAATAAATGGATATGTTACATCTACTTGTCTTCCACAAAAATCTCTACAATGGAGTGTATCACCAAAACATAAACTACTTTTTGATTTAAAATTGACCTTGGTTTCACTGTAGTCAGTAGGAGAATTGGCTATTTTTCAAATATGAAACCATCTGTTGAATAGCCACATTACATATTCCACAGATTTGATTGGAAAATCCCAGAGCCTCTTTGTGGACACCTGTTGAGAAAAGTAATTTTAGCCTCCTCCTCCATTTTGAAGTGGAAAGGAAGACAGATGTATGTAAAATCACAATGTGTTAGAGTTGGAAATTGCTATTAGACTGTTCAAATGTCACTTCATTTGATAGTTATCAGGCTAATAAATATGCTTTTTGATTTTAAAAACTTTGCTGAAAGTAAATTGTGCAAGACAACTAAAGTTGTAAAACCACACATTATGCTGAGCAACAACTAAACTGAAAAAGCAGTCAATATCAGCATATCATTTTCCCAGATTTTGCCATCCCTATATATTCAGAAGGTCATTTCTCCACAGTTTAATTTGCCAGAAGTTTCAGTAAAGAGAAGAAACAGTAATTTTCACTTAAATGTCAAGATGACAAAAACTATACAAATCATACTGTCTTGGTTTTAATCCTCATTGTATAGACTTCTTATGAAAAAATAACTTTCTCAGGATATGTCCCTATTAAAAAGTAATTCCAAAGTTTCCTTTCGAGATTTAGATTTAGGATACTATAGGGCTCTAGTAATTCCACAGTAATGATTATCACATTAAATCATGGCCACCAAAAAGTGTTTCTGTTTAGTGCTTTAGTGTGCCCCTTGCTATGAAATAAAATCTAAACTTATTACTTTTTGCTTTTAAGAATTTTCTTCCATCCTAATACTTAATTTATTTTGTTGTTTCACAGGCAGTTACATTCTCAGTCAGCAAGTCAAAGTTGCTTCAAAGTATTTTAATTCCATCCAATCCACCCACTGCTAAGATGTGGTATTGATGTCATTTATGTAGTATGCAGGGATGCAACTAGAATTATTTAGTGAAAGCAAGACATTCTCATCTCCCTGAGGCAGTCCCAGAGTCCATAGACTAAGTGTCAAACACCACAGACAGTCAGCATAGACTCAGTTAGTTCATTCCTTCTTTAGAACAAATATTTTTCATCTGAGACAATTCTATACAAATCTGTGGTTTTGCCTGGGTTAAGTGCATTCCTTAAATCTTTGCTTTCACAACTGAATTCATATTGCATATGAACTCATAATCAGTATGTCTTTTAAAGATTCATGCATACTCAATTCCTTTCTTTGGAGAAAACAGCTTTAAAATATGTGGTGGGGAGGGCGGGAGGAATTCATTCTTCAGTTGATCAAACAGCTTTTATCAGTTTAGACAAAGTAAATCATATTAAGCAATTCCTCCCTTAAATTACATGACCCTTATGGGGTCATAGGACATGCATTTCCAACAGACAATCAGGCTTCCATCCTACTGTCAGGGTAAAACATCTGAGAACTGGTTTCTCATTTATTTTGCCAGAAGAAACACACACACTTTAACAACAACGACCCAGCTCAAGCACACTTAGTTACAATAAACATAAGGTCAATCTTTTTGACACTTGAATTATACAGCTAATCAAATGAACAGAGATTAATATTCATTATATGTAAATAAGTACAAGAGAAAGAACCAAGAGCTGTTGTCAAAGGTAGTACAAAAGGCATCAGGTGTGTCCGAGGGAGTTAATAAGGAAACAAAAAGTACAAATGCGCTGGGTCACGAAGTTAATTCTGTTACTGAATGGCTATTTCCTCTTATTTATCACACAGGCTGCCACTGTTTTTAGTAGCTGCTAGCCTATCATTGGTAAGGGATGATATGTATTCTATTATTAAATGTTGGTTTGTCTTCTGTCAGCATGTGAGCAGATATAAGCAAGATACATGTCAAAATCTATGCACACTTTTTCATATTACTACTAGCTACTTGATTGTGCTTGTTCTCAGAACTGCAAAAGTTACTTAAACAATGCTTTTCTATGGTGGAAGTGTAAAAAGACCCCCAAAATCTAAAACTTTTATCCCAGCTTTCATCTACTGACAATATTTTCAAACCATTCAGAAGATTGTTCAAAGAAGGAAAAAGACAACATACATTAGAAAAGAAAATTCTTGTAAAAACGACACTGGAAAACAAAAGTTCTTGTAAAAAAAAAAAAAAAAGGCTTTGGAGCTCAGTCTTACCTGTCAGCAACACGAACCCAGGAATATGTCCTTTAACACTGCGAGATTGCAGTAGCTTGTCCCACAGCACTACCACAGCAGCAGACTGCTCCAGCTCAGGAGAACACAAAGATAGAAACTTTTCCCACGTTCCTAGGTCTACCAGCCGCTGAAGTAATGAAGAAAAGAAGATGGAAAAGAAGAAGACCGGAGCTGCTTCTCTCAGAAATCCCACGCAGGAGGAGTAGGAGTACTCTGTCTGTGTCTCACCCAGACTTTTGTTTAAAAGTTTTTTCAACTGTTGCTAGGTGGTGTTAGGCTTTGGCAGTTTAGTTCTCAGATTGTATTTCCCCTCTTCTGGTCTCTTCACACAATGTTACAGCAATGACTTCGTTGAGCTCAGCTCGCTTGTGCTATATTTAACCAGTGTTCTCAGCAAGTCAAGCCTGTCAACAGCTGAGAAGTTTGGAGCAGGCTTTGCTGAGTTCCTCAGCTGCTGAATTATCAGTGGATGTAGCACTGCACAGCCCAGCTACTACATTCACTGAAAGATTGTGGGGAAACTGTCAAATCCTTTTAAGGGCTTCCAGTGACTTCACAGGAGTAATTACTATTTAAAGCACTAAGTACAAAATGTGTATTTAGGCATATATTTTAGACTGCTAGAGAAAGAATACTTGTGTTCACAGCAGATGAGTTCAATTATTTATACAGTGAGAATTTTCCTAGGACAAGTAGGAAGTTTATAATTTGAAAGGTATGCACTTCAATTGAGGAAAAAGTACATGTGGGGAGAACTTTTTGCAGCATAATTTCTTACAGAGTTTAAATATATTAAGATGACACAGAGAAATTAATGAAAGGCTTAGGCTGGAAAGTTTTCACTGTGATATTTATTCCAAAGACAACCTTTTTCTCCCAGACCAAGAGCTTCCTACAGTAATTTCTACACTGTCTCTAACTCTCACTGAAGAAGAAAAGGAAAGCCACACAAATCACAATTTGTTTGATATGAGTATTAGGAACACGTTACTGCAGGGCTGTACACATTCTGATGTATACACACTTGCTTCTGGACCTAATTGCTGTTCTTAATTCTAAGCCATAAGTCTCTTAATGCACAGATCAGTAGTAATATTGGACTGCTTTCAGCTGACAAACCATTATGATATCAGGACTACAAAGAAGTTGCAGATCTCAGACTACAGAACAAGGTTCTACCACCTTATGGCAGAACAGTCTCTGAAAATATCTCTGGGAAAGAAAATTCCCTACCCTGACAACTCTGCTTTTCTCTAGTGTTGATCTCTGGTATTGATCTAGGATTTGATGAAGAAGAAAGAAAGAAGAAAAGGAAGAAAAAAGTAAAAAGATACTAAGAGATTTGATGGTTGATTTTTATATATGAAGACATATCAACTTTTTTTGCTTTCAGAGCAAAAAAATAAAGATTCAAGCAAGTCATAACAGCATCCTGCAGTGATGCTGGGTTGCTGTGCAAGGAGCAGGATGAGTAGTGAAAACGTATCATGCTCTGTGATTTCAACATGCAGGAACACAATTGGCCACAACTACATGAGATACCAGGGGGTGAGTGCAAGCCCTTATGAGAAGCAGCTGCAGAATTAGCTGTAGCCTGGTGCTCTAACCCTGTCTCTGGAATTACTTCTGCTTGTTCTGTTATTGTCTAAACAAGCAAGGAACAAGGAAAAAATACTTTCATTCCCAAGTTGTTCATAAGGAGAAAATGAAGTAAATATTAGGTATTATGTCAAGTAACTGATATTTAGACATTGATGACACATTTATGAAAGCCCTAAACACTTGATCATATCAAATATATTTTATTTTGGAAACCAAGTAATAATCACTAATTTCCATTTCCATTTCAATATTTGACTTGGACAGAATAGCTAAAATGTATATAAAAAAAGAACACTTCTGTTTTTCAGAAACAGCTATTTGGAAGACTATTGTAGAAACAGATAATAAATGGGCATAAAGTTTGCTGTTACATGCTTCCACTTTGAACTGAAGCGAGTTACAGATATCCACATTCTAAAAAGAATATCTAATTTTGTTCCCTCATATAAAATTGAGGTACTCCAACCAGATGAGTAACGTTTTGACTATTCTGGCCTTAACTTCTTGCTCAAAGTGCAATATTAATAGCACTTTATCCATTCAAATATAATAAATCAGACAAATAACACTATTAACTTGGTTCATAGATCTCAACAAAAACCAAATGATTCTCAACATTTCTCTCCCATTAGTTAGTGCCATATTCACTGAGTGGCAAAGAATAAAACTTCTTAGGAGGCATTCTCTGCTGCCAGTCCTTGTGGGTGGGTTTCAGTAGCAACCTGCTGGTACGAGTCTGCTCATTCTTGTACACTTACAGACTCACTCCTCAGCTGTGCACCACTGATATTAATCCTCTATAACAAGGTGAATTTCAGCAAAAAAACTTTGGGAAAATAGAATTGATTAGGTTTTGCAAATGGAATAAAAGGAAAAACAGAACCATGAAAGAAACTTTTTAGTTTGGCATCCTACATGGTCCTAATGTCAAGATCCAGCATCATCTGAAGTCCTAGTGACATCCTACAATTAAGTTTAAAAAGTGACTTCCGTATAATTTCTGATAATTTTGTTATCTCTTAGTCAAGCAACCAAGACACTAGAGTCCAAAGCAAATAATTCTAACAAAATTTGTCTATGGAAGCCAAAGTTCTCAGCATTATTTCAATCAAAGCAGCAAAGGCCAGAGCAATACAAAGCAAAGGGAACAAAATGTGGCTGTAGGGAGTGAACAAGAGTAGCAGCAGGACCTATTGACATTTTTGAAGATAATGCTAGTCACAAATACATAAGAGGGACTGTCATTGTCAACACTATCATATTTCTTTGTACTTACTTTGCTGGAAAATGCAAGAAAAATTCTTATTACCTGACCTCTTCTAGAGAAATTCCAGGCTTGAGGCAGAAATTACTGGCAGAAAATCCATGTTTTTTACAGAGAAGTTCAAAAAAGATGTCTTCCTCTGACCTTACTGGTTGCTCTTGACCTTAAAATGTGTGCCCATAAAAAAGATTTTTCTGGAACACATATAATAGTATTACTATATAATTTTGATATCAACAATCCATCACTTTGGCATACGAGTATATCTCACTCTCTTAAGTCATAGAGGCATCCAGAGATACAGCCTACTACCTTTGTCCTTTTCAAATATTTTACATCATAATTAACTGGACCAATATATTGAAAAAAAAAATCTATCTAAATAGACTTAGAGTTTCTTAACTGTATGTCCTGAGGAGCTCTAGTATGCATACAATTCTGTATGCAAAGAACTGCCTGACAGTTCTTTGTTAAGTTGCTTCTTAAAATGCATTGAAGTAGCCAGTGGTTTAGTTTCCAAAAAATTAGGTTTTCAATTGCTCGAAGGGTAATGCACCATAGTCTTCTGACACTCTGCTTTCATAATAGGTATTGCTCACTTCCATAAAAACTGTACTATTTGAGATCATGCTACTGCTTTTAGCTTTGTCTTGGCTTTACAGTATAAATGTGCTGCCTCACATTGTCTTAGAAGGGAGGGTGTTCAATCATGTTCTGATTAATATGATCTTGGCTGAACTCCCTCAAATCTGTATTTTGGGAGGGCTAGGTATTTTTTTTTTTCATTTTTCCAGACAATATTGCTACCTTATAAAAGCTGATAGTGCTTTTTAGATCTTAGGTCTGTTATATTTTCAAGTACCTGCTTTTTTATAACCAAAGGGAAAAAAACCCATATTTCCGCCATTTAGTTCATAGATTTAGTTTAGTTTAGTTTATAATTTTACCAAAAGATCCCTGTCACAGTCACAAACCTCCAGGAACACTTACTGGAGTTTTATAGTCTTTTCAGTAAAAGTTTTGCATGCTTTATCAGTGAAATAAAACCAGGGTACCTTTCATTTTTGCTCTTCATATGCTGCCTTGATCTATATATTGTCTTCAAAAGGTATTTTTGGCTTTTTTTTAATTGTCATTTTAATGAAAGAAACATATTAAAAGATACATCCATCTCAGTTATTTTAAATATCTTATTTCTCCCTTGTGCAGAGAAAAATATTGACATCTCATGAATTTTCTCCAAATGAAGTGAGGTGCAAATCAAAGATGGGACAATTAGATACACAATGACATCCAGAACATCAGATGGCCCATTGGACTTAGAGGGGAACAACCCTGTCTACAAAAAATGACAGGGAAAAACAGTGATAACTTCAGAATGACATTTGGATGCTTTTGACTCCGAAGACCCAGAACCTGGGTCAAATGAAGACAGTTTGAAGTACAAGTCTGTAGGAAAGTGCCAAATCAGACCTCTGGAAATGGAGTAAATCACCTTATTAGCTTCACTGCTGCACCCCAGGAGTGGTATGCAACTTGCTCCAAGACTAAGATAAAAATGAGCTGAACATGGATTAATTGCTTTTAAGGCCAGAATAAACTACTTTTATAATCTAATATAGCCTCTTACACAGAAAAGGCTTGGAATTTGCCTCATGCAAAAGAGCAAGTTGCAGTGAATTAAAGCACACCTTTTAGAAAGATTATATAAAACAAATATGGATCATTTCCTGCAGCAATGTATAATGCAGTACAACAGTAAATTACACTTACTGTTTCAAGGTAACCCAGCCTTTGGAATTTATTTCCAGTTTGATGTTGACTGACTCTAGCTCATGGCCCATGAGATGACTAGTCAGTGGCCTTCAATGTCTCTCAATTTGCTCAGTCCTAAATAAGTTCCCGTGGCTATTAACAACCCTGCAGAGAAAATCTCTTTACCAAGTCTCCTTCCCACACCCCCTACAAATTAATCATCTTTAAATGAAATGCAGCACTCTGCGGTGAAACATGGCAGTCTTCGTAAGCTAGGAATATTACACAGTAAATACATAAAGCAGAAGTAATAGAATATTTTCTCCTAACAAAACAGATAATCTGAACTTTTATTAAAGATGCAACATCTAAGGACTAGATGACCAAGAAGGGCACCTCTGGTCGTCGGAAAGAGAGACACATGTGTCGGATGACCCGAGGAGGTGAAGCTCTGGTTTGACATCTCCAAGAACACAGTGCCACCTATCTTTGCGTTTGGGTTAGGTCATGGCAGGCAGCGGGAAAGGATGGAGGGGGGGGGGGGTATTCTTTGCACCCAATTCTGCACCATCCTTTGCTTCCTTGCTTGGTTTCCAGAGCACTAGGTGGAGGCTTCCTCCACTGCAAATCCCCAGATTGCAGCTGTATTTCCTCTAAGACACTGGCTTCTGTCATCCACTCATTGCCATTTACATGGTTCACTTCAGGCTGGTTACACCTTACTTCACTTAAGACATTGTAAGCTGATACTCTTATCATTAGTGCTTTTGCAGATTTTACTGACAGAAGCTTAAACTCATTATTACATTATCTGTGCACCCACAGAGCTTGAGCTGCTGAGGAGAAAGAAATAGCTAAAACATATATAAGCATCCCGATAACTTCAAAGAGGTACCTGCCCGGAGTCCTCCATCTAGGAAAGAAAGGGTAGGCTAGCAGGAAGCAGTCTTTCCTAATTTTGTCTCCCTGGAAGCCTCAGGACAAGATGCCCCAGAGATAAACCACAGATGTACTCCAGATGTAAATAACAGTCCAACTAACTTTTTCATGAAGAGCTGTTTCTAGTCCTATGACCAAACTGTACACATACACCTCTCAGAGACAGTCATAAGGTTGGTAATAATTTGTGTGCACCAAGCAGGAGAACAAGAGGGAAGGGATAAGGTATTTAGATTCAGGCATAAATCCATGCTTGAGGAACATCTCTGCAAGGGGTCAGCGGCAGAGTTTTGAAATTCAAGATCTTAATCTCCATGAAGTATCAAAGGCATGACATTTTAAATATAAAGGAAAAGAGGATATATACAAGATAGCTTACTTCTGTCAAACTGGTAAGCAAAGAATGGGCCCTATTTTCCAGCTTTTCTGAACATTTACCATACTTTACACATCGTGGTTTTACTTTCATAGATGTGGGAAAGAGGAATCTGCTGAAGCACTTCTTTCTACTTTGTATTATTTAAGATTTGGTGAACAATAATGAAGAGGGCTCAGTTAAATCGGTGTTCCATTAACTTGCATATGAAGAGACATTGTTTGCCAGTGATAGACAAAAGTATTTAAAAATGCCTTGTTTTAAAGTAGTGATGTTTAGAACAGTTCTCTAAACACACATTTTACTGGGGAGCATTAGAAGAGACTTGTTTTGCTTTTTTTATTGACTGTGGAAAGGGCAGGATAACATAGATAACAAAATTTCAATAGTAACAAGTGCAGGTGGAAACAGGAAATTTGGGGAAAAAAAGATTCTATTGCTTTAG